>NC_135331.1:33293640-33893640 GCF_023851605.1 Tamandua tetradactyla | reverse complement strand
CCCCGTCTTTCCAGAATATCAGATAGTTCCATCTCCCTACCCCATAATAGTGACAAACTCTTCCAACATGAAAAAATTAGAATGGCCATAGTCCAAACATGCCTAAAGAGAGGGATAGAAAGATCAAAGGTGATGGTGAAGTTATACATAGAAGATAGGATTTAACAAATGAATATGAATGCTGAATCATTAGATTGATAACTCTTAGTCTCCAGTGTCTTAGCACAACTAGAAGTAAAAACCTAAAATTGTGGAATTGTAATCCATGTCAAACTCTGAAATATGTTCTACAACTAATTGTGATGCTGTGCTTTGAAATTTATAGCTTTATTTTTATATATGTTATTTTTCACAAAATAAGAAAAAAGTCAATTGTGATGTTAAAAAAATTTAAGCCTTCTAGCCTCCTATATTCTGGAGCAGCTAGAAAGAAAAATGTGAGAGGATCGAAGGTAGCCCATGACAAACTCTGGGATCTGTCCTGTAACTACTTTTTTGAAGAGTGCTTTGAAAACTATTGCCTTTTTATTTTTTTGCTTTGTATTTACATTATACTATACAATAAAAATTTTTTTTTTTTTAAAACAGAGTAGTTCCCAGAATAGCCTCTCAACTCTATTGGAACTCTTTTAGCAACTGATACCTTATTTTGTTACATTTATTTTCCCCCCATTGGTCAGGAAGGCATTGTTGATCTCACAGTGCCAGGGCTAGGATTATCCCTAGGAGTTATGTCCCAAGTTGCTAGGGAGACTTTCACCCCTGGATATTATCTCCCATGTAGGGAGAGGGTAATGATTTTACCTCTAGAAATGGGCTTAGAGAGAGGCAACATCTGAATAATAAAAGGGGTTTTCTGGAAGTAACTCTTTGGCATAGCTATAGGTAGGCTTAGCGTCTCCACTACAGAAATAAACTTCACAAGTGCAAGGCTCAAGATCAAGGGATTGGCCTATTGACTTGGGAGTCCCTAATATTTGAGACAGTATCAGGGGGTTCCCAGTGGTAAAGCTTAATAGTTCCATATTTTTTTCCCCATCCCTCAAGGGACTTTGCCAATAGTTTTAAATTATCTGCTCAGCATACTCTGGGATATATCCCAGTATTACATTAAGCTATATAGAATTACCAGCCCTCATTCCCATCTGGGTTCCATGTGTTTGAGTTGTTTAAATGAGCTATCCAAATATGGATAGCATGTCTGAGAGATAAAATAACTAATCAGGTGAAAGGGGTTAATTCCCTAAAGTTCCTTTCTTCCATAAGAAAAGGGGGCAGGGCCCAACTCAAACGGAGGCCCTCCTTCAGGGAATTCAGGCCCCAGGGGTTGGAAAACAGAAGCAATCAAAGCCCACTTACTACTGCAGCCTCTGTCTCAACCTCGCCTCTGGCAGGAAGAGTCTGCTGAAATTAAAGGCACTGCATCACTTTATGCTGGTAGAAAGCTGCAGGCAGATGTGCTGGGCAAGATAGGAAAAGCACAGAGTCTAGAGGCTTCATAGGAGAGGCTGACAACCTGCTGGATCTAACCCTCAGAGTAAACTGATGCTGGCTACTTTCCAGCTGAGATGTGGCCTTTCTGGTATGGGAAAATTTGACCAAATTTGATGATACCAGAGGGAACTCTCACCAATAAAAAAAAGGCTCCATATAGGCAGGGCAAGAAACGAGAAGTGAAAAATTCTGATCAGCTAGAGGTCTAGAATAAGTTGAACTGAATGTCAAAGAGCAAATAGAGAACAAAGCCATCCAGAAAGAAAACCCTAGGTAAAAGAGTGAAAGCAACCTCTAGAATAAATTAATTAAGGAAATCAAATGCCTAGATGCCAGCAGAAAATAGTGAATCATACTAGGAAAATTGAAAATATGACCCAGTCAATGGAACAAATCAACATTTCAAATGAGATATAGGAATTGAAGCAACTAATTTAGGATGTTCAAACAGACATGCAAAAATCTCATCAAAAATCAAACCAACAAGTTGAGTGAGGAAATAAAAAAGAAATTGAGTGAACGTAAAGAACTCAAAAGTTTGAACAAATTGCAGAACTTATGGGAATGAAAGGCATAATAGAAGAGATGGAAAAAAAACTAAAACAATAGATTTGAAGAGGCAGAAGAAAGGATTAGTGAACTAGAAGACTGGACATCTGACATCCAACACACAAAAGAAAATATAGGGAAAAGAATGGAAAAATATGAGCAGTGTCTCAGGAAATTGAATGACAACATGAAGCACACAAATATACATAGTGTCCTGGAAGGATAACAGGAGGGAAAAGGAGCAGAAAGACTAAGGGAGGAAATAATGACTAAAAATGTCCCATCTCTTACAAGAGACATAAGATTACAGATCCAAGAAGTGCAGCATACCCCAAACAGAATAGATCCAAGTAGACATACTCCAAGACACTTACTAAATCAGATTGTCAAATGTCAAAAACAGATTTTGAAAGCAGCAAGAGAAAAGCAATCTATCACATACAAGGGAAGCTTGGTAAGACTATGTGTGGATTTCTTAGCAGAAACCATGGAAGAAAGAGGGTAGTGGTATGATATATTTAAGATTCTGAAAGGAAAAAACTGCCAACCAAGAATTTCATACCCAGCAAAATTGTCCTTCAAAAATGAGGGGGAGATTGAAATATTAAAGGGAGCACTACAGGCAGATAGGAAAAGCAGGAGAGAGAGGTCTGGAGAAGAGTGTGGAAATGAACACTATCAGTGAAGGTAAAAAGAGAAAAAGAAAATTAGATGTGACATATAAAATACAAAAGACAGGGTGCACAGGTGGTTCAGTGGTAGAATGCTCACCTTCCATGCAAGAGACCCAGGTTCGATTCCTGGACTATGCACCCCCCCCCAAAAAAAAAATCCAAAAGACAAAATGGTAGAGGAAACTACTGCCTTTACAGCAATAAACATTTAATGTTAATGGATTAAACTCCCCAATCAAAAGACATAGACTGGCAGAATGGACTAAAAACAGGACCCATCTATGTGCTGTCTACAGGAGACCTTAAACCCAAGGACAAAAATAGCTTGAAAGTGAAAGCTTGGGAAAATATATGTCATGCAAACAACAATCAGAAATGAGCAGGGGTAGCTATACTAATATCCAACAAATTAGACTTCAAATATAAAACAGTTAAAAGAGACAAAGAAGGACATTGTATTAATAAAAGGAACAATTCATCAAGAAGACATAACAATCATAAATATGCTGCTGCTCTAAGCCAGAGTGCTCCAAAATACATGAAGCAAACACAGCACTGAAGGGAGAAATAGACACCTCTACCATAATAGTTGGAGACTTCAATTCCTTGCTCTCATCCATGAATAGAAATTCTAGACAGAGGATCAATAACAGAACAGATTTTGAATAGTATGATAAATGAACTAGACGTAACAGACATTTACAGAACATTACACACCACAATAGCAAGGTACACATTTTTCTCAAGTGTTCATAGATTATGTGCTACAGAAAATTTAGGTTTTGGACAAAATAAACTTCTCTTCATTTGGTCTCATACAATAGAGGAAGTGCTAAAATACAGGCAATGTCATCCTTACTCCTGTATTTTGATTTATCTTAGTCCCGATGCAGTTGGCTTCTTTCTTATCTCTAATTGAAGCCTGATCTATTTTCCAGTTTCTTTAACAGTTATTGTATGTATCAATGCTGACTTTCAGAGCTGCAGATCTCCAACACTGAGTCTTAGATGTCACACAGGTAGCCAAAGTTCCAGGGAGATACCAGGTTATCCATATATAGCACAGCATCTCAAAATCTGGAAGTAACATTTCACAGCTCTGGACTAAATGTGACTGTATAAGAGCTTACAATCTAGGCCCCAATTTTCTTATGAGTATGTTGTAAAAGAGACCATATAATATTTGTTCTTTGTTTCTCACTTATTTTGCACCACATGATGTCCCCAGGGTTCATTCACTTCATTGCATGTCTCATGACTTCATTCCTTCCTGTAGCTGCACACTATTCCATCTTTTGTATACACCACAGTTTGCCATTCTGTTTCTCAGTCAATGTAGCCTTCAATCACCTCCCTCCATTGGGCATGAAGTATAACATCCAATGTCAACAATCCAAGTCTCATATTATCCTCACTTAGTGGTACTATTGTCAGCACTCTCAATTTTAGACTATTTTCATTGCTCCAAAGAGAAAAATAACCAATAAACAGACCTTCATTAAATAGAAACTCCAAAACTCCCCTTAATCCTCTCCTTCCCCCATCCCCAGTTATTTACTCCCTGGTATTGCTGTGGTAGTATTGATGTCTCCCTGTTAAATATAGACCATAGCATGCAATAGTAGTTTTTTTCCCTATAGCCCTCTATTATTGACTCTTTGTACAGGTTTCATATCTTTGAAATAGTTCATTCACGAATTTATTTATATTTGTAGTGCTAATTGGTGGGATACATGGCTCTATACAACCTCTTTCTATCATGTTCACCTTCAATATGGCAATATTATTTACAAACCCACTAATGATCTGCCTTCACTTCTATCTATACCCTTACATTTAAGTTCAACCTCATTAGTTAATTGTTCACCCAGCTCTGCTTCTCTGCATCTCTAGGTCCCCTATATTCTTTAATATAAGCCTCTGAAACCATAAAGTATCTACCCTTTTGTTTCTCACTTATTTTACTCAGTATTATGTCCTCAAGATTAATCTGTGTTGTCATATGCTTCAGGACCTCATTTCGTCATACTGCTGCATAATATTCCATTGTATGTATATACTACATTTTGTTTATCCACTCATCTGCTGATAGGCACTTGGATTGTTTCTGTCTTTTGGCAATTGTGAATAATACTGCTATGACCATCAGTGTATAAATGTCTTTTTGTATCACTGCTTTTAGCTCTTCTGGATATACACTGAGTAGTGGTATTGCCAGACTGTAGAGCGACTCAGTATTTCATTTTCTAGGGAACGTCCAAATTGTTTCCAGCTGTACCATTATACATTCTCATCAACATCCTCTCCAACGTTTGTAGTTTCCTGTTTAATAGCAGCCATTCTTATAGGTGTGAGGCGGTATCTCATTGTAGTCTTGATCTGCATTTCCCTTTTAGCTAATGAAAATGAGAGTCTCTTCATGTGCTTCTTAGTCATCTGTATTTGTTCTTTGGAAAAATTTCTATTTATATCTTTAGGCCATTTTATAATTGGGTTGTTTGTTCTTTGTTTTTGAGTTGTATGATTTCTTTATGTATGCAGGATATCAAACTTTATCCAATATGTGGTTTCCAAATATTTTTCCCCATTGAGTTGGCTACCTCTTCACCATTTCAACAAAGTCTTTTAATGCTCAGAAGCATTTGAGTTTGAGGAGTTCCCATTTATCTATTTTTTCTTTTGTTGCTTGTGCTTTGGGTGTCAAGTTTAGAAAGCTACTTCCTGTTACTAGGTCTTAAAGATGCTTCCCTATATTTTCTTATAGGAGTTTTATGGTACTGGCTCTTATATTTAGGTCTTTGATCCACTTTGAATTAATTTTTATATGGGGTGTAAAGGTAAGGGCCCTTTTTCATTCTTTTGGCGATTGGATTTCCCATTCTCCCATGCCCATTTATTGAAAAGATTATTCTGTCCCAGTTTAGTGGATTTGAGGATCTTGTCAAAGATCAATTAACTATAGGTTTGGTGGGCTGTCTCCATACTCTTGATTGAATTCCACCGGTCAATGCTTCTATCTTTGTGCAAGAATTATACTGTTTTGGTGTTTAGGCCACCTCGGCTTCAGCGTTGAATCATCAGCCTCCAAGATATATCACTTTAAAGTCTGTACTCACGACTTCTGGAGAAGACGGCGGCTTAGTAAGACGCGCGGGTCTTAGTTCCTTCTCCAGAACAGCTACTAGGGGAGTAGAAACGATACAGAACAGCTCCCGGAGCCACGACAGAGATTAAGAAGACAGCGTACCCCATTCTGGAATGGCTGACTGGCTGGGAGAACCCGCTCCGGTGAGATCGCCGAGGGGCGCGGGCTCCCCGGGCCAGGGCAGCAAGCGGCCAGAGTCCCTCCCTTCCTCCTTCCCGGGCCAGCTGGGAGAATTGGACAGGCGGTCCCCTCAAGCCGCGGCGGCTGGAGCCCCCCCCACACCCCCCCACGCGCTGCCCCCCGGACCAACTGGGAGAATTGGATCGGAGATCCCCAGGCCGCGGAGAACGGTGACCGGGGTCCCTTCCAAACACATGGCTTCCCGGTCCGGCTGGGAACGGTGCACTCTCCCGGGCCACGGCGGCTGGCGCCCTCCCGCCACGCTTGGCACCCCGGGCCGGCTAGGAGATTCGGATGGGCGCTCTCCCGGGCTGCAGCGGCCGGCGACCCTCCCCGCGTTCGGATCCCCGGGCCGGCTGGCACTCTTCCAAGCCACTTCGGCTGGCGAACCTCCCCCACGGCGAGAGTTTTCCAAAGTTAAAGGACCCACAGCACCTTTTACTGGTGGGACCTGCAGACGAACGAGTGCCACGAGCGCCACCTACTGGGCAGCATAAGAAAGACAGAACCCAGAGATTTCACAGAAAAATCTTTCAACCTGTTGGGTCCAACACCCAGGGAAATCTGACTAAATGCCCAAACGCCAGCAGAAGATAACGGATCATGCTCAGAAAATTGAAAATATGGCCCAGTCAAAGGAACAAACCAATAGTTCAAATGAGATACAGGAGCTGAGACAACTAATGCTGAATATACGAACAGAAATGGAAAACCTCTTCAAAAACGAAATCAATAAATTGAGGGAGGACATGAAGAAGACATGGGCTGAACAAAAAGAAGAAATAGAAAAACTGAAAAAACAAATCACAGAACTTATGGAAGTGAAGGATAAAGTAGAAAAGATGGAAAAAACAATGGATACCTACAATGATAGATTTAAAAAGACAGAAGATAGAATTAGTGATTTGGAGGATGGAACATCTGAAGTCCAAAAAGAAACAGAAACTATAGGGAAACGAATGGAAAAGTTTGAACAGGGGATCAGGGAACTGAAGGACAATATGAAGCGCACAAATATATGTATCGTGGGTGTCCCAGAAGGAGAAGAGAAGGGAAAAGGAGGAGAAAAACTAAGGAAGAAATTATCATTGAAAATTTCCCAACTCTTATGAACGACCTAAAATTACAGATCCAAGAAGTGCAGCGCACCCCAAAGAGAATAGACCCAAATAGGCGTTCTCCAAGACACTTACTAGTTAGAATGTTAGAGGTCAAAGTGAAAGAGAGGATCTTGAAAGCAGCAAGAGAAAAACAATCTGTCACATACAAGGGAAACCCAATAACACTATATGTAGATTTCTCACCAGAAACCATGGAAGCTAGAAGACAGTGGGATGATATATTTAAATTACTAAAAGAGAAAAGCTGCCAACCAAGACTTCTATATCCAGCAAAATTGTCCTTCAAAAATGAGGGAGAAATTAAAACATTCTCAGACAAAAAGTCACTGAGAGAATTTGTGACCAAGAGACCAGCTCTGCAAGAAATACTAAAGGGAGCACTAGAGTCAGATACGAAAAGACAGAAGAGTGAGGTATGGAGAAGAGTGTAGAGAGAAGGAAAATCAGATATGATGTACATAATACAAAAGACAAAATGGTAGAGGAAAATATTATCCAAACAGGAATAACACTAAATGTTAATGGACTGAATTCCCCAATCAAAAGACATAGACTGGCAGAATGGATTAAAAAACAGGATCCTTCTATATGCTGTCTACAGGAAACACATCTTAGACCCAAAGATAAACATAGGTTGAAAGTGAAAGGTTGGGAAAAGATATTTCATGCAAATAACAACCAGAAAAGAGCAGGAGTGGCTATACTAATATCCAACAAATTAGACTTCAAATGTAAAACAGTTAAAAGAGACAAAGAAGGACACTATCTACTAATAAAAGGAACAATTCAACAAGAAGACATAACAATCATAAATATTTATGCACCGAACCGGAATGCCCCAAAAATACGTGAGGAATACACTGCAAACACTGAAAAGGGAAATAGACACATATACCATAATAGTTGGAGACTTCGATTCACCACTCTCATCAATGGACAGAACATCTAGACAGAGGACCATAAAGAAATAGAGAATTTGAATATTACAATAAATGAGCTAGACTTAACAGACATTTATAGGACATTACATCCCACAACAGCAGGATACACCTTTTTCTCAAATGCTCATGGATCATTCTCAAAGATAGACCATATGCTGGGTCACAAAGCAAGTCTTAACAAATTTAAAAAGATCGAAATCATACACAACACTTTCTCGGATCATAAAGGAATGAAGTTGGAAATCAATAATAGGCAGAGTGCCAGAAAATTCACAAATACGTGGAGGTTCAACAACACACTCTTAAACAACGAGTGGGTCAAAGAAGAAATTGCAAGAGAAATTAGTAAATACCTCGAGGCGAATGAAAAGGAAAACACAACATATCAAAACTTATGGGACGCAGCAAAGGCAGTGCTAAGAGGGAAATTTATTGCCCTAAATGCCTATATCAGAAAAGAAGAAAAGGCAAAAATGCAGGAATTAACTGTCCACATGGAAGAACTGGAGAAAGAACAGCAAACTAATCCCAAAGCAAGCAAAAGGAAAGAAATAACAAAGATTAGAGCAGAAATAAATGAAATTGAAAGCATGAAAACAATAGAGAAAATCAATAAGACCAGAAGTTGGTTCTATGAGAAAATCAATAAGATTGATGGGCCCTTAGCAAGATTGACAAAAAGAAGAAGAGAGAGGATGCAAATAAATAAGATCAGAAATGGAAGAGGAGACATAACTACTGACCTCACAGAAATAAAGGAGGTAATAACAGGATACTATGAACAACTTTACGCTAATAAATACAACAATTTAGATGAAATGGATGGGTTCCTGGAAAGACATGAACAACCAACTTTGACTCAAGAAGAAATAGATGACCTCAACAAACCAATCACAAGTAAAGAAATTGAATCAGTCATTCAAAAGCTTCCCAAAAAGAAAAGTCCAGGACCAGACAGCTTCACATGTGAATTCTATCAAACATTCCAGAAAGAATTAGTACCAACTCTCCTCAAACTCTTCAAAAAAATCGAAGTGGAGGGAAAACTGCCTAATTCATTCTATGAAGCCAACATCACCCTCATACCAAAACCAGGCAAAGATATTACAAAAAAAGAAAACTACAGACCAATCTCTCTAATGAATATACATGCAAAAATCCTCAATAAAATTCTAGCAAATCGTATCCAACAACACATTAAAAGAATTATTCATCATGACCAAGTAGGATTCATCCCAGGTATGCAAGGATGGTTCAACATAAGAAAATCAATTAATGTAATACACCATATCAACAAATCAAAGCAGAAAAATCACATGATCATCTCAATTGATGCAGAGAAGGCATTTGACAAGATTCAACATCCTTTCCTGTTGAAAACACTTCAAAAGATAGGAATACAACGGAACTTCCTTAAAATGATAGAGGGAATATATGAAAAACCCACAGCTAATATCATCCTCAATGGGGAAAAATTGAAAACTTTTCCCCTAAGATCAGGAACAAGACAAGGATGTCCATTATCACCACTATTATTCAACATCGTGTTGGAGGTTCTAGCCAGAGCAATTAGACAAGAAAAAGAAATACAAGGCATCAAAATTGGAAAGGAAGAAGTAAAACTATCACTGTTTGCAGACGATATGATACTATACGTCGAAAACCCGGAAAAATCCACAACAAAACTACTAGAGCTAATAAATGAGTACAGCAAAGTAGCAGGTTACAAGATCAACATTCAAAAATCTGTAGCATTTCTATACACTAGTAATGAACCAAGCTGAGGGGGAAGTCAAGAAACGAATCCCATTTACAATTGCAACTAAAAGAATAAAATACCTAGGAATAAATTTAACTAAAGAGACAAAAAACCTATATAAAGAAAACTACAAAAAACTGTTAAAAGAAATCACAGAAGACCTAAATCGATGGAAGGGCATACCGTGTTCATGGATTGGAAGACTAAATATAGTTAAGATGTCAATCCTACCTAAATTGATTTATAGATTCAATGCAATACCAATAAAAATCCCTACAACTTATTTTTCAGAAATAGAAAAACCAATAAGCAAATTTATCTGGAAGGGCAGGGTGCCCCGAATTGCTAAAAACATCTTGAGGAAAAAAAACGAAGCTGGAGGTCTCGCGCTGCCTGACTTTAAGGCATGTTATGAAGCCACAGTGGTCAAAACAGCATGGTATTGGCATAAAGATAGATATATCAACCAATGGAATCGAATAGAGTGCTCAGATATAGACCCTCTCATCTATGGACATTTGATCTTTGATAAGGCAGTCAGGCCAACTCACCTGGGACACAAACAGTCTCTTCAATAAATGGTGCCTGGAGAACTGGATATCCATATGCAAAAGAATGAAAGAAGACCCGTATCTCACACCCTACAAAAGTTAACTCCAAATGGATCAAAGATCTAAACATTAGGTCTAAGACCATAAAACAGTTAGAGGAAAATGTAGGGAGATATCTTATGAAACTTAACAATTGGAGGCGGTTTTATGGACCTTAAACCTAAAGCAAGAGCACTGAAGAAGGAAATAAATAAATGGGAGCTCCTCAAAATTAAACACTTTTGTGCATCAAAGAACTTCATCAAGAAAGTAGAAAGACAGTCTACACAATGGGAGGCAATATTTGGAAATGACATATCAGATAAAGGTCTAGTATCCAGAATTTATAAAGAGATTGTTCAACTCAACAATAACAAAAAGACAGCCAACCCAATTACAAAATGGGAAAAAGACTTGAACAGACACCTATCAGAAGAGGAAATACAAATGGCCAAAAGGCACATGAAGAGATGCTCAATGTCCCTGGCCATTAGAGAAATGCAAATCAAAACCACAATGAGATATCATCTCACACCCACCAGAATGGCCATTATCAACAAAACAGAAAATGACAAGTGCTGGAGAGGATGCGGAGAAAGAGGCACACTTATCCACTGTTGGTGGGAATGTCAAATGGTGCAACCACTGTGGAAGGCAGTTTGGCGGTTCCTCAAAAAGCTGAATATAGAATTGCCATACGACCCAGCAATACCATTGCTGGGTATCTACTCAAAGGACTTAAGGGCAAAGACACAAACGGACATTTGCACACCAATGTTTATAGCAGCGTTATTTACAATTGCAAAGAGATGGAAACAGCCAAAATCTCCATCAACAGAAGAGTGGCTAAACAAACTGTGGTATATACATACGATGGAATATTATGCAGCTTTAAGACAAGATAAACTTATGAAGCATGTAATAACATGGATGGACCTAGAGAATATTATGCTGAGTGAATCCAGCCGAAAACTAAAGGACAAGTACTGTATGGTCCCACTGATGTGAACGGACATTCGAGAATAAACTTGAAATATGTCATTGGTAACAGAGTTCAGCAGGAGTTAGAAACAGGGTAAGACAATGGGTAATTGAAGCTGAAGGGATACAGACTGTGCAACAGGACTAGATACAAAAACTCAAAAATGGACAGCACAATAATACCTAATTGTAAAGTAATCATGTTAAAACACTGAATGAAGCTGCATCTGAGCTATAGGGGTTTTTTTGTTTTTGTTTGCTTGTTGGTTTGTTTGTTGTTGTTGTTTTTTACTATTATTACTACTTTTATTTCTTTTCTTTATATTAACATTTTATATCTTTTTCTGTTGTGTTGCTAGTTCCTCTAAACCGATGCAAATGTACTAAGAAACAATGATCATGCATCTATGTTATGATGTTAAGAATTACTGAGTGCATATGTAGAATGGTATGATTTCTAAATGTTGTGTTAATTTCTTTTTTTTTTCTCTCCGTTAATAAAAAAATAAAAAATAAAAATAAATAAAAAAAAAAAACCACAATGAGATATCATCTCACACCCACCAGAATGGCCATTATCAACAAAACAGAAAACGACAAGTGCTGGAGAGGATGCGGAGAAAGAGGCACACTTATCCACCGTTGGTGGGAATGTCAAATGGTGCAACCACTATGGAAGGCAGTTTGGCGGTTCCTCAAAAAGCTGACTATAGAATTGCCATACGACCCAGCAATACCATTGCTGGGTATCTACTCAAAGGACTTAAGGGCAAAGACACAAACGGACATTTGCACACCAATGTTTATAGCAGCATTATTTACAATTGCAAAGAGATGGAAACAGCCAAAATGTCCATCAACAGACGAGTGGCTAAACAAACTGTGGTATATACATATGATGGAATATTATGCAGCTTTAAGACAGGATAAACTTATGAAGCATGTAATAACATGGATGGACCTAGAGAACATTATGCTGAGTGAGTCTAGCCAAAAACTAAAGGACAAATGCTGTATGGTCCCACTGATGTGAACCAACATTCGAGAATAAACTTGGAATATGTCATTGGTAACAGAGTCCAGCAGGAGTTAGAAACAGGATTTGCCCTGTGAGTCGCTGTCACTTCTGTTAGAACTCTTTTGTGTTTTCTCTGCTGCTGGTCACTGAGGATCTTCTCTCAGTTGGCTACGAGGCGTGTCTGCTGCAATGAGTGATGTTTGACTTAATTGGCTGGTACTTAAATGAGAGAACGCAATATATCACAGCTAGCAGCTCAGCCCAGGCCTTTGGAGACGCAGAAAGAAGTCACCCCGGGGAAAGTTGTTGGAACCCAGGGGCCTGGAGAGAAGACCAGCAGAGACCATCTTGTGCCTTCCACGTAAGAAAGAACCTCAGTGGAAAGTTAGCTGCCTTTCCTCTGAAGAACCAACAAAATAAATCCCCTTTTATTAAAAGCCAAAAAAAAAAAAAAAAGAATTGTACTGTTTTGACCACTGTGGCTTTATAATAAGCTTTAAAATCAGAAGTGTTAGTCCTCTTACTTTGTTCTTCTTTATAAGGATATTTTTGGCTATTCAATGTCTCTTTTCTTTCCAAATGAATTTGATAACTAGCTTTTCCAAGTCTTCAGAGTAGGTTGTTAGAATTTTGATTGGTATTGCTTTGAATCAGTAGATCAGCTTGGGTAGAATTGACATCTTAACTACGTTTAACCTTCCTATCAATAAACAAGGAATGTCTTTCCACCTATTTAGATCTTTGATTTCCTTTAGTAATATTTTGTAGTTTTCTTTGTCCAGGTCTTTTACATCCCATCTTTCTTTCTTTTTATCCTTTAAGTTACCCTTACTGGTATGCTTCAATTATGTGCCCTCTTCCAGACCTCCCTCTCCTGCCTTTTTTTCAGTATTGAAGTATCGATTTAATCTGGATACTTTATTTTCAAATAGTAATAATAATATTAGAATATCTCAAATTTACTGTGCTTTTACTATGTGCCAGACCCTACATTTTACATGTACTTTCACATAATTAACTTATTTTAATTCTTATAATCAACCCCATGAGGGAGAAACTATTAACATTTTCATTTTTTAGATGAAGAAACTAAGATATGCAAAGGTTAAGTAACTTGCCCAAACTTATACAGTTAGTAAGTGGTACGATTAGAATTAGAACCCAGGAAGTCTTTCTTATAAAACTTGTTTTTAATTTTTTAAATTTTTTAAATTTACATACAGTAAAAATTACTCTTTTGGTTGTACAGTTCAATAGGATTTGACAAATATCCACACAATCAAGCAATCAAGATAGAACATTTGCATCACCTCAGAAGGTTCCCTCATGCCCCTTTGTGGTCAGATTTCTTCTCCATTCCTAGCCTTCAGCAACCACTGACCTACATTCTGTACAGATAGTTTTTTCTTTTGCAGAAAGTCATATAAATGGAATTATACAGTATATATTTGTGTATGGCTTCTTTAAGTTAGTGTAAGGCTTTTGAAATTCATCTGTATTGGTGTATATTTCAGTAGTTCATTCCTTTTTATTGCTAAGAATCATTCCTTTGTACAGATATATCAGCATTTATTCATCCATTCACTAGTTGATAACATTTATTTTGTCTGTGATAATGCTGCTCTAAATAATGTAAGCTTCTATGTACAGGTATTTGTGTGGATATATGTTTTTATTTCTCTTGAGTAAAAGTTTTATTTCTCTTGAGTAGAAGGTGGGTTTCCTGGGTCTTATGGTCAGTATATATTTTTTATAAGAGACTGACAACTGTTTTCCAAAGAGGCTATACCATTTTGCATTCTGACCTGCAATATATGAGATTTGCAATGTTTATATCATTTGCATTTAATGTAACTGCTGATATGCTTGAATTTAAATCTACCATATTTCTGTTCGTTTTCTATTTGTCCCATTGTTCTTTGTTCTTTTCCCCTCTTCTTTTCCTGCCTTCTTTTGAACTAATGAAGTGTTTTTTATAATTACATTTTATTTTCACCATTGGCTTATTAATTATACATCTTTATATTTTGTGGTTGCTCTTGCATTTACAATATGTATCTTTAACTTATTTTCCTCCAAATAGTGTACTGCTTCATGTATAGTATAAGAACTTCACAGTAGTATATATTTCCATTTCCTCCCTTCTCTCTTTTGTGCTATTACTCGCATACACTTTACTTCTACATGTGTTATAAACACCACAAAACTCTGTTACTAGTTTTGTTTTAGGCAGTCATTCATCTTTTAATGCTATTAAAAATAAGAAAAATCTGTGTTCCAGTAGCCATGTTTCTTGAGTATGAGTATATAATGATATAGCTTTCACAGTGTGACTGTGTGATTGCGAAAACCTTGTGTCTGATCCTCTTTTTATCTACCTTATTGACAGATGAATAAAACATGGATTAAAAATAAATAAATAATAGGGGGAACAAATGTTAAAATAAATTTAGTAGATTGAAATGCTAGTGATCAATGAAAATTCAATGATATATGAATTTTTTCTGTTTTCTTTTTATTTCTTTTTTCTCAATTGATGGAAATGTTCTAAGAAATGATCATGATGATGAATATATAACTATGATGATATTGTGAGTTGATTATATATCAAGAATGGTATGATCATATGGTAAGAATGTTTGTGTTTGTGTGTGGTTATGTTTATAAATAAATGAAAAATAAATTTTAAAAAATAAGAAAAATAGTCTTTTATATTTTATATTTACCTTCATATTTTCCTTTTCCTTTTACTCTTCATTTGTGTAGATCCACATTTCCATCTGGTATCATACTCCTCTGACCTGAAGAATTTCCTTTAGCGTTTTCTCTAATGCAGCTCTGCTGTCAATTGCTCCCCTCAGCTTTTTTTGTTCTTAAAAAAACTTATTTTACCTTCTCTTGTTTTTGTATGCTGTATGGCGGGGTCACATTTCATTCTTTTTCTGTGTGAGTATCCCATTATTGCAGCACCATTTGTTGAATTTTGTTTCTTTGTTTGTTTGTTTGTTTTGGGAAGTGCATGGGCCAGAAATCAAACCTGGGTCTCCAGCTCACCTTCATTTTTGAAAACTATTTTTGCTGGGTGTAGAACTCTGCTCCTAGAATTATTTTTTAATCACTTAAGTAATGCATTAAAGCAATCTCCTTGTAAAGTCAAATGTAATGATCAAAATAAAATCCTCTTTGTCTACCTACTTTAACCACTGTTATGGCTATAATGGTATGTGCCAATCTGTGCTTCCAGTACTTTTATTTGATTTGATTTTTTTTTAACTTTTTTATTGTATGACATAACATGTACAAAGCAAAGCAAAGAAAGAAAAAAAAGCGATAGTTTTCAAAGCACTCTTCAACAAGTAGTTATAGGACAGATCCCAGAGTTTGCAATGGTCTACCATATGATCCTCTCAGATTTTTACTTCTAGCTGCTCCAGAATATAGGAGGCTAGAAGGCATAAATTTTTTTTATCATCACAATCGACTTTTTTTTCTTTTTTTGTGGAAAATAACATATATTCCAAGAAGCAATAAATTTCAAAGCACAGCACCACAATTAGTTATAGAACATATTTCAGAGTTTGACATGGATTACAATTCCACAATTTTAGATTTTTACTTCTAGCTGTGCTAAGATACTGGAGACTAAAAGAGATGTCAGTTTAATGATTTAGCAATCATCTTCATTTGTTAAATCCTATCTTCTCTGTGTAACTCCACCATCATCTTTGATCTTTCTGTCCCTCTCTTTAGGGGTGTCTGGGCTATGGCCATTCTAACTTTTTCGTGTTGGAAAGGTCTGTCACTAACATGGGGTAGGGAGATGGAACTATCTGATGTCCTGGAGAGGCTGGGCCCTCTAGATTTCAGGACTTATCTGGTCCAGAGACCTATCTGGAGGTTGCAGGTTTCTGAAAAGTGACTCTAGTGCATGGAACCCTTGTGGAATCTATATATTGCCCTAGGTGTTTTTAGGATTGACTGGAAAGGTCCTGGTTGAAGTCTGGCAGGTTATGATAAGGTAGCAATGTCTAACTGAAGCTTGTGTAAGAACAACCTCCAGAGTAGCCTCTCCACTCTATTTAAACTCTCTCTGCCACTGATTCTTTATTAGTTATGCTTCTTTTCCCCTTTTTGGTCAGAATGAAATTGTTGTTTTTGTTTTGTTTTGTTTTTGCAGTGTCCCTGTAACATCCTCAGCTTTCAACACTTCCTAGATGCCTGTACTATAGAGGGACTCTTTCTCTGTACTCCTTCCCTTCCCTCTATGGTTGACTCCTATTGCTTGTTACTTGGTGCTAGGCTTCTGGCATAGTCAGTGGGTTCTTGGTTCTTCCGGCCCATACTCAGTCGTAGGCAAGGCCTGTTACCTGGACTTTAGGGCCTGGGCCTTTGCAGCATTCCTGTACATCTCCCCTTTCCCCAGCAGCCAAACTCTCTTACATCTTAGGAGGATCTTGAGTAGGAGAGAGTCCTGCCCCTTCTTCAGGTGTAGCAGACTTCTGCTTTGTATTGAAGCAGGGTCATGGGCC
Source organism: Tamandua tetradactyla (assembly GCF_023851605.1). NCBI lineage: Eukaryota > Metazoa > Chordata > Mammalia > Pilosa > Myrmecophagidae > Tamandua > Tamandua tetradactyla. The sequence goes on along the minus strand of NC_135331.1, from coordinate 33,876,659 downwards.
CAGAGGTCTCAGAACAGCCAGGGGCAGATGGTTTTTGTTTCTTTTCTTCCCACAGAAGCAGTGGATCTTTACCTGGTTCCTTTGGCAGGAGAGAATTTCTTACTCCCTTTTCCTGAGACTGATAGCTTTTGCTTTTACCTCTCTCTGGTGGCCCTAGGAGCAAGAGCTTTTCTGATGATCCCCCAGCAGCTTAAGACTTTTCCTTCCTTTGAGAGGAAGGTCCTCGGAAGCAGAGGTGTTTCATGCCTGTCCCCTGACAGCAGCTGATTACCTCCTGCACACTTGTGCCACACTTGAGCCAATCCTCTATGGGCCCTTGCTTTATCCCATTCTTTCTTGTGAGCCCCAGGTAGAGAATAGCTTGTAAGTGAGTGCAAACTTTCCTTGCATCTAGGACTCCTCTTTATCCTAAATTGAGAGTCTAGCCCACACTCAGCCTTTAGGAATTTGTTAAAAATTTAGCTGTTTTCTTTGTAATCACTTCTCTGGTAGCCACCTCTGCCTTCCAAGCTCTGTCAAAGATGAAACAGTTTGTGTTGTCTGACTCTCATTGAGAGGCTTCTCACCTTTTAGAATCCGATTCCTTGGTTGTTTTAAGACCTAAACTTTCTGAAGGGTTCAAGAAAAGTTTTGAGTGTCTTCTTGTTTTTAGGGCAGGAGCAGCATCCTCTATCCTTGTTCTAAAGGGAAGCACAACCCCCCCAAAGCTTGCTTTACATGTCCTAACCCCACACTTCCTCTCAAGGACTTTCATTTCTGTGCTGTTACATACATGTCCCTGTGTAAGTTACCATGAAGTGGCTGTATACCCTTCCTAGAACCTGCTGATCAAAACACAACAATCCAGAGGAATCAAATGTGGTCAGTACAGAGTGATCAGAATCTAGTTGATTTCTGTAGAAAGTCATTTCTTATACTAGTTTCCCATCTGAAAAATGGGCCTAGACTGCTCATGTGAGTATTGCTCCTCTGTTGTATCAAGATTCCTGGGCACTTAGGGAGGCCCATTTCTTTTTACAGCCTTCCTTTACTGAGCGCCTCCCCTCCAGAGATGTCCCAGAATTTTCATGTGATACGGGAGCAGGTGGTGTGGTCCCTCTATCCTCAAAACTGAGAGAAGTGAGATGCTGGGAAATAAGGTCCAGCCCCTGGGATCCCATGGCCCAGCTGGTCCAGAATGCAGACTCTCTGCCTCCAGCCCCTACCCCCACCCCCCATTCTAGGCCACACCGCTGTGCTGTGTGCTGATTCTGAGGTCTCCTGGGCAAACAAAAACCTCCACAGCCATTTGTTCAGGGTTTAAGCAATTCATTTTGTGATTCAATCCTGAAACATGAGACAGTCTGGTTTTGTAAATAAAAAATAATATCCCAACCTGGATCACATCAATTAGGAAATGACTTATTTGTAACAGTGTTGCAAAGCCTGCCCCCTGGCTGAGACCCAGACTGAGGGTTCCCATGTCCTTTTGTCTTTGCAGCTCTCGTTGGCGCCTGTGGTGGGAACTACTCTGCCATGACGTCAGTGGTCTATTCCCCTGATTTCCCTGATACCTACGCCACAGGGAGGGTCTGCTACTGGACCATCCGGGTTCCGGGAGCCTCCCACATCCACTTCAACTTCACCTTGTTTGACATCAGGGATTCCGCAGACATGGTGGAGCTGTTGGATGGCTACACCCACGGTGTCCTCCTCCGTTTCAATGGAAGGAACCACCCACCTTTGTCCTTTAACATCTCTCTGGATTTTGTCATTTTGTATTTCTTCTCTGATCGCATCAATCAGGCCCAGGGATTTGCTGTCTTATACCAAGGTGAGACATCCTCGCCTCCTAGAGGGCCCTTCAGGGTCTGAGTGACTCAGGCTTCTCTTCCATACCACTGTGACTTATTAACCTTGGGCCATCCTTGTGTAGATGGTGAGTCCAGAGCTACTGCTTCAACTTGTTGATTATCCCAGTGTTGTGAACTGGAAGAAAAATTTCCCCACTTCCCATTCATAATTTGTCTACATTTCATGGTGGAGAAAAGAGATGAAACCTGTCAAGTTTGCTATTTTAGCAGTACTGGTGATAGCATTCCAAAAGAGGTTAAAATAATAACCAAAAAGGCTGGGTTGGTAAAGTTGGGAGGATCTTAATTTGATCTATTCTCCTGCTTCTGAAAATTCTAACCAGTCCCAAGGACTGATTTATCATCTTTCTCTGCCTCACTAATACAATCATGTGTGCTGGGCATATCTCTTTGCCAGCACATGAGAAACATAGAAGGTATCTAAAACCAGTCTGTGCTCTGGATAGCAAAGGCCTGAGAAGAGTTGAGTTAGTATGTGCTACAGTAAGTCGGAGTAGGGAGGCCTCCCCTGTAAGTGGGACAGTCTTGAAGAACAAGTAGAATTTTGGTGAGTAGGTAGGAAGGAAGAGGGCCTTCTGGGCCAAGGGTGCCATAGCTGCAAAGGCATAAGGGCAGGAAAATGATAAGGCAAGCACACAGATGTCTGCGAAGAGACCAATCAGATAATTAGAATTGCTGGCCCTTCAGTGCCAAGAGCCAGAACCTAACCAGTTTTATTTTGGGGAGCAGTGGGACAAGGAGAGATATTCTGCATCTGTGCCTCTGCATCCAGGATTGATCAGAAAAAAAAGGTGCTCCCTTTGTAACCAGTGCCCCCTTCCTTTGTATTCTTCATTGTCTCCATCAGCTTTTTTTCCATTTAATTCCCTTTGATATTCCAGCTATCAAGGAAGAACAGCCACAGGAGAGGCCTGCTGTCAACCAAACGCTGACTGAGGTGATCACTGAGCAGGCCAACCTCAGCATCAGTGCTGCCCGATCCTCCAAAGTACTCTACGTCATCACCACCAGCCCCAGCCAGCCACCTCAGACCATCCCAGGTAGCCATTCCCGGGCCTCATCAGTATGAGGTGGAAGCCACAAGGCTTGAAGGTAGCGCTGTTGACAGTTACAGAAACAGGCACTCTAAAGTGTTTCTCATTCCGAGTCAGGTTGGGGATGCTGGCCCTGCTGCCTCTAGTTTGTTCTGGCCTTTGAGGTAAATTTTCTCATTAGCTTGTCTTATTAGTCCTTAGGGAAAAAGTGCTCATCTCTAAGAGTCCAGCCTGTGCTTTTTGTACAATGTAATTGATCAGCTAATCCAGTGTGTTTTCCTACTTTGAGATTATCTTTCTAGATTCCCAAACTGAAGCTCCCTAAATTCAGTGGCATTGCAAGAGCTTTATTCTTTCATTCATTCATTCAAAAGATATTTAAGTGTTTCTGCAATACTAGGTACTGTTCTAGGCACTGGATTATACAGTGAACCAAACAAAACCCCTTGCCCTCCTTTGGCTTATAGTATAAGTGGGAGGAGAAGGACAATAGCCAAAATAAACAAGTGAGATAATGATAAGAGCTATGAAGAAAAGTTATGTATGAAAGGAGTAGCAAGTGAATGAGCGTTTTTTAAAGTAATTCAAGCTGGGTGCTTGTGGGGAACATACTTCCAGTTCCTCTTTTCTGCCCAGGAAGTTGAAGTTGCAGGCTGCTGTATTTGGTGGTCACCCCACCCACAGAGGGCTCCAAGCTGCTGGCGAATGCTTGGGGCTGCCAAAAGACCTCTTTTTGAAAATGGAAGACCATGGGACTGATAAACCCCGTCTTTTGCACTTGCAGGGTGGACAGTGTATGGCCTGGCAACTCTCCTCATCCTCACAGTCACAGCCATTGTAGCAAAGCTACTTCTGCATGTTACATTCAAGTGAGTACAAGGAGCCACCAGGTTCTAGGAAGTGGAAGGTTTAGGATTCCTTTTCTACTGTTTCATTTGTCTGGGGACAATTGTAATATCAGGACATGATTCCAAAGCCCTTAGGTCCTAGGTAGGCACAAAGCATTAGACATTCCTCATTCTCTGTAGAGTGAAATGTACAACTGGACAAATCTCATTAAGGTCTCAGGGATTGAGTTTGCTTCTGTGTCCAGAGGATATAATTTCAAGGAGGATTGAAACAGTATGGGCATAAAAAACAACAATTTCCATTTTTGGGCTTGTGCTGATCCCTTAAAGAGATCTTTATATAAGAGCAGATTCCTAAGACAATACATATTTCCGGATGCCTTCCAGAAATTAAGAAACATTCTTAGAGAATTCTAACATTTTATTAACTCTTGCTTAAAAATAATCTTACAACAATTATTTAAGAAGCTTATGGGAGCTTCATCCTTCAATTCATATTAATTTGGAACAAAATATTTCCTTCCCTTATTTTGCTGCTCAGATTTATTATCCCCACCCTCCAGGAAAGGGGCAATCATTCATGCCTTCTACATGCATGTACTTGTTTCTTTCATGCATCTACAATAATTGGTAGTTCTTTCCTGTATTTTCTAGAGCCCTACTCTGTCTTTCTTGTGGTTCCTGGTCCAGGCTCTCCTCATTACAAGACCTTCCAGCAAATTCATGTCCAGTAAAAGCTGTCTTTCTCCTGATTTTCTCACTTGCCCTTCACTACACTCTTTTATACATGAAATGCGGGCTCCTTGTTGCACTGAAGACTCTCTTTGGCCACATTCTTTTCTCTGTTTCCAACTTTCTATTTCCTACCGCCTAGGAGCACCCTATATTGGCATCTCTACCCTAAATGTAACATTTTTTCAGTGGAAGCCATGGCCTTATTTATAAGCTCACTGCTGTGCCCTTTATCATATTTTTAAAAGTCACAACTTCCCGTGTTCTGGGGAAGCCTTTCAGGTACAGTCCTTTCCATGTGTCCCCTGCAGTGCCACGAGTCACTTTCCATAGGGCCCAGCATCTCACAGCACAGCTGGGGCTCTCAGCACAGAGCAAACCCTGAACTGCATGTCTCACTTCCATCTGATGTTGGAGTCCCCAGAACATCTCTGCCAGATAACTTTGGGGCTGACCCAGAGGATGGGGGAGGTATTAGAAGTAAGGCAGGTCTCTGTTCTAGTTTGCTAGCTGCCGGACTGCAATATACCAGAAATGGAATGGCTTTTAAAAAGGGGAATTTAGTAAGTTCCTAATTTACAGTTCTAAGGCCAAGAAAATGTCCCAATTAAAACAAGTCTATAGAAATGTCCAATCAAAGGCATCCAGGGAAAGATACCTTGGTTCAAGAAGGTCAATGAAGTTCAGGGTTTCTCTCTCAAGTGAGAAGCCACATGGTGAACACAATCACGGTTTCTCTCCGCTGGAAGGGCACATGTCAAGCACAGAGTCATCTGCTAGCTTTCTCTCCTGGCTTTCTGTTTCGTGAAGCTCCCTAGGAGGCGTTTTCCTTCTTCATGTCCAAAGGTCACTAGCTTGTGGGCTCTTTGCTTCTCATGGCTATGTCATTCTCTGCTCTCCCTGAATCTCTCATTCTCCAAAATGTTTCCTCTTTTATAGGACTCCAGTAAACCAATCAAGACCCACGCAAATGGTTGGAGACACATTTCCCCTAATCCACCTTAACAATCACTCTTGATTGGGTTCCATCTCCAGGGAGATGATCTAATTACAGATTCAAACATACAGTATTGAATAGGGATTATTCTGCCTTTACAAAATGGGATTTTTATTAAAACATGGCTTTTCTAGGGAACATACATCCTTTCAAACCAGCACAGTCCCTGCTTCAGACAGAGCAATTTTGTCTTTATCCTGTTTCAGCTAGGTGGGCTGCTGGGTTAATGTAATTCAAAGAAAGAGCTCTGCTATGCAAGAGCAAAAGAAAACAAAACACATTTGAAAATTTATAATCTTGCAGGCCAGTCCTTTCCAGATTTGAATTAATTCTGCCTGATCAAAAGTTCTTTGTCATTCTGAGCCAGAATCTGCTGTACTGCTTTCCTACCCTGTGGGCATCAGGGACCTCAGGGACACATTTAGTCCACAGAGTAGTCCTCCAGAGTTTTACAGCCAGCTGTTAGGTCTTTCCCAAGACCTCTCCTCACCACACACATCCCCTTCCATAGGAACCAGGTGAGATGGCAGGTTGTTTTGAATGGTTTATTCTCTTCTGCTTGAAGATTAAGTTATTTTTTGTTTGCCAGATCCCATCGTGTTCCTGTTTCAGGGGACCTGAGGGCTTGCTGTCAACCAGGGACTTCAGGAGAAATCTGGAGCATTTTCTATAAGCCCTCCACTTCTATTTCCATCTTTAAGAAGAAGCTCAAGGGCCAGAGTCAACAAGATGACCGCAATCCCCTTGTGAGTGACTAGAAACCCCAGCGCTCAGGACACAATGTCCCTCTGTGAGCTCCAGGCTGCTGTGGGATGACCTTGGCCTCCTCAGGGGTGCCCCCTGCAGACTAGGAAGAGGTGCCATGTTGCTGGGGCAGCACAGCCTGGATCCATCCTGCGTCATCAGCTGCACTTAAAGACTCGAGGCCTCAGTGTTGGCCCTCCCTGCATCTCTCCCTCTGATCTAGGAATGGGGGCATCAGAGCAGTGGGGCTGAGGTGATGGAGATGTTGGTGTCTGGCTTGGGCTCCTGAGGTTCTCCTGAGGGTTAGCCTGGCCCCACACAAGTGTGGACTGTAGGGCATTAGCACTCCAGAAGCATCATGAGGGTCTCATGCTCTGTGCCAACTCTGGGGCTTTGCTGTCTAGGTGCTGGGCCAGGATGGCCCTCCTCCGCCCTGGGAGAGCCTGAGGGTGCGGTCTGGTGACCCCATTCACGCCACCCTGACTGCTTCACTTAGGCTTTCTCTACACATCTTTCCATAGACCAGCAGAACAAATGTTAGGAGTGTTCACATTAAGAATCCATTCGTTTATTCACCCATCAGACTTTACTGGAAGCTTTTATAGGCACCCAATAACTACTTGTTGGATTGAATTTATTTGGCCTCAATCTGGAGAAGCTCATGGTCCTGCCAACCTGAGCCACACCTCCAATCTCTCTATAATTCTCTAAGCTGACTCTCAGTTCAGAACAGGGAGTTTAAACACTGTGGTTTAGCACTTGGGCAGCATTATGTGAGACATGGGGTCCTATACTCCCTCCCTTTAGATGTCTCCCATTTTAAAAGATGAAAAAGACCAAGGGTTGTGCTCTCTGCGGCCTTTTCTACCCTTTCCCTTGGGGACAGAGTGGGGTTAGGAATAGCTGGTGAGAGATAAAAGTCCTCTTGCCCCTGGCCCCACACCAACCATGTCCCTCAGACATGTGGGTGAACTGCAGTGATTGCCATGAGGGGTGAGAGGAAGGATTTGGGAACCAGAGATCCTCCCAGGACAGGGCTCTGAGATTGAGAGATCCAGCTGCAGCGGCTGTTGGTGTATAAGTGCCATCTCTAATTTTGAAGTCTCCACTATTTTCAAACAGGCTTTGTCCATAGCAGCTGAGAGGAAAGCAATCTGTGCCTCTGGAGGTCAGGCCATTTTTCAGAGTGTGATTCTCCCAGAGACACTTGGGCCTTGGAGCTTGTATTGCTCCAGCCCCAGGGGTTCCCACTTTGGAACTCTTTGCCTAGCTCTCTAGGCCCCTAAGCCACTGCCTGCTACAGCCCTTCCTAGGGTTCTGCCACACTGGCCCCCATCTATGCCTGGCTGCTCCAGGGAGCTAGAGGAGGGCAGTATGGGGCCAGTTAGGAAGGTGACACTTGGCAACCTGAATTCAGGAGAGATCCTGGGAGAGAACAGGCTGAGAGGCATATCGAGTAGGGGAGCCGAGCATTATGTCCACAGGAGGGGAGGGCACCACCCAGGCACTCTGAGAGGCCAGCTGAGGGCACAAAACTGCTTGGTGCTGCCTTCATGCTTTCATCTAGAAAGGGTGATTAGCCTGGAGCAGCTGTCCACAGGCCCCTGGGATTGAAGACAGAGGCCTTTTACATACAAGGACCCAGGAAATGTACTGGCATTTGCGGTCTCCACGCTATTCCTGGCCTTTGTGGAATCTTCTCACAAGTGTCAGGTGTGTGCAGTCAGAAGGCCGTATGTTGGGAATAGATCCATGAGCAGCACAAAGGGTATGTGGAATGTGGCCCTGGGAACGTTTCTAGGCAGAGGGCAATTCGGCTTCCTGGGGCTTAAGGTGACCCCCCCCACCTCACATCTCTAGACACCAGGCTGGTGTCTAAAGGTTGCAACTGGAGCAGCCCTTTCAGAGACCCCAGGAAATGCTTGTGATGCCCCAGTGCCTTTCTTGTTTGTCCCTGGCACAGCCCAGTGCCTCCAGGATTGACTTACTATCACAGGGCAGCTGCAAGAAACCCAACCTAGCTTGGCACAGTGTGAGGGGAAAGGGCCTGTAAATTGTCTCAGGCTGAGTCTTCAATGCTTCAGCCATGGGCTCAGTTAGAATCGGTTGGCCACACCCCATACAGGGTCCCTAGCAGCTAAACATCCTTGAAATAAATTGTCCCAGGAGCACCAGAGGAGGAACCACTGGGTCTTTTAAGAAATCACATGAGAGGAGAGAAAGTGGGGGTTGGAAGTGATTGGAAAGGAGGTGACCCTGAAAAAAAAGATTACAGGACATATAGATGATCATGAAAGAGAAAGGGGAGAAGTTTCCTGAGGGGCTTTGGGGACTACTCCAGGGGACTTGCTCTGAAAGCCTCCCAAAGCCTAGCATACAGTTTTCAGACCTGCCATGGGGTCCAGTAAGGGACCCGCTGTGCCAACCCATCTTGTCACTTCTGCCCATGTTTATGCCATGTCTCACAGTGCTCCTGGGGATGCACCTCTAGGAAGGGAGGTAGGGCTATGTTCTTCTTCGCCTGTCCAGTCTCACCCAGAGCAATGGCCAGTTGGAATGACCTGGTACTGCCCTGCCCTCTCTCGCCTCCCCCACCTTGCTTGGCAGGAGGGAGGTAACCATGTTGCTGTACCTTCTGAAGTGTGGGCTCTAGCTCAAGATTTCAATTGGCCAGAAACCTACAAGGATCAAAGCACTAGCGAGCACAGCTGCCCTGGCTCAGGCCAATCTGTGGGGCACATCTGGGCACAGCTCCACCCACATGCTCCACTCTCAGTTCCAGGCAGTCCCAGGAGACCTGGGGCACCATGCACTTAATTTTCTTGAGCACTTAGGATGGACCACCTCTGCCACCCTGGCTAGGCCATCTTCTCCTCCAGGTCCCAGGGAACTGGTGCCCTCTTGGGTTTTAGACCTCCTGTTTGATGTCTGCTTTTGTCATTACCTTGGGAATTTTTAACCTTTCCATTGTGTTTCCTCTGGTGTCTTTGTTTACCTTCCTCACTGTTCTACCTCCTGGCCAAGTCTCTCAGCTTAGCTGCCCTGGTGTGAGGTGTTGTTTAAGCCTTCCAGCCACAGCTGCCTCCCCTCAGGCTGGACGGCTCAGGGTGAAGGGGCTTCCCCTCAGCCTCAGAGCTCTAGTGGGCCCATCTCATGGCTTCTGTCTTGCCAAGCTGAACACACTCAATAGATCAGAAGTGGGGTATGGAAGAAAGTCGGAGTAAATCTACTGCTTCAGAAAGGAGGTGTCTAGAAGTCCATTCTGGAGTTCCTGTTCCCTTCCTGCAAAGGGAGCTGCCATCCCAGGCTTTGTGTGTGTCTTGACCTTCCCACATCCAAACTCACCTTCTTGTGGGGAGTTTGACTTCAGATTACAAGGCTTTATTTGTAAATATGCTCTTACTATGCAACTTTGAGAATAAAATAGAAACATCATGTATTTTAAAATATAAGATGAAGTGTGACGCACTGTATACAATTTAATATATATTTTTAGGATTTTGTTATTTAAGAAAATGGAATGTAATGGTACTTAACTTTTACAAAAGAGAGAAAAATTGTTATTTTTACTGTCTGGAGAAAATAAATATTCTCATTGTTGTAGAAACAGTTATTTCCCCTAGATCATTGTTTTTATGGGAAAGCCCCAGGGACTAGAGGAGGATGCCACATGGTCTGATAGTGTGTTCTCGCTCAGCAAGAATGCCAGGCCATAGTTTGCTTGGTTTTTCTGTTACTGTCTTCGAATTTCCTCAGGTCTTGTCATAGTTCGACCCACAGTTGATATTCAGCCAGTAAGACCTGAAAGAGCCAGAATTCCACATCAACACACTGCAGCAGGGAGGCAGGACAGGCAGGATCTGTCTGTGGTGAGAGCATAGGGTTTTGCACTAAGAAGGACCTGCATTCAAAGTGACCTGCAGTCAATCCACCTCTCATCCTCGCCTTCCTCACTTGTGCAATGTAAGTAAAACTTTAAAACTTTCTAACTCCAAGGGTTATAAAGATTAAATGAGAAAATGCATCTAAAAATGCTCATGTGATTATCACCCCACGTGGAGTTTATCTAACCTCTCAGAGTAATACCTACCACCCTTCTTCCCACCCTTTCCTTTTTCAGAATACTAACGGATGCTGTCTGTACAAGTTGCCCCCCCCCCCCGTTAGGCACCATTAGGCAATCTACACATCCGACAACCTGGGCCATGAGTGGTGTTGCCCCTGGTGTCTGATGAGGAAGCTGAGGCTCTGAGGGGCAGTTCGGGAAAGGGTTTATATGCCGTCAGTCTGCCAGCATTCAGAGTCTGCCACACTTTGAGGGCTTCCAACAGAGGAGTGACATCAGTTGTCTGGTTGAGAATGATTTCTTATTACATTATGTAAACTGGATTGAAGTGGGGTAAGCTCAAGGGCTAGGAGACCCATCAGGAGGCTTGTTAGGTGCAAAGAGATGCAAAGCAGAGTAGGCCTTCATCCTAGAGCTATGGATGGAGAGTGGACAGTATAAGCAAAAGACTGACCATGCCCATAGGTCAGAGCACGTGCTTGGGGCCAGACTACCTGGGTCCAAATCCCACTCTACCACTTGTGTCATGACCTTGGATGAGTGCTTGTTTTCTGGTCTGTCACATGGGGATAACTACAGTACCCACCTCATAGCATCCTGATGAGTTATTATTTATAGTTGTTTTCAGAGAATGTTAGCTGTTCTAGAATAGATATGGGAGGTTAGAACAAGGTTGTGCCTAGGATGGTGCTCAGGTGTTTAGACATTGGCAACTGGTGGAAGGAGGTGCCATTCTTTGAGATAAAGAACATAAAAGGACACTCAGGCAAGGGGCAAGCATGATAAGTTCCCCTTGGGATGTGTCCAGTGAGGTCTCTGTGGGACCTTGAGGTTAAGCTGTCCAGAAGGCAAGTGGATAAACAGCCTGAGACCCAAGCAGGGTATGGCCTGGGAAACCCGATACTTGAAGCAGGGAAATGGACAGCAGCCCTCAGCGGGGAGGGGTGTCTAGGGTGACCCAGAAAGCTGCTGAGGACAGTGTCTAGGGACAAACCGTGGCAGAAGAAAAGGAGCCCAGGCATGGGTGGGGAAAGCAGGAGAGGACAAAGCCCAGAATCCAAAGAACCAGCAAAGCTTCTGACCTGACTTTGGTCAGACTGAGGGTTCTTGTTCTCAGGAAGGAGATGAACTGACCAGGGGCGGTCTCCCTGGTCCTGCCAGTTACTGCTAAGATGTAGCATTCTCAAAGCAAAGGAGGTATAGGCCAGTCTAGCAAGGGTCTTGCCACCACCTTTGATACAACATGTCAAATGCAACATAAATGTGGTGCAGGGACCACTTTCATCAGAATCCCCAATGTACTTGTTCAGAATGCAGATTCCCGCCTCCCACCACCATTACCGCCTGCCAAATCAGAATCCCTGGGAAGCTTCCTGGATGACTGATGGTCACTGAAGCTTGACAACCACTTTCATTTGATTGAGAAATTTGATTACTAGCTTCCATCTTCTCTTCTGAAACAAACTTTTTCAGAACAGTTTCCTTCACGATTGTCAATGTATTTGTTGTTCCACCGCAAAGTCTGTTTCATTCCAGAGAAGAATCACAGGACAGAGAGGTGTGAGGGGAGAAGGGCGTGCAGCCCAGCAGCGCCTCCCTATATACTTCTCCAGAAGGGGCACTACCATGACATGAATTTTGTGATCTCCTCTTTACCGATGTCCTTTCCCCAACCCTTGCTGTCCTCCACCTACCTCCAAAGCCACCAGTCTTACAACACATTGCAGTTGCAATGTGATGAGCCTTTAAGGCTTGCTTTACTTGAATGTTTGTCTTCTCTGAATTATCCTTCTCTCTTTCCCAAAGCTCTTTCCTCCCATGAAGGAAAACATTTTTGACAGGAAATGGTTAGTGGAAAACTAGTGGGGTGGACTTCCTGGTGAATTTCTTAGGGACAAGTTATGCCTGCAACAGAAAAAATAATCAGTGCAACCTGAAAGTGCAATTGTCCCACCTGAAGAATCAACTTTGAGTCGTGAAATGGCAGGGCTGGGAAGAGGCCCCAAATCCCATCTGAATGGACTTTGGGGACTGCTGACCTCAATCTCATCCGCTGTGTTCTCCCAAATGTGGGAAATGTGGATACTGTCAAACCCCACCCACCCAGGATTTGGGTGCCAGAGCTGCATCAGCCGCCTCCTTTGTTAGGCAATCAAAAGTTCTTGTGGAGAGGAAAAGAGCTGGACAAGGGTGACCTTGTCTCCAAGCTTGGAAGTCACATGACCATCTCCTCTCCCCACTGAGCTGTGCGTGTCTGAAACTTCAGACAGTCCTCAGGACCCAGAGAACTGGGAAGCTTTTGTTCCTCTGTGTCAGGGTCGAGTCCCCACGGAGGATAGTTTTTGCTCGGCTGAAAGGGACGCTTTGGGGATAGAATATTTCAACTTGAAAAAACAGCAACATTTGCTTGTTGCTGGAAGTCTTCATTTCTGGTCTCCAGCTGTTGTCTGGAGCCACCAGCCCCCACCCCCACCGCCTGCTGAATGGGACGGCACCCAGCAACCAGAGGCGGGCAGCAGCACTGAGCTGGGCTGGCCTCGGACGAGGCTGTGTTCAGGATCGCCCATCTTCAGGACAACCTGACTGCAAGGATGCCCTCCACCCTCCCGAAGGTGGTCGCAAGGCTCTGGAATGAACTTGTTAGCTGTGGACAACTGGGCTGGGGGAACAGGGCTCCAGGAGAAGCACTTTAGGGGGAAAGTACATCCCAGCTTGAGGTCCAGAGTAACTCCTCAGGGGAAAGAACTGAAATGTCTGAAACAGCCAGGAATTTTGCAATAGAGACATTTCAGATTTCCTTTATTTCACTCTTAGGAACATTTCCCTCTTCAAATGAGGCCACTGGATTTTTAAAAACTTAATTGCAAATTGATCATGGGAATGTGTTTAGTTAATTTGCCCTAGTTGAATGGTAAGAGCTCTGAGGCGGTATTCAAACCTCATGTTTGAGGTACCTTTTTATGGGCCTGAGGTGAGTCCAGGAAAAGGAATCTGAAAAAATAATAATATTAATATATTAATAATATTAATAATGGTCATCATTTCTGCAGCAGCTATTGTGGACACTGTGCCAAGCGCTAACAACTGCATTTGTCTTTAACAACAGCCTAGCAAGGAAACCGAGACTCAGAGGAGGGGCCCAGCCTGTGGCAGGCAGGGCCAGCATCAGCCCAGGCCAGCTGGCTCCAAAGCCAGCTCCATGTACCTGTTGCACTGCAGGACTCCCATCCTAGGCAGGGTGTTGCCCCATGGCCTCCCCAGGTATCTCATCTCCATCATCCCAATGGTGCCTCCAGACAGCCCCAGGAAAGTACAGATCAAATTGCCTGCGACAAGAAAGGCCTCCAGTCAACACTATTTATTTGAGGACACAGACCCCTTTGAGAATCAGATGAATTGTTGTGGAGCTGCACTTAGAAGATCCCATCTCAAAGCTTTACATAGAAATTTAGGTGTAGAGACCCCTCTGTCACCCTCAACAGACTTTAGGTATAGCATCTCTTCATTAAGCATGGTTTTCTGAATGTAAAAACAAGACCAAAAGGGGATAAACAAGGAAAATGATCCAGTAATAGTAACACTGGATACATTTTACTGAGCACTTAAGTCTTAGACAATTAGTCCAAGAGGTGGTAAACTTTAAAGCTAAATTGTAAATATTTCAGGTTTTGCAGGCCATCTGAAGATTCTGACACAACTTGTCAACTCTGCCCATGCCAGTCGGGAGGAACAATCTGCTCAAAAGAACCAGAACCAGGTCACTGGGCCTTCAATGACCCCATCAGACCCAGAGCCATCTGGGCAGCCCCACGAGGGGTGGAGATGGTGAGGGGTCACCAGGTCCACTCCTAAACAACCACAAGAAAAATGTAAATGAACAGGCATGGCCATGTTCCGATAAAACTTTAACTAGGGACACTGAAATTTGAATTTTACACAGCTTTTATCCTGTGCAGTACTGCGTTATGATTTAATTTTTTTTTCTTTAAAAATTTAAAAATGTAAAAACCATTCTTTGCTCATAAGCCATACAAAAACAGGTTGCAGGCCTGCAGCCGTAATTTGCCAACAATCCCTGCACACTGCTAACCACTTTTCAGACATTATCTCATTTAATCCTCACCACGATTACATGGATTAGAACTTGTTATTATTCCATTTGTCAGATGAGGACTCTGAGACTCCAAGATGTTAAATAACCAAGAGGCACAGGAGTCAATCAAGATCTGAGCCCACCCCCCAAGCCTGTCTACTTTCCTGAGAGACAAAGTGAGTGAGTTTAGATTATGAAGAAAGGGAAGGAAAAGGTGCTAGTGGAGGGGCAGAGTGGGGACCAAGTGCTGTAGAGACATCTGAGCCCTGGGCCCCCAGCATAAAGCTCCCTTCTTCCCACAGCCTCTGACTTTGCTTGAATGGTCTATCCAGCAGGGGAGAACGGCTGGCTTCCTGAGCCCTGAGTGTCCAAAGACAGAGGCACCAGATCCAGGACAGCTGGTGGCACTAACATGGCTTTGAATCTCCCAGATTCTCTTAATTATAACCAATTTGCCACCCTCAGCAATTCCTCCTTCTCTTTTGCTAATACCCATGAGTTGGAACCATCAGTAAGACTTCCAGCCAAACGGCCAACTAAAATCACTTCCCTTTTCCCACATAGGTAGTCCTCCAGTCTCTTAGAAACTTACATTTCTTCTCGGCCCTGGGATTGGGTCAAGGACTATGTTTTTGACTGCTGCTTTGTTTGACTGAGATTTGCCATCCAAATCTGGAAAGGTAGAAAATAGAATTTTCTTAACTTCCCCCAATTCCTTGCCTCTCTAGCCAACTCTTGGGGCTCAGAGAGGCTGAATCCAAAGGAAGGCCTTGCTCCTTGCTATTTCTCCATTCCAAATTTAGTTATTTGCAAGTTGGAGCCAAGGCTTTGGAGCTCTCTGCCTCAGAGACACATTTCAGGCTCCATATATGATGTAAGGTAACAGGAGCTGGAAGCTTGGGCTGAAGGAGGGGCAGCACAAAGTAAGTGGAGAGGAACTGGGCTTGGTGCTACACCTGTCCAGGTGACATGCTTCACTCCCAAAGCCTTTGAACATAGTTTAGGACTATATAAGCTCCCGAATTAGGCAGAGACTTTAGCTCAGTCCCTGGCCTGTGAGTCCTTGGTAGACTTTAACGATTACCATCAGTAAACTAAGGATGAACACATCCAGCGTCTTGTGCATAGCCTCTGCAGATGGGAGCTGGATCACATGGTTGTCAAACCACACTTGGTGGGGACCACCAAAAGCACAGGGGACCACACATGAGCCCTTGAACTTAAGCACTGGAGAGTCTCGCTTTGGGAGCTAGAAACCCCATTGATCAAAACCCAAAACATACAATTCCTGTTCCTTTAAGTAGCTAGTTTCTTCCAGTACATTCAATGTGTAGCCGGCCCCATTTTATAAAAGCATCTGCTGGCCTTCACCTTCTCAGGGGCATATCTAGTGGGTGAAAGTACCCTTCTCTATGATTTCTGGCTTGCAGTGGATGGCTTTATCCATAGCTTCAGATAAGGGAACAAATACAGAATTTAGATGTCCTTATATTTTCCTCAAGGCCCAGGTGAGCAAGGATACGGCCCCTGCCCAAGCTTGCAGAGGGAAGGCACCAAGGAGCTGCCTGCTAACCCGGTTGCCCTGCCTGAATTGCCCCCAGACCTGCCCTTCTTTGCCTTGATCTCTCCTCCAGAATCCATCCCATGCAGCCTTGCTCAGCAGAGCCGCCCAGCGGTTAGATCAGAGAAGTGCAGAAGAAAGTCCTATCCTGAACCACCTCCAGCACACAACTGTCTCCCTTAAAGTCACCAGTGTCCTAGTCTCAGGGGCCTAAAACTGGACATTAGCTCATGATTCTCCCCATCGCACTTACAAGCTCTCAGATTTTCTATCTGTCCAGAGGGCAAATCTCCAGGACCCTGACTCCAAGGGGACCCAACAACATCCAAGTCTTTATGACTATACTTTCTCTGCTTATAAAAGGAACTCATCCCACTAGCAGGGGAGTGACAGGATAAATTAGTCTACTTCCACACTATGAATAGAGTATCTATAGACACTCTACTGGAAATAACCCCCAAACCATCTTAAGTGAAGAAAGCAAGTCACTGAAAAGTATAAGTAAGATACCAGTTTAGCCAATTTTTAAAAGGAGAGATACTTATGTTCATGTATATAAAGGCACAAGCAAAGGCTTAGAAGGGTATATGCCAAATTCTCATCACAGTTTACCACTGGAATGAAGAGAGAGAAGGGAAGAAAGCAGAGATGTTCATATTTTATTTGCTGTACTTATCTGCGGCTTTAATCTTTTACAACAACAACATATTCATGAATGAACATGGGTAATTTTGGAAAAAATGCATTGATTATATAAAATTTAGAAAGCACACATGCTCAAAAAGAGCAATAAAACAAGTATCTCACCATCACCCCACTAAGAAGAACTCACTGTCAAAATGTTGCTATGTATAGTGGTTCACTGGTAGAATGCTTGCCTTCCATGTGGGAGATCCGGGTTCGATTTCCAGACCATGCACTAAAAAAAAAAAAAATGTTGTTGTGAATGCTTCCGGAATAGTCCAGGAGCAGTGAGGGGGATTACTTCAGCCTGCTTGGAGAAGACACATAGGTCCCAGGGATGAAAGGCGAGACTTCCGAAACTACTGGACTTGCCAGCCACTCTGCTGCCCAGCTTCATCCATGTCATTTCTCCACCCCACTCTGAGTTAACCTGGAATACCTGAATTGCCCCCAGACCTGCCCTTCTTTGCCTTGATCTCTCCTCCAGAATCCATCCCATGCAGCCTTGCTCAGCAGAGCCACCCAGCGGTTCTGCCTCCCCGGTCCATTTGTATTCACAGCTACCACTTCCACACACCAATCATCTTTCAGGCTTTCAGACACAAAGAAGCTGACTTTTGGGAGCTTAATGCAAAGATCACAGCCGTGTCTTCTCTTGGGACTAGCCAGAAGCAGAGAGAAAAACAGCTATGAGCTGCCCTTGAGACCATACTCCCATCATAAGAGGTTGGGTGATCCAAAATGATGAGCCTCTTTCATCTGTTCTTGGGGAAAACTGAGGTCCAGAGAGGAGACTGTTCTGCCCAAGGTCCCACCATGACTTTGCCTCTGCAGTCAGTATCTTTCAGGGTTGCTTGGAGTTTCCTAAAAAAACTGATTCAGGTAACAAGAATCAGACTGAGAAAAAGAAGAGAAAGACACTCCTCCTGGTTTGTTTGCTGGTCTCTGTCTAGAAGAAGCGCATCAAGGAGTTTCTAATGGCATTTCTTTCTTATACAGCCTTCCATGGATGGTCACTGGGCAGCTTGGCTCCAGCATATTTCCATCTTATAGCTTCACCATCTAGTGGTTTCAAGGCACCCTTGTATCACAACAGGTTATGGGGGAAGCAAAATGTGGGCAGAGATCCCAGGGAGATCTTAGAGGTAAGATACTAGAGGTAAGATACTAGAGGTAAGATGCTAGAGGTAAGATACTAGAGGTGATGATACTTCCATCTTTGATTGGCCAGAACAGAACACATGTCCTAACCTGGATGCAAGGGCCACTGGGAAACATAATCTTCCTGGGGGCTGAGCAGTATGGGGAATGAAACTCGTGAATACCAGCATGGTTTCTGCCATACTATTCAAAAGTGCACATTTGAAAGAGAGCTTGGGTGGCCATACTAATGGCAGACAAAATAGATATTAAGGTAAAAACTGTTACAGGAGACAAAGAAGGACATTATATATTGATAAAAGGGTTAATTCGTTAAAGATAAAATAACTATAAGGATATATGTGCCTAATAACAGAGCTCTACAATACATGAAGCAAACATTAATGGAACAGAAGGGAGAAATAGCTCTAATATAATAGTTGGAGACTTCAATACACCACTTTCAATAATGAGTAGAACATCTAGACAGAAAATTAATAAGGAAATAGAAAATCTGAGCAACATTATAAATCAAAACCTAACAAACATATATAGAACACCCAACAACAGTTGAATGTACATTCTTCTCAAGTGCATATGGCTCATTCTCCAGGATCGACCAGATGTTGGCCACAAAACAAGTCTCGATTTTCAAAATACTGAAATCATATAAAGCATCTTGTCCAGTCACAGTGGAATGAAGTTAGAAATCAATAACAACAAGAAAACTAGAAAATTCAGAAATAGATGGAAATTAAATAACAGTATTAAGCAACAAATGGACCAATGAAAAATCACAAGGGAAATTATAAAATACTTTTAGATGAATGTAAACGAAAATGCAACATATCAAAACTTATGGGTTGCATCACCAAAGACAGTATTCAGGGGGAAATTTATAGTTATAAATGCCTACATCAAAAGAAGAAGAAAGATATCAAATCAATAACCTAACTAAACCTTGAGAAACTAGAAAAAGAGCAAATTAAACCTAAAGTTCACAGAAGGAAGGATATTATAAAGATTAGAGCATAGAAAAAATTAAATAGAAAATAGGAAATCAATAGAATCAATGAGTTGCTTCTTTGAAAATATTAACAGAGTTGACAAACTTTTAGCTAAGAAGAAAATAAAAAAAGAAGATTCACATTTCTAAAATCAGAAATGAACGTGGGAGCATTACTACTGACCTTACAGAAATAAAAGAGATTACAAGAGAATATAATGAACATTTTTTTCACCAACAAATTAGATAATTCTAGAGCATGCAAATTGCCTAACCTGACTCAAGAAGAAATGGAAAATTTCCAAAGACCTATAACAAGTAAAGAGATTGGATCTGTTGTCAAAAACCTCCCAACAAAGAAAAACCCAGAACCAGATGGCTTCACTGCTGAATTCTACCAAACATTTAAAGAAAAATTAACACCAGTCTTTCTCATAGTCTTCCAAAAAATGGAAGAGGATAGAAAACTTCCTAACTCATTCTATAAGGCCAGCATAACCCTGATACCAAGGGCAGATAAAAGCACTGCAAGAAAAATAAATTAGAGACCAATATCCCTTATGAACAGAGTTACAGAAATCATCAACAAAACCCTAACAAACTGAATCCAACAACATATTAAAAGGATTATATGCCATGACCAAGTAGAATTTTCCCAGGAACATAAGAGTGGTTCAATATTAAAATAAGCAATCAATGTAGTACACAAATACACTACAAAGAGAAAAAACACACAATCAACTCAAATGATGCACAAAAGGTATTTGACAAAATCCAACAGCACTTCATGATTTAAAAAACACTCAGAAAACTAGAAATAGAAGACAACTTCCTCAACATGATAAAGGATACTTAAGAAAAAACACAGCTACATCATACTTGATGAAAAACTGAGAGCTTTCCTCCTAAGAACAGGAACAAGATAATGATGTCTGCTTTCACCATTGCTATTCAACATTATACTGGAAGTGCTTGCTGGAGCAATTAGACAAGAAAAAGGAAATAAAAAGAAGAATTAAAACTATCTCAATTCACAGATAACATGATGCTTGTTTTAGTTTCCTGGTATGCTCAAGAAAATATCAAGACATGGGTCAGGTTAAACAATGGGAATTTATTCACTCACAGTTTGAGTCTGGGAAAAAGTCCAAATCAAGGTGTCATCAGGTGCTGTTTTCTTCCCAAAGGCTATGGTGTTTTAGGGCTAGCTGCTGGCGGTCTTTGGTCCATGACTTTCCTGTCACCTGGCAAGGGATATGGCAGTGCCTTCTGCTCTCTCTCTTCTCTTCTGGGTTCCGTTGTTGTTCAGCTTCTTCCTTCTTGTGGCTTTCTCTCTCTCGCTGCCTGAATTTCATTCTGCTTATAAAGAATTCCAGTTAATAGGATTAGTGATTGAGGTGGGCCACACCCTAACTAAAGTAGCCTTATCAAAAGGTCCTACTTATAATGGGTTCACACCCATAGAAATGGATTAGACTTAAGAACATGTTTTTCTGGGGTACATACAGCTTCAAATAACCACATTCCATCCTCTGGACCCCAAAAAGGCGTGTTGTTTCTACATGCAAAATAATTAATTCAATAACAATATCACAAAAGCCTTAAGTCATTTCAGAAACAAGACTAAATACAAAGTCTTGTCACAATCAGCTGTGGATGTGGCCTGTTCTGGGGCACAATTCCCATCTGTCTATGGACCTGGGAAGCTAGAGAACAAGTTATCTGCTTCCATTATGCAATGGAGGGGCAGGCAAAGACTGAATATTTCCATTCCAGCAGGGAGAAATTGAAAGGAAAACAGGAGTCACTGGTCCCAAACAATTCTGAAACCCAGCAGAGCAAATCCCATTTGGTTTCAAGGTCTGAGAGTCACCAATGGAATTATGTTTTGTCCTCTGGGCCTGATGGAGCAGCAGCCAAAACGCTTCCAAGTGTTTGCACAGTGGCCATGCTCTGGGATGAAGGCTCCACCCTCTCTGAGCATCAGAATAGCAGCCAGGTTCTCTGCAAACCCCAGGTCACAGGCCCCAACCTCTCCAAGCACTGAGGTGGCAGCACTCTCCCTGAACAATGGGGCAGAAGGCCTGCCCCCTGCAAACTCAGGGGCAAACCAGCCCTTTCCACACATGGGTGGGTTCTGCCCTCTTTACCCAAAGAGCTATCTTCAGTTCAGACCTCAATTTCCGTGGTTCTGCCCTTGAAGCCATTTTTCCCTCATCTGTCCCTTCTCTGCCTCATTTAGTCCAAGCTAGCAGGGGTTCCACTCATATAGATCTCATACAAAAACCTTGGTTTTGCGTGTAGTTCACAGGGGTCCAAACCATCAGACAATAGAGCCTTCCATAGATCTTTTCTGTGTAACTGCATTTCCAATCTTGACTTCCCCTGAAATGTCTGCCTGCTTCTTTGTTCAATTAAATCCTTACATAGGCCACTATTCTCTAGGGACTTACTTTCTGGAAAATCGTAATTTTCCAAACCATCAATTTGTGTGTGTGTATGTGCCAAGGAGTTCAGTTCTCAGCTTATCCCTTTCCTCTTGCATTTTACTATAAGTTGCAAGGAGAAACGAGGCTACATTTTCCACATATAGCTTGAAAATCTCTTCAGCTAAATCCAAGTTCATTGCTTTCAAGTTTTGCCTTCTGTTTGATGTTAGAACTCAATTTACCAAGTACTCTGCCAGTTTCGAACAAGGATCACCTTTCCTACACTTTTCAGTAACAACTCATTCATCATTTTCATCTAAGGCCTCATTGGAAGTACTTTTCGCATCCATATTTCTACCAACAGTCTCTTCAAAGCAATTGAGGCTTTTTCTATCAAACACCTCACAATTCTTTCAGCCTCTATGCATTACTCAATTCCAAATCCATTTCCACTTATTTTTTGTATTTGCAACAGCAGCACCCCACTCTCCTGGTACAAAAATCTGTTTTAGTTTCCTGAGCTGCTGAAGCACATACCATGAAATGGGTTGAATTAAACAATGGGAAATTATTAACTCACAGTTTGGGGCTGGGAAAACTTCCAAATCAAGGTGTCATCAAGGCAATGCTTTCTTCCCAAAGACTATGGTATTCTGGGCCTGGCTCCTGGCGGTTCTTGGTCCTTAGCTTTTCTGGCACATGGCCACATCTTCTGGTCTCTCCTTTCTCTTCTGGTTTTCTTGATGTTCAGTTTCTTGCTTCCTGTGGCTTTCTCTCTCTGTGTCTGAATTTTATTCTGCTTATTAAAGACTCCAGTTGTTCTAGTTTGCTTACTGCCAGAATGCAACACACCAGAGACAGATTGGCTTTCAATAAAAGGGGATTTATTTAGGTAACGTATAGTTCTTCAGAAGAAAGTCAGCTAACTTTCAACTGAGGTTCTTTCTTATGTGGGAAGGCACAGGGTAATCTCTGCTGGCCTTCTCTCCAGGCCTCTGTGTTCCAACAGCTTTCCCCGGGGCGATTCCTTTCTGCATCTATCTCCAAAGGCCTGGGCTGGGCTGCAAGTGCTGAGATGAGGTATGCGGAGCTGCTTGGGCTGTGCTACGTTGAGCTCTCTCATTTAAGCACCAGCCAATTAAACATCATTCATTGCAGCAGGCACACCTCCTAGCCAACTGCAGATGTAATCAGCAACAGATGAGGTTCACACCCATTGGTTCATGTCCACAGCAACAGATCTAGACACCTTCGCCTGGCCAAGTTGACAACTGAACCTAATTACCACATCAGTAAAAGGCTTATGAACCATTCTAATTGAGGTGGCCCACACCTTAACTGAAGTAGCCTCATTAAAAGGTCTTACTTACAATGGGTTCACACCCACAGGAATGGATAAGATTTAAGAACATGTTTTTTTCTGGTATACATACAGCTTCAAACCACCACATTGCTATATATAGAAAATCCCAAAGAATTCACAAGAAAACTAGTATGGCTAATAAACAAATTCAGCAAAGTTGCAGGGAAGAAAATCAACCCACAAAAATCAATTGTGTTTCTGTACACTAACAAAGAAAAATTCAAACGGAAATTAAGATAATATTTTCATTTACAATAGCATCTAAAAGAATAAAATACCTCAGAAAAATTTAACAAGGAGGTAAAAAACTTGTACACTGAAAACTACAAAATATAGCTGAAAGAAATTAATACCTGAACAAATGGAAAGACTTCCCATGTCCATGAATTAGAAGTCTTAACATTGTTAAGATGACAATACTACCCAAACTGATCTACAGATTCAGTGCAATCCCTATCAAAATTCCAGCAGCCATTTTTGTAGAAATGGAAAAGCCAGTCATCAAATTCATACAGAATTACATGGGACCCTGAAGAGCAAAAAAATCTTCAAAAAGAATGAAGTTAGAGGACTCTCACTTCCCAACTTCAAAACTTACTACAAACCGCAGTAATCAAAACAGTGTGGAACTGGCATAAGGATAGACTTGTAGATCAGTGAGATAGAACTGACAGTCCAGAAATAAACCCTCCCGTCTACAGCCAATTGATTTTCAAAGGTGTGTCAAATCCACTCAGTGGGGAACGTATGGTCTCTTCAAAAGGTAGTGCTGGACAACTCACTATCCATGTGCAAAAGAATGAAGCTGAATCCTTACCACACAATTATTCAAAAAATTAACTCAAAATAGAATTAGTTGGGCAGGCCACGGTGGCTCAGCAGGTAAGAGTGCTTGCCTGCCATGCCCGAGGACCCGGGTTCGATTCCTGGTGCCTGCCCATGTAAAAAAAAAAAAGAAAAGAAAAAATAGAATTAGTGACCTAAATATAAGGACTAAAACTATAAAACTCCTAGAAGAAACCATAGGTATAAACTGTTATGACCTTGAATTTTGGCAATGATTTCTTAATTTTTTAAAAGCAAATGCAGTTAAAGAAAAATAGATAAATGGGACTTCATCAGGATTAAAAACTTCTGTGCATCAAAGAACATGATCAAAAAAGTAAAAAGAAAACTTACCGAATGGGGGTAAACATTTTCAAATCATCTGTTTGATAAGGGCTCAATATACAGAATTTATAGCGAACGTCTACAATTCAATAACAGAAAGACAACCCAGTTGAAAAATGGGCCAAGGATTTTATTGGGGATTGAAGAAGTATTGGTGAGGATGTGAAGAAATTGAAACTTCCGTTCACTGAGCCTGAGCCTAGCCTGAGCCCTCAACTCCAACCTAATACACCCGAGTTCTACATCAATCAATCATTAGCCTAGTTGGTGATAAATGTATATTTTAAGAGCTATAATGACCATCCTCTCTTGGGTCTTCTAGTCGCAGTGAGATGGAACTTTTGCCGAAGATTGTGCAAAGCAGCTTCCAGCTATTACTCATACTGCTTCCTGCCTTCTTTAAATATCCAGAGCCTACAGGACGCTGCTGTCAAGTCACTCACCTGGTCTTGGGGGAAGCCAGAGAGGGTTCTGCCTGCAAAACACAGCCCAGAGACTTCCTGGAAGATGGCGGCTTAGTAAGACGCGCGGATCTTAGTTTCTTCTCCAGGACACCTACTAGGGGAGTAGAAACGATACAGAAAGCGCCCAAAGCCACAACAGAGATAAAAAAGACAGCGTACCCCATCGTGGAACGGCTGGCTGGCTGAGAGAAGCAGCTCGGGTGAGATCGCCGAGGCGCGCGGGCCTTACCGGGCGGGGTGGCAAGCGGCCGGAGTTACTCCCTTCCCCCTTCCCGGGCCGGCTGGGAGAATTGGAGAGGTGGTCCCCTGAAACCAAGGCGACTGGCGCCCACACCACGCGCAGCCCCCGGACCAACTGAGAGAATTGGATCGGAAACCCCCAGGCCGGGGAGAACGGTGACGGGTGCGGGAGGCCCCTTCCAAACCCGTGACTCCCGGGGAACGTGCACTCTCTCGGGCGGGCCGCTGCCGCTGGCGCCCTCCCGCCACGCTTGTTGCCCAGGGCCGACTAGGAAATTCGGACGGGCTCTTTCCCTGGCTGCGGCGACCAGCAACCCTCCCTGCGTTCGGACCCCGGGCCGGCTCAAGCCGCTTCGGCTAGCGAACCCCCAGGACGGCGAGAGTTTTCCAAAGTTTAAGGTCCCACAGCACCTTTTACTGGTGGGACCCGCAGACAAACGTGTGCCACGAGCGCCACCTACTGGGCAGGATAAGAAAAACAGAACCCAGAGATTTCACAGAAAAATATTACAACCTTGCTGGGTCCAACACCAAGAGAAATCTGAATAAATGCCCAGACGCCAGCAGCAGAAGATAACTGTCCACGCTCAAAAGATTGAGAATATGGCTCAGTCAAAGGAACAAACCAATAGCTCAAATGAGACACAAGAGCTCAGACAACTAATGCTGAATATACGAACAGAAATGGAAAACCTCTTCAAAAATGAAATCGATAAATTGAGGGAGGACATGAAGAAGACATGGGCTGAACATAAAGAAGAAATAGAAAAACTGAAAAAACAAATCGCAGAACTTATGGAAGTGAAGGATAAAGTAGCAAACATAGAAAAAATAATGGATAGCTACAATGATAGATTTAAAGAGACAGAAGATAGAATTAGTGATTTGGAGGATGGAACATCTGAATTCCAAAAAGAAACAGAAACTATAGGGAAAAGAATGGAAAAATTTGAACAGGGTATCAGGGAACTCAAGGACAATATGAACCGCACAAATATACGTGTTGTGGGTGTCCCAGAAGGAGAAGAGAAGGGAAAAGGAGG
The DNA here is from genome assembly GCF_023851605.1 of Tamandua tetradactyla. Classification (NCBI taxonomy): domain Eukaryota; kingdom Metazoa; phylum Chordata; class Mammalia; order Pilosa; family Myrmecophagidae; genus Tamandua; species Tamandua tetradactyla. Next base: position 33,851,192 of record NC_135331.1, on the reverse strand, counting down.
AGAAAAACTAATGGAAGAAATTATCACTGAAAATTTCCCAACTCTTATGAAAGACCTAAAATTACAGATCCAAGAAGTGCAGCACACCCCAAAGAGATTAGACCCAAATAGGCGTTCTCCAAGACACTTACTAGTTAGGATGTCAGAGGTCAAAGAAAAAGAGAAGATCTTGAAAGCAGCAAGAGAAAAACAATCCATTACATACAAGGGAAACCCAATAAGACTTTGTGTAGATTTCTCAGCAGAAACCATGGAAGCTAGAAGACAGTGGGATGATATATTTAAAATACTAAAAGAGAAAAACTGCCAACCAAGACTCCTATATCCAGCAAAATTATCCTTCAAAAATGAGGGAGAAATTAAAACATTCTCAGACAAAAAGTCACTGAAAGAATTTGTGACCAAGAGACCAGCTCTGCAAGAAATACTAAAGGGAGCACTAGAGTCAGATACAAAAAGACAGAAGAGAGAGATATGGAAAAGAGTGTAGAAAGAAGGAAAATCAGATATGATATATATAATACAAAAGGCAAAATGTTAGAGGAAAATATTATCCAAACAGTAATAACACTAAATGTCAATGGACTGAATTCCCCAATCAAAAGACATAGATTGGCAGAATGGATTAAAAAACAGGATCCTTCTATATGCTGTCTACAGGAAACACATCTTAGACCCAAAGATAAACATAGGTTGAAAGTGAAAGGTTGGGAAAAGATATTTCATGCAAATAACAACCAGAAAAGAGCAGGAGTGGCTATACTAATATCCAACAAATTAGACTTCAAATGTAAAACAGTTAAAAGAGACAAAGAAGGACACTATATACTAATAAAAGGAACAATTAAACAAGAAGACATAACAATCATAAATATTTACGCACCGAATCAGAATGCCCCAAAATACGTGAGGAATATACTGCAAACACTGAAAAGGGAAATAGACTCATATACCATAATAGTTGGAGACTTCAACTCACCACTCTCATCAAGGGACAGAACATCTAGACAGAGGATCAACAAAGAAATAGAGAATCTGAATATTACTATAAATGAACTAGACTTAATAGACATTTATAGGACATTACATCCCACAACAGCAGGATACACCTTTTTCTCAAGTGCTCATGGATCATTCTCAAAGATAGACCATATGCTGGGTCACAAAGCAAGTCTTAACAAATTTAAAAAGATTGAAATCTTACACAACACTTTCTCGGACCATAAAGGAATGATGTTGGAAATCAATAATAGGCAGAGTGCCAGAAAATTCACAAATACGTGGAGGCTCAACAACACACTCCTAAACAACGACTGGGTCAAAGAAGAAATTGCAAGAGAAATTAGCAAATACCTCGAGGCGAATGAAAATGAAAACACAACATATCAAAACTTATGGGACACAGCAAAGGCAGTGCTAAGAGGGAAATTTATTGCTCTGAATGCCTATATCAGAAAAGAAGAAAAGGCAAAAATTCAGGAATTAACTATCCATTTGGAAGAACTGGAGAAAGAACAGCAAGCTAACCCCAAAGCAAGCAAAAGGAAAGAAATAACAAAGATTAGAGCACAAATAAATGAAATTGAAAACATGAAAACAATAGAGAAAATCAATAAGGCCAGAAGTTGGTTCTATGAGAAAATCAATAAGATTGATGGGCCCTTAGCAAGATTGACAAAAAGAAGAAGAGAGAGGATGCAAATAAATAAGATCAGAAATGGAAGAGGAGACATAACTACTGACCTCACAGAAATAAAGGAGGTAATAACAGGATACTACGAACAACTTTACGCTAATAAATACAACAATTTAGAGGAAATGGACGGGTTCCTGGAAAGACATGAACAACCAACTTTGACTCAAGAAGACATAGATGACCTCAACAAACCAATCACAAGTAAAGAAATTGAATTAGTCATTCAAAAGCTTCCTAAAAAGAAAAGTCCAGGACCAGATGGCTTCACATGTGAATTCTACCAAACGTTCCAGAAAGAATTAGTACCAATTCTCTTCAAACTCTTCAAAAAAATCGAAGTGGAGGGAAAACTACCTAATTCATTCTATGAAGCCAACATCACCCTCATACCAAAACCAGGCAAAGATATTACAAAAAAAGAAAACTACAGACCAATCTCTCTAATGAATACAGATGCAAAAATCCTCAATAAAATTCTAGCAAATCGTATCCAACAACACATTAAAAGAATTATACATCATGACCAAGTAGGATTCATCCCAGGTATGCAAGGATGGTTCAACATAAGAAAATCAATTAATGTAATACACCATATCAACAAATCAAAGCAGAAAAATCACATGATCATCTCAATTGATGCAGAGAAGGCATTCGACAAGATTCAACATCCTTTCCTGTTGAAAACACTTCAAAAGATAGGAATACAAGGGAACTTCCTTAAAATGATAGAGGGAATATATGAAAACCCCACAGCTAATATCATCCTCAATGGGGAAAAATTGAAAACTTTCCCCCTAAGATCAGGAACAAGACAAGGATGTCCACTATCACCACTATTATTCAACATTGTGTTGGAGGTTCTAGCCAGAGCAATTAGACAAGAAAAAGAAATACAAGGCATCAAAATTGGAAAGGAAGAAGTAAAACTATCACTGTTTGCAGACGATATGATACTATACGTCGAAAACCCGGAAAAATCCACAACAAAACTACTAGAGCTAATAAATGAGTACAGCAAAGTAGCAGGTTACAAGATCAACATTCAAAAATCTGTAGCATTTCTATACACTAGTAATGAACAAGCTGAGGGGAAAATCAAGAAACGAATCCCATTTACAATTGCAACTAAAAGAATAAAATACCTAGGAATAAATTTAACTAAAGAGACAAAAAACCTATATAAAGAAAACTACAAAAAACTGCTAAAAGAAATCACAGAAGACCTAAATAGATGGAAGGGCATACCGTGTTCATGGATTGGAAGACTAAATATAGTTAAGATGTCAATCCTACCTAAATTGATTTACAGATTCAATGCAATACCAATCAAAATCCCAACAACTTATTTTTCAGAAATAGAAAAACCAATAAGCAAATTTATCTGGAAGGGCAGGGTGCCCCGAATTGCTAAAAACATCTTGAGGAAAAAAAACGAAGCTGGAGGTCTCGCGCTGCCTGACTTTAAGGCATATTATGAAGCCACAGTGGTCAAAACAGCATGGTATTGGCATAAAGATAGATATATCGACCAATGGAATCGAATAGAGTGCTCAGATATAGACCCTCTCATCTATGGACATTTGATCTTTGATAAGGCAGTCAAGCCAACTCACCTGGGACAGAGCAGTCTCTTCAATAAATGGTGCCTAGAGAACTGGATATCCATATGCAAAAGAATGAAAGAAGACCCATCTCTCACACCCTATACAAAAGTTAACTCAAAATGGATCAAAGATCTAAACATTAGGTCTAAGACCATAAAACAGTTAGAGGAAAATGTTGGGAGATATCTTATGGATCTTACAACTGGAGGCGGTTTTATGGACCTTAAACCTAAAGCAAGAGCACTGAAGAAGGAAATAAATAAATGGGAACTCCTCAAAATTAAACACTTTTGTGCATCAAAGAACTTCATCAAGAAAGTAGAAAAACAGCCTTCACAATGGGAGACAATATTTGGAAATGATATATCAGATAAAGGTCTAGTATCCAGAATTTATAAAGAGATTGTTCATCTCAACAACAAAAAGACAGCCAATCCAATTACAAAATGGGAAAAAGACTTGAACAGACACCTCTCAGAAGAGGAAATACGGATGGCCAAGAGGCACATGAAGAGATGCTCAATGTCCCTGACCATTAGAGAAATGGAAATCAAAACCACAATGAGATATCATCTCACACCCACCAGAATGGCCATTATCAACAAAACAGAAAATGACAAGTGCTGGAGAGGATGCGGAGAAAGAGGCACACTTATCCACTGTTGGTGGGAATGTCAAAGGGTGCAACCACTGTGGAAGGCAGTTTGGCGGTTCCTCAAAAAGCTGAATATAGAATTGCCATACGACCCAGCAATACCATTGCTAGGTATCTACTCAAAGGACTTAAGGGCAAAGACACAAACGGACATTTGCACACCAATGTTTATAGCAGCATTATTTACAATTGCAAAGAGATGGAAACAGCCAAAATCTCCATCAACAGAAGAGTGGCTAAACAAACTGTGGTATATACATACGATGGAATATTATGCAGCTTTAAGACAAGATAAACTTATGAACCATGTAATAACATGGATGGACCTAGAGAATATTATGCTGAGTGAATCCAGCCAAAAACTAAAGGACAAATACTGTATGGTCCCACTGATGTGAACGGACATTCGAGAATAAACTTGAAATATGTCATTGGTAACAGAGTTCAGCAGGAGTTAGAAGCAGGGTAAGACAATGGGTAATTGAAGCTGAAGGGATACAGACTGTGCAACAGGACTAGATACAAAAACTCAAAAATGGACAGCACAATAATACCTAATTGTAAAGTAATCATGTTAAAACACTGAATGAAGCTGCATCTGAGCTATAGGTTTTTGTTTTGTTTTGTGTTGTTTTGTTTTGATTTTACTATTATTACTTTTATTTTTTTCTCTATATTAACATTCTATATCTTTTTCGGTTATGTTGCTAGTTCTTCTAAACCAATGCAAATGTACTAAGAAATGATGATCATGCATCTATGTGATGATGTTAAGAATTAATGATTGCATGTGTAGAATGGTATGATCTCTAAATGTTGGGTTAATTTCTTTTTTTCCGTTAATTAAAAAAAAAAAAGAGAAGGGATAATTGGAGATGAAGGGATACAGACTGTACAACGGGACTGGATATAAAAACTCAGAAATGGACAGCACAATACTACCCAATTGTAATGCAATTATGTTAAAACACTGAATGAAGCTGCATGTGAGGTATAGGTTTTTTGTTTTTGTTTTTTTTGTTTTTTTTTTCTTTCTATTATTGTTTTAATTCTTATTCTGTTGTCTTTTTATTTCTTTTTCTAAATCGATGCAAATGTACTAAGAAATGATGAATATGCAACTATGTGATGTTATTAAGAATTACTGATTGTACATGTAGATTGGAATGATTTCTAATTGTTTTGTTAATTCTTTTTTAATTAATAAAAAAAAAAAAAAAAAAAAAAAAAACACAGCCCAGCTCTGTGAGCACAACTGGGTGGCAATTCCACAGGGCAGAGGGGCCTCTTTATTACCTCTCCCAGGGCAAAGGCCACCATGGGCTCAGGGCCAGCCAGTCACAACTGTTTTACCTCATTTGGGACCCTTGGAAGTCAGTCCCCCTTTATTCTCTCCTGGAAACAGTGCATAGCAAGTGAGCATAAATGCTAGAGGGGAAAGAGGGACTTCCCATAAGAATTTAGCAACAGCACTTGGTTCTTCACCTTGATTGCAATTTTTTTTACCATCTGGAAGGGCACAGAGAGCCTTGTTTGGCTTGCTCGGGATCAGTGGTCACAATTACTTAATCCCAAAAGAATATTCTCTTGGCATCCGCCCACTACATTCATCTTCAGTTGCTCCAGGTAGGCACCTATATCAAAGGCCTGTGGTTGTAATAACCATGGGACTGGGGTCCTGGCGGGTACTGGGGTTGGTTTCCATCTGGGAGTCCCAGAAATGCCCAACTCCTGCTTCCGTGAGGTCCTCCAGGGGGATACAGGCACAAGGACACTGATGAACAGGAAATCGAAACACTACTTGGAAATGGAATGCTATTCAGCTGTGAAAAAGGAATGAGTTCTGACCAGTGCTATAATACGGATGAGTCATGAAAAAGACATTATGCTGAGTGAAATAAGGCAGACACAAAAGGACACATATTGCGTGAGTCCACTTATATGAAATATCTAGAGTAAGCAAATTCACAGAGACCAAAAGTGGAATAGAGGTTACCAGGGGCGGGGAGTAGGAGAAATGGGGAGTTATTGCTTAAAGGGTAAAGAGTTTCTGTTTTGGTAATGGAGGTGGTGATGGTAGCACAACATTGTAAGAGTAATTAATGCTACTGACTCGTACACTTAAAAATGGTTAAAAAAAAAAAAAAAAAAACTTTTAGGTAATATATACCTTACCATGATTTTTTAAATTAAAAAAAAAAAGATGCCATTTGGCTCTGGAAGACCCTCAGAAAAGCCCACAATGGGCCTGGCTCCTCTGTCATATCATTTTTTTTTGGTCTTTGAACCCTTTTAGTTGCCCTGGCTGATAATCTTCCTTTCTTCATACTCCTCAAAGCCACTCTGTCCTGTCTTTTCCTTTCAGCCTGTAGAACTCCCTTTAGTAATTCTTATAAGGTAGGTCTCTTGATGATAAACTCTTTCAGTGATTGTCTGAAAATGTTTTAATCTCCCTCAGTTTTGCTGGATCTAGAATTCTTGGTTGGCAGTTTTTCTCTTTTGGACTCTTAAATATATCATACCACTCCCGTCCTGCCTCCCTGGTTTCTAATGAGAAATCAGCACTTAGTCTTACTGAGGATCTATGTGACTAATTACTTTTCTCTTGCTGCTTTCAGAATTCTTTCTTTGTCTTTGGCATTTGACATTCTGATTAGCATGTGTCTTGAAGTGGAGGATAGAACATGGGACTGTACGACGCAGTGAACCCTTTTGTGGTAGATGGACTATAGTTAATAGTACAAGCATAAGAAAGTTCTTTCATGAAATTAAAACAAACATACAATACTGCTGCAAGGTGGTAATAATAGGGTGGTATATAGGAAAAAAAATACCTAAAGTAAATAATAGATAGAACTATCTTAATAATCTTTTATCAATTGTAACAAAGATAACTACCGTTTAAAAAAGGGCAATTGGGTGGGTCACGGTGGCTCAGCAGGTAAGAATGCTTGCCTGCCAAACCTGAGGACCCGGGTTCGATTCCTGGTGCCTGCCCATGTAAAAAAGGAAAAAAAAAGAAAAAAGATAAAAAACGGCAATTTTTTTTTTAAAGTGCTATCAGAAATTATAACAAATATTTCACACCAGTGCAAGTTGTTGTTTTTGGTGGGGTGTATAGGGATCCTGTATTTTATGTATGATTGTTTTGTAAACTCACAACTTCTCTAATAAGAAAAAAAGGAATGAAGTTTCGATACATGTGGCATAGATGAACCTTGAAGATATATTGAATGAAAGAAGTCAGACACAAAAGGACAGATATTGTATGATTCCACTTATATGAAAATAGCTAGAATATGCAAATTCATAGAAACAGAAAGTAGAATACAGGTTATCAGGGGATGGGGGAAAAGGGGAGTGGGGAGTTAAGGCATAATGGGTTCAGGATTTCTGTTTGAGATGATGGGAACCTTTTGGTAATGGATGGTGAAGAGGGTAGCACAGCATTATGAGAGTGATTAATCCAACTGAATTATATGCTTCGTAGTGGTTGAGATGGGAAAGCTCATTTGTATGTATGTTTCCACAACTGAAAAAAGTGGGAGAGAGATTAAAGAGACAAGAGCAACTCAAGGCAATACATGATCCTAATGATAAAGGAGAAAAACCCAAAAGGATATTACTGAGACGTGAAGAAATTGGGGTAAATCTGTTTCAGTTTGCTAATGCCATTAGAATGCAAAATAACAGAAATGGATTGGCTTTTATAAAAGGGATTTGTTAAGTTACAAGTTACAATTCTAAAGCCATGAAATTGTCCAAGTTAAGGCATCAGCAAGAGGACACCTTCACTCAGAAAAGGCTGATCGTGTCCAGGGTTTCTCTGTCACATGGGAAGGCATATGGCAATGTCTGCTGGCCCTTTGCTCCCAGGTTTCGATGCTTTCAGCTCCTGGTTTCAAATTGCTCTCTCAGCTCCTGTTTCCAGTGGCTTTCTCTCTCTAAACATCTGTGGACCCTCACTTAGCTTCTCCAGGGCAAACTCTGGATTTCATCTCTTAGCATCTGCAAACATCTGTGTCCCGGTTTCATCTTTCTGCTCTCTACATCAGCTCTGAGCTGTCTCTCTCTCCATGAGTTCTTAAGGACTCCAGTAAACTACCTGAGACCCACCTGGAATGGGCAGGGCCACATCTCCATGGAAATAATCTAATCAAAAGATCCTACCCACAATTGGGTGGCTCACTTCTCCATGGATGCAGCCTAATCAAAATATCCATCACAAAAAGAATGCACTTACAAGATTGGATTAAAAGAACATGGCTTTTCCCAGGTACAGTTTCAAACCAGACCATAAATTTTATATCAGTGTTAAATTTCCTGAACTTTTTAACTACTTTAGGTGGTTACATAAGTGAATATCCATGTTCTAGGAAATGAAATGGAAGTATTAAATATTTAGAGAACATACCACATGCAACCTACTCATAGATGTTTAAAAACAGATAAAAGGGGGAAAAGATAGAAAAATAGATAATGATAGATAAATAGATATAAAATGATACAGAAAATGTGACAAAATGTTAAAACTGGTGGATCTCGGTATCTACAGGGAGAAAGTATGTTGGCATTCCCTGCATAGAGTTTGTTTTTGCAATTGTCTCATAAGTTTGAAATTATTTCAAAATAAAAAATGTTAAAGAATGTTGCTTGCACAGCTGGTGGTGGGTGGGACAAATGGCTGGGGTGGAGAAGACATAGGAGGGAAGAACAGATTTGGGGTAGAAGATCACAAGTTTGGCTGGGAACATCTTGAGTTCGCAAGGCCTGTGACAAAGGAAGCCAGAAGCTGAATTTATGCTCAGATCTGTCTGCTGCTGGACTGAACCTGCCTGGGACCAGCTTCTGCAGGAACCATGTGCTGTTCTTACCTGCCGTGACCTGACCTGGGTTTCCTGGATGGAAAATCTCCCAGAGATTCTTGGCACCACTTTTATGCTCTTCATATGGAAGTCTCCAAAGGGCTTTTGTGTGTGGGTTTTTTTTTTCTCTATGAGAACAAGGGCAGACTTTTAAGTTTATTTTTTACACAAATGAATCTCTTTTCTTTAGCTATAATACACAAATCTCAAATATATCACTGAACGTACTTTGACAAATGTATACACCTGTGCAACCGTTACCTAGCTCAAGATAGAATATTTTCATTGTCCCATAAATTTCTCTTTGTGCCCTCTTCCAATCAATATCACTCCTTCAACCTTCCACAACCACCCCAAATTCGCATCCTCTCCCTGCCAGAGACAATTTTCAATCCTATTACCAGAGCTTACTTTGACCTATTCTTGCCCTTTATATGTAGAATCACACAGTATGTGTTTTCTTGTGTGTGTCTGGCTTCTGTAACAATATAATGCTTTTTAGATTCATCCACATTGTTGCATGTATCAAGAATTTGCTCTTTTGTATCGCTGTGCGGTATTCCTTTGCATGACTTTACCATAGTTAGTTTATCAATTCTCCACTTGATGGATAGTTGAGTTGTTTCCAGTTTTGAGCTATAATGAACAAAACGGCTATGAACATCCTTGCATAGATTTTATTGTGGCCATATGTTTCCATTTCTCTTGGGTAATTACCTAAGGATGGACTTGCTGACTCATACGTCAAGTATCTGATTAACTTTATTTGAAACACTCAAATTTTCCAAAGTGATTGCATTTTGTGCATGGAATTTTCATCTTCTGATTTTTATCATATATGGTAAGCTGAACAATGCCTTCCCTCTCCCAAAGATATCTTTGTCCTAATCCCTGGAACCTGTGAATATGTTTCACAGAAGGCAAAGGGGCAGGTGGGTGTGATTAAATTAAAGGTCTTCTGGGGGGGATTATCCTGGATTATCCAGGTAAACGCAGTGTAATCCCAAGGATCCTTAAAAAAGGGAGTCAGGGGAGTCAGAGAAGGAGATGTGAAAAGGAAGCAGAGGTTGGAATGATGCGGCCACAACCCAAGGAATGCAGGCAGCCTCTGGCAGCTGGAAAAGACAAAGAAACTGATTCTCCCCTGGAACCTGAACCAGCCTTATGAACACCTTGATTTTAGCCCAGTGAGACCCATTCCATACTTCTGACCTCCAAAAAGTTAAGAGAATACATTTATGTTGTTTTAAGCCACCATATTTATGGTAACTTGTTATGGTAAGAATAGGAAAGTAATATACCATATTAGAAATTTAAACTGTCTTTATTTTAAAATCTATATTTTAATTTGTTTAAAAATAACAATAATAAATGCATTTCTTATTAGCATAAACAATCTATTTTTATTGAAAATAACTGTTTTAAAAAAACAATGATAAGAGTGGCAGTGTTTTACATTTTGCTTAACAGAAGACAGCCATGGATTCTCATGTCTGCTTCTCTATTAGTCCACTGTGATGTGCTGTTTGGGCTAAAGTACATGAAGAAAATTTGGGATCACACAGATAGGGAGGTGGAAAAGGGAAGAACATTTGAATAACCTTTGCAGATAATAATGGATATCCTCTTTGAACTAAACCAAAACTTGAAAAGTAGTTGTTTCCTAAATGTCAGTTGCAGTGAATTATCCGAAATCATATCAATGAGCTTTTCATACTGTTACATTAAAATTTATTAGACTCTCTCACACTTCGAATGGATCTTTTACTCAGGCATGATTTTGACTTTGTTGACCCCTTGCTGTCTTGAGCACAGGAGCTGGCAGTCCCTTTACTGGGCGTCCTGAAAGACATTGAGAGTCTCAGCCAGGGAGTGGACAGGGGTGAGGATGGAGGGGTAAGGGGTAGCAGGGCAATCCAGGACAAGCCATTGTCCCAGCAGGGCCAGCTGTGACCTTTAGTGGAGTGTCATTGAAAGACTGGCACTGCCCACCCACTTCCCCACAGCCACTTATAACACACAAAAAAATGTGCACCATAAGACTCAAATCTAACAAGCATGCTGGAATTAAAATAGCTTGTTCTAGATCTTCTAATATCTTCCAGTCAGATTCTGAACACATTTGTCAAAGCCAAATCTTTTTGGTACCTGATTTACTGCACCCCCTCGGATAGTCCAGCCTAGCTTTGGGTTAAGTCAACTTGGGTGTGAATCTAAGTTCTGCTACTGTGGCACTTGGTTTCACCTTCTGTAAAGCAGGGATAATAATATCTGCCTTCAAGGGTTGTGAAGAAGCTGAGATGAGGCTTCTAAGGCACTTTAGCAAGTGTCTGGTGTATGCAAACTCAGTTCCAATCTGCTATTATCATTGTAGGAGGGTATACGAAGCTGCCATGTGCACCTCCAGTGGGCTCCTGGAGCCCAGCTTAGGCCTCTGTACTCTGTGACAGATCTTCCAGCCAGTACTCAGGGCTGGAGGAGCCTGGCTTAACCACCACCTCTCAATACAGTTCTGTAAGTCTGGCCTTCCACTAGAAGTCTTGGGGCTGGTGGTCTCAAACTCAAGCTGCTGATCCATCCCTCTCATCCCCCAAAGCCCAGTGCTGCTGCAACTGCTTCCAGAAAATGGGATCTGAGACTCCAGGAGGAGCCATGTGTTCAGCAGGAGAAGGAGGGAAGTAAGGCCAGTGCGGGCAGCACACTCTTCTCATGAACTTGAAGGCTGTAGTGGGCACTCTAAGCAACTTCCCAGATCCCTTTTCAGGACTAAGGCACTCATTCCCCCGACTGCCCAGGGACTTGACCAAAGATATGCCCCTCTCCCAGGCAGCCAGCTCCAGTGACCAGGTGTACAATGACTGGATGTACCTCTCTATGAAGGATCCGAGGTCTGGCTTTCTTGACTCAGTGTGACACAATTTTGAAGGGCACCCCAGTCTGACATCCCTGTGGGATCGGCTAAAGCCTCTGTTCACGTGTCTGGCAGGCAAGCTCCCCACTGCCACCACCAGCTTGCCTAACACAAGCGCAGCCCAAAAGCCTTTAGGAGAAGCAGATCATCTCAGAGCACCTCCCACAAACCCAACCAACCAAGGGATCTGGTTCATGCTGGGCCACCCAGGATGAGCCCATCACCTCTCTGAACTTCAGAAACCTCCCCTGAAGGCACGGAGCATCTCTGGTTGGAAAGGAAAATGCATGACCATTGGCCTGGCCTTACCCTCTCCCATACCAGAGTCAGAGGCCCACTATCTCCCCCACCCCAGCCCTTTCACTCCAGGCAAACTCACCCCACTATGTTAACTGAGCAACGGGAAAGGAGATGGAAAAAAAAACCTGCCATAAAAAAATAAGAAAACTTCAGAAATGACTTACAAACTCCTGAGTCCATAGGAAGGACAGAATTTGTCCCAGAAGGGTGGGCTCTATTATTAGGAAAATGCCTTGTGACCTTTTGTTTCTGAGAGGCAAAGTCCTGGGGAAAAGCTTCCAGCACCCCTCCAACTCCACCATCCCTGGTCCTCGGGACCCACCCACCCACTCACCCCCAGCCCTTCTAGGCTTCTAGGAAAGAGCTGAATGGCTCTGCATAAAGGGGTCTAGGAACATGCTGTATGTGATGGCAATTTGAGATAGGGCTTGAGTCACTAGAAGAGAAGCAAAATACAGCAAATGAAGTCAGCATGGCTCGCCTAAGCAGGAAGTCCAAGGGCTGATGTGTTCAGGCGGAGCTGGACAGGGACCCTAAACCTAGTCCTGGGAGCTGCCCTGTCTCTCCACATTTCTTGACTCTGCAGTCTCTGCTTGGTGTGCTCCAGGCAGCCTCTACTTGCCTGCAAAGGGAGGCCTCGTAGCTGGTACTTCACCCTCCCAGCCTCTCCATTACACGGTCACTTCTCAGGAGCTCAGCTTAAGGGCCGCCCTACGCTTGGGCCAGGACGGTGAGGTGCAATGATTGGGCCAGCCTGAAGTCATGTGATGCCCAAGGGGCGAGGCTCTGTGATTGACAGTCCTACCACGTGGAGAGGCGTGGTAAAGGGAAGGATGCTGGGAGGCACAAGCCATGCAGCCCCTGGATCTCTGAAAATCGAGCTGGAGGGCAATTTGGAGGCAAGCGGGATCCTGAGGGAGAAGTCCCCTGTATGTCAGTGTTCGAGGACCTTGAGGGAACTTTCGACTGCGGGCTGTTTCCTGTTCTGTGCTGTGGTCCCCTCCTTGAGCCCCCTCAGTAGGAGTCAGCTCCCCCTAGGGGGCTGGGGTGAATGGTGCTGTGGGAAAGAGGAAGCAGGTGTTGTCCTATACAGAGATTTGTGGGTGGAAGGAAGGTTCTCAGGGGGCAGGAACTAAGAAGTGACATTGCCAGGAGAGGAGTGTCTTTTGAGATGCTCACGGGTGTTGAGGGTAGCAGGTTCGAGGTCTCCCACCTTTTTTCTCAGGGATCTCAGGAGGCTGGAGTCTTGAGGACAGTAAAAGGATTGCTGGTTTCCTGAACCCAGGCTTCGCATTTTAAAAGACTTCAAGACCCTAACTTCTGCTGATAGAAGAATGGTGGCCTCAGCCACAGGCTTGTGGAGCAGATATCTGAGGTTGGGTGGTTTTGTCCAAAGAGGGAGTTCTTGCCTCTAGTACATGAAGACAGGGAGGTTGCTGGGGAGCCCAGGGCAGCCCCACGGATGCCCCCACCCAGTGCTGAATTAGAAAGGAGAGGTCAGAAGGAGGAGTCCCAGAGATGGGTCACAGAGTAGAGCATACTGTTTCTCTACCTAGTGGTCCCAGCAAACCAGCATTCCTGCCCCCCAGGAGAGAATACACCAGCCAGACCTTTGAAATGGCTCCACTCAGGGTCCATCTCTTTTCAGCCATCAAAGACACAGCTTCCTCCTTCTCCTCTTGCCCTGGACTCTTCCTCTACCTAGGCAGTTGCCTGTCTTCCTGTGAGGAAAGGAAGAGGCTGCGGTTTGTGGTAGCCAGCCTCCAAGATGGCCCCCATTCCAGGCACCCACCCTCTTGTGCAGACCCTTCCCACACTGAGCAGAGCTGACCTGTGTAACCAATAGGAGATTGTGGAAATAGCACAGTATGACTTCCAACGTGTATTAGAGTTCTCTAGGGAAACAGAACAAACAGAAGATATCTGTAAATAGTGTAAGATTTTATGACACTTTATATAAGTATCTCATGTAACTGTGGGGATGCATGAGTCCAAATTCCATAGGGCAGACTGCAAACTAGCAATCCAATGAAGGTTTTCTTCGACTTCTCCAGGAGAGGCTAGTTGGCTGAAGTAGAGTTGAAACTTTTCTCTTTTGACTGCTGAAGTTGACACCTCTCCCTTAAAAGCCTTCTACTGATTGGATTAAACATCTCTCATTGTGGAAGACACTCCCCTTAGTTAACTATTCATACAATCAGCCATAGATGTAATCAATTTACTGATGATTCAAGTCCATGAAATGACTTTGCAACAAGAGTCAGGCCATTGCTTACTTGACTGGACAATTGGGCTCTGTCACCTGGCCAAGTTGATGCATGAACCCAACCATCATATAAGACTCAGTTATAAAAGACATTGCAGCTTTTGCTTTCCTCACTCTTGAATCGCTGGCTCTGGGGGAAGCTAGCCGCCATGTTGTAAGGACACCGAAGCAGCCCTGTGGGGAGATCCAGGTGATTTTATTGTTCTGATGGTTCTAGCCAATATAATAGGGCAAGAAGTAGAAATAAAAGGCATCCAGATTTGAGAAGAAGAATGAAATTGTCTTTATTTATGAACAACATTGTTGTCTGTATAGAAAATCTGATGGAATTTACAAAAGAGCTACTAGAACTAATAGGTGAGAATAATAAGTTTACTGGATACAAGATCAATATACAAAAATCAATAATGTTTCTGTGTACTAGCAATAAAGAAATATCAGACATTTAACATTCAAAGTATTATTTCTATTAGCATGAAAATAAATTAAATATTTGGGGATAAATATAACAAAAACCTGTACTAGACTTATACAGTGAAAGCAACAGAACATCGTTGAAAGAAATTAAAGAAGGGCTAAATAAATGGCGTAGTATACTATGTTCATGGATTGAAAGACTTGATATTGTCAGGATATCAGCTCTCCACAAATTAATTTATAGATTTGACACAATCCCAGTCAAAATTCTAGCAGGTTTTTGTGCGTGTGTGTGTATGCTATATAGCAGGGTCACATTTCATTCTTTTTCCATGTGAGTATCCCCTTCTTGTCACACCACTCATTGAATTTTGTTTGTTTGTTTTGCTTGTTTGCTTGTATTTGGGGAAGTGCATGGATCGGGAATCGAATCCTGGTCTCCCACAGGGCCGGCAAGAATTCTACCACTGAGCTACCCTTGCACCCCCAGACTTTTTTTGTTGTATAAATTAACAAGCTGATGCTAAAATTTAAATGGAAATACATAGGACTTAGAGTAAAGACAGAAAGAAGTCCACACAGTGCAGCTAGAGAGGATTGGGGAGCAAGTTCGTGCAGCAAAACAGGAGGGAGACCCCAGGAAGAGCCATTGCCAGAATTGCTGTCCCCTGAGCCAAAAAGTTTCCATTTATGACAATCCCTTATGTGCTGGTTTGAATCTATCATGTACCCTGGAAAAGCCATGTTTTAATCCTGATCCAATTTGTGTGAGCAGCTGTTTCTTATCATTCTGATTCAATACTGTAGGTTGGAATCTTTTGATTAGATTTTCTCCAGGGAGATATGATGCTCCCAATTGTGGGTATTAATTTTTGCTTAGCTGGAGTTGTGACTCCACACATTCCAGGTGGGTCTTGATTAGCTTACAGGAATCCTTTAAAACAGGAAACATTTTGGAGAGAAACGAGAAAAATGACAGAAGCCTCAGAGTAGACAGAAACTTCATAGCAGAGCTGACAGATGCAGAGACACATGGAGAACAGAGACATGGATGTTTGGAGATGCTTGGAGCCCAGCAAATGTCACTATGAGATGTTTAGCAAACCAGAACCTAGAGAGAGCCAAGGGAAGCCAAGAGATGAAAGCCAGCCCAGGAGAAGCAAAGTGAGGAACCCTGGCAAGAACAGAGGCTGAAAGCTACAGAGCCCAGAATCAAGGGACCAGCAGATGCCAGCAGCCACATGACTACCCAGCTGACAGATGAATTCTGACCTATCAGCCTTTCTTGAGTGATGATAACCTCTTGTTGGTGCCTTAATTTGGACACTTTCACATACTTAGAGCTGTAAACTTGTAACTTATTAAATTCCCCTTTATAAAAGCCATTCCATTTCTGGTATATCGCATTCCCACAGCTTACAAACATACCTTGCCATAAATTATTTTGAAAAATACTGGTCAGGGAAAAAAATGATAAAGTTTTTCCTCATGGTGAATGTTTTAGTTTGCAAGCTGCCAGAATATGATATACCAGAAGTGGAACAGCTTTTAAAAGGAGAATTTCATGAATTACAAGTTAACAGTTCTGAGCCTATAAAAATGTCCAAATTAGTGTATCCAGGGAAAGATACCTTAATTCAAGGAAGGTTGATGGGTAAGGAACTTCTATATCAGCTGTGTAGTCATGTGACTGGCATCTGCTGGTCCCTTGCTCCTGGGTTCTGTTGCTTTCAACCTCTGTTCCTGTGGGGGTTCCTCTCTTTGTTTCTCCAGGGCTGACTTTCATCTCTTGGCTTCCCTCGGCTCTCTCCAGGTTCTGGCTTGCTTAACATCTCATGGCAACATCGGCTGGGCTCCAGGCATCTCCAAACATCTGTGTCTCTCTCTTTTCCTCCAAGTGTTGGCATCTGTATCAGCTTTGCTCTGAAGTTTCCATCGGCTTTGTCATTTCTGCTCTGTCAGCTCTAAGCTCTCTCCACAATGTTTCCACCTTCAAAGGACTCCAGTAAGCTAATCGAGACCCACTTGAAATGGGTAGAGTCACATCTCCGTCTAATCAGAAGGTCATACCCACAATTGGATGTGCCACATCTCTGTGGAGATAATCTGATAAAAAATGTCCACCTACAACTTTGAATTAATCAGGATTAAAAGAAATGGCTGCATCCACAAGATTAGATCAGGATTAAAACATGGCTTTTCTTGGGTGGGCCATGGTGGCTCAGCAGGCAGAGTTCTCGCCTGCCATGCCAGAGACCCAAGTTTGATTCCTGGTGCCTGCCCATGCAAAAACAAACAAACAAAAGAAAAAAACATGGCTTTTCTTGGGTACACATAATATTTTCCAACCAGCACAGTGAATAAACAAGGACAGATACAAACTTCAAAGTACTATGAACACCTGGAGATTAATAAGTGACACTTCTGGAAACAAGTCATAAAGAGGTCTCTCTCTCTCTTGATCTAATGAGCAATGCTCTTTCATTGAATATAAAGACTTTAAGCTCATATATAGGCAGTATATAGCTCTCTTCATTGTTGTTGGAGTTAATTAACATGATGGGTATTTATGAATTTGTCCATAACTTTGTGGAAGTTTTAGATGAGTACTTCATCCAACTGAGTGAATTTGTTGTATAATTTGGATAAAGTACACATCATTTTAGATGAGATGGTGCTAAGTGGCTCGTTATGGACACTAATTGGGCAAGAATTCTTGCCCCTCCACTAATTCTTGATAAGATGTCAGAAAGCTGAATAATGGAAGAGCTGACCAGGCCACACTGAGGTATAGAAAATACAGATGCCATGGGATGCCTCTCAACATCTTATCCCAAAAAAATCCACACATTGCAAAACGAGGTGTACTTCCAAAGACATTATAAGTAGGTGTTTCCCACTTGTTCTAAATGAAAAATATAACTATTTTAAAATATGATGTACAAAGAAAATTTTTATCTAACCTTAAGACGTAAGTTTTATTTTCTAATCGTAGGAATTTTTCCCCACCTTAAAATTTGGTGAGTACCTAGGGAACACTTTTTTGTCTGTGCTTGCTTTCTTTCATTTTCTTTCTTTCAATTATTAAAATAAATTTTTATTATGGTAACATGTACATAACATGGAATTTGCCATTTGGGACATTTTTAAGTACAAGTCAATGACATTGTTTTAATGATGTTGTACCATCATCACCTTCCATTTTTCATCATCCAGAATGGAAATTCTTTGCCCATTGAGCAATGACTCTCCATTCCCTTTACCTCCAGTCCTTGGTAACCTCTAATATTCCTTTTGTATCTATGAAGTTGCCTATTCTAGATATTTCATACAGGTGGAATCATATAGCGTTTGTCCTTTTGTGTCTGTCGTATTTCACTTACCATGGTGTTTTCAGGGTTTGTTCATGTTATAGTATGAAGAGGAACTTCTTTCTTTTTTATGGCTGTGTTGGATATGTCATATTTTGTTTATCCATTTGGCCATCAGTGGACACTATGCACAGTACAGTATTGGCATCGAAATAGACAAGTAGTTCAATGGAACAGAACAAAGCATCCAGAAATAGACCCAAGCATATGTGGCCAAATTATTTCAACAAAGGTACAAAGAAAATTCAATAGAGAACAGATAGTTTTTTCAACAAATGGTACTGAAATAATTGGTCACCCCCCCCCCCCCATATATCCATATCCTTATTTGGAACCTGTTCACATGACCTTATCTGGAAAAAGGATCTTTACAGATGTAATTAAGGATCTCAAGATGAGAAAAGCCTTCAGGATTATCCAGGTGGGTCTTTTAAACCAAAGGCAAGTGTCCTTTCAGGAGACACACAGAAGAGAGCAGCTAGAGAAGACGGTGATTTGAAGATGGAGACAGAGATTGGAGTAAGGCAGCCACAAGCCAAGGGCTGCCAGGCAGTCACCAGAAGCTAGAGAAACAAGGAATGGATCCTGCCCTTAAGCCTCCAGAGGGATTATAGCACCTGTTCACACCTTGACTTTAGATTCCTGGCCTCCAGAACTGGGAGAGAATAAATTTCTGTTGTTTTAACCTACCAAGTTGGTGTACTTTATTATGGCAGCCTCAGGAAAGTAATACAGACATCTATATGCAAAAAAAAGTACTTCAACCCACACCTTCCACTATATCAACTCAAAAATTAACTCAAGAATGGATCATATGGGGACAACCAAATCAATAAGCCGAGCTCTCAGTCTTGGGGTTCGCCCCTATGAAACTTACTCCTGCAAAAGATAAGCTAACCTACTTAAAATTAGGCATAAGAAAAAAAAATGTGTCAGTGGCTGAGAGATTTCAGAGTCCAGAGGTTAGCCTGGAGGTTATTCTTACACATTATGTAGATATCCCTTTTTATTTTATGGTGTATTGGAGTGGCTAGAGGAAAGTACCTGAAACTGTAGAGCTGTGTTCCAGTAGCCTTGTTTCTTAAAGATAATTGTTTAATGATATAGCTTTTACAATGTGACTGTGTGATTGTGAAAACCTTGTGTCTGATGCTCCTTTTATCTAGAGTATAGACATATGAGTAAAAAATATGGATAAAAAATAAATAATAGGGGGAACAAAGGTTAAAATAAATTGAATAAATTGAAATACTAGTGGTCAATGAATGGGAGGGGTAAGGGAATATATAGGAGTTTTTTCTTTTTTACTTCTTTTTCTGGAGTGATGCAAATGTTCTAAAAAATGATCATGGTGATGAATACACAACTATGTGATGATATTGTGAGCCATTTATTGTACACCATGTATGGAATGTTTGCATGTTTGTATGTTAAGTTTTATCAACAAAAATACTAAAAAACACATGTACAAAATAATAGCTAAAACTGAAAAAAAATGTGTCATGTATGAATGAAGCTGATTTGGATAGAACTAAGGTAAATCAGAACACAGGGTAAAGGACGATATTATCCATATTTTAAAACTTCAACTTCTGTGCGAGACCAAAGGGAGAGAGGTTTATTTGGTGCAAAATTTTTATTTTGGGTAGTGCATTATCTAATTTAATTTGTATGGTCAGTTTAGTTGAACACCGTAAGTACATAGAATCTTGAATAAGGCGTGAGATCTTGTTGGTTTGTACAGGTGAGTGTGATGCCCCAATATATCCCAGAGTAATTTGGGTAAAGAATAAAAACTATTTGCAAAAGTGAAATCATTGCCCTCCCCTCTACATGGAACATGATATCCAGGGGTGAAAGTCTCCCTGTGGCGTGGGAGATGACTCCCAGGGATGCATCTGGCCCTGGCACTGTGAAATCAATAATGCCATCCTGACCAAAAAGGGGGAAAGAAGTGTTAACAAATAAGGTATCAAAGGCTGAGAGAGTTCAAATAGAGTCGAGAGGCTACTCTGGAGGTCACTCTTAGACAAACGTCATTTAGATATTGCTATCTATCGTAACTTCGCCAAACCCCAACCAAAACCATTCTAGCCAAGCCTAAAGAACACCTAGGGAATTATTTAAGATTCTACAAAGTTTCCATGCACTAGGGTAACTTTCCAGAAACCTACAACCTCCAGATGGGTGCCTAAACCAGAGTCCTGAAACCTAGAGGGGGAGTCTCTCCAGAACATCAGCTAGACCCATCTCCCTACCCCTTATCATTAACAGCACTTCCAATATGAAAAAGTTAGAATGGCCATAGCCCAAATACCCCTAAAGAGTGGGAGAAAGATCACAGGTGATGGTAGAGTTGGACAGAGAATGTAGGGTTTAGCGAACAAGTATGATTGCTGAATCATTACACTGATGTTTCTTTCAGTCTCCAGTATTTTAGAGCAGCTAGAAGTAAAAAAACCTAAAATTGTGGAATTGTAACCCATACCAAACTCTGAAATCTGTTCTACAACTAACTGTTGTACTGTGCTTTGAAATTTATTTATTTTTGTATATATGTTATTTTTCGCAGAAAAAGAAGACAAAGTGATGATAATATATATATATATATTCCTTCTAGCCTCCAACTGTTCTGGAACAGCTAGAAGGAAAAATCTGAGATGATGGTATGGTAGCCCACGACAAATTCTGGGACCTGTCCTGTAACTCCTTATTGAAGAGTACTTTGAAAACTATTGTTTTTTTCTTTCTTTGCTTTGTACATATATTATACAATTATTTAAAAAGTTTTTTTTTTTAAGTATTTACAAAGTCCCCTTAGGGGACTGCGGAAAAAGGAGGAAATATAAAACTTCCCCATCTGGGGAATTCCTGATATACTCACAAGCAATGGGGACAACCAATTCCATAGGCTGAGCCCTCTATCTTGGTGTTCGCCCCTATGAAACTTATTCCTGCAAAGGAGAAACTAAGCCTACTTATAATTATGTCTAATTTCACCCCCAGAGAACCTCTTTTGTTGCTCAGATGTGGCCTCTCTCTCTAGCCAACTCAGCAAGTGAGCGCACTGCCCTCCCTGCTACGTGGGACATGACTCCCAGGGGTGTAAATCTCCCTGGAAACATGGGACAGGACTCTTGGAATGAGCTGGGACCTGGCGTGATGGAGTTGAGAAAGACTTCTTGAACAAAAGGGGAAAGAGGGAAATGAAACAAAATAAAGTATCTGGGGCTGAGAGATTTCAAACAGAGTCAAGAGGTTATCCTGGTAGTTATTCTTATGCATTATGTAGATATCCCTTTTTAGTTTATGGTGTATTGGAGTGGCTGCAGGGAAATACCTGAAACTGTTGAACTGTGTTCCAATAGCCTTGATTCTTAAAGAAGATTATAAAACTATATAGCTTTTACAATATGATTGTATGGTTGTGAAAACCTTGTGTCTGATGCTTCTTTTTCCAGGGTATGGACAGATGAGCTTAAAATAGGGAAAATAAATATATAAATAATAGGGGGGATAAGGGGTTAAAAAATTGGGTACACTGAAATACTAGTGGTCAATGAGAGGGAGGGGTAAGAGGTGTGGGATGTAGGAGTTTTTTCTTTTTGTTTCTTTTTCTGGAGAGATGCAAATGTTTTAAAAATGATCATGGTGATGAATACACAACTATGTGATGATATTTTGAGCCACTGATTGTATACTGTAGATGGACTGTATGTGTGTAAAGATTTCTCAAGAAAAATATATATTTTTAAATGAACAACCATGCACTCCCCCTCCCCCCCAAAAAAGAGACGAAAGAATGAACAACAGGGTTCACGGTGATTCAGTTGTAGAATGCCCACCTTTCATGCGGGAGACCCGGGTTCGATTCCCAGACCATGCACCCCCCCCAAAAAAAAACAGTAAAAAACTGAATGACCAACATATCTGAACCTTAAAATAATTATGCTGAGTGAAGGAAGACAGAAACCCCCCACCCTAAAAAAAAAAAGAATACATATGACATGATTGTAGTTATACAAAATTCTAGAAAATACAAAACTAATCTTTAGTAAGGGAAACGGATCAATTGGATTGGGGTGGGTGCAGGAAGAAGAGATTTAAAAGGGACACAGAAATCTACTGGGGATATGTCCAGTATCTTGATTGTGGAGATGGTTTCCCAGGTGTATGAATATTTCAAAATTTATCTAATTGTTCTCTTTAATTAGGGTACAGTTTGTTATATGTCAGTTATACTTCACTAAAACTGTTTAAAGATAGATGATGTGATATACTTTTTAAAATAAAGAGGCTGTGGGGCTGAGGATTACAGTCCTTCTCTCCCCTTAAATGGGGAGTGTTTCCGTTTACTAATGCTACCAGAATGCAATATGCCAGACGGACTGGTTTTTATAAAGGGGATTTATTAGATTACAAATTTGCAGTTCTAAGGCCATAAAAATGTCCAAATTAAGGCATCCAGAGAAAGATACCTTGACTTTAGGGAAAGGCTGCTGGCACCTGGAATACCTCTGTCCGCTGGAAAGGCACACGGCTAGTGTCTGCTAGTCCTTGCTCCCATTTGTTGCTTTCAGCTTCTGATTCCAAGGGTTTCTCTCTCTAAGCATCTTTGGGTCCTTTCTTAGCATCTATGGGGCAAACTCCAGATTCATCTCTTAGTTTAGCATCTCCAAACATTTGTATCTGTGTCCAAACATCTCTGCCCTCTGTATCAACTCAGTTCTCTCTATGCCTTCTGCCATATATTCTCTTCATAGAGGACTCCAGTAAAAGGGTGAAGACTCACCTTGAATGGGCGGGGTCACATCTCCATGGAAACAACTTAATCAAAAGACCCCACCCTACAATAGTCGCCACATGATTGGATTAAAAGAGCAGGGCTTTTCTGGGGTACATAACAGTTTCAGACCAGCATAGGGAATCAGGGGGCAAAGCTAGGTCATCTGACCCTGAGCCTATACCCCTTACCATCTCTCTTTCATCTCCCAATCTGCATAAAGGATGTCTTTTTTTTTTTTTTTTTACCCTATATGCAGCTCAGATTCCCCTGGATATATCACACCCCGGAGAACTTATACACCTTCCCCAATTGCTGCATCTTCATCTGATGATGATGATGATGATGGTTTTCCTTCTCTTATCCCATGCTGCTCTTGAGAACAGCTCCTGTAGCTTCTAGAACCCTATATTCCTGCCCCAGGATCTTTGTACAGGCTGGGCCAGGAACACCCGTCTGCTCACTCTTTGTTGGTTAATTCTCTTGCTCCTTCAGGTTTCAGTTTACAAAAAGATTTTCTTTGACCTGAACCCCACCCCCAACCCCCTGCCATCTAAATTAGGTTTCTCGGTATTGTTTCATATCCTGATTTATTCCTTCGCACCATTTCTTTATAACGACACACAGTGCCACAGTTATCCGGCAGGGGGTACCTCCCAGGGGGTCTATCCTGCTCCCACATTCCCAACCACAGACCTGAGCGTGGGCTAGGAGTGGGCGCTCAGTAAACATAGGTGGGATGAGTGAGGACATTCCTTGTGTGCTCAGGGCACAGAGCCGATACTGAATCTCCTGGGGATTCCAGGTCACCACGTCCCACCCAGCAGGAAAAATTCAGAGCTGACATTTATTCACACCCCAACTACCTGATGTTTACTGAGGAAGGCATCAAGACAATCCTGCCCTTTGTGGAAGCTGTGTGAGTGTGACCTACGCCGAGAGAGAAGCCAGTCTAAAATCAGTCGCTTTTTGAAACTGTCAGCTCAAGAAATTAAGGCTTCTGCCAACGTGCCCTGAATTTCTGGGCCTGGCAATTAACTCCTTCTAGATTAAAGGATTGTTGTGCTTCTGATACATTATTATGCAGAGTGGGCTTGCTATGAATTTTAAAACTTTAGCCAGAACCCTCATTAGCTGGGACCTTTTATCTGTGTGCAACTTCTAGAAGAGGCCAGTGGCTAGAAAGTGAGCTGATGCATCCAAAAAAGAGACATTGCAGGGGGCGTTCTGATGCACGCTCAGTCTGGGCAGCTCTTCTCCCTCCTCCTGGTTACTGGGCATCTGTTTATGGCACCCTGGGCAGGGGCTGAACATGAGGCATCATGCCACTGAATCCTCAACCTGCCCTACCAGGCGGTTACTGTTATTATCATCTCCAATTTACAAGTGCAGAGACTGGAGCTGAGGGAAGTGAAGGTTCTGGTCTCCTGCTCAGGCCTGGGAATAGCCAGTGCCTAACCCAGAGACATCTAACTTCCGGGCCGGCCCGTCCTCCGCTGCAGCCTCCCTCTTCCCTGGGTGTGAAGATGACCATGTGGAAGGAGGACCTCCTGGTCCTGAGCCACTCTCTATCCAGGAACCATTCTTTCTCCTGTGTCCAGGACTGCTCTGTGCTGGGAGCGAGGCTCGGCTGGGCTCTGGGAGCAGGAGGGCTGCAGGGTGTATTGGGAGGCCAGCCTTGCATAGGGCGCCATCCTTTGGGAGCACCCACTAGGTGCAGGCCTGAGGAGGGCACCCTCCACCCTCCATCACAAGCAGGCTCTCCCCACTCCTCAGCATCAACCACCTCCCTCCTGCCCCAACAACGCATTTGGGAACCAGGGATGTTCTCCAGCATGGTGCATCCTGGCAGAACCTGAGCTCAGGTGCTAGCCTTGAGGGGCAGACTTGCAGGACTCCTGCCAGATGCTGGCCTAGCCACCCAAAATTAGCCTGGACCCCAGCATGTCAGCACCTCCCCTATTTTGGTTCCCACGGGATTATATGTGTAGCTGCTTCCTCATCCGGCATGCCCAGAACCAGTGCCCCCCAGTATAGTGTTGTGAGGCAGGCTGAGAAAAAGGCCACTGCCCCCCATTCCCCTGGAACCCCAGATCTCCTTCTAGAAGTATTAGATCCTCAAAAGGGAATGGGTCAAGGATTTCTGGCATCCTTAAGAAATTGTGCCTCCCGCAGGGACCTTCCAGCTCCCCAGACGAAGGATGTGGAGCCAGGCAGTCTCGGAGAGCAGGCGCCGACCCTGTGCTCCTCTCCTCTGAGTCAACAGTGCCCACTTGTCTCTCAGCAGAGGGACTGCTCCAGGGCTTGTGCCCAGTGCGGTAGGAGGCTCTCCACAGCAAAAAGCAGCTAATAATATTTTTCCCATTAAAAAAATCTAATATCCCCCCTACATTGAGCATCTATTATGCCGTTGAATCCTGGTGGTGACATTTTGAGATCAGTTCTATTATTCTCATTTTACAGGTAAGAAACATAAGACAAAGGAATTGACGTGAACCACCCAAGGTCACCCAGAGAGTAAGTGGCTGCAGAACCTATCTCCCCAGCACCCCACCTGTTCGTGCATTCATTCATTCATCTTGCAGGAAACCATCCTCTCTTTCAGGCAACCAGACTATGTTTCTGCTCCAACATCCGACATCCCTAAACTGGCCCTGTCCTCCCGCAGAGCGCCGTCCAACAGCTGCTTACCAGGGGCCCGGGCCACAGAGGGAGCCGCCCCCAGCCCTCATCCTTTCCACAGCTCTGCTCAGCTTCCCCTACCAGGGGACAGCAAACAGGCTCCAGATGGCACTTCCCCCGCTGACAGGGACTTGAAACCCCTCAGCCGGGTTTTCCAAATGCATCCCAGGCCTCTGTCCTGGAAGCGTCTTTTGCCCTCCTGCCAGGACAGTGGGGGGCAGCCGAGCAGCCAAGCCCAGTCAAGGGCCTGGACAGTGACTTGGGGGGCGTGGGCGGGGGGCCCTGGCATCTGGCCCACCTCCTCTGAGCCCCAGGTGTTTCCGCAGGCCCCAGGACACCCAGGTTCCTCAGATGCTCAGACTCCTCTTATTCCCACCCCCCAGTGTCACTATCCCTCTCGGCTGCCCAGGAGGCTGGTGGCGAAAGTTCTGAGGGTCGGAGACCTTTGCAAAGTGAAAAGGCATTTCAAAATGGTCATGGTGATGAATGTACTACTATGTGATGATATTGTGAGCCATTGATTGTACACCATGTATGAAATGTTTGTATGTTAAGAATGTTTGTGTCTGTATGTTGTTTTTTCATATCTTCATATCCAGGAGGAGGGGATGCAGCAGAGGTTTGTCAATTAAAAAAATAAAATAAAAAGGAAAGGGCATCTCACATCCTGTGTAAGGTTTTATGAATGTGTAACCATTGCCACTGTTTACAGAATGTTTGCCGTGGGTCAGGAACTTGCCTTGTAAGCAGGATCTCCCACCCTTAGCTGCAGGGCAGCTATCATCCCGTTCTACAGGTGAGAAGCAAGGCTTAAAGGGAGGAGGCTTTTCCCCAAAATCTACAAAGACCCTTTTTCCAAATAAGGTCACATTCACATGTTCCAGGCCATGGACAGATCTTTTTGGGGCCACCATTCAACCCACTACACCTCCCCAGCCCCAGCCACCATCATCCAAGCGGCACCCCTGCAGTCACCCCCTCCTGGTCTCCCAGCCTCCAGCCCTTCCAACCCGTGCCCCACCCGGCAGCTGGAGGCTTCTTTCAGAAGCACAACCAGACCATTTCCCTTCCTGCCTAAAGTCTCCCAGTGTCCTCCAGAACCTCAGGAAGCCACTCAGACGTGGCCCCCAAAGCTGGCCCCTGCCCCCTCTCAGGCATCAGGTCTCTCTGCTTCCTCCACAGGCTGTGCCTACCACACTGGTCATCCCTTGGTTCCTGGAAGAGTCCAAGCTTTCTCTTGCCCTTAAGCCTCCCCCAGGCTGTTCCCACTGTTCTCTCTGCCTGGGACTTTCCCCCCAAACTTCACCTGGATGACTTTTCTTCATCCAACCCAACACGTCTCAGTCTAGACACCTTCCACCAACCTTCTTTTGACAATGTTGACTAAAGGATGGGCCTCCTCTGAGCTCCCACATCCCCTGGGCTTTGGCCATCGCGGCTTTCACAGTGTTATAACACTGCCCGCTGCAGGCCCGGCACAGCTGGCACGCTGTGGTGTTTCTGAGGTGGCACGAAGGTCGGATGGCTGGAACTTTCCTCCACCACCCACCCCCACTCACCTCCTCAGCCCATCTTCCTTCCTCTGAGTCTCAGGGGAATACTTTTTCTCACCTTTAAAATCTTCAGTCTGTTTGAATGTGTGTGTACGTGAGTGCCTTTTATGTAACAACTTTATTGAGCTATAATTCACATACCATGTAATTCACCCATTTAAAATGTACAAATTAGTGCTTTTTTACTGTAGTCACAGAGTTTTGCAACCATCACCACAATCAACTTTAGAACATTTTCATTACCACAAAAAGAAACTCCGTATCCATTAGAGGTGGCTTCTCATTTCTCCCCAACCAGCCACCACCCCCAGGTCTAGGCAATCTTTAAATCTGTCTCTATAGATTTGCCTATTCTAGACATTTCATATAAATGGAATCATACTGTTCTAGTTTGCTGGCTGCTGGTATGCAATATACCAGAAACGGAATAGCTTTTAAAAAGGGGAATTTAACAAGTTGCTAGCGTAAAGTTCTAAGACTGTGAAAAATGACCCAATTAAAGTAAGGCTATAAAAATGTCCAATCTAAGGCATCAGGGAAAGATACCTTGGTCCACGAAGGCCAATGAAGTTCAGGGTTTCTCTCTCAATTGGAAAGGCACATGACAAACATGGTGAGGTCTGCTCATTTTCTCTCTAGGCATCTTGTTTCGTGAAGCTCCCCCAGGGGTGTTTTCCTTCTTCACCTCCAAAGGTCTCTGGCTGCATGGGTTCTCACTCTCTTGGATCTCAATCCTTTTCCAAAATGCTTCCTCTTTTAAAGGATTCCAGTAAAGTAATCAAGACCCACCTGGCATGGGTGGAGTCACATCTCCATCTGATCCAAAATCAATACCCAAAATTGGGTGTGTCACATCTCCGTGGAGATAATCTAATCAAGTTTCCAACCTACATTGTTGAATAGGTATTAAAAGAAAACTGTTGCTCCCACAAGATTGGATTCGGGTTAAAACATGGCTTTTCTAGGGAGCATAACTCATTCAAGCCAGCACACATACCATATGTGATTTTTCGTGACTGACTTTGTAAAAGTCGAGTTCATGTGTTAACTTGGCTAAGTTATGGTGTCCAGTTATTTGGCCAAGCAAGCACTGGCCTGATTGTAATTGTGAGGGTATTTGCAATCACTGGTTGATTGCATCCATGGCTGATCACATCCACAATCAACTAAGGAGACTGCCTTTAGCAACGAGAGGTGTCTTGTCCAATCAGTTGAAGGCCTTAAAGGTAGAACTGATTATTTCAGTAGTGAGAAAGAAGAGTCCACAGAAATCTTCATCAGGATTCCCAATTCATGGCCTGCCCTATGGAATTCAGACTTGCCGATCCCCATGGTTACATGAGCCAATTCTTATTATAAATCTAATTTTATATATATATATATATATCCTGTTGGTTTTATTTCCCTGGAGAAACAGACTAATTCAGACTTCTTTCACTTAGCACAGTGTTTTTTAGTTTGCCCATGTAGTGGCATGTATTAGAACTTCATTCCTTTTTATTGCTGAAAAAATATTCCATTGTACAGATACAGCATATTTTGTTTATCCATTCATCAGTTGATGGACATTTGGGTTGTTTCCACCTTTTGGCTAATATGACTAATGCTGCGATGAACATTTGTGTGTCCGTTTTTGTTTAAACAGGAGAGGAGGTGTGGGAGGGGGAGGTTTTCTATGCAAACTTTTGCATTTTAATTTCTCTTGAGTATACACCTAGGAGTGGTGAGTGTGTTTTTTTTAATTAAAGAGAACATATTTTTTATTTCAAAGGTAATACATTAGAAATCACAAAAGTGACAAATTGGAGATAAGAAAATGTAGCCACATCCCTAATCCCCACAAACAAAGGTAACCACGTCCGGCCCTGCAGGTCCTTCTTTGCCGCATGTTTAGTTCCCTTGTGGTTTTGAAGGGGCGGTGTTTCGTGGAAACTGTGAGAACTCCGGCCCTCTGCAGGAGGCAGTTTGTACCCAGCACCCTTTGATCCAGCGCATCCCTATCAGTAAAAAAAAAAACCACTGGGGCAGATTAGAAATAAAATCAGCTTTGACTTCAAAAGACAAACAGCTCACAGTCAGAGGAAGAAGGAAGATTTTTCAGTTGCCTGGGGGTGGGGCTTAGATATTCCAGGGATTGTAATCTCTGTCTTTGGTAATTAAAAAGAACAACGGAGGTAAAACCCCCAAACAAAAATGTGGAAAGGGGGTTGGAGGGAGTTGCAGGTGATTCATTTTCTTTTTTGAAATGTTTTTTGAATTATATTATTACTGTAATGTTTTATCCCTGAAAATGTTCTAAGAAGACTTTGAGAGATTGATGAAAAGGAATGTTTTTTTCCCAAACTCAGCAATTCTTAGGAAAATTGTGGCTAAAAAGGCTTTTCTTCCTTCTTCATAGTTTCTTCCAAGAACTGGCTCACGAAGACAGAGGACAAATGAGTAAATAGCTGCAGACTTAGGGAAGCTGTTGCTACCTTATCTCCAAGAATGAGAGAATTGCTTATGAGCACTTAGAAAAAAACAGGTAAGAAAAGACATTAAAGGTTTCTCCCTTTAAAACTATTGTGAAGAAAAAATAGAAATTCTTAACCATTAATAGTTACTAAGAAGGATATTAGATTGTACCAAAGTGTTTGCTTTCTTAAATATCTCACAGTATATGCGTCCATTTGCAAACAGTATATTCTTTATTATGAAAATAATTCTTAGAAACATCCCTAGTTAAACAGTGATTAGTAATTCTAATGTTTATGCTCAAGCGTTTCAAAAAGAGTTCCATTTATTACAAAAGGTAAAATTAAATAGAGAAACATGCTTATCTACTCAGAAACAGTCTAGAGATGGGCAGAATGCCTAGAACAGAAGCTGCCACTTTTCACCCTTGCACCCAGGGTAGACATTGCTAATCGATCACTGCTCTTTTTTCCACCAATCTAGAGAATGTCTCTGTAGCCCTTTCAAATATTTCAAAAAGGCAGCTTCTGGGAATGATCAGAGCTGGCACACAACGGGGAAAAGTCTGTGCAAAACAGCAGCGCCACCTAGTGGCAAAGAGTCCTAATTGCTGGGAAAGTACCTAGAAAGAGGGCAGCTCCCTGAGCCAGCATTGCCAAACCAGATAAAATGACAGTACAGGAATGATTCAGGCTAGTCTTGAGTAAATATGGTATGTGTCCTGGTTTGAAAGGATGTATGTCCCCTAGAAAAGCCATGTTTTAATCAAAATCCCATTTCATAAAGGTAGAATAATCTCTATTCAATACTCTATGTTTTAATCATAATTAGATAATCTCCCTGGATATGGAACCCAATCAAGAGTGATTGTTAAACTGGATTGGGGGAGATGTGTCTCCACCCATTTGGGTGGGTCTTGATTGTTTTACTGGAGTCCTGTAAAAGAGGAAACATTTTGGAGATTCAGAGAGAGCAGAGCAGAACGACATAGCCACGAGAAGCAGAGTCCACCAGCCAGTGACCTTTGGAGATGAAGAAGGAAAATGCCTCCCAGGGAGCTTCATGAAACAGGAAGCCAGGAGAGAGAGCTAGCAGATGCCATGTGCCTTTCCAGATGAGAGAGGAACCCTGATTGTGTTCTCCATGTGCCTTCTCACTTGAGAGAAACTCTGAACTTCATCGGCCTTCTTGAACCAAGGTGTCTTTCCCTGGATGCCTTTGATTGGAGATTTCCATAGACTTGTTTTAATTGGGACATTTTCTCAGCCTTAGAACTGTAAACTAGCAACTTATTACATTCCCCTTTTAAAAGCCATTCCAGCAGCTAGCAAACTAGAACAGTGTCCCTACTTGAGAAGCAGTTTGAATTTAAACATGAATTTTTCTTGCTTTAGCGCAAGGGATTAGCCAATAGGAACATTTCAGGCAGCAGTTGGTAGTAAAGAAAGTTTAGGAAATCCAGACATTTCTCCAGTATTCTCTTTGCTGAATATCAGCTGACCCTGTTATTTGTCCTAGACGTTTTGTCCCCAGGCTGCCTGGTTTTCTCACCCCTCCTGCAGGCTACATGCAACATGCTTTGGATTCTACATGGGCACCATTTCCTGAGGGTAGGTGTCAAGGAGTTCGACACACCTCATTTAACTGTTGCTCCTTGCCACCTACTCTGTGAGGCAGGTGCTGCTACCTCCATTCTCCAGGTACTGATGCTCAGAGAGGGGAAGCAGCATGGCTAAGGTCACTGAGTAAGGAAGGCACAGGCAGGATTCCAACCTCCTCCTGGCCACGCTGCACCTACAGACCCCAGCACCATGAGACCCATGCAAGGTTTCATTCCCTGGACAGGCCACCCTCTCACCAGAGGAGTTCAAGGCAGGTCAGCTGTGCTTCTGGGAGCATCCCACTTGAGTTGGGAACAAGCAGCCCAGATGGGCCAGTGGGCCCCCACTGGGAAGGAAATGGACACGTGCAGGGTCCCAGAGGCCAATTTTGGGCCTGGACTATCTTGTACTGTTGGCTCCAGGGGTTCTGTAGTCAGGGTTTGAATCCTGCTCTGCTACTCGCACCAGTTGTATGATTTACTGCTCTCCCTGGCTTCCCTTTCCTGGGTCAAAATACTTCCTCCCAAGGCAGCTGTGATAATTCGATGCAGTCACATACATAGAGGACCCTGATGCAGGAGGAAGCCCCTCCAAGCTGGGCCCTTCTCCCTGACCCCCTCTCTCTCTACTCTCCTGCCCACCCATTGGTCTCTCTCATTTAAGAAATGTCCAATCTAAGGTATCCAGGGAAAGATACCTTGGTTCAAGAAGTCTGATAAGGGTTTCTCTCGCAAGTGGAAAGGCATGTGGTGAGCGCGGCATGATCTGCTAGCTTCCCTCCAGGTCCCCGGAGGCGTTTTCCTTCTTCATCTCCAAAAGTCGCTGGCCGGTGGACTCTCTGCTTTGTGGTTCTATGGAGTTCTCTGCTCTTTCAGAATCTCGTGGCTTTTTCTCTTGCTGTGGGTGGAGACATATCTCCATCTAATCAAGCTTAATACCCACATTTGATTGGGTCACATCTCCATGGAGATAAACTAATTGAAGTTTCCAACATACTGTGCTGAACAGGGATTAGAAGAAACCATTCCTCTCACAAGATTGATTAGGATTAAAACATTGCTTTTTTTAGGGTACATAAACCTTTTCAAACTGGCACAGACACCTTCCTGGAGAAGGCGATGGGGGAGGTGAAGTATGATATCTGAGCTGAGACTGAGGCACTGGCAGGCAGAGAGTGGAGGGTGGGTTGGGAGGCTGAGAGATACTGGGTGTCTCAGGGTCTGGCAACAGAGGGAGGATGAGCAGGCTAGTGTGGCTGGGATGAGCTGCAGGGGGGATGCAGTAGGGAGACACTGGAGGGATCAGAGAGCAGGTAGAAGGCCACTGAGGAGACAGATGTCATTTCCCAAGAAGAGGATGGGAGAGAGCCAAGGAGCAAGCACATGGAGAGAGGCTCTGCACTCAGTCCCACAAGGCTGGACAGGTGGGGGCAGGGGTGGGTCCTGCAGTTTAAGTACTTGCGAATCATCCACACCCCAGATGCCACGCATCCTTCTTAAGATGTCCTTGGCCAAGCTCCAGGACAGGAATGTACTTATGCTGGGCACAGTGGCCCTGTCTGCCTAATGGGTCTGCCTGTGTCTGAGATGTATGACCCAACGGCAAGGCATGGATGGGAGGTGGAAGGGCCTGCCCCCAACTCCTGGGGGAGCAGCGGGGAGGGGGGAATCTGAAGGAGGCCCAAGCCGGTGCAGTGCTGAGGCTCCTTGGGAGGTTGGATGAGGCTTGGGGTAGGAGGCAGCACTGGGTGGAGTACCTGGTCAGGTTCCTTCTGCCTGACTCCCGCAACAGGGAGAGGACCCAGAGTCCTCTTCCCAAAGTACCCCTCTGTGTCCACCTGTCTACCTGTCATTCTCTTTTTCTTTTCCTCTGTATCTCTGTCTTTCCATCTTTCTCTTTCTATATCTCAAACTCACTGTCTCCTCTATCTCTGGTTTGCTATGTCTCTCTCCCTTTGAGTGTGTCCCTCTCTCTGTCTCTCTGTCTCTCTCTCTCCCTCCTCCTTTTGTTTTCCTCCTACACTCAAACCACCTCCCCAGAAGTGGAAACCATTTATCTTGGGCGTGTCAGAGAGGAACTTGGGCATGTCAGAGAGGGCATGTCAGAGAGGGAGGCTTTTAGGCAGCTCCGAGGTCTCTGCTCTGATTGGCTCCCCCTTTGCCTGCCTTTCACTCCTGCCCATCCCTCTAACTGCAGGAACTCGTGGCTGCAACTCCGGATACGGCCAGCAGGGAGTGGGGTTCATCCCACTGGGGCTGGAAGGATGGAACACTTCCTACGAAAGAAGTTCATTACACTCCACAGACCTGTTCCTAGGTCCCTGGTCACTAAGCGTCCCCTGACCAGCCAACAAGCTCCACCACCAGGGATTTAAAGGAGCAGAAACCCTTATTAACCAACCCGCAACAAACAGCATCAAAGGTATCAGTGTAGTCATTCATACTAGGGTACTAGGGTCATTCATACTGACGGCTTCTCCCTCCACCCTCCAGCTAGGTGGATGCCACCCAATGGGACTCCATTCGTTCTTTCTTTACAGTAGGAATGGTATGGAATGGAAAGTAGAGTAAGGAACGCCAGAGACGGCAGATCAGAGAAGTGAGGAGGTGGGAAAGGATGTGGGGGCAGAGGAAGGGAAGTAGGGAATTACAAATGTTAAATAGAAAGTCTATCATCTGTCCATCCCTTTGCAGTCGCAAAGCACAGCCACTGGGAAATCCCCAAGCCTTTACATCACCCTGTTTTCCAGATGGGGAAACTGAGGCCTCAGAGAGAAAGGGCTTGGTCTAGATTCCAGGGAACACCAAGTGTCCTAACTCCAATGCAGGCACCTTGTCCTGCCACGTGTGCTTGTGTCAGGCCACGTCATTTGTTGTCCCCCACCCCTCCCCAGAGGGGCGGAACCCCCCCCCCCCCCATCCTGAGAGGATTCCTGAAGAAGGCGGAAAGGTCCTCATGGAGCACTAATTCTGATTTTCCAACAGCTTCCTTCCTCCCATCACTCCCTTCCAGCTCCATGAGGAAGGAATGAGGAGGGTGAGAAGGGCAGCTCCATGGAGCATAAATCCCCACCCCTGCTCTGGGACCAAGGGGTGGCAGGGCCCCTGGATCAAAGGCACAGAAAGCGGGCATTGTTCTCCAAACTGGAGGCGCAGGGAAGGCCCGGCCCACCCACCCTGCCCTTTGTCTGGACTGCGACTTTGAAGGCCACTGACACTCGCAGGCCCTTCCCTTTCATGGCAACTGGGCGCTGCCCCATACCCCTACCCCCACCGGGGCTTCCACTGGCGGCTCTGGGCACCCCTTGCCCCTTCTTGGGCTGCTTCCTCACCTAGAGTTTGGCCTCAGTATCGATACCTCTCAGGTGAGGAACGTGGGTTTCACACGAGCTGGGGTGTGAACAGGGCTGGTATTTTGGGGTACCCCCAAGCTGGGGAGCCTGCCCAGTGGGACACAGTCAGCCTGGAGAAAGGAAGCATCAGGCGGAGGGAAGAGGCGCTGGTACAGCCCCCTGGGAGCTCATGGCGGGGAGGAGGCTGCGGCCCAGGTTTGTTTGCTATGAGGAGAAAAGCATTTCCTGTTTGCAGTAGCTCTGAGGGGACGTGTGTGTGTGTGTGTGTGTGTGTGTCTGTGTCTGAGGCCATGTCCCTGTGTG
The DNA here is from genome assembly GCF_023851605.1 of Tamandua tetradactyla. Lineage (NCBI taxonomy): Eukaryota > Metazoa > Chordata > Mammalia > Pilosa > Myrmecophagidae > Tamandua > Tamandua tetradactyla. Next base: position 33,816,379 of record NC_135331.1, on the reverse strand, counting down.
GCCCACACACGTGTGGATTCAGCTCTGTGCATGTGTCCAGGAATTGTCTCGGAAAATAGTAAGTTCCGCCGTGTCAGCTCCCAGACCAGACCAGAGCCCAGATCTGAACCAGGCTGTCTCCCACCCTAAAGAAGCACCCGTCTCCCTCCCCACCAAGGGACTTGGCCAGAGGGAGGCAGGGTGGCCTGGTGGGTAAGCCTGCCAGGCCAGCACCCATCACTTACCAGCTGTGTGACCTTGGGGCACTCCTTCACACGTGCACCCCACAGCTGGGGATAATAAAGCCTGCCTCCTGGGGGGCAAGGAGAGGAAAAGAGACGATTCCCGCAAAATGCTTAGCACAGCACCTGGCACGGGGTCAGCGCTCTGGAAACGGAAGCTGCTGTCGTTCCTGGCGGCTGTGGTCTGAGCCAGGCCCCCAGGGAACAGGAGGCCCTGCCTGCAGGGACAGGCCCTCAGACCTCCAGCCGGCCAGCTCCTTTCCTCCCCTGCCTCGGCGAACATTGAAACCTCAAATGACCAAAACCCAGGTCCCCATGGCATTTCTTGCCCTCTGCTCTGGTGGGAAAAGGGCCGAGTACCAGGACACAGGCTGACATCTATCAGGAAAATGTGCCTCTGAAAGGGGGCACTTGGGCTGTGTCCTGGGACCACTGCCTAGTGACCTGAAGCTTTTACACTTGTCCAGGTGCATGCACTCTTGAGCCAGAGGGGATCTTAAAACAGTCTGATGACCCATTGTTTCTGCCCAAAAAATGAGGCTCAGAGAGGGGATGTCACTTGTCCCGGGTCACACAACTCCTAAGCGTTGCTCTGGAATTGACTCCCAGGCCTCTGGAGCCTGTGCAGCAACCACCAAGCTGCTCCACCACAGGGTACGGCTGAGATTAGAAACAAACACCGTGATCAGGGGAACCCAACCTCAGCAGGACCCTCTCTGATGTCAGAATGTTAGTGGCTTCTACTGAGGGATCTCTTGCTGGAGAAATTCTGCAGTGGCCAAAAGTACCCCTGAGTCTGGTGATGCTGGTAAAGGAGTTTGTGTGCTGTTAATTGTGAGAGCATCTCAGAAACGTTGCAAAGAGACCTGGCATTCCTCCCCTCCTCCAACACTCGATGCCCATGAGGGTCTGACGTCTCTGAGGCATCCCTTCCCCAAGGAACGGAGCCATTATCCAGTATTTCTACTTCCTAATGAGTGGTGTCCCCTTAAAGGGATGGTTTCTCAACCGATGCTCCACAGGGGCCGCAGAGGGGCCTAGAAGCCTCTTAGGATTGCTCCCACAGCAGTGAAGAGTCAGCCACATCTCTTGCTGCACCAAAAAAACGGGTAACCAGACAGGCATGAAGCTGCATTTCTTGAGAGTGTCAAGGCACAGAATAGCTACCAAAAATTACACCAGGAGGCAAAGTTGCACTGTGGCGATGTCGTTGGAGGAAGTGGGAGTTCTTGGGGAGGCCATAGGAGGTGTGGGACAGTGGATGCTGGGGTATTACTGTGATCTTTCCATCTGCCTACCCCTGAAAGGAATATACATTTATCCTCCTTAAAGAAAAGAAACTGAGGCTCACAGAAGGGCAGGACTTACCCAAGCTCGCTCACCTAAGAAGCGGCACAGGCAGGGTTTGAACCAGCTCTCACTTCCCACCCACCTGGGAGAAGGGGGACAGCCTCCTCTATGTCACCCTGACTCAGGCCTGGGACCTGGAGCTGCTCTGGTGAGCCCAGAAGAGACTGTCCCCAGGAATCAGAGATGGCGGGCTCTTCCCTTCTAGGGGAGTTTTTCCAGCAGACAGCCTGACTTAGGACAAACCCTCGCAGGAGCCTGTGGGGAGCAGTCCTCAGCGCCCCACAGAGCTGGGCAGGCAACACCCACACCTGCATGGGGAGGTGATTAGGAACCATCCTTGTCTTGGGGGATTCTGGATCCCCTCTGATGGGACCTGTAGTCCCTCCTCGTAAGCCACACATGACAGACACACACCTCACACACAAAGGTGTCCAACACATCACAGCACATCACACACACCCATCACACTTGCACACACATACTCATACACACTCATCACACAAGCATCAACATATCACACAGACATCCACATGCATCGTGCACATACTACACGCATCATGCATGTCATGCACACATCACACATTTGCATGCAACTTTGTGGGATTCACGGATCCCCCGGAAGTCCATCCATGTAACCCAGATGCAGAAGCTCCACTCTAAGCCAACCCTTATCATGTTACAGATGGGGAAACTGAGGCCCAAACCCACTTGCTGTCTACATTCTTCCCTAACTATGGTTAAGAGAACTGGGTTTTGGAGTCAAGAGAACTGGGTTCAAATCCTGACTCTGCCAACAACTAACAGGGTCACTTGAGGCAGATGATGTCTCCTCCTTACACCTCGGTTTCTCCATCTGTAAAAGGGGGATGAGCCGATATTGCACTTATTGGGCCAGTCCAGGACCCAGCGTGTGCTCTTCTCCTAGAGTGACTGAGTGTAGTGGGAGGGGGTGGGGGGAGACTCAGTTTTTCTCTGTAAAATGGAGATAATTATGCCTACCTTGGGCAAAGTGGTTTGAGGATTAAGCTGAGAGGGATGTGAAACAGGGGCAAAGGGCCCCACACGCACTGCAGGAACATGTGTCGGATGGCTAGACGCAGCAAGCCTCGGGGACCCGATCCTGCAGATGTGGAGAAGGATGAGTCCCCCACGTCATTCCTGCAGGCGTGGCAGGTGCGGGCCGGGCTGTGCCGGGGACCACCACCCAGGCCTCAGTTTCCCAGTCTGCAACACGTGGGAGCGCACCTCCGAGGTGACATCCCACCCCCCGTCCCGGAGCCCCAAAAGGCCACGCGGCGCAATGCGTCGGGCGCAGATGGGCACCCGGACGACCTGCTGGCGGGGGCGCCCCGGGTTCCCCCACCCCCGCCCCCCAGGGCTCCTTCCGGGTTGGCAGCGGCGGCGCTGGGGGCGGAGGACCGCGCGGAGGGGCCGGGCGAGGCCAGAACGCGCGGCCCCCGCCCCCCGCCCCCCGCCCGCCTCGCGTCCGCCTCGCGTCCGCCTCCTGCCGCGGGGCTGGGAACCGCGATCCGCGCGTCCCGGGCGGCAGGCGGCGCGGGCTGCGGGCCGGCGGGCGGGCACGGCAGGCTGGGGGCGGCGACGGCGAGGGGCCGCGGCAGAGGGCGCCGGGCGCAGCATGGGCGGCCCGCGGGCCTGGGCGCTGCTCTGCCTCGGGCTCCTGCTCCCCGGGGACAGCGCCGCGTGGAGCGTCGGGGGAGCTCGGTTCTCGGGGCGCAGGTAAGGGCTGGGACTACCCGCACCTCGCTGCCATGTCAGCCTGAGCTGGGGGGCAGGGACTCTGGACTCCCCCACCCAGCCCCGACCTCGGTGCAAGCCCGCCCGCGGTGGGGGCAGGGGCCCCGAGTGCGCCCTGGTATTTGGAGGAGGTTCCCGGGAGCGCGGGGTTCCCCTCCACCATGCGTCTGGAACCGGCCAGCCCCGAGAGCCTCCCCCAGCCTCCCCCGCCCCACTCCCCGACCCCTACCCCACCCCCGCTTCACCTCCGGAGCCTGGAGGTGAGAGGACACCAGCAATGAGTGAAGCCCCCGCAACTTCCGAAGCCCTGGCCCGGTGACCCCTCCGTCTGCACATGGGGAGGGCCCATGACACCCCCAGCTGCTCCTCCAGGGACCCGCTCCCCTTTCCCCAGCACCTAGCTTTTATTCCCTCAGAGGGAAGCACTGGGGTGGAGACTCAAAGCCGTGGATCAGCGCTGGCCCCCTGGAACCTGGCATTTTGGACAGAAACCGGAGGAAGCACTCTGCCTTCCTGTGGCTTCCCCCGGAGCTGGGAACATTCTCACCCCCACGGCCTTGGAAGGGCATCTCCCAGGACTTGGGGCTGGGCTGGCCCTTTAAGTGTAGCATCTTCCTTAATCCTGCAAGCCCTGAATGGAGTAGGGATCCCAGTCCCCATTTAGTAGATGAGCGAGCTGAGACCAAGGCAGAAAATTCCCCAGAATCTTCTAGGTCATGGGCCATTCATAGAAGAGCAGGAATTCGAATCTATGTCTTTCTGGATTTAATGGCAGGGCCTGTCCCACCGCCCTGAGCCTGGCTGCAGCCCCTACCCTGCCGGGGTCTCTTCTTAAGGGGCCAGCCGCCGTTGTCTAAGGCAGACAATGCCGACTAGCCTAGCCTCTCCAGGCTTTTTCATCCCATTCAAAGGCCTACCCGGCCCCCACCCCCCACGGCCTCACTCTTTGAGTCTTTTCAGAAATTCCTCCTTTCCAGTGGTCAGAGGCCAGCGTGTCCCTGCCGGGTGAGCAGGGGCAGGTGACATGGGCAGGGCTGGGTGGAGGTGGCCTAGGCAACAGAGTCCAGAAGAGCACGTGTTGGAGACAGGCCACGGATAGGTGGCAGATGTCACAGCCACCGCTTCTGTGTGCTGGCCGCAGCTGGCGTGAGCACCTTACCTGACCTTCACTTCCAGAATCTTCCCCCAACTGCCATGGGACCTGTGTATTTTTATGGTCCCCGTTTCACAGATAAGAAAGCTGAGGCTCAGAGTGGGAATATGACCTCCCAGAGCAGGGATGTGAGCCCTGGGATCCCAGATGCTAAAATGACTAATCTCTCAAATCGGAATTCCCAGTGTTGAACTCCTTGCCCCACCCCCACCCCTGGCCTGGCCTGAGTAGGAGTGGGATGACGGGGCCGTGGTGGCCTTTGGGGACCATCATCACCCCATCCTCTCACAGGATACTGTCACAGTGACCTGAGCATCACAAAAAGCCTGGCGGGACAATAGTGCACCCATTTTACAGATAGCAAGACTGAGGCTAGGGAGGAAAGGCCAGTCGGTTTCCAAACCCAGTCTCCTTTTCACCCCGGCAGCACCCCTGGAGGATTAAAAGAGGATATCTTTTGGGAGGGGGGATTAGAGGGGTTCAGAGAAAGGGTTGCATGTTGTGGTTAGGAGGTGGGGGCTCTGGCCTCAGACAAAGCAGGGTTTTATTACTGATTTTGTCACCCACTCTGTTGGTGCTCTCGGGCAGGTCGCTTCATGCCCTGAGTCTCAATTTCCCTCTCTGTAAGTTGGGGATGATAATCACCCTCACATACACACTCGAACCTGGCTAATGAGGGACAAGCTCCCCTGTGGGAAGAGCCAGCACCAGGCCTGACATACAGAAGGCCCTGCCCACTGCCTCTTGCCACCACCAGCATTAAGTGGGGGCAGGGACCCTGAGCCTGCAGAGGCTGTGAGCCTCAGCTGCCAGGGGCTGCAGGAAAGGGTGCCGGCCTCCCCTTGTGGCCCCGTCCCAGCGTCCTAGGAGATAGCATGGGGACGTCGTGGCCCATCAGCCCTCCCTCCACCCCCAGCCCGGCACCCCAGGCGCCCCTTGGCAGCCAAGGGACCAGAGACAGAAAAGAAGCTTTGTGCCTGGGGAGGGGGGAGGCCCGGGAAGGCATCCAAGGGACCGCCCCCAGCCCTAGGAATGTGGCAAGACCCCCGGAACCAAGGCGCCTGGAGGCCATGCCAGAGCCTTCTTTTGGCTCTGCCCCCTGCCCCTGCCCCTGCCAATCCCTGCTGAGGCTGCTTCCTGCCCCTTCGAAGTCCCTCCCAACCTGAATACCACTCTCAATGCCAGGGCTCTGGAAGTGAGTGATCACTGGGCGGCCTGGCCCGGGCCTCTTCCCACTCTGGCACAGGCTTCCTCTGGGCACATCCTAGAATCAGGGTGCATGGAGAACATCCTCCCCAGCCCCTCTCTGGGGATCTCCTATCCCAGCTCTGTGCCCACCTGGTTCACATCTGTGACCTGGGCAGGTGACTTTTCACAGAGCCTCAGTTTCCCCTTTTGTAAAAACACAGAACCTAACAATCCCTGTCCTGCAGCTGAAGGGAGGCCCTTGTTCAGAAGGTACCATGTGGGTGTCCCCAAGCCCTGGAAGCACAGCTGCCGGTGGGGGCCCAGGTCAGGGCTGTGACCCCATGGTCCAGAAATGAGAATGAACAATAGCTGTTAGCACTCTCTGTTGAGCGCTGGGGGTGACACCCTCCCTGCTGGAGAAGATTCTGCTGCCCCCATTTGCAGATGGACCAAGTGAGGCCCAGAGAGGGTCAGGGCCTTGTCCAAGGTCCCCGAGTCAGGAAGTGGCAGAGCCAGGAGCCTCCCTGCCCCCACCCCACACGCCTCCTTTCTTTCCTCTCCTTTTCATGATGGCCCTTGGCCCCCTGCCCGCTTGGCTGCCTCCTGCAATTAGCCCCTATCATTGTTCCGGATCACAGCCCCAAGCCCTGTGGAGACAAAGTCCCCAGGGCCCCTCATAGCTAGGGGTGGAGGGTGGGTGGGGGGACCCGAGTGGGGGTGGCCGGTGCCAAGCTGAGCTGGTCTGGCCTGTTTTTTTCTCCCCTCCTGGAGGCCTCCAGGAACCCAGGAGGTGCTAAGAGGGTAGACATTGCAGTTCCCCAGAGAAACCCTGCCTCCTCCCCTTGCCCATCCCAGGAGAGGCAGCCCACCCTCACCTGGATCTTGAGACCCTCACCCATCAACCATACCCCAGGAAAGGAAACCCCGCAGACAGCAGAGGCTGAGACATGAGGTTCCAGAACTGCACCCAAATCTGGGAACCTTGGGTCCCGGCTTCACTGCCCAGGCCCAGTGTTTATCTCCGCTCATTCAGTCATTCAGCAAACATCCCTGGGCATCCTCAGCCTGATCTGTACACTGGCTGGGGCCCTGCCTGCACCCTCCCCCCAGCACCAGTGGGAGAAGGCAAAGCTCGGGGTTGCTGTGGGCAGTGGCAGGGACCTCTGGAGTGCCCACCCTAGTGGGAAGGGGATTGTGGGAGTGGAACCCCATGCCGGGGTGGGGAGGGGCATTGGTGACCCCCAGGGGAGAGGGAGAAGGGCTGACCTTGAACCCAAACCAGCCTGAATGTTCTCTGCTGTCTAACATGTCTGGTCAGCTTCATGTCTCCTAAGCGGGGGATTCAGGCCGTCTCTAGCTTATAGGAAATAAAACAGGGAGCCAGGCAGGGACCCATGTGGGAGAGATTTTAATTAAGGAAGAAGAAAATAGTTTTCTCTAGCTCCCCCTAGTAAAAAGAAGGGAAGCTTGCTTAATTATGGGGAGACAAAGGGCAATCTTACCCCTACCCAGTCTTCTCCTGCCTCCTGTGCGTGGTTCACGGCCTGGGCGTGTGTGTGTTTGTGTGTTTGTGAGAGTGTGTGCCTGTGTGCACATGTGCAGCAAGGAATGCTGTCTGAGGTTAGATGCCCTGCTGAGCCTGCCCCTTCCTGTTTGTGTACGTGAGAGCCTGTACATGTGTGTGCTGATGTGTGCACTTGTGTACACACATGTGAGGGTACATGGCCCTGCATCTGCAGCTATAGACCCATGAGATGGTCATTTCTGTGGCTGTATGTCCTGCTGGATTTGCCCTGGTCTGTCTGTGTACATAAGAGGGTGTGTAATGAATGTGTGTGCATGTGTAAGGATCCATGTATGTATGTGCACGTGTGTATCGGCACATCTGTGCAGCTATTCCTGTGATTGTGCCTTGTGTGCATGCTTTCACTGTCATGATGTTTGTGTGTGCATTTGCCCTGGTGTGTGCTCGTGTGTGTGCACTGTGTGTGCACATTTTGTGTGTGTATATACACTGCTATATAGCAGTCCCTCTGTGCCCAGGGGCCACCTCCCTGTGCTGGAAGCATCCGGCTTTCTCCTCTGTCCAGGCCCCTGCTCCCTCACTCACTCCTGGGCTGTATGGCCAGGCCAGTCCAGAGAATGTCAAACTGACCCCCTGAACTTGTGCACCAAGTTTTATGCCTTTTTCTGGGGGAGAAGCCACAACGTACATCAATTTTCCAAAGGAGCTGTTGCCTTCCCAACAAACAAAACCCTGACACGTTCAGGACCACAGCTCTAGAAATCCAGGGGCACCCAGGAAGTGGGGGCCTTTTAAAAGGTATCTATTTTTTTTTTTAAAAAAAGCAATTTCATTTTTAAATTGACAAACACTTCGTACTCACCAAGCAAGAAATCTTCCTTCCTGTCTCCTCCCATCCCCTGGTAACCTCTAATCTACTTTCTGTCTCTTGAAATTTTTGCCATGAATCCTTACCCACTCATTATGAGAAAAGTTTCCAGCCTGGGGTTCAGAGCTCAAGCTCTGGAGTCAGGCAGTGTCAGCCATCCTGAACCCCCAAGCCTCAGTTTTCCCTTCTGTAAAGTAGTGATCGTAGGAGGGCACAAAAATTCAAATGAGCTAGTGCATTGGTGGCCCTGGGTGCAGGGCAGGCACCTTGACAAATGGCACTGTTAGATTACGAAATAGAGCAGACAGGGCCCCTCCCTACCCCCAGAGGTGACAATTTGGTGTGTGTGCATGTGTTTTCCTAGTTTTAGGCATGCATATCAATGTATGCACAAACGTGTGAATAATCTTTTGGCTTTCTCTCCTTTTGTAAAAAAATAGAAATGCGATTGCTCTCACGTCTCCTGGAAGGCTCTAGAATCTACAGCACATGGAGCCTGGGCCCAGAACAACATCCGATTTCCATGTCTGGCTGTCCTGTCGCTGTTCAGGGTGTTCCCAGTTTTGCACCACTACCGACAGGGCTGCCGCCAGCGCCTGTCACCTCTGCCATTGGAGGCTGGCCAAGGGCTCTGTCTAGCTCCAAAACCATCCCTTTCTCCCCAACTTTCCCACCACTGCATCTTTACCTAGACTGTTTCCTTTTCCTGGACCGATTTCAGTTTGACACAGAAAGGCTAAGGGACTTGCCCAGGGTCCCAGCCGAGAACTTTCATCTCCTTGTGGAGCCAGGGTGGGGGCGAGGCCAAAGCAGGGAGGGTGGCTGGGGCGGTGGCGCCTCCGTGATGGCTGGGACATTCCAGGTGCTCACTGGCCCTCAGCCCGGCATGGGGTCATGGGCCCTTCGCTTTGTGCTGGGGCTGGGGGAAGGAGGGGCAGTTTCAGGTGACCCTCCCCAGCCCGAGCCCCCACCCCCGCCCCACCAGACTCAGTTTCGTGACCTTGAGCCCAGGGTCATTGGGTTCCCAGGCTCGGGCCCTCACAGAGCCACCGACCGTGGCTCGAGGAGATGGGGAGGAGACACACCATCGAGCCGGGGCGCCTGGTGTGGGGTTGAAGGTCAGGCTGAGCCATCCACATTCCTGGGTTTGAATCCTGACTCCCCCATGCACCAGCTCAGTGACATACCGGTTCTGTCTTCACTTCCCTGAACCTCAGTTTCTACCCCATCGGGAAATGGGGAAGCACCTTCCCTCCTCTCTTTGGGAGGACGCTATAAATGCCCATAGCACACAGCAGGAGCTCAATATTGTGCAGTCTTGGCGGTTAGAGAAGTCCCTTCCCATCGCATGGAACACTGATCATGCACCGAGGTCACTGTAAGAGGGTACAAAGAGAAGGGAGGCAGGGCCCCTCTGCTCACAAGCTGGAGGTGGGAGGCAGAACACAAGTTTAATCCAGCACGGTGCACGTGCAGTGCTGAAGGACCCGGGACGGGCAAACCTGCTTGAACAGGAGTGGAGGTAAAAAAGGACACAGGTGAGAGGTGACAGTCCAGCAGGTGGTACGAGGTGGAGACCTGGGAGTGGGCCCAGCCCAAGCCAAGACGTGGAGGCCTGAGGTCTTACAGCAGATATGAGATCAGGAGAGTCGGAGGGATGTGGGGGTAGGGGCAAGCAAAGGATGGACATGGCAAGACTTCCAATTTATGACACTCCTCAAGAAGGGGCCGAGAAGGCAGGATGGCGGGACCACTGCTGCCATGCAATGGTGGCTGGGACAGATTAGGGTAGGAGAGAAGGGACACTGAAGAGAGAGAGTCTAGCTGCAGAGATGCCTTGCCCCCTGCAGCTCCTGCTAGCGCCGTGGAATTTACCCCTCAGCCATGGGTGACCAGGACCCCCACTGGAGCCCAGGGGCCTCTAGGAACTCAGGGGTCTCTCTGCCTGGTACTCAAGACCTCCTTGCCAACTGATCTGGGGTCTTGGGCAAGGGGCTTGGCGTGAGACCTGAGCTCCCTTCTCTTTGGGTCTCTTTCAGGAACTGGTGCTCGTACGTGGTGACCCGCACTGTCTCGTGCCATGTGCAAAATGGCACTTACCTTCAGCGAGTGCTGCAGAATTGCCCCTGGCCCATGAGCTGCCCAGGAAACAGGTGAGCGGGGCCATGACCGAGAAGGCCCTAAGGGGCCCCTGGGTGGGCAAAGGCCTGCTGTTGGGATTGCCTAGAGAGAGCAGGATGAGGCTAGGACCCCACAGCTGGGGAGCAAAGGGAGTTGTGTGTCTGTGCCCTGTCTCACCCCTCCCCCTGTGCTCGGGGGTCCCCCTTAGGGGATTCCTGGGAAGTGGGTTCTGCCATTCACCTGCACCTCTGAGCATTCACTGCTGGGGACAGGCTGGCCCAGCTTGCAGGGGCTTCTTATCCAGTTGGTATCCATTTCCCCCAAACTCTAGAGTGCAGGGGGTCCTGGACTCAGTCTGTCCCGAAAGGCATCCAGGGCAGGGGAGAGGTGGCAGGACACCCAACCTGAGCCAGGCCACCTGGTTTACCCTTTCAGCTACAGGACTGTGGTGAGGCCCACGTACAAGGTGATGTACAAGACGGTGACTGCCCGTGAGTGGAGGTGCTGCCCCGGGCACTCAGGGGTGACCTGCGAGGAAGGTAGGACTCCCAGGAACCCCAGTGGGGATTTTATGCATGCCACGTGGCTTGCATTTGAAGTCACTCCGTCCTGAGCCTGTCCTCCAAACTTGGAGTAACCCCATGGAGACGTTTCCATGGGATGTGGCAGTAGAGATGCCAAGGGAATGCCATTTGATTCAGGCCTGTCGCTCAGCAAGGTAGGGATGGTATACCCATCCTGCAGGTGTGGAAACTGAGGCACACAGCTCCTAAGTGGCAGAATTGGGATTTGAACCCCCAACTGCCTGACTCGATTCCCCTGCCTGTTCTCAGTCATAGAGGGTACAAGAGTGTTTCCAGGCAGGGGGGCCGGCATACCTTCTCGGCCCACTCACCTTATCTGTGTGCAGGTCGGGATGGCGGGGGGCTGAGCACCCAGTAGGGTACAGAGGAGGCAGCTCCCCCTCACCAGACCCTGGCTCCACAGTCACCGGAAAGCCCCAGCCTCATGGGCACCTGCCGGTCTGTAGAGCCCCGTCAGGCACCCAGGGCTGTATTCCCGAGAGTGATCCTAAAGAGAAGGGACTGACCTCGAACCAGCCCGAGAACCAGGCCCATCCCGGCCAGAGCACCCTGATAGAAGCAGGCGCGCGGGGCCCCAGAGCAGCGTGTTCATGGGAACATCCGTCACTGGGCACCGCCGAATTCCAGAAGCAGAAACGCAAACAGGTGACAGTATGTCCTCCAAACCAAGGGGACCCAGCACTGCAGAAGCCCCCCTTCCTAGGTGCTTCTTGAGAGAGCTGAGCACTTCTCCTCCCTGGACCCCGCAGCAGCCAGTTCTTAGATGGGGCGACAGAGGCCCAGAGAGGTGGAGTCACGGGCCCAAAGTCACACAGCTGGAAGGGGCAGGACTCACCACGCCGTGGTGAGTGGTTTCAGATGTGGGATCAGGGGGAGTCAGTCCCCAGTGGAGTCAGGTAGGAATGGGGCGACACCAGCGTGGTCCCCTGGGGAGAGGCAGCCACATAAGGCCAGTGTGGGAGCTCAAGTGGACGTCAGGGGTGACTGGAAAAAGCACCCTCTCCTCCCCGCTGGGGGCTGAAAGAGATGAGAAGCCAGGGGATGAGGGGAAGGCGGGGCGAGGGGAGAGCCAGCTGGGAGGGGCGGGTGCCAAGGAGGCCGCAGAAGAGCCCGTGGTGGGGAGGGGACGATCCCTGGAGGGTGGGAGCATGGGCAGACCCTGCCGAGACAAAGGCCACTCTGTCCCTGGCTCCCCTCCCAAGGGCAGAGCTCTGGGCCCACAGGACCTTAGTGGAGCAGGTAAGGACAGACGGGAACAGTGCTCGAGGGCATGCGCCCAGGAGCCAGGTGGCAGACTGGAGCTGTGCTGGCCCTGGGATGTGGGTGTCCAGTGCTGCGTGGGCCGGGGGTGGGGGGCGTCTGTGCTACGTGCCAGCTGCGTGGCCTTGGGCCGGGACCCCCCCACACACAATGCATTATGCAAGTCATTGGGTGGGGGTGGCAGGCAGGGGGAGGACTGGGGGGAGCTTCTAGCCGGCACTCTTCCTGTGCCCACTCGGACGGACGGGCTCCTTCGAAAGGGCGCCCAGCTGCTGTGTGGATTGTGGGATCCTGGGCTTCCCCCACCCTATCCCCACACCACCACCACAGAGCCTCTGTGTCCTCACCTGAGAAATGGGCAGGTTCGTAGATTCAGCGTCACAGGGATAAATGAAGCAGCGGGATATGGTAGCCCACAGTGGGAGGACAGAAGGGGCCTCTCCCTACCCACAAGGATAGGATGCCTTCTAGAAAATTCCTATTCTGGAAAACTCCTCTGCGGGGGCCCAGGGAATGGGAAGTGAGAAGCAGAGGGATGTTGCTTTCCCATCCGGGGCCCAGCCCTTCCTCCTGACAGCTGGATTCAGCTGGCCAACTCCCCCCTCTTCAGCTGTTTCCCTTGTTGGTGGCCACCTCGTGGCCTGCCTTGGGCTATGACCTGACCCTGGGGCCGCAGAGCTGCGTCACCAAGACCAACAGGGCCCAGGAGCCAGCCCGGGGTGAGCTGGAGGAGAGGGAACATCCGTCATTCCCGGATCCTCTGTGCTCTGCTGTGACCTGGGGCAAATCACTTCACCTCTCTGAGCTTCGGCTCTATCTGAAGGTCACCTGTGATTGAGAAGTGGAAACTCACATCTGGCACAAAGTAGGTGCTCAATAAATGGCTTCCTTTCTGCAGCCCCTGTGCTGGGGCTCCTGTAGTGTCCCGGAAGGCACCACCCCTATCCCCTGTCCCCAAGACCCCATTTTTCAATCATATACTCAGCCGTCAGGAATCGAATCTCAGGACTTGATGCTCACGAGGCCAGTAGGTTCCAAGTGGAGGACTTGACCTCTCTCAGCCCTGTTTTTCTCATCTGCAGAATGGGCATATCACTCCATGAGGAGGCAGCTAGAAGGGGCCCCGTTTTACAGATGAGGAAACCGAGGCTCGGAAAGATTAAAGGACTGGCTCAGGTTCACTGAGCATGGGCCTCCAGGCCTTGGGAGGTGGGTTGGGTGGCAGGGAGAGAGCCCACCAGCTGGCACTCTCACCTGGCCACCCGCCCCCACTAGAAACAGTGGGCCAGGGAGGGCAAGGTCCAGAATGTACCCAGGGACTGGGCAGAGGGGTGGGTGGGGACGGGCCCCGTGCCAGGGCTGCATAAGGAGGGTGAGCATTCACCCCAACAGTCACCCTCCCTGGGCCTGGCCCTGAACCCCAGAGTGCCCCAGGCTAGAAGGTTCTGTGAGTGCAGGCCTGGTCTGGCCACTGTGTCACCCTGCCCCGGGGCTTCCCAGCAGATGCCCTGCCCACCAGCCCCATTGTGTGCAGATTGTCCCGACGAGGCCCACAGAGGGTATGCTTCATACAACATCACACAGCAATAAGGTTCGTGGTGGGGATCCTCCCCACCCAGGGGCCCTGAGACCTTAGGGCTGTGTCAGCTCCCTGCCCCAAACCCTCCACAGATACAACAGGGGACCAAAAGCTGCCCCCCTCATCCATGTCGGGCATGGCAGTCGCTGATGTGGGTCATCATGCCGTGTTACAGAAGACCCAGAATGGAAACTGAGGCTGGGATGGGGGTGCCTTGCTCAGGGCCACAGTTTGCGAGCAGAGCAGACTGACTCTGCCTGGCTGAGGATGTGGAGGGGGAGCACTTGGAAATATTTGGGGAGCCATGAGGTTGGTGGAAGCTTAGCCTTGTCTGGAGAGAAAGAGGCTCTGAAGAGACAGCAGCGTTTGTGGTCTCCCTTGCCCTCCTGTCCTGATTACCTTGGAATCTGACCGGCCTGTGTTCAACGCTCCCTCTGCTTCCCCCATGATGGGAACCAGAGAGGAGAAGCAGCTTGTCCAAGGTCACACAGCAGAGTTCCAGCCATGCCCCCTCCGGCCCCTGGGGGGATACTTTTCATACCCATTTCTTGCCTTCTCACCTGGTGCCAAGTGTGTGTCTTGCTCTGCCAGTTCAGAGCCCACGGGCTAAATGCTGCTTGAATCCACCCATGTCTGCCACTGTGCCTACTCACGCTCCTGTCTGGGAGGCTGGCAGCCCACCCAGCACCTACTGCCCCAGGTCATCCTCCCCCGCCAGCCAGGGCAGCTCCCTCTCACCCTTCCCAGCCACCCCTGCACATGGGATCGGGACCCAGCATCGTGCCCTGGCCTCGCCCGTCCCCCCTATGACCCTCTGCTCACACTGGCCTTCTCCTGGTGCCCTCTTCCTGTCTCCTTATCGGCGTCCCTTGCTGGCTATGTGCGCCCCCCCCCCCCCCCGCTCCTCCTGTTACTCTCATCTCTACAGCCCAGGCATAAAGTGCGTGCTTGAGAAATGAATGAGAACCTTGCCTTACCCCGAAGAGGGGGCCAGATGAAGGCGTCCCTGAGACTTTGGGGTCCGGAGTGCCCCGCCCCAGCCCTGACCCCAACCCCTGGCTCCAGCCGCCAGCAGCAAATATTTACGTTTGCAAAGTAAATTCCCAGCAGGAGTTGGGGTATGTGTGTGATCATGGAACTAAACAGACTTGAGGGGTAGTTTGTGAACAGGAAGGCTTTCCCTTGGCCCCCTCTCCTAAGAGAGAGTCAGCCAGGTGGAGCTCAGAGAGCCCTCCCCCACCCTCTCCAACTTCTCACACCCCATTCCCTGCTCAGGGCAGGGATTCGAATCCCAGCTACGTGATGCTGGGTGGGCCGCTTCTCTCTGGGCCTCAGTGTCTTCCTCTGTTTTACAGGGTGTCATGAGATTGAAATAAGGAAGGGCCCATAGGCCTCTTAGCTCAAGCCCAGAACCCAGTGCTGGGCAGAAGGAAGGGAGAGCTGCTTATGGGGCACAGGATTAGAAGCTGGACACAGCTGCTGGCCTCGTGGAGCTCAAGAGAGGATGTAGTGGCGCTTCATGGGGGACTTGAGCACAAAGCACCAGTCCTGGCTTTATCAGGGAAGGCTTCCTGGAGGAAGCGGCATGGGAGCAGCAGCTGCGGAGATCTGGGCAGGGTGGACAGGGACCTCTCAGGTAGTGGGAAGTGGTCTACACTCAGGCTCCCAGAGCAGAGCTGGGTTGGTGGTCCTGGAGCTAGCCAGGAACTCGGGCTTTCAAAGCTCTCCTGGGGGTGTGAAGAGGGGGTCGGAATAGAGGGGACCCTTTAAGGATGGACCACAAGGGGGATTCTGAGCTCACCACGGCCTGCCCCAGGGGCTCTTGCCAAACAGCAATGGGAGGGATGTGACAAACTCATCCAACATAAGACCTTTTCCCAAAAGGTGGCTTCTTACTGTGATTCTGTGGGATGTGGAGTGGCTCTACAACCTCCTAGTTCCTTAAAATATTTCTATCCATTTATCAGAACTTGGGGGAATGTTTTGTTTTGTTTTGTTTTGACAATTTTCGTGAACCCTGAATCCAGAGGCAATATTTTCTGGTCTTTTGATCACCTTTGTTATTTCTTGCAACTTTCTTTTCTTTTTAAAATTTTTAATTTGCACTTATGCCAAGCCCTGGTTGTCAGGCCATGTCTTCATTCGTTTTTCTGTTTCTCTCTGGCTCTCGGTGGAATGTCCAAAAGCAAATTGGTTCAAAAAGAATTTCCAGTGCCCAGAATAAAAAAAGAAAAAAAAACCTTCCTTTGGGGGTGCAAGGGTGGTTCAGTGGTCAGATTCTCGTCTGCTATGCGGGAGACCGACTTCGATTCCCGGCCCATGCACTTGCTAAAAAGTAACAAACAAAAAACAAAAACAAAAATTCAACAAATGGTGCTGCAGTAACAGATACTCACAAGGAAAGAGAATGAAACGTGACCCTGCCATATGGCATACAAAAACATAAATAAGTAAATGAAAAGAAAGAGAAAGAACATCCCACCACACGTTCACAGTTTAATAACTTTGCCTTCCGCGTGACAGTAGGACATTTGTGCTCACTTGGAAGACAGCTGCCTGTAGGACACCACACTCTCCTTTTGCACTTTCAGTTCCCCAGTGGGGTTTTGGGGTGTTGACATGAGAATCGGGGTGGCCCAGGTCAGACCTCCAAGGGAGTGATGGAGGGTGAGCCACCGTTTTCCTCCAAGGGGAAGTGTAGGGATGAGTGATATTTGCACATCCATTTTATCCAAGCACGGGAGATAGAAGAGGGACAAAAACAAACAAACAAACAAAACAAAAAAAAAAACTCTCTGTGCCTCAGTTTCCCCATCTATAAAGTGGGGTTGATACTAGAAGGGACAATAACAGAAAAAAAAAACACAAAAACTCTGTGCCTCAGTTTCCCCACCTGTGAAGTGGGGTGATGCTAGAACCCACTCACAGGGCTTTGGGAGGATTAATGAATTAAGGCTGTATATGCAAAATGCTTAGAATGTCCCAGACCCAGAGTGCTGAGCAAGTGTTGACATTCTAAGATCCAGCTGGGCTACAGAAGGTACCTAACCAGGGCTGTGGCCCATGATGGACAACCCCTGCCCAGGAAGCCCCCCAACAGTCCTTCTCCCAGTCCCCAAAGCAGCTGCCATCCTGGTTAGATTTACACCCCATGCCTGGGCAATCCGAGGGCTCACGGGGGACAGTGTGCTGGCGATGCAGACCCAGCACAGGCAGAGGCCCTGCGGTGGGACCTGGCAGCCTCCCCGCTGGGGGCTGGCCAGAGGGGCCCATCTGGTTTGATTTCCCAGTGCCTCTCGCTCCCCGCACCAACCCACAGCCTGGCTCCGAGCTGCCAGGCCCACTCCTTATTTGGGTCTTGCCTCCCCCAAAATGACACTTTGCAGCCTTAAAAGGGAGGCCTAGGGTGGGCGGAGGGGGGGACAAATGCTGCTGCTGGCTCCAGAGCCCCTCCAGCTGTGCCCCCTATTCCATGCTCGGCCAGCCTGTGCCCCCAGCTGTTTGCCCCCCACTGTCCATCCCAAAGCCAGACTGGCCAGGGCAGCCTATTCCTCATAGAGGGGGGCAGTCAGGAGTGGGGTTCCTGGAACGAACACCCCCTCACCCTCCCAGGCAGCCAGCCTGCCTCCTGATTTTCATTTAAAACCAAGGTTCTGGCTCCACTTCGGTCTCTTCTTACTAAGTGGAGCAGGGAGCGGGTGGACAGTGACGGTGGCAGCTGCCATCGATTGCACGCCCGCCCATGCCAGGCCCTGCCTGTGCACGGCTGGCCCTGTGCACACATGGATACCCTCGGGCCTCACACAGGCCTGGGAGATGGAGGAGCCTTCTAACTCCATCTTACAGGAGGGAAAATAGGGAGGTCCAGAGAGGACCAGTCACACAGGTCAGTAAGTAGCAGGGCTGGAACCTGACCTTGGGCCTTTACGCTCTGAGCTTTTAACTCATATGGCCTCACTTGAGGCCCCCACCCCATTGCCAGCCCCTCTCCCCAGCCTCATCCGTGGTCTGTCTTGGTGGTGACCCAGTTAAATCTGCCCACCTCTCTCAGCCTCTGTCTCCCTCTGCACCGAGGGGAGTGGGCTCTTCTGGGGCTGACGCGGGCACAGCTGGCAGAGGCCAGCAGTACTCTCACCCTCCACCTGTGCCCCCCAGTTGCAGGTTCCTCTGGCATCATGGAGCCCAGGTGGTCCGGCAGCACCATGCAGCGGGTGGCACTTCAGCCCACGGCCTTCTCAGGTGGGTCCTGGGGGCCGCTGCTTGGGGAACCCTGGGCTGGGAGAGGCTCAGAGGGGACACAGGGCAGTGTGGGGCCTGCCCTGGAAGCCAGCTGGGTGCAGCTGTGGAGGTTTAGGGACAGTGCCCCGCCCCGCCTCTCCAGGCTGGAAAGAGAGCTGGGAGGGGCCAAGGAAGGGCCCAGAGTGGAGTCTGAGCTGGGCTCAGGCACCCCAACACCCATAACCACCAGATTCTTGGAAAATGCAGGCCCAAGCCCCCAATTCCTTTTTTTTTGTTTAAACTACCCTTTTCTGAGGGCCTGCAGTGCCTGAAGCTCCCTGCCAGGTGCTTTCTGTTGTCAGTTCATTTAAACCTCCCAGCTGTCCTCCCCCCAGGAAAACCTCATTGTCCCCAAGGCCCCACAGCAGGAGGGGGCAGCGGTGGGATTCTGCTCGTGAGCACTGAATACACTGTGCCCTGAGCCTCAGTTTCCCCAGGTGTGAAATGGGGATGACTCATCCAGCATGTGGGCTGGAAAGCTGAGCTCACAGAGGCTTGGGCACAAGGCCTGGCAGCTAGGAGGGTCTTTAGACAGCCAGAACTGTTCTTAATAACTAAAGGGTATAATTGAGGTGGCTGGAGGTGCTCACGTGACCGTGGGAAGGTGGTTCTGGAGGGCAGACCCGAGGAGGCCCCTCTGAGGCCAGCCTAGCCCAGCCCAGCCCAGTCTTGGCCCCACCTGAAGGAAATGTTGCTGGGTCCCCACAGAACAGGGTCCACCCTGCATGGGCTGTGGGTCTGCCCCTCCCTCCCTCCCCAGGGGGTCTTACGGGTTCCAAGGGGGGAACCTGGGGGACCAGACCCCAGCCCCAGCCTCCTCCCTCCCCACAGGTTGTCTCAACTGCAGCCAACTGTCAGAGCTGACGGAGCGGCTGAAGGTGCTGGAAGCCAAGGTGAGTGTGAGGGCAGCTGCCCCCTGGCCTCCTGCCTCCAGGCCAGGCCAGGCCACTGCCTCCCCACCGTCTTCCTGTACACCCCACCCACCCCCTACCCGCTAGGCATCCCCACAGTGCACTTGGCTTGGACCCTGCAGCAGACAGCTGGCCCCGTCATGCAGGCGTGACCCTCTGTTGGTTCCCATCCAGCCCTCCCGCCTCTCCCCCCGTGTGTCCCCCGCTGGGGAAGCTGCTCACAGACAGCCTGGTGGTCTCTTTCTCAAGGAAGGCAACCACTTTGTCACCTCCACATCTTCGGTCCACCAGGAAGCCCTCTCGGATGCACACTTTTTCCTCATCCCAGCCAGATATGTGTGGACAACCCCTGACCCCCACCCCAGAGCTCCCTGCTGGGTCTCCTACTCGTCCCCTCATCTTTTCCTTTAGTCCCCTGTAATTTTATCTTCCCAGTTTCAAAAGCAGAACATCTACAGTACATCTTAATTTATTTTAAAGTAAAAAGCTTTTTGTGAAAGGGTAAAAAAAAGTTCTAAATTTAGAAACGTGAAAAACTCAGAAACGTGAAAAACCTCCCAGAAAAAAACCCTTGCAGCAATCAGCTGTGTGCCCAGGGGGTGGCTGGGAACATTTGAGCATCTTTTCTTGCAGATTTTCTAAATATGCACATGAACATAGTCATTTTGTTTGTATGTCCTTTGCTGTATGATTCCTTCCTCTGGAAATTTATCTTAAGGGGATTATCCAATGCAAAGAAATTTACCAAAGTCTTAACTATAAATGGGGAAATTTAAGAGCCAGACTACAGAAAGGATCGTTGTATAAATTATAGCGTATCCACTCCGTGGAATATTAGGCAGTCACTTAAAAAACCAACCGACCAACCCCTTTTTCTAAAATGAAATGACGCCCCCTGTGTATCAAGCAGAAAAGGCAAGCTTTCAAATACCATGTGCTAGTTCCTGGGTTTCGAGATCCCTGCAAGGGGGACTAAGCCCAGTCCCTGTGAATTTGGAGTACACCACTGAGCCTCTGTTTCATATCAGACATCTCCCACCCCTCCACCCCACCAAACTTCCCTTCAAATTTAGTGGCAGCCCTTCTGGTCGTTACCCAGTGTCGCTATCACAGCCCAAAAGCAGCTTTATGTTATCTGTGCAGACAGGCCTGGGAAAGAGCCTGGGCGGCACTCCAGCACCCTCGCTTTACAGTGTCCGGTGCTGGATGGCAGAGGGTTAGAAGGTTCCGGCAACTGTATTCCTTTCGTTGGTGATCCTGTGCAGTGATTTTTCTGCAATGCATGTTATCAACTGTGCGGTTTTAAAAGCACACTCGCGGGGGGTACAAGGTTAGCTCAGGGGCAGGATTCTTGCCTGCCATGCGGGAGACCCAGGTTCGATTCCTGGTCCATGTCCTTCCCCCAAAACAAACAAACAGATGAAAACCAAACAAACAAAAATTCAACACATGGTACTGCAATAACGGGATACTCACATGGAAAAAGAATGAAATGTGACCCCACCATACAGCATACAAAAAAAGAAAGTAAAGCACCCTCGCTTCTGATGAAGTTCTGGGCCCCTGCCAGCCCAGGTCTCCACCCCCAGGGTGGGCTCTGCTGGCTCCATGGGGCCTCCCCTTCTAGGGCCACTGGTACCCCCTCACCTCCACCCTGCTGGCCCGTCCATGGTGAGACCCTGGGACCCCCTCCCCATCCCTGTCTCCCTCTTCCTCCACAGGTGGCTGTGCTGACGGTCACGGAACAGGCGGTGCCCCTGAGCCCCGTGGCCCCTGAGGACCCCACCCCGCTCTGGGGTTCCCCGGCCACCCAGGGCAGCCCTGGAGAGGAGGGCCTCCGAGGTGAGGGGTCAGGGCTGGAACGCATGCTCCATGTAGGTCCCCACCCCGCCTCTGACTCCCAGCCCCACCCGCTGGTAGGGCCTCTTCCCAGCTGTCCAGTGGGCCTGCCAGGGTGGTCTCCAGGGGCCCCTGAGGGTGGACCCTGCCTGGAGGGTGGAGTTAGGGGTGGCGGGCTCTGGGTGACTCTCCCCCACCCAGGCCCAGAAAGGCCACTGGCTCCTGTCTACCCCTTTCCCCAGGGCTACCAGGAGCCAGAGAGAGCGTGAGAGCCCCACTGCTCCCCCAAGACGGTAGGTGCTGCCCAGCCGCCTGGGAGGCCGGGGTCAGGGTGTGGGGGGAGCAAAGAGGAAGCTGCAACTTGACATTCTTCCGCCCCCAGACCGAGTTGGTGCCCGGGGGCTGCCTGGGCCCATCGGTCCCAAGGGGGACACCGGCAGCCAGGGCCCAGCGGGGGTGAGAGGCCTCCCAGGTAAGCTGTGCTCCCCCTCACCCCTCCCCAAAACTCCTCTGGTCAGCCAGACCCAGGCTGCCGCTCCCTGAAACCCTCTCTTGCATTCACTCGGTCCATACCCTCTGGGCACCTTCCCCCAGCCGGCTCCGAGGTGGGCACGGGGGTGAGTAAGACCAGGCCCTGCCCCTCCTGGAGCCCCCAGGCTGCGGCAGGGGGGTAGATAGGCAAGGGAGAGACAGCAGCGCCCACCCCATGCGGGCAGCGGTCTGGTGGAGAATAGCTGGGGTACAGGCACCCCCAAGAAGAAAGCCAGGACCCAGCCTGGATTGGGGGTAGGGTGGGGGTCGTGACCGACAGGGAGGGCGTTCCCAGGGCGACATTCTCAGGATGAGCTGTAGCTTGCACCAGGCGGAGCAGGGCCAAGGCTGATCATGGGAACTGCTGATGTGAAAGCCTGGAAGGAAGAGTGAGACAAACACTCTGCACATCAATATTGATTAAGCATCGACTGCGTGCCAGGTGTCATCCTCATAGAGACCCTGGGAAGGGCTGTGTCTCTCCCCTAATAGGGAAAGCAGGGGCCCACCTGGCTCGTGGGGGCACAGCTGGGACCTGCTCACACCTGTGGGAAATGGAGCCCCTCCCTCACCTGTGGCTCCAGGCTGCCTTGTCCTATGGGTGGCCACCGCAGGGCCCCCTGCCTGCTGCACACCCACCAACCATGCTTCCATTGCAGGTCCTCAGGGCCCCCCAGGGAGCCCTGGTAAGTCCGGAGCTGTGGGCACCCCTGGAGAGAGGGGGCCTCCTGGCCCGCCAGGGCCTCCCGGCCCCCCCGGTCCCCCAAGCCCCATGGGGCCGCCCCACGTCCAGATCTCTGAGCACGGTGAGTCCCGCACGGTCAAGACAGGCCCAGATGGTGTGGGAGAAGCCAAAATAATCCCCCGTGATGGAACTAACCCCTTTCGTAGGCCCCGGCTCAGCTGGTCACAGGAGAAAAGTGAGGGCCAGAAAGGGGAGGCTGCCGCCCGGACATGGGGAGGAGCCAGGCTTTAAACCCAGGTGGCCTCCAGAGCCCATGGTTGGAAGCCCTTGGCATCGGGCCTTGGAGCTGGCCAGGATCCAGTCCTGAGAGCACCGGGAAACTCATGTCCCGGCGGCAGGAAGCAAGCTCTGGACTCTCAAGGTCACAGCCTGGCCCTGTGCTCAGGGAGACCCGACCCCACCGTCCAGCGTGGCCGCCCCCCTCCTTGGCAGCCCATCCTGCCCCGTGCGTACTCCGCCTGCCTGGCGCCAAAGCACATCCTCGTTGCGTCTTTGGTGTGTAACCGGCAGATCATTCTCCCTCTCCAAGCCTCGGTTTCCTCATCTGTACAGTGGGGACAGTGGCTGCGTTGGCCTCCCAGAGCCCTATGGCACCTGTGCACAGTAGGTGTCCAATAAATGGGAGCTTTATTGTCATTTCCACTGGACACCTGCCAAGAGTGGCTCAGTAAGCTGGAGAACTGTACCAGATGTCACCAGCTGGGCTGTGTTGGGTTTTGGGTTGCAACCCTGGTCTCCCTGCCTACAGGCTGTGGCTGTCACACTCATAAGGCCTCCTGGTCCTGCTTAGCCAATGCTCCCCACCCCCCATCCTTGGAGCAGGTGCCCAGTGGCCCCAGCCACACCACTGGCCACCCCACAGGGCCAGTGAAGACCTCCCGCCCTACTCATCCAGCTCCACCCTGCCTTGCTCACTCATCATCTTATCCTCCCCCAGGGGACCCATTACTGTCCAATACCTTCACTGAGACCAGCAGCCACTGGCCCCAGGGACCCACAGGACCCCCAGGCCCTCCAGGGCCCATGGGTAAGTCGAGTCCAGGCCTGGGGTAAGTGGTAGGTGGGAGAGGGTGGGATGCTGGGAGATAGCAGAGATACCATGACTGTGGCTACAGGAGAAAGCTAATGGATTTCCTGGCACTGTACTCTGTCTTAATCCTCAAGACATCTTTTTTATTCCAGGTCCCCCTGGGCCTCCTGGCCCCATGGGTTCTCCTGGGAGTCCTGGACACATGGTGAGTAATTCTCCACCCGTCCATCTGCCCATCCATCCATCCACCCATCCATCCATCCTTTCATTCATTCATTCAACAAGCATTTATTAAGCACTTAATAAGCAATCTACTTTCTATAACTCTCCCCATTCAGTCCATGTACTAAGAGGCAAGTATGGTTATCGCCTGAGGTCAAGAAAGGTTCTTGCCCTAAGGCTGTGGCCAGCTCATGGGAGCTTCCAGATCAAGCTGGGGACTGTCTGATTCCAGGGCCAGAGCTAAAATGAACTGCCCACTGTGTGCCAGTCACTGGGCATGTGATGAAGAGTCCAGAAGCCCAGGCCAGCTCCCTTCTGACCCCTGTACCCCCACCCCAACCCCCTGCCCACTCCCACCCTGCCCCAGCAGAAGTCTGAGGTCCTGTCTTGTTGCTCAGGGACCCCAAGGCCCCACTGGCTCTGAAGGAATCTCCGGCCGCCCCGGAGAGAAGGGAGAGCGAGTGAGTACCTGGGGAGCCTCAGGTGGGAGTTCTGGGGGATCCTGGGGGCCCCAGGTAGGACCCCCCCTAGAGCTGATTCTTCTCCTCCCTCCCACACAGGGACTACGTGGGGAACCCGGCCCCCAAGGCTCTGCTGGGCAGCCGGTGAGTGATGCCACCTGCCCTACAGCCCACCCCCTCAATAGCCCACAGGCCCAGACTCCTGCTCTCCATCTCCTGGAGCCTCTGACCCTCCCTGCCTGGTCCAGACCCTCCTGGGCCATTCCTGGAGCTCCACATTCAAAATATTCTCCATCTCCCTCTGTCATTCCCTGTCTTGGGTCCTGACAGTCTCTTGGGACCTTGCTCTATTCTCTGGGCCCCTGAATCTATTTCCCTTTCTCTCTCCTTCCCACCATGTCTCTGTCTCATTTCTCACTTTTTCACACTCCACCTCTCCAATTGTGATTGTAGGTTCGTGTATTTCTTCCCTCAATTTGGTCCATTTTTGCTTTGTATATTTTGAAGCCCTGTTATTGGTTGCCTACACATTTAGGATTTTAATGTCTTCCTGGTCCTTTTATCTTTATGAAATGGATATTTTTATCTTTTACTTCTTGTCTTGAATTCTACCTTGTTTGATATTAAAATAGCTACACCAGCTGTCTTATGCTTAGTGTTTATATAGTATATCATTTTCTATCCTCCTGCATTCAAGCTGTCTGTGTCTTGATAAAGTGCCTCTCTTGTAAACTACATATACGTGGGTCTTTAATAAATATTTTTATTGATAAATCTGGGTGTTACGATGGTGGCTCAGTGGCAGAATTCTCACCTGTCATGCCGGAGACCCAGGTTCGATTCCCTGTGCCTACCTTTTTTATTGATAAATCTTAACATACAAACATCCCATACATAGTATGCAATCAGTGGCTCACAATATCATCACATAGTTGTGTATTCATCACCATGATAATTTTTTAGAACATTTGCATCACTCCAGAAAAAGAAAGAAGAAAAATCTCATACAAACTATATCCCTTGCCCCTCCCTCTCATTGACCACTAGTATTTCAATCTACCCAGTTTATTTTAACCTTTGTCCCCCCATTATTGGTTTATTTTTTATCCATATTTTTTACTTATCTGTCCATATCCTAGATAAAAGGAGCATCAGATACAAGGTTTCACAATCACACAGTCACATTGTAAAAGCTATATTATTATACATACAATCATCTCCAAGAAACAAGGCTACTATTTTGCATGAGGAAGAACAAAGGAATGTCATTACTGCAGGGTGTTGTAAATAGTGGTAATTAATATTTTAAAATTTCACCTTATGTGTGAGACTAAAGCAAAAAACGTTTATTTGATATAAAATTTATATTTTGACTAGTGCATTTCCTAATATAACTTATGTAGATAGCTTGATTGAACACCATAAGTACTTGGAATCTCAGGTAGGACATGAGATTTTGTTGGTTTGTCCAGAGTGATGCCCCGATGAATCCCAGAGTGATTCGATTGGTGAGTGGAAATGTATTTGCAAAGTCCCCTTCAGGGAATGGTGAGAACAGGGAGAAATTCAACTTCCCCAAGTTGAATTCTTGATATTCTCACAAGCAGTGTGGACAACCAAAGCTATAGGCTGAGCCCCCAGTCTTGGGGTTTGCTCATATGAAACATAACCCCACAAAGAATAGGTCAAGCCTACTTAAAACTTAGGCCTAACAGTCACCCCCAAGAGAGCCTCTTTTGTTGCTCAGATGTGGCCTCTGTCTCCAGCCAACACAAAAAGCACACTCACCACCCTGCCCCTGTCTACGTGGGACATGACTCCCAGGGACATGGACCTTCCTGGCAACGTGAGACAGAAATCCTAGAATGAGCTGAGACTCAGCATCAAGGGATTGAGAAAAACCCTAGAATGAGCTGAGACTCAGCATCAAGGGGTTGAGAAAACCTTCTCGACCAAAAGGAAGAAGATTGAAATGACCAAAAGGGGGAAGAGTGAAATGAGACGAAGTGTCAATGGCTGAGAGATTCCAAACAGAGTCGAGAGGTTATCCTGCAAGTTATTCTTGCTCATTAAGTAGATATCACCTTGTTATTCAAGATGTAATGGAAAGGCTGGAGGGAATTGCCTGAAAACATCCTCAAGCCATGTTTCTTGAGGATGATTGAATAATGAAATAGCTATCACAATGTGACTGTGTGATTGTGAAAACCTTGTGTCTGATGCTTCTGTTACCTACCTTGTCAACAGACGAGTAGAACATATGGACTAAAAATAAATAATAGGAGGAACAAATGTTAAAATAAATTTAGTTTGAAATGCTAGGGATCAATGAAAGGGAGGGATAAGGGCATGGTATGTATAATCTTTTTTTTTCTGTTTTCGTTTTATTTCTTTTTCTGTTGTCTTTTTATTTCTTTTTCTGAATTGATGTAAATGTTCTAAGAAATGATGAATATGCAACTATGTAATGATATTGTGAATTACTGATTATATATGTAGAATGGAATGGTCATGTGTTACTGTTTTTGTTTGTCTAAAATTTTTTAATTAATAAATAAACTAATTTTTAAAAAAAGAAACAAGGCTACTGGAACACAGCTCTACAGTTTCAGGTACTTCCCTCTAGCCACCATAAACTAAAAGGGATATCTATATAGCGTGTAAGAATAACCTCCAGGATAATCTTTGGACTCTGTTTGAAATCTCTCATCCACTGACACTTTATTTTTTCTCATTTCTCTCTTCCCCCTTTTGATCAAGAAGGTTTTCTCAATCCCTTGATGCCAGGTCCCTGCTCATCCCAGGATTTCTGTCCCACATTGCCAGGGAGATTTACACCCCTGGGAGTCACGTCCACATAGAGGGGGAGGGCAATGAGTTCACTTGCCATATTGGCTTAGAGAGTCCACATCTGAGCAACAAAAGAGGTTCTCTGGGGGTGACTCAGGCCTAATTTTAAGTAGGTTTAGTACACTTGGGTCTTGATTTTTTAAACTGTCTCTTTAGTTCCTTTACATTTAATATGTGTAGTTATTGATATGGTTCAGCTAAAGTCAACCTTCTTACTGTTTGTATTCTTTGTTCCTCTTTTTCCCTTCTTTTCCTACCTTATTTTGGATTCATTGAGTACTTTTTGTAATTCCATTTTAACTCCACTAAAGACCATTTACCTATACTCTCTGTTTTGGTTTTACTTGGTTGCTCTGGGGATTATAATGTGCTTCCTTAACTTATTACAATTTAATTGAACTAATATTATACCACTTAATGTATAAATAGGAATATTAATACTGTATAATTCTATTTTCAACCCTTTTGACCTTTCTGCTATTGCTGTCATTTATTTTATTTCTACATTTGCTGTAAAACTCATAATACATTGCTATTATTATTTTTGCTTTGAACAGTCAGTTGACTTTTAAAGAAGTTGGAAAAATGAAAAACAGTCTTTAATATTTACTGATGTATTTGCCATTTCATCCGCTATTACTTCCCTTCAGTCTAAAGAAATTCCTTTAGCCTTTCTCATACTGTGGGTCTATTAGCGATGAAATTTTTGAGCTTTTGTTTGTTGAAAATATCTTTATTTTACCTTAAATTTTGAATGATGTTTTTACTGAATATAGAATTAAAGAATTATATTCTACCCCTTTTGTACTTTAAAGTATTATTCCATGGTCTTCTGGTTTGTATAGTTTCTGGTGAAATGTTGTATATCATTCTTGTTGTTTCCTTGTGTATAATCTGTGCTTTTCCCCCTTCCTTTTAACATTTTTTTCTTTATCCTTGGTTTTCAGCAGGTTGGTTATGCCTTAAGTGTATTTTTCCAGCTTTGGGTTTGCTGAGATTCCTGGATCTATAAAATTGCTGAGTTTTTGTCTTTGTTTTGGTTGCTCATTCTATTTTGCTTTTAAATCAAGTTTTGGAAATCATTGGCTAATATTTCTTCAAATATTTTTTCCTGTTCTTGCTCTATCTTCTCGGACTCCACTTAAACTTGACACATTCCCACAAGTCATTGAAGCCTGTTATTTTTTTTATATTTTCTCCTGTGCTTCAGTTTGAGCACTAATGACCTATCTTCAAGTTCTTTGAGTCTTTCTTTTGTTGTGTCTAATCTATTTATCTCATTTCATGGATTTTATTTAACGTCATTATTGTAATTGTCAGATTTTCTGATTCTTTTTTTTTTTTTTTACAATTTTCCCATATCTGCTAAAATTCCCCTTCTCATCACTAATTAAATAAATTCCAATAGGTTTTTTTTTAATTTAAAAAATTTTTAAAAACATATGATAAGAAAGAAGCACAAGCATTCTTAACATATGATCATTCCGTTCTACATATGTAATCAGTAATTCACAAAATCATCACATAGTAGCATATTCATCATCATGATAATTTCTTAGAACATTTGCATCAATTCAGAAAAAGAAACAAAAAGACAACAGAAAAAAAAATAAAACGAAAACAGAAAAATATAAAAAATATATACATACCATACCCCTTACCCCTCCCTTTCATTGATCACTAGCATTTCAAACTAAATTTATTTTAACATTTGTTCCCGCTATTATTTACTTTATTCCATATGTTCTACTCGTCTGTTGACAAGGTAGATAAAAGGAGCATCAGACACAAGTTTTCAAAATCAGACAGTCACATTGTGAAAGCTATATCATTATACAGTCATCATCAAGAAACATGGCTACTGGAACACAGCTCTACATTTTTGGGCAGTTCCCTCCAGCGTCTCCATTACATCTTGAATAACAAGGTGATATCTACTTAATGTGTAAGAATAACCTCCAGGATAACCTCTCGACTCTGTTTGGAATCTCTCAGCCATCCAATAGGTTTTTAAATATATTTATTATAGCTATTTTAAATTCCTTGTCTGCTAATTCCAACATCTGAGTTAGCTGTGGATCTTTTTCTATTGACTAATTTTTCTCTTGATTGTGGGTCACATTGGCCTCGTAATTAGATCTAGTAATTTTTTTTTAATGTATACTAAACAATGTAGATAATTTATCAAGAGACTCTGGATTCTGTCGTCTCCCTCTGAGGAGCTTTGAGTCTTGTTCTATCCATTAAATTACTGATGATTGCCTTGTCATTTGTAGGCTCAGTTTTACTTTATCAGAGAAAGTCCAAGTGGGTTTTGCCCTTATTCCTGGGACATCATCTTTATCCTAAAGCACGATCTTTCTGGAGTGAGTTTTATTGAGAAGGCTTCGTTATTAATAAGCCTCTTTGACTTTGTAGGACTTAAACCGGAAACTCCTTCTTCCCTGCAATGGGCAACTGCTGAAATCTACTCTCAGTTCTTCCAACCGTCAGCTATTGTTCCCTCCTGGTTCCTTGGAGTCTTGCCCTGTATATGGGCAGCACTCAAGGATCATCCAAAGAATAGAGGGCAATATTATGCAGATTTTGCTCCCTGCCTTGTAGCTCCCTGCTTTCCAGCATTTCCCCCCCTCAATCCATTGCTTCTCTGGTAGCTTCACCTCTGACCTCTGATGCCTCAGGCCAATAAGACTGAAGCTCTGTGCTTGAGCTCTGTTTACCAGGCTGCATTGGCTGAGGTGTACCCTCTGGCAGGGAAGCCAAAAAAAAAAAATTTTACCCCTCTTTAAAGACGGAATCTCCAGTTTCTGGCTGCTCTTTATCACTTTCCATTGCCTTCAAACAGTTATGGTTTGCTATTTAAAAAAAAAAATTTTAATTTATTAATTTAAAAAAATTAACAACAAACAAAAACATTAACATATCATTCCATTCTACATATATAATCAGTAATTCTTAATATCATCACATAGTTGTATATGCATCGATTTAGAAAAAGAAATATAAAGACAACAGAAAAAGAAATAAAACGAAAACAGAAAAAAAAAATTTATACATACCATACCCCTTACCCCTTGCTTTCATTTATCACTAGCATTTCAAACTAAATTTTTTTAACCTTTGTTCCCCCTATTATTTATTATTTTTTTATTTTTTAAAATGTTTTATTAATTAAAAAAAATTACAAGAACTAACATTCCCAACACATACACTCAGCAATTCACAGTATCATCACATAGTTGCATATTCATCATCATGATCATTTCCCAGAACATTAGCATCATTCAGAAAAAGAAATAAAAAGACAACAGAAAAATATAACAAACAGAAAAAAAAATTTTACAGGCCATACCCCTTACTGATCCCTTTCATTGATCACTAGCATTTCAAACTAAATCTATTTTAACATTTGTTCTCCCTATTATTTATTTTTATTCCATATGTTCCTCTCATCTGTTGACAAGGTAGATAAAAGGAGCATCAGACACAAGGTTTTCACAATCACACAGTCACATTGTGAAAGCTATATCATCAGACAATCATCATCAAGAAACATGGCTATTGGAACACAGCTCTACATTTTCAGGCAGTTCACTCCAGCCTCTCCATTACATTTTGGATAACAAGGTGATATCTACTTAATGTGTAAGAATAACCTCCAGGATAACCTCTCGACTCTGTTTGGAATCTCTCAGCCATCGACACTTTGTCTCATTTCACTCTTCCCCCTTTTGGTGGAGAAGGTTTTCTCAATCCCTTGATGCTGAATCTCAGCTCATTCTGGGATTTCTGTCCCACGCTGCCAGGAAGATCCACCCCTCTGGTAGTCATGTCCCACCTAGACAGGGGGAGGGTGGTGAGTCTGCTTGCTGTGTTGGCTGGAGAGAGAGGCCACATCTGAGCCACAAAAGAGGTTCTCTTGGGGGTGACTCTTAGGCTTAATTTTAAGTAGACTTGACCTATCCCCTGTGGGGTTAAGTTTCATATGAACAAACCCCAAGACTGGGGGCTCAGCCTATAGCTTTGGTTGTCCACACTGCTTGTGAGAATATCAAGAATTCACCTTGGGGAAGTTGAGTTTTACCCTGTTCTCACCATTCCCCGAAGGGGACTTTGCGAATACTTTTCCACTCACTGATCAAATCACTCTGGGATTCATCAGGGCATCACCTGGACAAACCAACAAAATCTCATGTCCTATACAAAGTTCCATGTACTTAAGGTGTTCAATCAACTATCTACATAAGTTATATTAGGAGATGCACTAGTCAAAGTATAGATTTGTACCAAATAAACATTTTTTGCTTTAGTCTCACACATTAGTTGAAATTTTAAAATATTAAGTACCATCTATTTTCAGCACACTGCAGTAATGACATTCTTTTGTTCTTCCTCACGCAAAAACATTTTTTTAAATTTGTACATTTAGTCACTATCATTATACACTCTAGGCATTCCTAGATTACACCATCTCAGTCTTTATCGTCTATCTTTCTTTGCGATTTCATTTATGCCCCAGCCCTCCTCCCTCTATCATTCTCATATGCAGCTTCATTCAGTGTTTTAACATAATTGTATTACAGTTAGGTAATATTGTGATGTCCATTCTGAGTTTTTATATTCAGTCCTGTTGCACAATCTGTATCCCTTCAGCTCCAATTACCCAATATCTTACCCTATTTCTATCTCCTGATGGTCTCTGTTGCCAAGGAAATACTCCAAGTTTATTCACTAATGTCAGTTCATATCAGTGAGCCCATACAGTATTTGCCCTTTTGTTTCTGGCTAATCACACTCAGCATAACGTCCTTAAGGTCCATTCATGTTGTTACATACTTCATAACTTTATTCTTTCTTACAGCTGCATAATAGTCCATCTTATGTAAATGTCACAGTTTGTTTAGCCAACTGTCTGTTGATGGACATTTTGGCTGTTTCCATCTCTTGGTGTATTGTAAATAATGCTGCTATAAACATTGGTGTGTAAATGTCCATTTGTGTCCTTGGCCTCGTGTCCTTTGAGTAGAGACAGCATATAGATGGGTCCTGTTTTTCAATCCATTCTGCCAGACTACGTCTTTTGATTGGAGAGTTTAATCCATTAACATTGTGTTATTACTGCATGAGTAGTACTTTCTTCTATTATTTTGTCTTCTGAATTTTATATGTCATATCTAATTTTCCTTCTTTTTACCTTTACGCATAGTCTTCCTTTCTACACTCTTCTCCACACCACTCTCTTCTGTCTTCGTATCTGTCTCTAGTGTTCCCTTTAGTATTTCTTGCAGAGCTGGTCTCTTGGTCACAAATTCTCTCAGTGATTTTTTGTCTGAAAATGTTTTAATTTCTCCCTCATTTTTGAAGGACAATTTTGCTGGATATAGAATTCTTGGTTGGCAGTTTTTCTCTTTTAATAATTTAAATATATTATCCCACTGTCTTCTTGCCTCCATGGTTTCTGCTGAGAGATCTGCACATAGTCTTATTGGGCTTCGCTTGTATGTGATGGATTGCTTTTCTCTTGCTGCTTTCAAGATCCTCTCTTTCTCTTTGACCTCTGACATTCTGATTATTAAATGTCTTGGAGTATGTCTATTTGGATCTATTCTCTTGGGGTATGCTGCACTTCTTGGATCTGTAATTTTAAGTCTTTCATAAGAGTTGGGAAATTTTCAGTGATGATTTCCTCCATTAGTTTTTCTCCTCCTTTTCCCTTCTCTTCTCCTTCTGGGACACCCACAACACGTATATTCGTGCGCTTCATATTATCTTTCAATTCCCTGAGTCCCTGCTCATATTTTTCCATTTTTTTCCTATAGTTTCTGTTTTTTGTCAGATTTCAGATGTTCCGTCCTCCAGTTTAGAAATCCTATGTTCTGTCTCTCGAAATCTACCATTGTAGGTTTCCATTGTTTTTTTCATCTCTTCTACTGTGTCTTTCATTCCCATAAGTTCTGTGATTTGTTTTTTCAGACTTTCAGTTTCTTCTTTTTGTTCATTCCTTGCCTTCTTTATATCCTCCCTCAATTCATTGATTTGGTTTTTGATGAGGTTTTCCATGCCTGTTCGTGCATTCTGAATTAATTGTTTCAGCTCCTGTATGTCATTTGAATTGTTGGTTTGTTCCTTTGACTGGGCCATATCTTCAATTTTCCTAGTGTGATTTGTTATTTTTTGCTGGTGTCTAGGCATTTAATTATCTTAATTAGTTTATTCTGGAGATTGCTTTCACTTCTTTTATCTAGGGTTTTCTTGCTGGATGAATTAATTGTCTATCTGTTCTTTGACATTCCGTTCAGCTTTATCTGGACCTTTAGCTTAAGTTTTGTTTAACAGAGGAGAATTTTTCAGCTCTTGTTTTCTTGTTTCTTGCCCTGCTTGTGTGGTGCTTTTCCCCCACACACACTTAGGAGGGTCTGCTTAGATATTATAGACCGCAGCCAGATTTTCCCAGACCAAACTGGCCTCCTACCAGGAGGAAAGAGTCACCTGCGTCGGTTTTCCCTGAGGGTGAGACCCAGCAAGTTGAAAGACTTTCCTGTGAAGTCTCTGGACTCTGTTTTTCTTATCCTGCCGAGTATGTGGCCCTTGTCTGACTGCAGGTCCCACCAGTGTACGATGATGCGATACCTTTAACTTTGGCAGACTCTCCCTGCTGGGGGCGTGGTGGAGACAGAGGAAAGGTTGTAGGCTGGTTTTAATTACTTCAAATTACCAAACCCTGGTGTCTGAATTCCTTGATGGAGGGATTCCACCTGGGTGGGGCTTCACTCCTCCCCTGGGGAAGACGCAAGCTCCAGATAAGCCCCTAAAAGAGCTCACTTCTGCCTATGCCTGGGGCAGTTGCAGCCTGAGAAGTCCTACCGCTGTATCCAGAGGCAGTCAAGCCTTTGTAGATACACAGCCACAGAAACCTCTGTTTCCTTCTTTTTCCCACCCCCCCCTTTTTCTGTCAGTACTCCCCCCTTGGCGCTGGGGCAAAAATGAGCAACCTCTGCTTTGATCAGGTTCACCTAAGCTGGGGGCCTATTTTTAGTAGTCAGAATTTGTTAATTAGTTCCACAGTTGGTGTTTGATTGTGCCCAGTCCCTGCTGCTGGTAAAGTCCTTTCCTTTTCGCTCTGGGAAGCGCCTTGTGGGGGAGGGGCGCTGGCCTCAACAGCTTTGGGAACTCACGGTTCTGGGGGGTGCTCGCAACTGGTCCGGCTGGTCCAGACTGGGGTACGCCGTGTGTCTGATCACTATCATGGCTCCGGGAGCTGTTCTGTACTGTTTCTGGTTATTTAGTAATTGTTCTGGAGGACGAACTAAAATGCGCACATTGTTAAGCCGCCATCTTGACCCAGAAGTCTATGGTTTGCATTTTATTCAGTTAGTCTAATATAAATTCTGTCTCTGTCTGATATGTCTCTCCTTGTCCCTCTTTCTCTCTCTCTCTGCTTCTCCCTCTCTTCCTTCCTCCCTCCCTCATTGCTTCTATCTCTGTCTCTCCTTGCAGGGAGAACCTGGCCCCAAAGGAGACCCTGGCGAGAAGAGTCACTGGGTAAGCTCCAGTCCAGCATTGGCTTCCCCCTCCCCTGTCCCACCCTGGGTGCTCTAGATACTGTTCTCTCATCCGTGGGCCCTGGGAGTGGGTGTACCCCATTCCCACCTGGTCCCCAGGGAGGGCTCACTCCAGCCCCCTACCCCATCCTGCCCTTCCCAATTGGGCAGGGCCAGCCGCATCAGCAGACCCTCTTTGTCTCTGTCTTTGTCCCTGTCTCTGCCTTCCCTCTGTGGCCTCTTTAGGCCATGGTGACTCTGTCTGTTTCTCCTGGATGGTTTGGGCCGACCCAGGCCAGACTGCACCCCCTGCCTCTAAAGCTCCCTCCCAGCAAAGACTTTGGCTTCTACCCCCCTGTCCGCAGAAGGAAGGAAAGCATGGAAACACCACCCACGCAGAAGAATGGGGCAGGGGCCTTAGGAAAACCATGAAGCATGAGAAAGGGGGGCCTAGAAACTGTGAGGTACATAGGAGCTCTGTGGTAAAGGGACAGGAGACCTAAACTCCTTCATTTCACATAGGAAATCCATGCATCATGGGAAGGGAGATCTAGAAACCACCACAAGCACAGGAAAACCATGGGAAATGTAATGAGGGGGATCTAGACACCGCCATATACAAAGGAGCCCATGAAGAATGGGAAAGGAGGCCTAGAAAATGTCACATATACCAGCAACTTGGGATAAATGGGAAGGAGGACCTAGAAACCACACACCCGAAAGTCCCATGATTAATGTAGAACCCTAGAAACTATCACACTCTTTGGAGATAACTGTAGTCAATGAATTTTGGGTCCCCCAAACCTCTGTCCACCCAAGAGACACATAACAGAAGGGACCACCATGCCCCAAAACCCCATGATGCAAGGAACTGGAAAGCATCGCTGACAGGAGACATTTGGAAAGAGTGTGGAGGACAGACACCCGTATAAGAGAGACAACTGGGAAGCTCTGTTGAAGGGTGGACTCTTGCTTCCCCTCGATCCTACCCTGCAGTCTGACTGGGACACCCTACTGCCTGGCAGGCACTAGTTAGTGAGGACGTGGGAAGCACCCAGCACCCGCCCTGCCCTCTCTGCTCCTGATTGTGGGGTCAGTGATGGATTCAGCCGTGGGACACCACCCCCCTCCCCCAACCTCTGCATGAGCTCTCCCTCCCCTGTGACTCCCTTTGACTCCTGGAGCTCTGCTACCTCTCTGGTAAGCCTCTCCCAGCCCCTCGCTGCTCCCTTTCCCTCCTACCCCACCTCTTCCCTGTGGTTCCAGAGCCTCGTGAGATAAGACCACTGCCCATGTGGGCATGAGCCCAACTGGGGGTCAGGCAGACCCACGTGAGCCCAGCCCTCTGATTTCTCTAACCCCTTTACTGGCCTCTCCCAGAGGAATGTGTTTTCCACCCAGCCCAGGGGTGGTGGAGAAGGCAAGGACAGGCAGAATTAGGCTGTCAGCACCATTCTTGTATGGGGATTATTCCCAGCTGGGTAGAAGGCTGCTTGCTCAGGCTCCTTAACCCACTAGGGGCAGAACAGGCCTGGAACCCAGGATCACCTGCAGGGAGGCACCCTGAGAGGTAGCAAGAGCTCTGCCGGTCTCCTCTGCTTGCCACCTCCTGTGCTTCTGTCCCTGCCTGCTGCCTGCTTGGGAGAGGGTCTGCTGGACGGAGGGCTGCATGAGGCTTTCCAGGATTGGAGGGACCAGCTCTGCTGGCTTCAGGCAGGGGTGGGGTGCAGTGTGGGCCTAGGGGTCTGGTATGCTGCTGGTTGGACCAGCGGCAGCTCGGCAGTGACACCTGGTGGTCATGGCGGCACACTTCAGCCACTGCCAGGGAGTGACTGCACTGAGCAGTTACAGGGAAGCTCACATCCCTCATTCAGACAGGGAAACTGAGGCCCAAGTCTGCAGAGCAAATCATTGGCAAACTGGGACTGGTGCCTAGGCTTTTCATTGCCCATGGGAGATGGGTAGTCATCTGGGTGGTACCGGATACCTGTTTGGGGCTGGGCAAGGGGGACAGGGATGCGACCGAGACAGTTCCCATCTTCAGGGTGGTCACAGTAGGGTGGGGAGAAAACGGGTCTGCAACCAGCAGCCACAGGACAGAGGGGGCTCAGCAGTGAAGGGGAACACTCCAGCATCCTCCTCCAGGAGACCGGGGCTGAGGCCTGCAAGGTGCATGAACAGGCAAAAGGTGCTCTGGCAGAGAGGAACAGCACATGCAAAGGTCCTGAGGCGAGAATCAGCCTGGAGTATTTAATGAGTTGAAAATACTGGGAATGGCAAGAATGCGGCAGATAGAGGCCAAAGAGGATTTCAGGATTTAGGAAGCCACATTAAGGAACTTGAACTTTGTTCTATGGGCAACGGGGAGCCCTTGAAGCAGGGAAGTGACATAATCAGATTTCTGTTTGGGAAAGAGCCTTCAGATAGCCATGTGGAAGGGCAGAATGGGAGAAGTTGAAGGAGAGGGATGAGGTAGGAAGCTGCCATGCTCCTCCTGGTGAGATTGCTAGGGCTTAATCTAGGGGTGCAGTGAGGGCTCACAGATGTCAGTGGAGCTAAGAGGCATTGGGTGCAGGTTTGTGTGTGCGAGGGAATGAGAAATCCAGGAAGACTCCCGGGTGCTGGCACAATCATAAAAGGAAGCCAGGAGATGCAAATACCCTGAGTTTTATTCATCTAAAACAGGAGGTTTCCATGGTATATGGCCCAGTGTGGGTGTCCTGTGGGCCCTGGATGCTCAGATCTGGAGGCCAGACTGGGCAGGGATAGGATGCCAGCAGTGCGAACAGCCAGCCACCCATGGGGAGGGGGGGGGCAGGCCTCCAGACAATGGAGTTTTTCCCACATTTTTACCCTAGATTTTTATTTTGAAAAATTTCAAATTTACAGAAATGTTGGTACGATGAGTATCCTTCTTTCCTTCCTCCAGAACCACCAACTGTTTATATGTTGCTGCCTTTGCTTTTTCTATTTATGTATATATAGGCCTTTCTTCCTGCAATAAGCTGCAGGCCTCATGCCACGTCTCCCCTAACACGTCAGCATGCATCTCAAAAGAATATGGACAGGGTGGGCCACGGTGGCTCAGCAGGCAAGAATGCTTGCCTGCCATGCCAGAGGACCCCAGTTCAATACCTGGTGCCTGCCCATGTAAAAAAAAAAAGGAAAAAAAAAAAAAAGAATATGGACATTTTCCCACATAGCCACAACACCACTGTCACATCTAAGAAAGTGAAAACTAAAGCAATCAAATAATGCCAGTTAACATATAACTTGCACTTAAATTGCCCCAGTTGACCCTAAAATGCTTCTTATAGCTTTTTTTTTTTTTAAGCAGAGATCTAAGCAAGGTTCGTGCATTAAGTTTGGTTGTCAAGTCTCTAGTCTCTTTTAATCTAGAACTTGCCCCCTGCCCTTGTCTTCCTTTTCTTGGCCCTTGTCCTTTAGTGCACTCGCTTCTTCCTGATAAGATTCAGGTTAAATACCAGTTACCATCTTACTGCATCTCGGCAGGAGGCTCCTGATGTCAGCTTGTCCCATTATCCATTGCAGGAGTGACTTAGTTTAGTGTTGAAGGTCATTCACTTTTTTAAAAAACTTTTTTTATTGTATAATATAACATATATACAAAGCAAAGAAAGAAGAAAGCAACAGTTTTCAAAGCACTCTTCAACAAGTAGTTACAGGACAGAGCTCAGAGTTTGCAATGGGCTACCAGTCTGTCATCTCAGATTTTTCTTTCTAGTTGCTCCAGAACATTGGAAGTTAGAAGGAATAATATTTTTTTATTATCACAATCGGCTTTTTTTTTTCTTTTTTGTGAAAAACAACACATATACAAAAAAACAATAAATTTCAAATCACAGCACAACAATTAGTTGTAGAACAGATTTCAGAGTTTGGTATAGGTTACAATTCCACAATTTTAGGTTTTTACTTATAGCTGCTCTAAGATACTAGAGACTAAAAGAGATATTAATATAAGGATTCAGCAACTCGTTTTTCAAACCCTACCTTTTCTGTATAACCCTTTCATCACCTTTGATCTTTCTGTCCCACTCTTTAGGGGTATTTGGGCTATGGCCATTCTGACTTTTTCATGTTGGAAGGGGTTGTCAGTAATATGGAATAGGGAGATGGAACTAGCTGACGTTCTGGAGAGGCTGGGCCCTCTAGGTTTCAGGACTTAGGTGGTCCAGGGACCTATCTGGAGGTTGTAGGTTTCTGGAAAGTTACCTTAGGGCATGGAACCTTTGTGGAATCTTATATACTGCCCTAGGTGTTCTTCAGGATTGGCTGGAATGGTTTTGGTTGGGGTTTGGCAAGTTACGATAGGTAGCAATGTCTAACTGAAGCTTGCATAAGAGGGTCATCCACTTTCAGACCCTGCTTCTGTAATACTGAGAGAGGGATTACTTTGGTGTGCAGCCCGTGGTGAGCTGTGATCCCCTGGTCACAGCAGCCTGAGGGTAACTGCATCCACGTGAGTTGGGCAGGATAGTTGGACATTAGGTCGCAGGGAGGCCATGGCTCACTCATAACAGGTGTGCCAGGAAGCGTGTCAGATGTTTCAGTGTTTTTGTGGGGGACCAATGCTGTAAAGAGTTGGATTGGAGTTGTATACATAAGCTCCTTATTATTCCCTTCACTTACTTTGTCCTACATAAAGGACACTAAGGGAAGACTCCCAGGTGCTGTCAGGGCAGGAATAGTTCTGTTTGTCATCCTGGTGCTCTGTGGGAATTAAGAGCTCTACATTCCAGAAATATCTTTAGCCTGGACTAGGAAAGAGGAAGGAGTGAGGGAGTGTTGGATGTTGGCAAGATCATGGACACTGCCCCGGGAAAGGAAAGGACAGACAGACTGGGAGGAGGTGCAGGTGGAGACAAGCTGCCGACATCTCTGGCGTCAGCTCTGGCATCAGCACTGGGGACCATGGAGTAGAAGCCACATCCCCAGGCCTGGGAGTTAAACATGCAGAGACACTGACCTGTGGCGCATGGGATAGGGGCTGGGCTAAGAACGCGGCTCTAGAATGTGACAGAATATGAACCTGGCATAGTGGAGCCCAAAGTGAGAGGGGCTGGGAGGCGGTGCCTGGGCCTGAGCATTTTAAGCATAGATTTCCCAAGGGGGGGGACGCTGTTCCAACTCTTTCTAATTTTGCTTGTGGCGTATTCATTTGACACGAATAGAAATGATATCAGGAACTAGTTAATGAGGGCGTGGCTAACTAGTATCTAAGGCCCAAAGTGAGTCAATTTAAAGAATATTAAGTAAACAAGAATACATGTGGCCCCAGGGATGTGGCCGGAATCGTGCAGGTGATGTGAGTATAGCTGGTGGCAGGGAAGCTGAGATCAGAGGACCGGGCAACCTGTGTTGGGTTCCATGGCAGCCTCTGGCAGGATGCGTGGCAGCACGGGGAAGGAGCAGCCAGCTGGGATCCCACGGGATTGCTGAGGGGTCCTGTGGGAACTGCTTCTGCCTGTCTCTCCTGGCCTTGTCCCGGCTGTCCGTGGGCCCTGAGCTGTGGCACGTGGTGCGAAGCTGCAGGTGCATGTCCGGGATGGGGCATGGGCCACCGACAGGCTTTGCAGGGCCCCTCCCCACCCCCTTCACGGCTGCATCTGTCTCTTTCCTCCACAGGGGGAGGGGTTGCACCAACTACGCGAGGCTTTGAAGATTTTAGCTGAGAGGGTTTTAATCTTGGAAACAATGATTGGGCTCTATGGTGAGTAGAGACAGACAGACGGACAGCCCAACTCCCGCCTGCCAGCCTTCCCCAAAGCCCTCCTGGGGTGGAGCTGGCCTGGGCCCAGTCCTGAGGCTGGAGAAGGTACCTGCTCCAGGCAAGAGCCAGGAGGACTCAGGAGGCCTAAGGCGCAGCCAAGACACTCCCGTCCACAGTGACTGACAGCTGAAGGGGGACCCTACAAACAGGGGTTCCCCCCACCTACCCCAGGCTCAGACTTGAGCCTCTGAGCATTGTGGGTGATGTGGTTTCCAGGCCTGCAAGGGAACTACAGGGTGACCGATTCTGAGTTTGGGAGAAACTACGGGCCCTGGAGCCAAACCCCAAGCCGGCAGGGGATTGTGGGTAACAGCCAGACTCCAGCAGTGCAAGGGCTTGTGGGTAATATATCGGAACCCAGGCCCTCAGGAGGATTATGGGTAATGGAGCCAGACTTCAGGCAGGCTTCAGATCTAGTCTCCAGGCCTACAGGACGAGGGTGGTTGAGCTAGACTTTAGAAGTGCAAGGGATTGTGGGTAATAGACTTTAGAAGTTCAGGGGATTGTAGGTAACAGAGCCAGGCCCAGGCCCCAGGGGATTCTGGGTAATAGACCCCCCCATCCATAACCCCCAGAGGCTCCCGCAAAGCAGGCCCTCTGCGCATCAGGTCTCCCATTCACAGTTACCCTTTCTGTCCTCCTAACCTGCCCTCGGTTCCCTTTAGAGGCCAAGAGAGACCCACCCTTACCCCAGGCAGTCCCCTGGCAATTCCCCACCTGTCTGGTTCCTTGAGAAGCCAGGCAAGCCCTGCCCCCACCATAGGAGGGGAGACTGAGGTCTGGACAGAGCCCTGCACCCAGGAAGCCGACTGGCTCCTGCTGGGCCCCTCCCCTCGGCTCCCCGGCCTAGCCCTCGGAGGCCGGACTCGCACCGTCTGCTCTTCTCGATCTCCCATCAGGCTCCTAGCTTACAGAGCTTCCTGCAGCAGCAGGCTCAGCTGGAGCTCCTGGCCAGACGGGTCAGCCTGCTGGAAGCCATCATCTGGCCAGGTAATGGCAGGGCGGGCAGGCAGGGGCAGCCCCTTCCCTGAGAACCCTGGGAAGGGCCTGGGGACACAGAACGTGCTTCCTGCTGTTAGACCCAGGCCAGCGGACGCTCATCCTTCAGTCCTTCCATACAGCCAGCAGAGACGGTGCCTGGCACAAGGCGCTAAGTGACCAGTTCTGGAGTGAATGAGCGCCTGCTCCGTGCCAGTGCCCTTGCTGGCACAGGTGCCAACAGACAAGGCAAATAGCCCTGCCCTCCCCGAACTTAGGGTACGCAGGGGAGAGAGCCCTGAACTGCGGTTAAAACCCAGGGTGAGAAACACTTTGGTGAGGTTAGCACAGGCAGCTGTGGAAGCATAGAAGTGTGCCTGCCCCTGGCTGAAATAGGGCTAGTGTGGATGGGAAGGCAGCTCAGGGAGGACTCCCTGGAGGAGGTGTGAGAAGGCATTAGTCACAGTTAGCAAAGGAAGAGACAGCATGGGCAAAGGCCAAGAGGCAAGAGAGCACCTAGCACTTCTATGAGGTTGCTGAGAGGTGAGTGCTGAGGCTAGAAAATCTAGCAAGGCCCAGATTGGAAGGTCTTCAAAGGAAGGTTGCGGAGACATGAAGAGGTTAGACACAAGGCAGCATTGTGCCTGGCTCCTGGGCAATGGGGAGTGGCAGGTCGCGGTGGAGCTCTGAAGGGCTCCCTGTCCTAAACCGAAGTCCGTGGCCTGCCTCAAGAGTGCCCCCTCCCAGCATCAGGGCTGCCTTCAGGACTGAGCTCCCGTCTTCACACCTTCTCCAGCAGCCCCATATCACAGCCCAGTCCTAGGCATCAGTGCACAGGGGCCACAGACATTATGCCCAACTTCACACCTGTTTCACAGATGGGGAAACTGAGGCCCCAAATAGGACAGAGGGCCAGGATTAGAGCCAAGCCTCCTCCATTCAACAAACTGGGTTGCGTTTACCAAGTGTCAGGTCCAGGTACGTTCTGGGACACCAGAGAGAAGGTGAATCCCTGCCTTGGGTGGCTGCCTGTTGAGTGGTGGGAACGCTTAGAGTCCAGTGAGGAGGACCCATGGGGTACCAAACACCATACCTTCTTGGAAGAGGTGACACTTAAGTTGGGTCATGGAAGACCAGGTAGGGAAGGTGGGAAAAACACTCCTAGCAGAGTCCAGTGCGGACACAGGTCTGGAGGTTTGAAAGAGTGTGTGGTCTGCCTCCTGAGCTCTCCTTGCCACACCACATGGCTTCTAGAAACATCAGCGACCATCTCTCTGATCTCCTCCCCTTGTACAGAGGGAGAGCAAAGGACCCAAACCCAGGCTCTCGACACCTTCTTAGGTGTTCCCTCCGCACCTCCTGTCCTCAGGAGGATTGGGGCAGAAGCTGGAGAGATACATTCTGGCTCCTCTGGGCCTTGATCTGCCCGTGCGTTTAGCCGGCTGTGTCTCCAGCAGCCCAGGGAGGGTGCACTGGGCTCCCTGGAAGGCCTATTCTCATTCTTATTGGCCATGAACC
The DNA here is from genome assembly GCF_023851605.1 of Tamandua tetradactyla. Lineage (NCBI taxonomy): Eukaryota > Metazoa > Chordata > Mammalia > Pilosa > Myrmecophagidae > Tamandua > Tamandua tetradactyla. The sequence continues at coordinate 33,774,077 of NC_135331.1, read as the reverse complement.
CAGGAGAGGGGGCCCCACAAGCCAGCTTGGGCTGTGGGCCTGGAAGGGAAGGTGCAGGAAGAGGGGAGTGGGGTGAGTGGAGAAGGAGATAGGACCCTCTCCACTGGCCCAGGGTACACAGAAGGTGCTAACTAACAATCCAGAAGGGGTCATGTTTAGGTTAAAATTGATAAGGGTGATAATTGCCAAGAGTTGCCCGGGTTGGGATTTACCTTGATCCTTTCGGGTCTTTACTGAGCTTGCTAGGTGGGTGATGCGATGCCCATTTTACAGATGAAGAAACAGAGGCTCAGAGTGTTCATGTGACTCCCTCATGGTCACAGGGACAGTAGCCCTAGGTCTGCCCTTGAAAGTGCCAACGCCTTGGACTCCATCAGCAAAGGTTGCCGGACCTTTCTGCTGGGCCAGACCCCGAGCGAGGCACTGGGGAAACTGAAGGCCTGGAATTTGATGGTGCCAGGTCAGCAGCTCGTGACTACCTCACACTGGCCAGACCTGCAGGAGACCTGGCCACACCCACCTATACCCATAGTATTCCAACTTTTATGGTGTTACCTGAACTTTTCACTCCTGCTCACGGTAAACACCTCACCTCAAGGGTGTGACCACAGGAATACTTTCCCCACGTTCCAGATGAGGAAACTGAGTTTCAGAGGTTCTGTGATCTGCCCAAGGTCACACAACCGGGAAATGGCAAGGCAGGACTTAGCCATAACTGACTTTGACTTTGGAGCCTGTGCCCTGGGCCCCTCTCATCCCTTGCCCCCAGATCCCAGGGGTCCCAAGTCCCAGCCCAGAGGGGTCAGGAGGATGGAACACAAGAGACAGGGTGTGGGGCAGTTACAGATGGGCACATGCCCACTCACCTGGCAGTGCTCTCGATGGGAAGCTGGAGCTCACCAGAACCCAAGAGTCTGTCCTGTCAACATGACTTGCGAGGCATCCTGGGGCATTCCTCCCTGAACATCCCTTTCCCCCTGGAGAAATAGCCCAGCCTCCTGGCCTACCATTTTATCAGGGTGGTAATTATGGAAGACTTCCTGGGGGAGGTGGCTCTGGTTCCAGGTTTTGAAGGATGAGTAGTTTTCCGGTTGGCAAGAATGCCAGTTATCCAGTCTCACTTTTGGTGGCCAGATTATTTCCAAGCTGGGGCCTGTCTCACCCCGTTGGGACCAACGTCAATGATTGTTGGAGCTGAATGGGACCTCAGAGTCTGACTGTCCACTGTTTTGGACAGCTGAGCCCTGCAAGGGTTGGACTCGCCCAAGGGTACACGGTAGATCAGCGGCAGAGCCTGGCCTGCCCGAGCCCTTCCCCTCCCCACAGGCCACCTAACCCAAGGAGAGCGGCAAGTGAGTCTGTTCCCCAGCCTCAGTATACCCAGCTATGAAATGGGTGCACCCCAGAGCAAGGAAGAGAAAAAAATGAACTGTACTTTTTTGTAGCATTTGCTGTGTGCTAATTTCATAAGCACGTTGGGTTCAGTTAAACCCACACACCCGTAAAGGAATCAAATATAGGCCCTGAGTGTACTCCTCAGGTTGGGGGCTGAAAACCCAGTGGGCAGCCCCCTTCATGCTCCAGGCCCAGGGGGACACACCTGGCAGGGGGTGGCTGGCTGGTCGCACTACCCCCTGTGAAGACCCAGGGAAAGGGAGCACCCCACTAACTCAGACTCTCTCTTTCCCTCCGGCAGAACCAGAGCTGGGGTCTGGGGCAGGTGCTGCCGGCACAGGCACCCCCAGACTCCTGCGGGGCAAGAGGGGAGGACACACAGCCAACTACCGGATCATGACCCCCAGGAGCCGGAATGAGAGGGGCTGAGGGCAGTGTGGCCTGGGGCTGGGCCTCCCTTTCTTACCATGGCTGGCCAAGCCCCTCCTAAGACTGCCCGTCCATATTTATTGTTTTCAGGATCCTTTCTGTCATCTAGGCTTTTGGGGTACGCCAGTCTGTCCTGGCATCTGTATCGTGTGCTGCATATGAGGCCCAGGAGGGCCTGGGACCTGAGGGAGGCTGGGCAACTCATCTGGGGCTCTGGACCTCAGTTTTTCTCTGTAAGAGTTGCTGGGGACGAGACTGCTTGGTTCATGTCAGCTGCTGGGACATCCAGGCCTGGAGGCACTTAGGGAGTTGGTAGCTTGGACTCAGCCTGGTTGGTCCCTAGAACATGCGGGGATGGTAGGGGGCAGCTTATCTTGCCATGCCCCTTGCCTCAGCCTAACCTCGGGGAGCCCATTTGTACCCTTCCCTCCTGTCCTTGTTTCTGGTGCTGGGTTCCTGACCTGAAGGTCAGGCTGCCTGACTTCTGGCTGGAAGATCGGGGGCTCCCTGCCTCAGTTCTGCTCCCTAAACTCTCAGCCCCACCCCAGTGTGCCAGGTGGTGGGTGGGGCATGGAGAGGGCTGGGCTGCCAGCAGGTAGATGTGTCCTGGCCAATAAAGGCCCCCACTTGGTTCCCCACCCTACCTGGTCTTGGTGTGTGCTCAGATAAGGGTCAGCAAGGCAGAGTCAGGGTCCCGTCCCTCATCTCAGTGGCCTTCACTCCCACCTGCAAAGCAGGTATGAGGCTGGCTTGTGCAGGTTGGGGCCCCACCCTCAGAAGCCAGGGTATGGGGCTAGGGAGGTGAGCAGAGCAGCTCAGGCCAACCCTGAGGCCTGGTGTCCAGTAGCAAGAAGCCCTTGCCTCAGGTAAAATAAGCTGGGCAGCCACAGACCTCAGAGAAGCTTCTAGGCTGGGTGATGGGTGGCTTCCCCTAAAATGGGTCTGATGGCGTTACCCTCAGACTTGGTGAAACTATATTCAGCTCGTTTGCACCCCATGGCAGGTAACCACCAAGAGGGTCACTCTGCTCCTAGGATTGCCCAGCCCTGGCCTTGAGTGCAGGTCCCACCCCAAGCCACCCTGTCCCTCCTCTGGCTGTTCACACCTTCCTTCCCAGGGATAGGCACAGGCGAAGGGTGGCCAGGTGGAAGGAGCTGCCTCTTCAAGGCTGAGGAAGCTCCTCCCACTGCATCCCCCACCCCTCACTTCCTGCCCGTGGGGCTCAGCAATCACCCACCAGTTACCCACCAACCATGGAGCATTCTGGGCCAGGGCCAAGAGACAGACTGATTCAGCCCCTGTCCAGCAATGGGGAAGCCGTGGGCAGTCAAGGGAAGGCATTCCTGAGGAATCGGGGGAGACTTCCTGGAAGAAGTTCTCTATCTACACAGATCTGAGACCTGAGAGATGGGTAGAAATTGGGAGTCTGGGGGACTAAGCAAGGAAAGGGAACAATGGAGAATGCCACTTGGCAGAGGGTCCAGCCCAGCCAAGGCCAGCTTCCTAGAGGCTGCACCAGCCAGGACAGGAACTGCCATTGGTCATCCATTCACTCCATTCATTGATTCATCCTCCTGATGCCAACACAGAAGACACAACTGCTGCCTCCGAGGAGGTTGAGGTTGAAAAACTGCTTTTTATTCTAAACAAGTGCCAGGGCAGGGTGCTGAGGGATCATTCTTTTCCCCAGATGTGGCCTTGTGCCCCACCAGGACCCTCAGTGAACAGGGCAGGGGCTTAGGCTCCCTGCCCTGCAGACCAGGCCTCCTATCACCGAACAGCCTACCTGTACCCCACTCTCCACTTGGACTAGGGGGGTCCAGGGCCCTCGGGGTAGGCAGTCTGTCCCCTCCCCTCTGTCACCAGTGCCTCGGCCTCCACCTGCCCCCCAACCAGCAGAGATACGGCACCCTCCACGCGGCCTGTGGCTGCCAGTGCCACCACTGCCTGCTCCGTGGGGAAGCCCATGCGCTCCAGCTGCTGCAGCCTGGGGAGGATGAAAGGACAGGGAGGCATGTCGGGGCCGCCCCTGACCCGTCCACCAGGAGACCCCACCCCTGCCTACTCCACCTTACCGCAGTGAGGAGACGGAGGACTTTGGCAGCCATAGTGGGCTTGTGGGCCCCTGGACTGGTCCCTCACAGAGTGAAGCCTGAATTCCCTCCTGTAGTCTCTGCTCGTCCAGAGCGGCCCACAGTTGAGCCCCTGGGGGGAAGTTGGGCGTGGCCCAGCCCCCCACCTCAGGGGAGCTGTCCCAAGTCGGCTGCATGGACCCCAGGCCCGGCAGGAATGGGGCTGCACCCTCGCTGTGGGCCCAGAAGCTAGGGAAGGTCACATAAGCAGGGTCAGGGGTGGCAGGCCTAGACGGGCAGAGGCAGAAGAGGGGCCTGGCTGTCGGCCACTGCTGCCACTCCCGCCCTCAGGCCCGTGTCCTCAGGACCACCCTCCAGCCAAGCAGCCTCACCTGGCTCTGGGGGCATGGGTGAGAGGCAGCTCTGGTGGGCCACCTGGGGAAGGAAGGAGCCTCAGTGGCCAGCACACAGCCAGCAGCCTGCACAGGCTGCCCTCCTGCAGCACCTGCAGCCGCCGCTCTGAGAGCTCCAGCCACCGGAAGGCCCCGGCTGCATCTGTCTGCCCAGAGCAGGGCAGTGGGTCAAGGAAAACCAAACAGTGGCTGGGGGTGGAGCTGCCCCACACGCCAGCCTCGTGCCAAGCATGTGACTGCATTCCCTCCCATCTCTTCTCACTGACCCTACAGGTGGACGTCATCGCCCTTAGGGGAAAGGACCTCTCTGCACCTCCTCAGTTGAGGGGGATCAGCCCTCCCCCTTGGCCACCCCCTAACCTGCACTCTGTTCCCGGAGCTCCATGAGCCTGCTTGGGTCAGTGACTGCAGGCCCATCCTTCCAGTAAGAGGTCCCACTGGCGCATGTGTTCCTTGCCCGCAGCCAGGCCAACACACTCCCCACTCCAGGATTCAAACAGGTTCGGCATTGGTGTCCCAGATGTTAAAAAGACTCTGCTCCTGGCAGTGGGAACCACCCCAGGGGATCAGCCTGTGCCTGTTTTCCCCAGCAGACAGTAAGCATCCTTGGAGCAGCAGCCCATGTTTAATGCACCACTGGCCACAGCTCTCTCCCCCTTCCAGTTCCTAGGGAACCCTATTCTTGCTCGCATCCCTAGCTGTTGCATGCTCTGTCTGGCATACATTCTTTTTCCACCAAACTCATGCCGCACATCTCAACTTAAGACACTATCTCCTCTGGAGAGCCTTCTCTGAGCTTGGGTCCAGGCAAGGTGCCTTCTTGCGCTACCCCAGCCCTCCCAGGCTCTCCAAGGAGCCCTTAAATTGGCAGGGGTCCCTCCACCAGGCCACAGGCTCTCCAGTCCCCAGCCTGGCACAGCAGACTCAGAGACAGTCCTGGAATGTGTGTGCACAGCATCCTGTATTGCTTGGGTCTCGCAACCTGGAGGCCCAGCTGCAGAACCCATACCTCTCCACACGGCCTGGGTGCCAAAGGATACAGGCCAGGCCAGCAAGGAGACCACAGAGAAGCTGCAGGAAGGGCGGCTCGGAGCTGAGCAGTGGTGTCAAGGTCAGCAGCAGCCATGGCAGGAGCCACGGTGGCAGTGCCCCACGGGGCCCTCCAGGGTGATGACTCTGCCCAGCCAGCATGGCCAGGTGCACGGGCATGTAGCCGCAGCCCCCGGCTGCATGGGGCACCCCAACGCCCGCCAGGAGCACAGCCAGTAGCCCAGCCACCAGGGCGAGCAGGACAGAGGCATACAGGAACCGTAGGGTGCCCAGGCGGCATTCCTGCTGCCAGCCCAGTGCTGGCAGGAGCAGCAAGCTCAGGAGCAGGCCTGGCAGGGCTGTGTGGCCCAGGGCGTGGGTCAGCAGCCTGTGTGCTGGGAGAAAGGAGGGGCATAGGTGCAAGTTGGGGGCTGCCCTACCGCTAGGGCTAACTTCTGAGCCAGCTTCCCCTCCCCAGGAGCCAGTCCACCCACTTAACCTTCATGGAGGGGACCACGGGCTTCCAAACACTGGGACAACTCCCCTGTTGTGTTATAAAAAGTCCAGACCCACTAGTCTTCTAGTGGCTTCTCGCCAGCAGCCACTGGTGGGCTCTTGCTATATCCCAGGAACTGGGGAGGGGGGCGTTAAGTACACATTTGCTGAATCCTACACCCTGGGAGCAGGGGTGCTGGTAAGACTGCCTGCCTGTTTCAGTCCTTGTACCCGCCCCCCCAATTCCCAGCTGGTGACCTTAGACAAGCCACTTAACCTCCTTGAAACCAAAAATTATTTGGTTTCCTCCAATGTAAATTGGAGCTATTATTACTGGAAAACGGGTGCTTAGCTGGGGTCACTCCTGGAACCCCCAGTACCTCCTCCCCCTCCTCATGCTCAGCTGAAGGCCTTACCTCTTATTTCAATGCAAAAGGGAAGCTGTCAGAAAAGAACTCCCACCCACTGGCTCCCACCCCACCCTGCTCGACCTCCACCTGAGTCCTCTGCCCTCTCTTGGCCCGGGGTGAGCTGGGCACATTTCCATCCAAGGCCAACTTTCCCCAGGGACCTAGGCCCCATCCCTGTTTGGCCACTGCAGGGTGCATCCCACTCCTACCAAAGTCATCTCTCTTCTGCAGCACTGATATTCCTGTCCTGGGCTGTTCCTGTCAGCTGTCAAGCACACTGCAGGTCTTTCTCTCCAGCCACTGCCCCATCTCTGCTCCTATTTACAGCAAGACTACTAAAAGTCATCACCCTTCACTGCCTCCACTGCCTTTCCTAGTCATGCCTGTCCCCTCCACTCTGGGGAAGCCACTCTTGCAATGAGCTATACATGGCCAGATCTGATGGGCAGCTTTGTGTCTACACTCACAGACATATAACATGGTCATCCTCTCCAGTCTAGGCTTCAGATGTCATCAATATGCTGATAACTCCCACATTTCTATCTCTGACACAGAATCTGCTACCTCCAGTCTCACGTGTCCAACAGCCAACTCACTCTCCCACTTGAATGTAAAATCAGCATTTCAGACTTCACATATCCAAAAGCCAAACTCTACACTGGGTTCCCTGTTGCAGTAAGTGGTTAACTCCATCCTCCGAGCAGCTCAGGCCCCAACCAAACCTCCTGCCCCTGTATTCTCTCACCCTCAGTTACTACCCCCAAAGCATCCCCTGCCTCCAGGGCCAGGCCATTATCTTGCATCAGGATCTTTGCCGTCACCCTCTCACTGGGCTCTTGCTTCAACCCGTTCCCACTTCAGTTGGTTGCTCACAGCAGCCAGGGGATCCTTCCAATGCACTCCAGTTGGAGCTGAAGTCCTACCACAGACCTCAAGGCCCCACATGCGCTCCTGCCCCCCCCCCTCCCATTAACCCCATTCCCATGTCCTCCTGGCAGTCCCACAAACACTCTGATGTATTCCCACCTCAGAGTCTTTGTCTTGCTGTTCCTCCTGCCTGGCTGGCTGCTAGCCTTGCCCCCTGCAGGGCTCTGGAAAATGCCACCCTGTCATGAAGGCCTTCTATAAGAGCCCTATCACTCACAGCTCCCCCCACACCATTTCACCTTCTTCTCAGCACCAGCTATGTATTCACTTGTTCATGTCTGTTTCCCCCTTCCAGAATGTCAATGCCATGAAAACAAGGACCTTGCTTTGTTCACTATTGCATCCCCAGCACTGAGCAGTGTATGGTACATGGTAGATGCTCAATGAATATGTGCTAACTAAATGATTGGATGGATGGATAGGTACTCATCAGATTCTAATTGTTTTGTATTATATAGTCATTCAGGGAACTGCTTGGGCAGCTCTGTCCAACTGTCCTTGATATAAGAGGAGCTGCTGCTGATATCCCTAGTTTCCAGATGAGGAAACCAAAGCCCAGAGATGGCAAGTGACTGGTCTTGGCTCCCCAGCAAGTCTCCTGCCTCCTCCAAGGCCTCGTGGATGGCCCTCACCCTGCCAGGGTTCCAGCAGCAGCTCCGGAGCCAGGGCGAGGCTGGGGCCAGCCCCCACCAGCCACAGACCACTCAGCAGCAGCATCAGAGCTGAGGAGGCCAGGGGCATGACCAGGGTCGGCAGGCCAGAGGTGCCTCTAGCATACATGGCTTGGCTGAGGGTGGTCGAGGGAGGTCCTGGGGCTGGATGCTGGGAATAAAGGAGAATAGTAACAGTGGTTATTATCATAGACTTTATCTCACTGACTCACTCTCAATGACCCTGCCAACAGCTCCATGTTGGAGATGTGGAAACTGAGGCTGGAGAGGCAGGCCACACAACCTGACCATGGCAGAGTTCAGACCCTAACTCATATGCCCAGCCACCTTGCCATTCTGCCTGCCCCTGTGTGAGGATGGGCAGTGGTTGAGAAAAAGGGCCCTGAGTTCTGATGGGCACTGAAGAGGAGTCAGGGGTAAAAGGCACAGAGCCAGGGAAGTCAAATTGGAGCCCAGAGCTCCCAGAAACAGGAGTGTAGCCCCTCAGGGAAAATTCAGGGCCATCTCCAGCCCTCCTATGCCTCCCTCTTCTCTCTGGGTGGGAGTCAGTTCATGCAGCCACCATCCCCCATTCCTCCCTCCACTGTGCCCAGCCTTAGAGCTCCTGCCATTTGGCAGCCCTAGACCCAGGGGGTGGAGCCTGCAAGGCAGTGTCTGCAAAGCGGGCCAGCCAGTGGGCAAGTAGATTGGAAGGAGAGTAAAGTCAAAAGAGTTGGAGGCAGGGAAACAGGAGTCCTGCCCCCTGCACCTCTACAAAATGTCACGGGATTGAGAAAAATCGCTTCCTTCGGCACAGCCCCTCTGGCCCTGGCCTACTCTTTCCCAAGGAAGGTTCCATTCTCTGAGTTTCCCCAGATCTGAGCCTCTCTCCTCCTAGGGTGAAGAGCAAAAGGAATGGGCTAAAGCAGGACCAGGCCCACAGCTCCCACTCAATAAACATTAGTGGCTAATCCTGGAAGGCAGGTGGAGTCACCAGCTCTGGGTGGCCAAACTGGCTCACTGCCTGGGCTTAGAAACAACTCCTCCAGCCTGGCTGGTCCGAGCTCTGGCCCACTAGTGCGCAAGACAAGGCCTGTCCTCCCTCCTCCTGGCAGCCTGTCCTCCCTCCTCCTGGCGGCCTGTCCTCCAGCCCTGCTGGAAGCCCCTCACCGCTGGCTAGGCCACCCTGCCTCAAGCCCCCCAGGAAGTAAGACCCTAGAGAGACAAGAAACGCTGCCTCACCTGCTCTCTTGCCAAGAGCATCCTTGGCAGTGAAACCCACCTGCCAGTTTCCAGCAGGAAAAATATGGAAAGCTCCTCCATCTGCAATATGCTTCCCTCTGTCTCTCCAACTGGCAAACTCCTATTCGTCCTTTGAAGTCTAGCTCAAAGGTCCCCTTGGCCTCCTCCGCCGGCCCACACTGGGGATCTTATCCTAATTTATGAGCACAGCTTGGCTTATCTGTCCTCCTCCTAGGCAGGCAGTCTGAGATCATGGAGGAGCCTCCTCTCACTTATCCCAAGCTCCCCAGGGTGCACCCAGCACTTCATACGTGCTCACCAAAAGAAAGATGCATTGGCTCCGGGTCCCACTAAGGAATTTGGGGTGAGACCTGTCTTTTGCAAGTGCGAGCCTTGCCCTGAGGCTGGGTCTGGGTCCAAGGCCCATCTGCAAGCCTTCTACTACTTTTTCACAATCACTCCCTCCCAGGCCACCTTGCACGTCAACATGCATGGCTGGGACTTGAACTTTTTGGGGCCCAGATTCTTCATCTATATAATGGGACTGTCAACGATCAAGCCCTGCCTACCTTAATAGGAAGCCGGGAAGACAGAATGGGAAGACAAGGACGGAAAAGTTCTTCCGGAGAGTGGGAAGGTTAAAGGTCCCAGGGTATGGGTCAGACTTTGTGACTTTGGGTCAAGTACCAAACTTCCTTGGGCCTCAGTTTCCCCTTCCGTAAAAACAAGGGCGTTAGATGGGGATGACGAAGGGACCTTCTTAACTTCGACCGTTAGTGGGGGCCTCTCGGGGCCGGGCTTAGCGTTCGGACCTCCCACCCAGCCTATGAGCCCCCGGCCCCCTACCACGCTGCCCGCACCACGTGTCCAGGGTACTCACTACAGAGCGCGCCCTCGACCCCGGGGAGGCCGCGCGGGGCACCCGCCTAGGAGTCAGGACTCTACCCCACCGCCAAGGCCCGGGAGTCCCGAGCCCATTCCTCACACACCTGGCGCGTGACCCCTACCGCCTGGCCGGCACGCCGCCCGCCGATTAGTCAGCAGTTGTCCTAGGCCCGGATCCCTTCCCCCAGCTTTCCCGCCGCCCTCCGTTTCCCTCCAGGCCAGACTCTTCACAGACGGTCCCTAGAGCCAGAGGACGTAACCATTCCGAACAACCCAGCTTCGTGCGGAGAGTTACCTCGGTTTGATACCGAGATCTGTTCAACGGCCGCTCCGGCTCCTTCAGTGCTGTTTTGGCCCGCACGTCACATCCGGCGCTCTTTAGAGAGTACTAAGACTAGAGTTGCGGGCGGTAAGGGCGAGAAAGCTGAGGTTCCTCCTTGTCCTCCCACACCCCCGTGGCCTGGTCCCATGGTAGCGTCCGAGGTTGCGGGCTTCGCGCCTGCGCAGTGCGGCGCCTAGAGGGAAGGCGAGAGGGAGACGGACGTTGAGAGAACGAGGAGGAAGCAGAGAAAATGGCGTCCACGGGTGAGTGAGGTGGAACCGCGGTCGCGCCGGCGTCGACTGGGACGCCCAAACCAGGGGCCACTCGTCTCTGGAGGTGGCCGGGGCGACTGAGTGGGGTTGCCGAGAGGGGTCTCAGTTGCCCGCCACAGCCGGACGGGCTTGGAGACCCGTGTTTCCCCCCCTCCCCCACCGGGCGGGACGGTTCTAGAATCTTCCGGCGCCTCCCGCGCGCGGGGGGCTTGCGGCGGCGCGCGGTGACGAGGGCGCGCGGGACCCGTCGAGGCCTCCATTGTGTGGCGGCCGTCGGCCCTGCGCTCGGGGCAGCCCGCCACGTGGGCGGGGCCTGCGGCCTCTGGGTCGCTGCGTGGGGCGCGGGGCTGGAGGTGGTTGCTTGGTTGGGCTTCGAGTTGGCGTCTGCAAAAGTCCGTGTGGAGGCGGCCCGGTTGGCGCGTGGGAAAGCCGTGGACCCGCTGCCTGTGTACCCTACCCCCTCAAACACACGTTTCCTGAGAGGTGGCTCGAGCCCGAGGGCGACCCTACCTCCAGGAGAAGCTTAGGGGAAAAAAACAACAAACAAAAAAGGCGTCGCGGATTTGTGGGCCGGGGGGCGCCGGCCTTTCGCTCGGCCTATGAGCGGGAGCCCCGTCATCCCTAAGGCCGGGTCGGCTGGGGGAGTCCGGAGCCACCGAGCTGCTCCCTCCACGCGTTCCAGCCCCAAAGCTGAGTTTCTGCTTCACTGGGCGCTGGGCGGAATGTGCTCCATCTTTTTGAACCCCACAATCGGCTGCCCTCTCGGGCTTTTTGGGGTTTTTTTTTTTTTTTCATTATTTGTAAACTCCACTTCCTCCTTTTCTCAAAAGCTATTAAGTGATTCCTAGAGTCCATTTTTATTGCAAACGCCGAGGGAGATCTGTTGTATAATAAGGCCAGTCTGGATTGCGAGGCCTGAATTTCTATGGAAAGAAATTTCTGGGTTCTTCGACCTAAGAGGAACAAAAGGTCGGCACCAGTATTTGAATTGTGCTTAAGCAATCGTTTCACGCGTTTAATAGCCTGCGTCGGGCCGATAGGCTTATATATTTTGTGGGCTGCTAAAAGAAGAGGGAAAAGAGGCTCTCGGTAGACATGGAAAGAAAGCCAGACTTGTGAACTCCAGAATGTGATGTGTGAGGTGGTCCTTGGTGCATGGAGAATTTTTAAAAAGTGTACTTAAGCACCTGCCGTTTTGCAAACTGTCCATTCCCTAGCTGGCGGTTATCTGCTAGGTCCAGCAGTTTTGCCTCTGGAGATATTCTTAGGCCTCCTGATTCCTGGCCTTAGAAACAGAGGAGATGAGAGGGGAAGACAGGATAACCTCTGGGTCGTTCAGAGTTTTCTTCAGAAAAGGGTCCGTAATCTAGCAACCTAAAGATATATTTCTCATTTTACCGTACTGTGTGATTAGTAAAACGGGTAAATGCTGGCTGTCCAAGTTTGGGATGGGCAATGGTTGAATGTTACTGTCCCTGCCCTGCTGAATCCTGGGGAGAGGGGTGCAGATGTGTACCTTCAGCATGGCTGGACATGTTTTTCGGTCAGTTTTACTCAACTTCCATTGATTGTTGTTGACTGATTTTTTTAAACTACAATTACAATTGTGCTTTATGCAGACACAATAGTATTAGGACAGGGATGGGAAGTGGTGGTGGTGTGAGGCTTTGGGGAGTCATGTAACTTTTCTGGACCTTAATTTTCTTTCTTGTAAAAATGAGTGAACGAGGCTAGATCTTTTAGGGACTTTTTGAGTCCTTAACTTCTGACCTTACAGCAAAGCATTTTGGTTTCCACAAAGTTGCCCCATACTGACTCTAATGCATTATGTAGTTGAATATTTAAATCTGCACAGTTTAGACAGTGACTGCCGTAAAGCTGCTGTCTTGGGTAATAATGCATGTTTTCCCTCTTGTATATATCATATATAGAAAAGCACCTAAAGCCTATGTCCATTGGAACACAAAGAATTACAACGCAGACTCCCCAAGTAACCACCACCTAGGTGGAGAAACAGAATATTGCCAGTACCCTAGAGGACCCCCTGAATTCCAGCCTCTTTCCTCCTCCCAACCAGTCCAGTATTTCTAGTGAAGTCTTCAGCTGCACATTTGGGAATTAAAAAGAGAACACAATTGGTCACTAAATAATTTGACCGGGGTATAATTGAAGCATATTTGAGGCCATATAATATCCATGCTGTATGTAATTCTCATGAAACAAACTTGCCATCTCCCTTAGGAATTGGTGAGCCCACTAGGGTAGGGTGAAATCTTCTAGTTTCATGCCAGTCACATCTTCAGTTCCATATCATCTTTGCCAATTTTATGTTTTACATAACTATTCTTGTGTAAAAGTCCTATTGCAAACAGAATTTACATGCCAGCGATTTAGAATCATTTCTCATTCAGAAACCTCAACAAAATGTTGGCTGAAATATATGTTTTCACATGCTTTATTGGTGTGTTTATTTTGTGAATGCCACATGGAAGAAATGGTTCGGTTTACTTTTATATGTCACATAAACGTCATGAATTGTAGTGCTGATGAAAATGCCTTAAGGCTATCTTAAATCAATTTGTTCAATATAGGTAGCCTTTGGGCAGTTGATTTGTTAATGTTGATGATTCAGCATCCTGGGGGGGGCGGTGGAGGAAAGAAAGTGTCAGGTGAAGTTTGTGAGATGGAGAAAGATAAACCAACTGAATGAGATGGATTCTGTAAAATACACCCAGGCCAAGATAGAGGGCTCTGAGGCCAACTTTGGATGGAATGGGGTAGAACCACACCATAAAAAGCTGAACTATAAACTGTCGCGTTTGGATGGTGGACTACTTCCTGATTGGAAGAGAGAAGACCCTTTTGTCCTGTCCTTTTGGCAGAACCATCTTCAAACAGAACAAAATATGAATTCTTATGGAGAAGACAGATGAGAGAATTGGGCAGAATTTTAAAAAATGTTTGTTTTTTTTTAACTGAATTTATCTAAGTTTATTTCACTAGTGCTGTGAAAACTTATTAGCCATTTTACTTTATTAACCATTTTATGTTTTATGTTTTCACTACTTGTAGTTCACCCAGTGAGCCAGAGTTTTTAAAGTCCCTTGTCATACATGTTGTAAATACCCACAAAAATATATATATATTTAGAAGAAAAGGGAAGACAATTTGTGGCTTTTTTTTTTTAGGTTGAAATCACTTTGAGTTTTTAGATGAAATGGTGTTCTCTCAAACCAAATTACTGCAAAAAAAAGGATTGAATGGCTTTCTTTGCCAAATTCCAGGATTCTGTGTTAACTCTGCTTCACTGCGATTTATTTACAGATTTGCTCTTACATATTTAGCAAACCTTTTTAAATACTAGGTTCTCGGGTTTTTTTGTTTTTGTTTTTGTGTGTTTTGTTTTGTTTTGCCAGTATCCTGCTAGGGAAGTATAGTTAGTCTACCTTGCAAAGTGAGAGAGTAATAGAGAAAGTAGTTTTTGAAGAAATAGATCTAACTACTAATGTAACCATTCTGAAGTTAAACGTTGAAATACTGTTGCATGCCTCATTTTTTTATGAAGATAAAACTTGTAATCCTGTCATTGGGTCATATTCTGTTAGTCTTAGCGTGATCACGGTCATGTATTTGAAATGACAGCCAGTGGTTGAGAGGGGTTTAGTGGTTATGGGAACATGAAAAGTGTCTCTGCCAAATCAACTGATCTTGACCTCATTAGCTGGCACCAGGCTCAAACTTTCTGAGTGTAATTGGCTCAGACTTATTTTTTGGTTTGGTGTCAGGAGATGAGAAGTCCTCCTTTGGACATGTGTTAGCCTATAGGCCTAAAGATTAAACAGTTTAAAGAATTTTCCTGCCACCTGTATTCCTTCCCCTTCCTTTCCAGTCTCCTCTGACTTTCACACTATTTTCTCTCCTTGTTTCCTCTAGATTACAGTACTTACAGCCAAGCTGCAGCCCAGCAGGGGTAAGTCAGTGTTTTACAACAGTATTTTGTTTGTGGTTGGTTAATGTTTTTGGAGTATGAGATGTAAAGGATATAGTAATGGCATGTGAATGTTCTGTATTCAATTCTTGCATGTACTCTTTTACAGCTACAGTGCTTATACCGCCCAGCCCACTCAAGGATATGCACAGACGACCCAGGTAATCTGTTAAGTATTTTTATTGAGATATCGTCACACACGCAATCCATCTGAAGTATACAATCAGTGGCTCACAGTATTATTACAGAGTTGTGTGTTCATCATCATGATCATTTTTAAAACATTTGCTTTGCTCAGAAAAAGAAATAAAAAGAAAAAACCCATACTCCCTACCATTTCCTCTCATTGACCACTACTCTTTTTTTTGACTCCTCTCCCCTTTGTTTATTTTTTGTCTATATTTTTTTACTCATCTGTCTATACCCTGTATAAAGGAGGCATCAGCCACAAAGTTTGCATAATCACATGGTCACATTGTAAAAACTATATAGTTATACAGTCATCTTTAGCAATCAGGGTCACTGGAATACAGTTCAGCAGTTTCAGGTACTTCCCTCTAGCCATTCCAATACACCACAAACTAAAAAGGAAATTCTATAAAACGCATAAGAATAAAGTCCAGGATAACCTCTTGACTCTGTTTGAAATCTCTCAGCCATTGAAACTTTGTTTTGTCTCATTTCTCCCCCCTTTTGGTCAAGAAAGATTTCTCAATCCCATGATACTAGGTCCCACCTCATCCCCGGGATTCATGTCCCACATTGCCAGGGAGATTTACACCCCTGGGAGTCATATCCCATGGTGGGGGCGGGCAGAGTAGTAATTTTACTTGCCAAGTTGGCTTAAAGAGAGCGGCCACATTTAAGCAACAAAAGAGGTTCTCTGGGGGTGACTCTTAGGCGTAATTATCAGTAGGCTTAGGTTCTCCTTTGCAGAAATAAGTTTCATAGGGGCAAGCCCCAAGCTTGAGGGCTCAGCCTATTGAATTGGTTGTCCCTACTGCTTTTGAGAATATCATAAATCCCCCAAATAGGGAAGTCTAATATTGCCTCCTTCCTCTCCAGAGAATGAAATCCTTTTTTATTCTCTGTCCAGATTGCTCTGGGATATATTGGAATATCACACTAACCTGTACAAACCAAGAAGATCTCACACCCTATTCAAGATTTCATGTAATTACACCCAGTTCGTCTTGAAGATCAATTGCATATAGCTGAATCTTCAAGTAAAACGTTAAAATGATAGTTAGCACAGGTCTTTTTCGAAAATTAGATAATGGAAAAGTGAAATAGTAATGTGTTTGTAATCATAAGATCCCCTATTTAAACTTTCATAGTTAAAAGTACGAGGGAATTCATCCTGCCATTTATAAGTGAAACCATCCTGAAGGTGGGAATAGCTAGTTATCCATAACTTTCTAGTTTATTTGCTATCTCTCAAAGTGCATATCACATGCCCTGTTCAATGCTTGGTTCCTCTACATGCTTTATTATGTTGAATTTTATTATCACAGCAGCTCTGTGGAGGGAGATGATGTTAATGGCCATTTTGCAGATGGAAAAATTGCTGTGCATAGAGATTTTGTAAGTTGTAGGTAGTTGTGCAGTAAATGTCGGGGTCAGCCCTCAAGTCGAAGCTGCCTGGCTACATAGTTCCTGAACTCTTTCCAAGACATGAGTCTTGAGTCTGTGTTTAAAAGACTAGGCCAGCAAATTCTAGAATTAGCCTCCCAGTATACTCACAGTCACCTTGAATTTTGAAATGCCCATGGCATAAAATGGATACTAATAACTATGCCATGGAAACCTATTCTAGGACAGCCAGAATGTGATGCCTGGCAAATCTTACATAATTATTCATGCAAACAAACCTGAAAGAACAACTCGTTCCCTGCCGGGTTTTAAGTATTGTCATGTTCATACAGTGTTTTGGTTTATTTTCTTTGAAGTAGCCTGACCATCTTTGTGTCATGCTGCAAATCTTGTTTTCAAAGTTACCTGACAAATTTCAGCCTCATCTTTTTCTCTCTTTGTCTTCCTAATATTTGTTTCCAGTTACTGAAACTGTGCTACAGTAAGTACTGGCAGTTGTACACCTGTGCCCCTATTGCTTTTCCCCTTGAGAGTGACTTGTTAATCATTGTATAGTTAACTCAGATTTTGCCTAATTATCTCAGGAGTTTTTTTGTAATTGAGCTTACAGAAATATGAGTGGATTGGATGAGAGCTAACAAGTGTTCATAATCCTCTGATCAGTGGTTTTAAAAATGTTTTTATTGGAAAGTATTTTTTTACTTTGGTTCTCCAATATAGAAACTTAGAAGCAAATCAGTCATTTCAATGCTAAAATACAAGGTTTTATATATAAAGTTCTTCTGTCTGTTTTCTTTGGAGCAGGCATATGGGCAACAAAGTTATGGAACTTACGGACAGCCCACGGATGTCAGCTATACCCAGGCTCAGACCACTGCAACTTATGGGCAGACCGCCTATGCGTCTTCTTATGGACAGCCTCCCACTGGTAAGACATGCCTTGGAAAGATTGTTCGGTCACATTGACTAGGGCATTGCTAAGAGGCTTGCTACTGGTATTCTCATCCATAGGTTGGCATGTGGGGATCCTTTTATTTTGAGGAGGAGGTATTTTTTTTCCCCTTATAATCTCCTTGAGGGATCGATCACTAATAGAAGGGGGGGTGGGAAAATTTCCAAAGGAGAAAAAAACTTCTTTAACTGTTTTGTACAGTGGTTTGAATGTTCTCACGTGACAAAATGGAGAATATGTAACAGATGTGCTAATGCTAATACTGGGTAAGAATGAGCCTTCTTAAACTGAGCTGCTTAAAAATCAAACGTTTTCACATGTTTGCTTCATCTGATAGTGTACCCTCTACTTTTTGTTTTGTGCTTTCCACAGTAGAAGGGACCAGTACAGGTTTGACTATCCTGCTCATTCTTGCATGGGAAATGCTTTCCATCTTGTCTAACCCTGTAATGTTAACCCTTTAGGTGTTTTCATTTGTTTAACCCCCAAATTTTCTAACATCACACACAAGGTGCTAATGGAAATCTGCTTCAGGTGCCATTTGCAGATCCATGTCCTTTTCTTTACCTGGTTTGGGAAAGGGCTTATATTATTTGTGTCAAGCCTTAGTAATAATAGTTGTTCACCTTCCCAAAGGTATTTCAGGTGACTATTACCTCCTGTTCCCTGAAGGATAAATTGCATGAGTAGATTTATTTAGAGGCACAGACTCCCACCCCGCATGCATCATGTTTGTCTGTTGGTTTCCAGTCGAGACATATTTGGTTTTCTCTTATGAGTGTTATGAATTATTTTATTCCACAGTATGTCTTAAATATATATAATAGCATTCTAGGGGGCTAAAAAATGAAATAGTCTAAGAATTAGAATAATTTGTATCTTGATACTGGGATTAAGAATGAAATATGTGAAAAATAATTTATTTTGTCTTATTACAGAAGAATGTTTTAAAATAAAAATCTGAAAGATATAAAAACCTCTTATTTTCAAAATAATTTCAGTTCTTCAAGTTATATAGTGTATCGGGGTCTTTAGTAGGGGGAAAGGAACACCTATCTATAACTTATATCATTAAAAATGTCATGAAAAAAATTTTTTTTTATTACCCAAAAAAATGTCATGAATTTGCTGGGAAATACTAACCTATCTGATGGTTATCTCGACAAGGGTGGGAAATGTTTATGTAAACTTACCAGTGATGTTAGTTGGAATTGTGGGAAGAGCTAGAACCAAAACCATTCACTTTTTTAGCACAGAATTTTGAAATTGTGGGATTAACTTTACATACTAAGCTACTATGTTTTAAAAAGAAAAGTGATTTTTTAAATAAATAATCATCTAGTCTTTCAAATCCCTAGCTCATTTTATAGGGATGTAATGGAGTCGTTTATAGGAAAAGCAAAGTATCCCGTAGGTACTCTGAAGTCATGTGTTGACATTGAAATTTTCAGTGAGCCCTGAAAATAAAAATGTAGGACATTCTAATACAGAAACCACTCGCTTTGATGTGCAAGAGATTACACTTAATAACAATAATAAGGGATGTTTATAAAGATTAATTATACCTGTAGGAGAATTTTCATTATCTCCTATTTATCCTCCTAATAACCTTTGGGGCAAACTTACACCTGGTAAGCAAACTGAGACTGAGCAAAACTAAGTGGCGACCCTAACAGGTAGTAAGTGGGTGCAAGTACAAACTTGACTATTCTTTCCTTACCTTGTGCTGCCTTTGCACATACAAATCATTAAGTAATTATTGGAAAGAATGTTTAAGACCCTATTCTTCTCTAGAAGAAAGAGGCTATATAAATAAACCTCAAAAAGTTAATTGGAATGAAATTTGTAAACATTAATTTTTAGGATTCAGGTTGAACAGAAATTTTGGTCAGTTCGTGTAATGTTTTTTTTACTTTTAAAAGTCATCAGCATATAGATGTGTTGCCTTTTTTGCTGTTGGTGTTTTTTGTTGCCATTGTTTTGCTGTTGATTTTTGTTCATTTTGCTTGGCTGCTTGTGTGGGGTACTACAGATTAATTAAAAGATCATTAATTAATCCCTATAATCCTTTAGCACTACTATTGCTGCATAGTTTTATGACATGAGTTATTGCCCTGATCAGTGTGGAGTTTTTTGTATTTAATTACTCTTATAAATCTTATAGATGGCCTGTCATGTAGGGAGATGAATCTGAGTAGGAGTTTTAGGGTAGGTGGATTTAGAGTCTAGTTAAATTTAAGTAAATGATATATAGAAATTCTACTTTTTGCAAGATTTTTCTGAAAACCTACAACTGCTCTAAAAAAGAAAAAAAAAGACAAGCTTAAAAAATTTAAACAAATGAGTGGTTTATATGGTTGGCCTTAGGACTCTACAAAAAAATTTTAAATAAACAGTTTAGATAAACAGCTATGCCAAGTCAGAAACATTCATTGCTTGGAGCACCCTATTTTTGTGAAATATACTTTTAAATAATTTCCTTTCAACCCAACAGTTTTGAGAAGGAAATAACTGTTTTGTGCATAATTAATTTCAGAGTTTTCATAAAATGTATTTGTTTGGGATGAATAGGAAAATAATATTCTCTGTGTTCTAAATGGTGACATTTCAGATTGTACTAAGGGAAGTTACTATGTATTTTTGCTTAGTACGTTGTTTGCTTTTTAATAAAAATGAGAGCACTTTATTCTAACTAAACATCAAGGCCCAAAATCTTAATTAAAATGAACAGTCTTAATTCACCATCTGTTTTGAAAGAGTATAACTTTTTTTTTTTTAACTTTAGTGAGATTTGACTTTTCCTTTGATGAATATAAATGTTGGCGTCTAGACCAGACTTTATTGTCTGACTGACTTGTGCCACAAACCAGGAGAAAGAGTAAGAGGGAGTAGAATCCAACTACAGAAAAAGGGATCCAGTTAAGGGCTACAGACCTAAGGATTTTATTGTCACATTCCAAGCCCAACTCCCAGAGGGTAGAGGGAGGGGCATGAATCCTGCCTAGTCTGGCAGAGGCTTATGAACATCTATGGGAATAGACGGGGAGGGATACAGAAAATCAGGAGGGAACTCATCTTGGGCTGTGACATATCTGTGAGAGCAGGTCTTCATGATGCCTAGTTAGGGAGACTGCTGAGTGCAGGGTGAAGGGTAGAACTCCAATATTACCTCCAATATTGATGAGCAGGGAAAAGGCCCATTTGCTTTGTGGTAGTAAGAAAGGAATGGAATTGGGTTGCTTGATGGCTAGCCTAGAATCCCAAACAAGTTTTGTGTAAAAACATTTACCTTTTAGGATTTGTTTTGGAAACTATTAAGTTTAATTTAAAACAGTTTACCCAAAAAAAGGTTATACCTATGAAAAAATAATTTGTGGCATATCTTTTATTGTCCCTTTTCATTTCAAACTTTAGTTGTACTACAAATGTTTTTCAGTTGTTAACTGAGACAAAATTAGCAATTCTTAGGGTGTTCAATCAAATGTTGCTATCTACCAGTAAAAAATAAATACATGTTCTTCAGAATTTCCTATTTTCCTTAAGTTAAACATGAACTGCACATGATGCAGTACTTGGGACTGAAGGGAAGTAATTAAATGAATTGCTACCCCAAATGATAGGTTTTATTGTTAAGCCTAGTACCTGGATCATTATTTTATTTTATAGCTGTTCTCAAATGCTCTGTCATTTACCTTTTACCACCCTTTCTGGGATTATTCCTGCTTGAGGTTTAGTATTTGTTTTTGTAATCACATAGGTTAGTTGAGCAAAATATTAAGACTTATTTGTAAAACAAGTACAAAATTAGTGGCAAATGCTGATTTATTTCCTGTTGAATGTTTGGAGGGGGGCAGGGGCGGGCAGAAGAAAGGAGGCAGAAGGAGTCCTGTTTCTATAGCAATACCAACATGTGAAGGAACCATACTTGATCCCCTCCTTTCTGTTAGGTGTCTTTTTAAAGCAAATCAGCCAGTGCTTTGCTAAAAACTGGGGACTTTCAAGGAACTTAAGGCTTTAAATATTGGTTTATTGATGCTCTTGCTGAAGGGGAAATACCTAAAGGGTATTCAACCATGATGGTTGAAAGTAAGTGTCAATAAATAAGTGTCTGGGCAGATATCTTGCAGAGTAGGGAGGCAGAAAACTGATGCACCTCTCCTTTGTTCTAGGTTATACTACTCCGACTGCCCCCCAGGCTTACAGCCAGCCTGTCCAAGGGTATGGCACTGGTGCTTACGATACCACCACTGCTACCGTCACCACCACCCAGGCCTCCTATGCAGCTCAGTCTGCTTATGGCACTCAACCTGCTTATCCAACCTATGGGCAGCAGCCAGCAGCCACCGCACCTGCAAGGTAATGCCACACTCACCTATTCCTGACAAAAGATTTCAGATCTTTGTTTTACGCAGTGTACTTAGGTGACTGCTTCATAGAGTATTGAGGGAACGTTGATTTCTGATTTGAAAGACTTTTTTAGGGAATGAACAAGAAGTCAGCTTGAAACCTCCACACAAAGCATCAGCCTCTGGTTTGAGGAGGGAACGAGCAACTCTGCACATTTAAAGAATCCTTGACTTACTTAGTTCCTCTTTAATGGTTACTCTCTCATATTCTTGAGTGTTGGCATGTTCTTAAAGTTGTTACTGTAACTAATGTCCTCAAACAGACCACACAGGCATTCCTCTAGTAGAGGAATGGAGCCAAAAACAAGGAATGCCACTGGATGGGGGTCTTTTTGTTTTGTTTTTTATTTTGGGGGGGATAGTAGGAGGCGGCTCTTGTTTTTACTTTTCTAAACCCAGAAGAAAATTGGGTTTGTGATTTTCCTCACATCAGAACAATTGATTAAACTGTTTTTGATAGAATTAGTTTTATTGACCTATAATGGGGAAACCCTACCTTTCTCTTCAGAAAAGCATGGTAGTTCACAATGGCATTATGTAGTTCAAGAAATAGTCATCATCTGACCCAATTGTCAGGAAAGGTTTTGTCCATATCCAGAAAGCCAATCATTGCTCAGGCTTAACAGTTGACGTGATTTTCTCTACTTTGGAATTTTAAAAAACTATAGGCAGGTATAAATTCTTAGCTAGGTACCCTGCAATGGAGTGACACAGGGCAAACACTGTTCATATGCCATGACTGATTAGCAGCAAGCAAACAGTATTATTATCTAATAGATTTCAGGTCTTTGCTTTAGGCAGTGCACTTAGGTGACTCCTGCATGGAGTCTTGAAGGAACATTGAATTCTGATTTGAAAGAAGAGTTCTTAGGGAATAAATAAGAAATCAACTTGTAACCTAGACATTTTTGTCTCCAGTAGAGGTAAAAAGTTAGGTCTGGCAAACACTCCTGAAATTACTTCTAAAATTCCCAGTGAGTAATCAGAGCTGCGTGGTAGTTGATACCTGCCAGACAGCTTATGCAGTAGTTAAGTTGAATTGACTGGCTGCTTCTTAAGAGGGTCAGTTTCACTTGACATGCACATTTCAGTGTGGTCAAATGTGCAAAATTATATTTGTTGTTTCATTGCAACACTATATCCAAGCTGGAGAGCTTTATATATGAATTGGTTTTTAGTAAACCATCCTCTTCATCCTGTGTTTTGCTCCCCTCCCCCCAGTCCTTCCTGTCTGTCATGATCAGTGACAGCTGTTCATTTCCACTGGAAAAGGGGGCTCATGACCTATTAGAGCTCTGTGGTGAAACAAGTACCTCCCATGCTCTTTGATCTGCCTGCTGATTCTTGGGGCTCTGCTTAAAATAACTCAGGTTTGCTCTGCTACAAGCCTCATGCAAACTGTTAGGGCTAGAAGTTAGTTAAAAAAAAAAAAAAACCTGGGTTTTTCCTTGGAGTTGGGATCGGTTATCATCACATTTAGAAATACTTCCCAAGTTCATCTGAGCGTGAGTCTGTATATGTGTGTGTGTCCCATACTTCAGAGATATTGTGGGCTTAGTTCCAGACTACCCTAATAAGCAAGTCACACAAATTGTTTGGTTTCCCAGTGCATATAAAAAGTTATATTTATACTATACTGTAGCTTATCAAGTATGCAATAGAATTATGCCTTAAAAGCATGTCCATACCTTAAAATGTAACACAGAAACACAAAGTGGATACATACTTTTTGAGAAATGGGGCCAATAGACTTGCTCAACGCGGGTTTGCCACAAACCTTCCATTTGTAAAAAAGGCAAGTACCTGTAAAGAGCAGTTAAATGAGGTATGTCTGTCCTTCCCTTATGAAGGTTTAGAGGTTAGATTAACTTCTGGCAGTTCAAGTTAAATGTTTTTCTGGTCTGTTCTTGGTTGGAGAAACAAAGAAACCCACAGATCCCCAATATAGTTATAAATGCCTTGGAATTGATGTTTGTCTTCAATCCCCTTTGAAGAAAACAAAACATTTTCTTCCCTAACAATCTCCCCTCCCAGATCTCTTAAATTGGTAACGCAAGAGATTTTAACTGCCTTTTGTAGGTATTGTTAGGAAACAAGTGGAGCAAATTGATGTCTCTTTGATGGATATGATTAATTCTCCCTCGTAGTGTTCTCTTCTGGCAAATGCAATTAGACAGACATGGGGTTTGATGTAGTTTATTTTTCAGTTTTACCTAATTCTAGTCTCATTCCTATCATTGTATTTTGCTCTTAGATTTGTAAAGTCCTTAGCCAAAGTTTTGTGGTTTAGAAATGAAGTCTCACTTTTTTATTTCTCCCTTTAGACCACAGGATGGTAGCAAGCCTGCTGAGACTAGTCAACCTCAGTCTAGCACAGGGGGTTACAACCAGCCCAGCCTAGGATACGGACAGAGTAACTACAGTTATCCTCAGGTACCTGGGAGCTACCCCATGCAGCCAGTCACCGCACCTCCATCCTATCCTCCTACCAGGTCAGTCTCTTCATTCTCACCGCCAAAGAGCTAATAGAATAACAAAACAGGTGGGCTTTTTTTTTCAGGTTATTAACCAGCTTGTCTTGGCCTCTTCGGGTAAGGTCTGTTTTTGAACTCTTCAGTAAATAACTCTATGTATCATTATGTTAAAATCTCAGTCCTTGGTTCTCATAGCGGTGACTGGGATCCAGTAACTATTTCTAAGTACAAACAAAACCATTCTTGTCAATCTAGGTTCCTCCATTTAATTTTGCTCTCCTGTTAATGCAGAGGATTGAGAGGCAGAAATATTTGAAAGTAGTTGAACAGTGGAAGTCACCTCCTCCAGTATAGTTGGGATGGTAGTTGTTAGTTAAATCACAGGACGTTATTTAAAAATAAGAAGTCCTTTATCATTTATATTTCACTTAACACAAATAAATGTCTTGATATTGGGCCAAGGGCTTTTGTTTTGACTGCAGGTTTATTTGTTATACATTTTCTGTCTTGCATTAATCAAACCAGCAGCCACAACATCTACTTTTGGTTTCTTAAAAGTAGAGGACGAACTGCAAGTTGTTTCTTTCACCCGCATTTTATTTGAAGCAGGCTTATAATTGAATTGTCTGAATTGTGTCCTAAAAGGTTAGTTTAATTTTACTAGAAGTAACCTTTCCTTTTTTGTTGTTTACACTCATTTATCAGTTTACACATTGAAGTTTAAAGTACAACAGACATGAACAGGTTTAGGAACAATTAACAGACACCCGGGTAAGCAGTTGTACACAACTTGAAGCAGAAGTGGGCAATGTTTATGACTGTTCTTCCACAGAGCCACCCCATATACCTGTTATCCTGAGAGCAAGTAATCTGATGTGTTGAGTGAGGTACATATAGGTCAAGAGAGACCGTTGAAATCATACAGCTTTTGTGAGAGATGTGTACTGGAAGCCTAGTTTAGTTGAATTTTAAAATATGTGGTCCTTTTTGTTTTTCTTTATCACGGTTTGTCAGGAGTTTAATTCCAGTTCTTTTAAGCCTTATTTTGTGCAAGAAGTTGGAACTACGTAGGAAAGCAGTTTGAACATTTAGATGAATCTTCAAGGGAAAATTACCATTTTTATGTGTCCCTCTACCAAGCATTGTCACCACTCAAGGGAATTATTGGACTCAAGCTTGGAACTTGCATTTAACTCTCTCTCCTTTTCCTCAGTGCCCCTTTCCCTAGGTCAGCCTTCCTCTTGTGCACATATATGTTCTTTTCCCTGGATATAAGAAGGACTTAACTGTTAAGTTTGCCTTGAATATGGTTGAAAATAACTACTGTTCTAAATGAAAGTGGGGAAGGGGAGGGTATCAGGTTGGGGATTATAAGGGGAGATTCTGACTCCCTCCTATTTAAAGCTTTATTGTTTTGAAAATAAAAATATTTTGCTATTTTAAATTCAATCTATGAATATGTAGAAAGTAACTACACATTTAAGGGTATAATGTTTTTCTTATTCAGGGGGCTTGAAGAAGAGACTTCCTAAAAAGCTCATTTGTTTTTGTTTTTTCTTTCAGCTATTCCTCTACACAACCGACTAGTTATGATCAGAGCAGTTACTCTCAGCAGAACACCTATGGGCAGCCAAGCAGCTATGGACAGCAGAGTAGCTATGGTCAACAGAGCAGCTATGGGCAGCAGCCTCCCACTAGTTATCCCCCCCAAACTGGATCCTACAGCCAGGCTCCAAGTCAATATAGCCAACAGAGCAGCAGCTACGGGCAGCAGAGTGAGTTGCTAAGAGAGAAAACCAAATAAGAATGATTGTATTTGGAGTTGCTAAACGTGGGGAAATGCTCTTTACTGTTATTTACTTTTGGACTTCATGAGGCATCTATGTCCCAGTAAAGACTTAACTAATTTTCTCCTATTTAATTGTTGTTAGTATGCCTTGAAAAAAACAGGAAAAAGATTAACTAACCAAAGAAAATGTTTCAGACCCACCACACTGCTCTCTCTGGGGGAGGTAATCATGCAGTGATTAAAGCTGGCATTTCTTATGGCCTGCCCACTTCATGTTATTAACTTAGCAAGAGCAGGGCAGGCAGCTACTGAAGACGACAGCAATTTTGATAGTGAAGTTGTTATATGCTTTTGTGGGTTTTTTGATAACCATAAAGAAAGTAAATCCTCACAAAATACTTCTAGTTCTTTTGTATGGAAAATGATTGAAAACTCGAAGTATCTTCATCTGGATTGTATATCTTTTAAATTACATAATCTTTCCATGGACATTTCTCATATTCCAGATGTAAAAGGAATAGTGCTGGGTTCTGGGTTTTGTTTTTGTTTTTGTTTATTTAGGCCCAACCCATAGCAACATGCTAAAGCCTTAAGAAAGCTAGGACTCTATTTTTGTTTCTTGAGTATCATTTAAACTGCTTTTGGAGACATCTTAGGATACAGAACCCTGAAACTGTATTTTAGCCAGAGGCCTTTTTGTTTTTGTTTGAAAATGGTTTATTCCAGGCTAACTATATAAGGTTATTTGAGCCAGAAGTTCTTGAACTTCAAGCCTGCTGATTAGGGGTGTTTTATCATGATTTGAAGAAGATGGTGGTACCTTGGTTAGTGCCTTGCAGTTGAGAATTCTGTGATTCCAGGACAGAGTGCATCAGGCAATGCTGTAAATGCTGGTTCATGGCTTACAGATGTGACTCTTTCCTCAGGTTCATTCCGACAGGACCACCCCAGTAGCATGGGTGTTTATGGGCAGGAGTCTGGAGGATTTTCCGGACCAGGAGAGAACCGGAGCATGAGTGGCCCTGATAACCGGGGCAGGGGAAGAGGGGGATTTGATCGTGGAGGCATGAGCAGAGGTGGGCGGGGAGGAGGACGCGGTGGAATGGGGTAAGAGCAAACCTTTTCTCCTTTTACATAATTTTGTTTCATCCATAGGATTTTCAATGGAAAGAAGGGACTGAAAGACATAAGAAATTTATTTCTACATTTCCATGGACAATCTATTGAGCTCAAGCCATCTTCTAAAACATGGAAATGTCATCTTTGTGGCATACATTAAGTGGCAGCTTGCTTTTTTCCCTGCCAATATACTCTGTTGGGTTGGGGAGAACAAAGAATGGTTTTGAAACTCGAGCTTTCAGTTCCCTTCGTGGTTTCCAGAGGTAAAACAAACAAAAACCTCTATGGGTAATAGACTTGGGATGGAACACACACAAATCTTCTCATAACCCTAGGTTTTTAACTAATTGCCTCTGAATGGTTGTCTTGAAATACCTGGTGTATAAACTGCAGAAAAGGGGTGCAGCTGTTTTCCACAGTGTTTGTCCCCAGCTTCTGTTTGTACTTGGAATTATTGAACATAATGATGAAGATCTTGACCCCATAACCCTTAAAATATGGTGTGAGGTACACCTGGTGCATAGAGTTTGGTTGGAGCACAGAGAAATCCAAGCGCTTTTTTGCAGAGTAATGTATCTAATTATAGAAACACTCTCCCATTGGAGATTTTGAGAAGTCTAAATCGGTTTGACCATTTTGATTGATGGCACAATCTGGTTTAGAAAACTTTGTTCAAATCAATAGTATAACCCTGCTACCTCTGCCTGTCCCTTCCCTTCCTCCTCCCGTGCCCTCTCCCCTTTCTGGTGTCTATGCTTTTGAAGGTGAGGTATAATGTTGGTCGTTAAGATAATCCAGAAGGCTTAGTTCTGTGTGTGTTCTTTCCCTGTAAACCCTAGTTAAAAGTTATGCAGAATGTATAAATTGTATTTGGTACCACAGTTGGTTCAAGGAAACAATGAGTTAGAATTTTTTTCCCCGTGGAAATGGATTTCAAAATTAAATCTCTAGAATAAGTTAATCTTTAACAGTCATATTAGCAAATCTATACTATTAAAAATGTTAATACTGTTACACATATTCTGCATAACTTTAAAATAAACTAAAGTTTTCTGTGAAATCTTTATTGGAGCAAACAGTCATTTTACAACATGCAAAAAATTATGAATAATTTGATAATAAAATCTATCTTCTGATTTGGAGAATATCATTCCATTATAAAGGTTTCACTTCTTTATGGATGTTTTAAAATAGATGTAGACACCTGAAATTACTATCATCACGTCTCTAGTAACTGGAACTACATTTTTCAATTGCAAAAACAATTTCAAGCTTATTTTAATATTCCAGACGTAATAATTTTACTAATTTTTGCTGGACTTTGATAGTAGAGGGAGCCCCTCTTTCTGGATGAGAAGTCTCTGGGAGCCATAGGAAAGATCGTGACTTTCCCCATAGGTTTCCAACAGACTGTGAAGCAGTTGGTTGGCTCCTACGGGGACAGGACCAGGGGCATTTTCCCCTCCCCCTTTTTTTATTGTGGTGTGGTGATGGTTTTCAGTGTCTTCTGCAGGTAAGGCACTCAATGTTTTTAACATGCCCTTTTTCATTGCCTCAGTATTTTGATATTTTCATTGGCTGTTAAACGTGGAAACTTTTTAACATGCTTTGTCGCATTTATATGCTACAGGTTACAAAGTGAGAGCCTTGTATACACTTCAATACTTAAAAAGTACCCGTACTCAGTACTCAGCCGGCAGCATAATGAAAAGTGGGACTAGACACGGTGTCCATATGGAGAGGAAAAATATACATAGAATATTTTTAACAAAATGTATTCATTGTATAAATGGAATCCTTCTGTAACTTTGGTAACTGCATACTTGTTGTTTGCTAATGAACCAGAGGAGGTATAATACTTTAGAATTGTGTAACATTAAAGTATAAACTTTTGTGTTTAAAGAGAGAGAACATTTTATGGTGTGTACTTTTAAAAAAAGGAAACAAAGCTGCATGCAACAGCTTGAAATTGTATATGCAGGTATTAAAGGTGCAATACTGGTTAGAAAAAAACAGGGCCTCCCACTGGGGAGCTGCCTTAATTTTGAAGAAACAAAATCATAAAAGCCTAATTTATATCCTCTCCCTTTAAAAATATTCAAAGCAGTGATTTTATACTGCCATTGTCATGGTTCTTAACTGATGTGTCTGTAAAGTTGCACCCCCAGTCCCTTGAGCCTTGGTATTTATTGTAAATTCTCCTTTCACAGCAATTGTTAAAACCGTTAGTGCCCTGAAGTGTATGGCTTTACGCTGAAGATTGGGTGGGTGTGTCCTCTGATGTGTGTGGTAGGCATTTAATGTGGTTGTCTTCTGCTTTATTATACTGTGACTGTTAGAAAGCCTAGGGCTCATTTGGCTGTCCCCTGGGAGAGGTTGAGGGTGCACCTTTATGAACATGGAAAGGTTCATCACAGCAGTTACCCAGATTATTAATCCTCTCTATACCAAGCTCTCCCTGTTTTACAGCTGATGGGATGGGTGTTTGGGATCTTTTCTCCCTAATTTACCAAGTATTGCACTATTAATACCAGCCCTGGAAATGAAAGGAATCAACCACACTGGTGTGTATAATCAGACAAGCAAGGTTGTATATAAAGGAGATTTGAGCAAGCTGCCCTGAAGAAAGGCATAGTGACAAGATGAGAGAGATGCATTGTTTGGAGATGTGTTTAGCCAGTGCCCTTCTTCCCCACGAGCCCCCCCAAGGCTCAGAGCGGTACTGGCTTTTAAAGGGAAAGGCCTTCATTTCTTCGTTTATCCCCCCAGCAGCGCTGGAGAGCGAGGTGGCTTCAATAAGCCTGGTGGTAAGTTTTTGAGTATTACCATGGATAGTGTTTAAAAAAAAATACAGTCAGTTTTTAGAAAAATATAATTTTTTATTAGTTTCATAAGTGGTTTAAAAATGATCTATACAAAAGAGACTAATGGGTACTGCCGGCATTGTCTTAGGGGTAATAAGGTTAACCTATGGTTATGAAACAAAGGGTAACTTGAAGTATTCAGCAACTGCTTCTGTAATGTGGGGGAGAATACATACTTAAAATTTGGTTTATTTGGAGGAAATTTTTGACTTAAATTTAACACTAATTTGGCGCATAAGCATTGAAAGTGTATTTGGTTAATGGTTTAAAAGCAAACCAACAAAACAAAAAAGCAAACCCTAGCAAACTTGTCACAGATGTTAAAGGGGCGCTGCTCCATTTTAGCAGTGCGGGTCATTTTGAATTTAACAAAGCCCTATCAAATGGTGGTGTAGTAGATAGCTGTGTGTGTTTGTAAGGTTTGTAGCTTGTAAGACGTGCACTAATAATGTTTTATATGATCTTTCCTGATTGGCAGGACCTATGGATGAAGGACCAGATCTTGATCTAGGTAATTTTGAATTCCTGAACTTTATATCATGCCTTATAAATGAATTGCATAGAAATAAATGCATGCTGAACTTCAGCAACCTGATAAATCAATGTTATGTTCTTGCTGTCGAGGGAAATTGAGGCACTTTCTTTATTGTGAATGTTAATCATAATAGCCTTAAACTAAAAGTTTTCCATGCTGTTGTTCCATGTTGTGGGTGGTTTTCTTAGCTTTGTGATAAATGCCATTGGGGAATAGTGACAGACTGGTTGAGCTGATGTAAGATATACAACGTGTTTTTCCTTGAAGGCCCGCCTGTAGATCCAGATGAAGACTCTGACAACACTGCAATTTATGTGCAAGGATTAAATGACAACGTGACTCTAGATGACCTGGCGGACTTCTTTAAACAGTGCGGGGTTGTGAAAGTGAGTAAAAGTATAATCAGGTTATCTGGCAGAATTTTGAACTACAGAGCATTTTAGAGAGACCAAATTAATAATATTGTTATAAAGTTCCCTGATTTTGGTGTTCTTGGCATCAAGTAGTTTGCTCCTTAAAAGACCAATGCATTTTGTTTTAAACAGTTTTACTGAGATTAATTCATATACCATACATTCCATCTAAAGTGTGCAATCACTGTCTTCTAGTGTAGTCACGGAGTTGTACATTTATCACCAGAATCAATTCTAGGATTTTTTTTAAATTTATTTATTAATTTAAAAACAAACCAAATAAAACACCAGCATATATAATCAGTAATTCACAGTATCATCACTTAGTTGCATATTCATCATTTCTTAGAACATTTGCATCAATTCAGAAACAGAAATAAAAAGACAATAGAAAAAGAAATAAAATGAAAACAAAAAAGAAAAAAAAAGATTATACCTACCATACCCATTACCCCTCGCTTTCATTGATCCCTAGCATTTCAAATTAAATTTATTTTAGCATTTGTTCCCCCTATTATTTTTATTCCATATGTTCTACTCTTTTGTTGACAAGGTAGATAAAAGAGCATCAGACCCAAGGTTTTCACAATCACATAGTCACCTTGTGAAAGCTATATCATTATACATTCCTCATCAAAAAACATGGCTACTGGAACACAGCTCTACATTTTCTGGCAGTTCCCTTCAGCCTCTCCATTACATCTTGGTTAACAAGATGATATCTACTTAATGCGTAAGAATAACCTCCAGGATAACCTCTTGACTCTGTTTGGAATCTCTCAGCCATTGACACTGTCTCATTTCACTCTTCCCCCTTTTGGTCGAGGAGGTTTTCTCAATCCCTTGATGCTAAGTCTCAGCTCATTCTAGGGTTTTTCTCAATCCCTTGATGCTGAGTCTCAGCTCATTCTAGGATTTCTGTCCCATGCCGCCAGGAAGGTCCACACCCCGTCCCACGTAGACAGGGGGAGGGTGGTGAGTTTGCTTGTTGTGTTGGCTGGAGAGAGAGGCCGCATCTGAGCAACAAAAGAGGGTCTCTTGGGGGTAGGCCTAAATTTTAAGTAGACTTGACCTATCCTTTGTGGGGTTAAGTTTCATATGAACAAACCCCAAGACTGGGGGCTCAGCCTATAGCTTTGGTTGTCCACACTACTTATGAGAATATCAAGAATTCAACTTGGGGAGGTTGAATTTCTCCCCGGTCTCACCATTCCCCGAAGGGGGCTTTGCAAATACTTTTCCACTCACTGATTGAATCACTCTGGGATTCATTGGGGCATCACTCTGGACAAACTAACAGAATCTCGTGTCCTACCTGAGATTCCAAGTACTTATGGTGTTCAATCAAACTATCTACATAAGTTATATTAGGAAATACACTAGTCAAAATATAAATTTTGTACCACATAAACATTTTTTGCTTTAGTCTCACACATAAGGTGACATTTTAAAATATTAATTACCATCTATCTTCAGCACCCTGCAATAATGACATTCGTTTGTTCTTCTTCATGCAAAAGCATTTTTAAAATTTGTACATTTAGTCACTATCATTATACACTGTAGGCATTCCTAGATTTTACCATCTCAATCTTTAACATCTTTCTTTCTGATTTCATTTATGTCTCCAGCCCTCCTCCCTCTATCATTCTCACATGCAGCTTCATTCAGTGTTTTAACATAATTGTATTACAATTAGGTGCTGTCCATTTCTGAGTTTCTGTATTCATTCCTGTTGCACAGTCTGTATCCCTTCAGCTCCAGTTACCCAATATCTTACCCTATTTCTATCTCCTGATGATCTCTTACCAACAACATATTCCAAGTTTATTCACTAATGTCAGTTCATATCGTTGAGACCATACAGTATTTGTCCTTTAGTTTTTGGCTAGTCTCACTCAGCATAATGTTCTCAAGGTCCATCCATGTTGTTACATACTTCATAACTTTATTCTGTCTTAAAGCTGCATAATATTCCATCATGTGTATGTACCACAGTTTGTTTAGCCACTCGTCTGTTGATGGACATTTTGGCTGTTTCCATCTCTTGGTAATTGTAGATAATGCTGCTGTAAACATTGGTGTGCAAATGTCCGTTTGTGTCTTTGTCCTTGTGTCCTTTGAGTAGATACCTAGCAAAGGTATTGCCAGGTCATATGGCAATTCTGTATTCAGCTTTTTGAGGAACCGCCAAACTGCCTTCACAGCAGTTGCACCATTTGACATTCCCACGAACAGTGAATAAGTGTGCCTCTTTTCCACATCTTCTCCATCACTTGTCATTTTCTGTTTTGTTGATAATGGCCATTCTGGTGGGTGTGAGATGATATCTCATTGTGGTTTTGATTTCCATTTCTCTAATGGCCAGGGACGTTGAACATCTCTTCATGTGCCTTTTGGCCATTTGTATTTCCTCTTCTGAGAAGTGTCTGTTCAAGTCTTTTTCCCATTTTGTAATTGGATTGGCTGTCTTTTTGTTGTTGAGTTGAACAGTCTCTATAAATTCTGGGTACTAGACCTTCATCTGATATGTCATTTCCAAATACTGTCTCCCATTGTGTAGGCTGTCTTTTTACTTTCTTGATGAAGTTCTTCGATGCACAAAAGTGTTTAATTTTGAGGAGTTCCCATTTCTTTCTTTCTTTCTTCAGTGCTCTTGCTTTGGGTGTAAGGTCTATAAAACCGCCTCCAATTATAAGATTTATAAGATATTTCCCTACATTTTCCTCTGTTTTATGGTCTTAGACCTAATGTTTAGATCTTTGATCCATTTTGAGTTAACTTTTGTATAGGGTGTGAGATATGGGTCCTCTTTCATTCTTTTGCATATGGATATCCAGTTCTCTAGGCACCATTTATTGAAGAGACTGTTCTGTCCCAGGTGAGTTGACTTGACTGCCTTATCAAAGATCAAATGTCCATAGATGAGAGGATCTATATCTGAACACTCTGTTCGATTCCATTGGTCGGTATATCTGTATGCCAGTACCATGCTGTTTTGACCACTGTGGCTTCATAATATGCCTTAAAGTCAGGCAACGTGAGACCTCCAGCTTTGTTTTTTTTCCTCAAGATACTTTTAGCAATTCGGGGCACCCTGCCCTTTCAGATAAATTTGTTTATTGGTTTTTCTGTTTCTGAAAAGTAAGTTGTTGGGATTTTGATTGGTATTGCATTGAATTCTAGAATATTTTGACCCAGAAGAGATATTACTATGTTACACAGTCCTGGTTTCATCCTCTGACTTACCTTTCTAGTAACACACACAACCCTGAACTTTCCCTTTCAGCCACTGTTACACCTTCATATCATCACTGTTAATTACACTCACTGTAATCTGCACATATCAGCTCCCCATCTTCTGCCCTCATTCTGTCTACTAGTGATCTATGTTCTAGATATTAATACTATGAGTTTGCTTATTATATTTAGTTCATATTAGTGAGGTCATACAATATTTGTCCTTTTGTGTCTGACTTATTTCACTCAGCATAGTGTCCTCGAGATTCATCCATATAGTCACATCATCACTTCATTTCTTACAGCTGCATAATGTTCATATATATACAACAAACACATTTTGTTTATCCATTCATTGCTTGATAGATACCTGGGTTATTTCCAGTTGTATTGGCAGTTGTGAATCAGGCTCTTAGGAACATCAGTGTGCAAATGTCTGTTTGTGTCCCTGCTTTCAGTTATTCTGAGTACATGCCTAGTAGTGGGATTGCTGGATCATATGGCAGTGATCTTTCTCCACATCCTAACACTTACAGTTTTCTTTCTTTTTTTAATAGTGTCCATTCGAGTAGGTGTGCAATAATATCTCCTAGTTTTGATTGGCATTTCAGTAATAGCTAGTGATCTTGAACACCTTTTCATGTGCTTTTTAGCCGTTTATATTTCCTCTTTGAAAAAATGTGTATTCATGTCTCTTGCCTATTTTTAAACTGAGTTTTCTTTTTATTATTCAGTTGTGGCATCTTTAGTATTAAACCCTTGTCAGATAATGTTTCCAAATATTTTCTCCCATTCAGTAGGCTACCTTTTCACTATTTGACAAAATCACCTGAAGTCCAAAAGCGTTCAGTTTCGAGGTGGTTCATGTATTTATTTATTTTTTTTGTTCCTTATGCTTTGGGTGTAAGGCCTAAGAAGCCACCTTCTATCTCAAGATCTTGAAGATGCTTCCCTAGGAGATTTTTCTTACAGGAATTTTATAGTTAATTTTTATATAAGATTTGAGATAAAGGTCCTCTTTCATTCTTTTGGATATGAATA
Organism: Tamandua tetradactyla; assembly: GCF_023851605.1. Lineage (NCBI taxonomy): Eukaryota > Metazoa > Chordata > Mammalia > Pilosa > Myrmecophagidae > Tamandua > Tamandua tetradactyla. The sequence goes on along the minus strand of NC_135331.1, from coordinate 33,739,122 downwards.
TCCAGTTTTCCCAACATTGTTTGTTGAAGAGAGTATTCTGTCCCAGTTGGATGAACTTGTCAAAAATCAGTTGACAATAGATGTGAAGTGCCTGTTTCTGAACTCTCAGTTTGATTCCATTGGTCAAAATGTCTGTTTTTTATACCAATACCATGCTGTTTTTATGACTATAGCTTTGTAAAGTTTTGTAATAGTCTTTAAAGTCAGGAAGTAAGCATCCTCTAACTTCATTTTTCTTTTTCAAGATGTTTTTGGCTGTTTGGGGTTCTTCAGCCTTCTAAATAAATTTGGTAATTGGCTTTTCCAATTCTGCAAAGAAGGTGGTTGGAATTTCAGTTGGGATTGCATTGAATCTGTGAATCTGTAAATCAATGTGGGTAATGATTTAGTCTTCCAATCCATGAACACGAAATGTCCTTCTATTTATTTAGGTCTTCTTTTATTTCTTTTAGCAATGCTTTGTCGTTTTCTCAATACAGGTCCTTTATAACCATCATTAAGTTTATTCCTAGTATTTGATTCTTTTAGTTGCTATCATAAATGGAATTTTTTTCCTGATTTCCTTCTCAGATTACTCATTACTAGTATATGGAAACATTACTGATTTTTACATGTTAATCTTTTATCCCACCGCTTTGCTGAACTCATTTATGAGGTCTGGTAGCTTTGTTGTAGATTTTTCTGGACTTTCTAATAAAATCATACCATCTGTAAGAAGTGAAAGTTTTGTTTCTTCCTTCCCGATATGGATGCCCTTTTATTTCTTTGTCTTGCCTAATTGCTCCAGCCTGAACTTCTTGTATAGTGCTGAGTAACAGTGGTGACAGTGGGCATCCTTGTCTTATTCCCCATCTCAACGGGAAAGCATTCAGTCTTTCACCACTGGGTACAGTGTTAGCTGTGGGTTTTTCATTTATGCCCTTTAACATGCTAAGAAAATTTCCTTCTATCCCTATCTTTCGAAGTGTTTTTTTATCAAGAAGGGATGCTAGATTTTGTCTTGTGTCTTTTCTGCATCAGTATGGTTCTTTTTCGATTTGTTAATGTGGTATATTACATTGGTTTTCTTGTGCTGAACCATCCTTGCATACCTGAGATTAAACCATCTTGATCGTGGTGTATGATTCTTTCAATGTGCAGTTTAAGTTTGTAAGTATTTCATTAGAGAGATTGACCTGTAATTTTCCTTTCTTGTAATTATCTGGTTTTAGTATTAGGCTTCATAGCATAAGTTAGTAGCATTCTGTTCTTTTCAATTTTCTGAAGAGTTTGAACAGGATTGGTATTAAATCTTTTTGGAATGATGGGTAGAATTCACCTGTGAAGCCTTCTGGGCCTGGGCATTCTTTGTTGGGAGGTTTTGATGATTGTTTCAGATGTTGAGATTTTCAGTTTCTTCTGGAGTCAGTGCAGGTTTTTCAGGTCTTTCTACGAAATTGTCCATTTCATCTAAGTTGTCTAGTTTGTTGGTATACAGTTGTTCATAGTATCCTGTTATGATCTTTTTTTTTTTTTGCATGGGAAGGCACCGGGAATCAAACCCCGGTCTCCGGCATGGCAGGCGAGCACTCTGCCTGCTGAGCCACCATGGCCCACCCTTATGATCTTTTTATTTCAGTGGGGGGCCCCCTTTTCATTTTCAAATTTTATTTACTTCTTTCTCTTTCTTTAATGGTCTCACTAAGGGTTTGTCAGTTTCATTTATCTCAAAGAACCAGCTTTTGGTTTTGTTGATTCTAATTTTTGTTGTTCCTTAATTTCATTTATTTCTGCTCTAATCTTTGTTATTTCTTTCTGCTTGCTTTTGAATTAATTTGTTCTTTTTTTTAGTTCCTTTAGGCGTGCAGTTAAGGTCATGATTTTAGCTCTTCATTGCCTTTTTCTTTTTTGTGTATGCTGTATGGTGGGGTCACATTTCATTCTTTAGCCATATGAGTATTCCATTATTGCAGCACCATTTGGTGAAATTTTTTTGTTTGTCTGTTTGGGAAGTGCATGGATTAGGCATCAAACCCAGGTCTCCCAAATGGCAGGCATGAATTCTACCACTGAATCACCCTCACACCCCTTCTTTGTTGCTTTTTATTTGTTTATTGTTGTTGCTTTTTAATATAGGCATTTAGTGCTATAAATTTCCTTCTCAACACTGCCTTCACTGCAATGGTATATTGAAGTAACCTACTATTATTTTAGATAACGTCTATTACTTCTTCAGTTTTGTTAAAGTTTGCCTTGTGTATTTTGGGGGTACCCTGCTTAGGTGCCTCAAAGTGGTTAGGTGCATATATATTTATGATTATTATTTCTTCTTGGTGGGTTGCCCCTTTTATTAATATAGTGTCCTTTTTTGTCTCTCATAACAGTTTTGCACTTAAAGTCTGTTTTATCTGATAATAGGTACCTCAGCTTTTTTTTCCAGATACTGTTTACATGGAATATTTTTTCCAGCCTTTTACTCTCACCCTGTTTGTATCCTTGGTCTGACTTCTCTTGTAGACAACATAGATGGTTCATATTTTTTTTTATCCATTCTGCCAGTCTGTATCTTTTGATTGGGGAGTTTAATCCATTACCATTCATTGTTATTCTGTAAAGGCAGAAATTACTTTAACCATTGTATTCTTTGCTCTTTGTATGTCTTACTTTTGTGTGTCTCTTTTTTTTTACCCTTTTTTTGGTTACCTTTACTGAAAATCTTCATTTCTGCATTCTCCTCCAAGCCTCTCTCCAGTCCTTTCCTATCAGCCTGCAAGACTCCCTTTAGTATTTTTTATAGAGCAAGTTCTGCTTATCTGTGAATATCCTAAACTCTTCCCTCATTTTCTGAAGGACAGTTTTACCAAATAGAGAATTCTTGGCTGGCAATTTTTCTTTTTCAGTATCTCAGATATTTCATACCACTGCCTTTTCACCTCCATAGTTTCTGTTGAGAAATTGGCACTTTATCAGGCATCCCTTTTATGTTATGAATAACTTTTCTGTTGCTGCTTTCAGAAATTTGTCTTTATTTCTGGCATTTGACATTCTGAGAACTGTGTGTCTTGAAGTAGGTCTTTATTCTTATGTATTTGGTTTGGGATACATTTGCTTCCCTGTCCTGTATTTCCTAGGAGCTGGGAAGTTTTTAGCCATTATTTCAAACTCTTCTGTCCTTTTCCCTTCTCTTCTTCTGGGAACTCCGTGAAGCAAATGTCTGTGCACTTCATGTTGTCAATCATTTCTTAGAGACCCTGCTAAATTTTTCCCTGTATGTTCTTTTTCTGGCTTAGGCAGGCTCCAGGAATCGAACCCGGGTCTCTGGCATGCCTGTATGTTCTTTTGTCCTTTGCAGTTTGGATGCTCCATCATGTAGCTCCCTGATCCTTCTTCCTGTTCTAATATGCTGTTGTCTGCTTCTAATGTATGTTTTATTTCATCTGCTGGGCTTTTTATTCCCATAAGATCTGTTATTTTTCTTTGCATGCTTTCACATACTTCTTTATGCTCACCACTGTTATCTTAATATCCTTTACCTCTTTAGCCATCACACTGATTTTATTTCGTAGATTTGCTTGAGCATCTTCGATTAGTTATTCCAGGTTCTGTATCTCCTCTGATTTTTTATTTGCTCCTATAACTTGGCCATATCTTCCTGTTTCTTAGTTAGGTTTAGTATTTATTGCTGTTATCTGTGCATCAGATTATCTTGGCAAATTTAAGTCTGAAGGTCAGATTCTCTCTCTGATCAGAGCTTTTCTTGTTGATTGGGTTTGTGTTAGTGCTATTCTTTGACACTTGGTTCATTGGTATTGCTCATCCAAGGGTGGGCCAAGGCCCCACAAAGGGAGCACACACCAACTCCACAGGGCTTTAGGGAGAAGTTTAGGTAAAATGGCCTAAAAGCCCTTAATTCTGGTCCCAAAGGGTGTACTTTCCTGGCCTGCCCAGCATTGGCCCTCTTTGTCCAAAAGCCTTTCAGCTGTCTTCCTAGAGGTGTGCTTTTCTCACCTGCCAGCAGATGGCACTCTTTGCCAACCTAGTTCACTTACCCCTCAGAAGGCAAGCTTTTCTCATCTCCCTGCCAAGTCCAAAGAATGGTTTAACTGTGCTAGGCAGGACAGGTTTAAACTACTGGTGGGCCCAGCAGTCCACATTTGCTGGTCAAAAGCTGGCACTGTGCTAGATCATGTCCTGCCCTATTAGGAGAGTGGACCTTTTGTTAGATAGAAAAAAGCCCAATAGAGAGATTATTCTCACATATCACTGGATATAAGAAAACATATAGATTAGACTTTAAATATATGCACATTTAATGCAAGAAATACCCATGAAACTTATATTCTTTACAATGTGGCTCCTGAACAAGCTTACCTACTTTTGATGTTCTGCTATACTCGTTGGGTGCCTCTGTGTCAGGGCAAGTGTGGGGATATTAGGAGAAGGTGGATGGGGATGCAGTTGGGCCCGTGCTGTTAATTACACACTTTTTAATTTCTGGTCTTTATTGTTTTTTTAAAGAAACATACTAAAGAAAGGGAATCACTTAACAATCACATTTGCTCTAGAAATTTAGAAAAATAAGTCAGACATAATTCCACTACCTGGAGATAAACTAGCAACCTAGTGAACATGTGTCTGCATGTGAAAAGTTACTGCTTTTGACAATTCGAGGAGCTTTTTTGGGTTTCACATGGACTTTTTCTCCCCATATTAGTACATTCTAGTCACAGCCTAACCATGCTGTTTTGTCCAGATGAACAAGAGAACTGGGCAACCCATGATCCACATCTACCTGGACAAGGAGACAGGAAAGCCCAAAGGCGATGCCACAGTGTCATATGAAGACCCGCCGACTGCCAAGGCTGCCGTGGAGTGGTTTGACGGTAGGAGCCCCAGGATCGATAAGGGTGTACTTGCTGGCATTTTTAATTCTGTTTGACTCTTGGACACCTGTTAGGGTTTGTAGCAAATGTTGTATGTGTCAGTTTGCAGGTCAAGAAAGGGTCTTCTTGATATATTTTAATCTTTGGCTGTTAGAACACTCATTTTCTGAAGTGATTCTAGACGAGGGACAGACATATGTTCTGAGTGACTATAGGGCATGGCAGAAACAAGGAACTTGAGAGCCTTAGGAACAAGAAGATCTTGCATCTGCCTTTTGAGGAAACACTACATGCCAGTTGAGAACTGTGTGTGGGCCTAGCCCCTGACCCTAGTTTGGGAAAACCTTTGTTTTCAGGCATTATCATTACAACTCCACCTTGTTTAAAGTTGCAAATGATTTCCCAAGCACAGATATATTATCAGAATGTACAGAAAACCCTCAGAGGAAACATCTTAGCCAGTGTACATTTTGAGTTCATACATTTAAGTAAGGCCTCAACATTGATGCTAGATTTTCACTTGAGACAAATCCAACTTTAAAGTATCACGCAGTTCTGGATTTGCTCCCTTGGCTGGTCCCTGTTCTTATTTTTCCTGCTTCTCACATTAGACTGGTGTATTCTTGGCCTCCTTCAGCTTTCTACCAGCAAAGTGTCATTTAAAGCCTTGTTCTCTAGCTATGCCAGTAAAAATCTTAGATGTAAAGAGAAAATCTTTATCAAGGAGCAGACTTGATGCAACCAGAGATTGTTGCGTTTGATAATGGTAACCTTTTCTTGTCCCTTAAAAAGGTCAAAGTTGGAGCTTGGGAATAACTGACATTGTTATTTTGTTCCAGGGAAAGATTTTCAAGGAAGCAAACTTAAAGTCTCTCTCGCACGGAAGAAGCCTCCAATGAATAGCATGCGAGGTGGTATGCCACCCCGTGAGGGCAGAGGGATGCCGCCCCCTCTCCGTGGAGGTATTTACTGGTCCTTTCTCTTAGCTATTTCTGTGTTGCTTCTTTGATAACACTTGTCCTCAAGAAACTTGATTTCTCAACCCCATCAGAGACACTAAAAAGGTATGTAGTCAAGAGTAGATTGTTGAATGCTAACAGTAAATGTTTGTGAGCATTAAAAGGAAAGAAGTAAACAGCGTAGGTTGACTAGTCAGGGAGGCTTGAAGCCCTGTGGAGCCACTCTGCCTTCATGTCAGCCCTCAGATTGCCATTGACTGCCATTGACTCTGTTCCTTGGTTTTCCCATTGTTCTGAAAATGCCTGCCCTATAGAACTGTGAAAGTTAAATGATGTACATAGAAAATGTTCCTCCCTGAGCCTGATTGTTAGGACAAAACTCATGCCTAAGCTGGACTCACAGGCCTCTAGGAAGTACAGGCAGATGTTGGGGAAATGGGAAAGTGGTCTGTGCATTCACACAGGGGTGTTTTCCCTTTGAGTGAATGTGGTGCTAAAAGAGGTGAACTGCTGTTTCGTATTGCAGGTCCAGGGGGCCCAGGAGGTCCTGGAGGACCAATGGGTCGTATGGGAGGCCGTGGAGGAGACAGAGGAGGCTTCCCACCAAGAGGGCCCCGGGGTTCCCGTGGGAACCCGTCTGGAGGAGGAAACGTCCAACACCGAGCTGGAGACTGGCAGTGCCCCAATCCGTATGTATATTTCTTTTGACAAACTGAAGCCCTTCTCGTAAATGAAGTCTGTCTCTGGTGTCTCACCTCTTTCTTAAACCTGGAGTAAAGGGCTGTTGGATCCTTTCAGTCTAGAATATGAGGACAACCCCTCCCTGGTAGGGGCGAGGGAGTAATCAGCCATATGCACCAGCTGTTTCAGTAGTCTCAAAGTTGCAACTCAAATTCATCGCATTGGAATGAATGAAGTGTACATGGTTGTATACACATTTTCATGGGGCATACCCTGGTCCCATGGGTACTTTGCTGCCTGAGGTTATGATCTGAAGCCAGTTTCTGTGGACTGATAGTGTTTGAGGTACCTGGCTTTGACCTGGGGCCCAGTGTTTTTGATGACAGAATGCAATTTGTATCTGCTCGAATGTCTCCTTTGCATATATTCATGTTCAGCACTTTAGTTCAGTTGGTGATTTCGGCTGTGATATAATTTTGTCCAGGGGATGTGGAAACCAGAACTTTGCCTGGAGGACAGAATGTAACCAGTGTAAGGCTCCTAAGCCTGAAGGCTTCCTCCCACCACCATTTCCACCCCCAGGTAGGTACGGGTTTTGTCAGAAACAAGCTTTTTTTGTTAAAGCTTAGCAGACTTGATAAATGACAGCTGCCCACTTCTTAGATTCGGGTTAGCATTTGCAATTAGTATCTCTGGGTTTTGTTTTCGTTGCATCGTCATATCTAAGTTGTGACCCAGATGTTCAAATTGAATGAACATGAAACCCAATTCTGTTTCTGCCTTGGGTAAGGGAAGCAGATTCTGAGCAGTCTTGAAGGCATGTCCACAGAGCCTCTGCTTCTACCCATTTCTCTCTGTCTTGCCACTGATCTGTTTGTTGTCTTCCACCCTTTGCGTACTTCTTAGGTGGTGACCGTGGCAGAGGCGGCCCTGGTGGCATGCGGGGAGGAAGAGGTGGTCTCATGGATCGTGGTGGTCCCGGTGGAATGTTCAGAGGTGGCCGTGGTGGAGATAGAGGTGGCTTCCGTGGTGGCCGGGGCATGGACCGAGGTGGCTTTGGTGGAGGAAGACGAGGTGGCCCTGGGGGGCCTCCTGGACCTTTGATGGAACAAATGGGAGGAAGAAGAGGTGGCCGTGGAGGACCTGGAAAAATGGATAAGTATGTGATGGTGATGAATACCAGTGGGGTGGCTACCGGGTGGGTAAGGAGGGCAGCCCTCTCCCAGGGACAGATCCTTTTGGCAGCAAGAGGCTCTTCCCAGTGCTCAGGATTAGTGAAGGGAAGAGGCTGCTTTGGGCTCTGGGGGATGGACTACCTTTCCTCCCCACATTCTAACTGAGCAACCCACTCCCATTCTGCCCTGCAGAGGTGAGCACCGTCAGGAACGCAGAGACCGGCCCTACTAGACACAGAGACCCCTGCAGAACTGCATTGACTACCAGATTTATTTTTTAAACCAGAAAATGTTTTAAATTTATAATTCCATATTTATAATGTTGGTCACAACATTATGATTATTCCTTGTCTGTACTTTAGTATTTTTCACCATTTGTGATGAAACATTAAAACAAGTTAAATGGTAGTGTGCTGAGTTTTGTTTTTTTTTCCTTTTAAAGATGGTGGTTTAAGATTAAACCAATGGGAACCCCTTGTGAGCATGCTCAGTATCGTTGTGAAAAACCAAGAGGGCCTCTAACTGTAACAATGTTCATGTTGTGATTTTTTTTTTAAATAAAATTCCAAATGTTTATAAACAGTCATCCTTCTCAGCCTCTGTTCCAGTCACTTCATGCCCTGTACCCACCAGGCAGTGGAGTACAGTCCAGATCACAGCTCGTCTACAGCATGTGAGGGAAAGTCTGACATGGCTGTGACGTCAAAACAGAACACTGGCATCGCGGTCACTGTGCTGCCAGCAAGGAGAAGGGGGTCGGGATATCAGATTGGAGCTCGCCCCAGTCTATTCAGTGCTGGAGTGCCTGTCACCACGGCTTTAAAGGCTTCAGTTTGAGTGGTCCTCTGAATGCCACCCCCACGTGGTGGTGAAGCACAGACTCCCACACACCTCTTACGTCTTGAGATTAAAGGCTGACTTAGGGAAAACCACTGAGAGAGAGGAACCATTTTGTTTTTACTTCCTACTCAACTGAGACATTAGCTGAAGCTTTCTTCTGGTATTACAGTGTCACTTTAAAATTTTGCTAAACAGCATAATACTAAAATAGATGGCCACTTAGAACTCCCTGGTTGTCTTGGTCAGAGGCGAGGCCCTTGTTCCTGCTGCACATATCGCTGAAATTCTTGAGAAGGAAATGAGCCATCTCTAACACTCTTCACCTGTCATCCTTTTTGGTTAGCCTTGCTTCTTCTTGGATTTGCATAAAGATAAGATTTAAGGTTCTGGCTGGTAGACTTAACTCTCACTCTTCTGTACATGTGGTTTCAGTCATTCAAAGACTGAGGCCCCTGATACAGTTACCTGAGAAAAGAGGTTTTCCAGATAGGCAGCTGTATCCCACCCAGTCCATGAAGTCAGTTTATCACCAGAAAGAGACTGCTCAAGAAGCATGAACTCTCGCCGTGACGTGCCAGTCAAAAAGACTAGCTGTTATACAAAGGTTCAAGGAGAGGCTGTCACTTCTAGTTGGTTGGGAGAGGCAGAGAATAATGTGGTTGATGGGCAGCAGAAAGAGACCAAAAAGCATTGGAGGAGCAAGTCCATCCCTCATTGGTCAAGATGGCCTAGCTGGCCTCAGGGTTTGCACCTGGGACACAACTCATCTGTGTTCTGCAGGTGGGCACATACTTTGTGCCAACTCCTTAGCCCTACTAGACTTCGTGTTTCAGTCTCCTATGAGCATAATCTGTTCTCACCTTTGAAAAAACCTGCCTCAACTTCCTCCAGAGACCAACCATTTTTCTCCTCCCTTGTATAGGACAAGTACATGGAAAAAGTGTGTCCCGTGCTCTCTCCCCTTCTAGAACCTGCTTCCAATCAAATCAGACTTTTGCCTCCAGTGAAACGGTAGCACTCAAAATCACCACTGACTTCCACATTGTCAAATCCGTGATAATTCCTTCTCAGCACTTCAGCCACAGACCTTGAAGCCTGTTCTTGGTCTGCTTTGGACACCCCATTCCCCTAGTTTTCTGCCCATCCTTTGCTCCCCTTTTCGTCTTTCTTACTTAAAAGCAGGAGAACCCTAAGGCTCAGTGTGAGGACTGACCCCCTCACTCCCTGGTGGCTTTAGGTATGAACTGCCGACTGCACCCTTCTCCCAGCTACGGTGTTCGACAAGCTTTAAGCAGGGCTCCTTTCCCCACCTGCCTCTTCCCTTTTCCCCATCTCAGAAAACTGCACTTGTCCAGTTGCCATGAATCTTGAAGCATCCTTGATTCCTCATTCTATACTCCCCACCCAATCCACTAGGTTCTCTCCAAACTACAGTAGAACACAAACCCACCCACGCCACCTTCATCGTCTACGCTGCCCAGCCCCTCTCCTAGCCCTGGCACTGGGCTCTGCTTCACCCCTTCGGCCCTCTAGCCTCTTTTCAGACAGCCCAGAATGAAATGAGTTCTTAACACCACAATCAATGCTCTCAAAAACCCCTTGTTTAGGAAAACCAGATGTTCACAAGCAAAAAGATGACGGTGGATTCCTACCTCACACTATATACAAAAGTCAACTCAAAAATGGATCAAAGACCTAAATCTAAAAACCAAGATTATAAAACCAGAAGAAAACAGGGAAGCATCTCGGGACCTTGTGTTAGACAATGCTATCTTACATTTTATACCAAAAGCATGAGGAACAGAAAGAACTTTAAAATTAATTTTTGTGCATGAAAGGGCTATCAAGAAAGTAAAAAGAACAACCTACAGGATGGAGAAAATATCTGGAAAATTTATCTGATATGGGTTTAATATCCAGAATATACAGGCATACCTCAGAAATATTGTGGGTTCAATTCTGGACTTCCACAAGTCATGAATTTTTTGGTTCCCGACAGTGTGTATTAAAGTTATCTTTAAGCTGTAGTCAATTAAGGGTGAAATAGTATGGCTAAAAAACAACATAGGTTACTTATTTTAAAAAATATTGCTAAAAATGCTCACAATCATCTGAGCCTTCTTTTTGCTGATGGAGTCTTGCCTCGATGTTGATGACTGCTGGTTGATCAGGGTGAAGGTTGGCATGGCTGTGGCAATTTCTTAAAATAAGACAGTTTGCTACACTGATTAACTCTTCCTTTTACAAGATTTCTCTGTGGCAAGCAATGCTGTTTGATAGCATTTTACCCATAGGAGAACTTCCTTCAAAATTGAAGTCAATCTGGTTAAGAATAAAGTAGTTGTCTGTTGTTTGTTATTGCTGATCTCAGACCCCCCCTGAAAAAAAAAAATTGAAGTCAGTCTTCTCAAACCTTGCTGCTGCTTTATCTAGTATGTTTATGTAGTACTTAAAATCTGTGGTATTTTCAACAGTGTCCACAACATGTTCACCAGGAGTAGATTCCATCTCAAGGGACTACTTTCTTTGCTCATCCATAAGAAGCAATTCTTGGTATTTCCACTACACCTGCAGTTCCTTCCTCCACTCACATCTTAAGTTCTGCAGTCATCCGTGAGAGTTGGCATCAACTTATTCCAAACTCCTCTTAATGTTGACATTTTGACCCCACATGAATCATGAATTTTCTTAATGACATCTAGAATCATGTATTTTTTCCAGAGGGTTTTCAGTTGACTTTGCCCAGATCCATCAGAGCAGTCATTAACTATGGCAGCTATTATAGCCTTAAGAAATGTATTTCTTCAAAAAAAGACCTGAAAGTCAAAATTACAACTTGATCCATGGGCTGCAGAATGAATGTTGTGTGAAAACAGCATTCACCTCACTATACATCCCCATCAGAGCTCTTGGGTAACCAGGTGCACTGTCAATGAACAGTTACATTTTGAAAGGAATCTTTTTTCCTAAGCTGATCTCAACAGTGGACTTAAAATAGTAAACCACGTTGTAAACGGATGTGTTGTCATCCAGGCTTTCTTGGATTTTACAGAGAACAGACAGGGTAGATTTAGCACATCTTAAGGACCCTAGGATTTTCAGAATCGTATATAAGCATTGGCTTCACCTAAACTCACCAGCTGCATTAGCCCCCAACGAGAGTTAGCCTGTCCTTTGAAGCTTTGTAGCCAGATATTGACTTCTCCTCTCTAGTTATGAAAGTCCTAGATGGCATCTTCCAATAGAAGGGTATTTCATCTACATTGATAATCTGTTGTTTAGTTTAATCTACCTTCATCAGTTATATTAGATCTTCTGGATAACTTATATCAGCACTTGCTGCTTCACCTTGCACTTTTATATTACAGAGGAGGCTTCTTTCCATAAACCTCATGAACCAACTTCTGCTAACTTCAGACTTTTCTTATGCAGCTTCCTCACCTCTCAGTCCTCCTAAGGCCTTGTTCCGGTTGAACTTTGGCCTAAGGGAATAAAAGAATGTTGTGACTGGTTTCTTCTATCCAGATCACTCAGACTTTCCTGATAACAGCAATAAGGCTTTTTCACTTTCTTATCATTCTTGTGTTCACTGGAGCAGCACTTTTAATTTCCTTCAAGAACTTTAACTTTGCATTCTCATCTTGGTCAACTACTTGGTGCAGGAGGCCTAGCTTTCGTTCTGTTTTGGCTTTCCACATGCCTTTCTCAAAAGCTTAATCATTTTTTAGCTTAATTATTTCTAGCTTTTGATTTATCAGGAGAGATGTACAGCTCTTCCTTCCACTTTAACACTTAAGAGTCTAGTGTAGGGTTATTAATTGACCTCATTTCAATATTGTGTCTCAGAAAATTGGAGAGGGAGAGAGACTGGAATGGCTGGTTGGTGGAGCAGTCAGAACACACACATTTATCAATTAAGGCCCTGCCTTATATGGGCATGATTTGTGATGCCCCAAAATAAGTACAACAGTCACATCAAACATCACAGATCATCATAACATATGATAATAATGAAAAAGTTGGGAATATTGGGAAAATTACCAAAAGTAACAGAGACATGAAGTGAGCATATGCTGTTGGAAAGAAGGGACCAATATCCGGCCCATGCACCCCAAAGAGGAAGAAAAGAACATGGGACCAATAGACATGTGGTTGCCACAAAATTTCAATTTATAAAAAATGCAACACGTGAAAAATGCAATAAAGCATAGCACTATAAAACGAGGTATGCTTGTATAGAGAACACCTATAACTTAAAAAGATAAATAGCCCAATTTAAAAAATGGGCTTACTAGTTCACCAAAGAAGTTATACTGATGGCTAATAAGCACATAAAAAGACATTCAACATTGTTAACCCTTAGGGAAATGCAAATCAAAATGGGTGGATGCACCATTTCACACCCACTAGAATATCAACTATTTACAAAAAGAAAAGTAACAAGTGTTAGGGTATGGAAAAAGAGAAACCCTGGTACATTGGTGAAAATGTAAAATGGTACATCCACCGTGGAAAACAGTTTAGTGTTTCCTCTGAAAGCTAAGTATGGGAACTACCATATGACCTGGCAATCCCACTTCTAGATATATACCCCAAAAAGTTGAAATCAGGGACTCCAGGTATTTACACACTAACATTCATAGCTGCATTATTCACAATAGCCAAAAGGTGGAAGCAACACAAGTGTCCATCAATAGATGAATGGATAAACCAAAAAGTGGCACATCTATACAATGGAATATTATTCAGCCATAAAAAAGGAATGAAGCCCTGATGCCTGCGACCACATGGATGAACTCTGAGGGCATCATATAGAGTGAAATAAGCTAGACACAAGAGACAAATACTATATGATCTCACTGAGAGGAAAAAAGTAGAATATGCAAAAACATACTTGCCAAAACTCACAAGACCCTACAAATTCTTAGCTCCTGCCAGCTTCCTGATCTCAGCACCCTCGCTCACTGCTGGCCTGAGTTGTTCCTCCAAGGGGTCAAGGAACACCCCATCTCGTGTCAGAGCCAGGTACATACTCATGAGACCCAAATCTGACCATGACACCACTGCATCACACATGGATTTTCTACTAAATTTTTTGATGTAGGTCTGTTAGCATCCATTTCCTAGATGAGGAGAACAGCAAGGAAAGGGCCAAGATGAGAGTTGAGGAAAGCTTCTTAGACTCTACCCTCCCTCTCCATCCCTAGGCACCTTATTTCTGAAAGGCTGGGTGCTCTAAGTGGAATCAGCCCACCACCACCCCCTACAGCCAGTGCTGAGGGCCTGCCCTGAGGGTTGGATATGGCCCCTAACAAGCAGCTCTTGCCGGAAGCTGCTGCCCAGACAACCATTGGATGCCACAGCCGTTGCCTGGTCCCTTCCTGGAGCTGGTGGCTGCCCCAGGAGTGACATTCTGTCCCTACCTAGAGAGGGTCTTCTAGCTGGTGCAAAATAGCCCTGGTAGAGGTGCTGACATTAGGCATGGGGAGATTTGGGCCTTTTTTTCCTACCCAAACAAGCATCTGGACCACAGTGGGCTCAGATGACTCAGGAAGTGTGGATTCTTAGTCCTGCCACAAAAAGGCTACCTTGAAGGGCTCACAGGGGCCTGAACGAAGCAGTGGGAGGATGGGAAGGAGAGGAGCAGGGGAGGTGGGAAGGGCACCAGAGGAAAAGTCTTACGTTGGTTTGGCCTCTGATCCAAACTCCCCATGAGCTCCTGGTCACACTTAGAGTAAAATTTTCCAACACAGACACACCCCACAGGCCTGGGCAAAGGTTGTAGGGTCAATGGGGAGACTGATCTCTGTCCCACACACTGTCAGCTGCTCCACAGGAAGCACGATGGACCATGCGGTTACCAGGGCCAGCTATAGACATGCCTGGGAACCAGCCCCAGACCCAAGGAAACCGCGCCAACAGCTGCTCTCACACTGCCCCTTCCTGCCCACTCCCAGCAGCAGCCAGGTGCAGGTTAAGGGAGCGGTGTGATGGGCAGGGTGGGAGGCAGGCGTGCTCAGATGCGTGGGTTTTGCTTCACTCTTGTGGAAGGCATGGGGTGGCAGCTCGGGGAAGCTCAGGGTCACCTGTTTCACAGCTGGGGCGGGAATTGGCTGGCAGGAGGCCTGGTAGCTGTGCCCACATCTGAAAAACACCCACCCCCACCCCCCAACCCCGCATGTCACTCACTTATTCAGGGCTGTGCTCCAGGCTCAGCCCAGACTGGGAGGCCCTCAAGTCGACCCAAACCCACCCGAGAGTTCCTGGAGCTGCCCGGTAAGGGCTGTGGCTTGAGGACTCCATGGCCATTTGACTTCTAGCTGTAATGAAGGCCAAGCTGGCCACTGGCTGGCACCCGGAAGTGGGCACGAGAACCCTGGCCATATGCCCACCAGCCAAAGGCCAAGCCCAGCCTTCTTGGAGGCTATGGCTCTCGATACACAGAGGTGGCTTCCATGGCCTCAGGGCATCCACGCCCAGACCTCCCTTCCCTGCAGCTGTTTCTGCAGCTTCGCTCCATCCTTTATGGAACAGGGGGGACGACATGGAGGCCAAGGCATATCACCCAGAAAGGGTTAAAGCTAGGCCCTTCTTGGCCTGTGCCAGGGTCTGGCGGTGCCAGTGGGGTTGGTGCTGCTGCTGCAATGTGTCTTGGCTTCAGAATGTTGGAACGTGTGGTCAGAGTGGGCCTCTGTGACCACGGTCCTGGCACAGGCCACAGCACATGGGGCCAGAGGGAGGGAAGAATGAGTCCCTGGTTCTCTCTGCCTCTGTCGCTCCCCCCTGCCTACATTGAGCATGTAATGGATTCTTTCTCACCAATTCCGAGTCAACTCCTCCTATTGTCTCATTTTACAGATGGTGCAACTGAGTCTCAGGGAGTGTAACTATCTTGCCCAATGACCCACAGCTTATCAGGTTCAATTCGGCCTCTCCTGTGTCCAGAGCCTAGTGGTGCGGGGAGGTAGCACAAAGAGGGGGCCAAATCCCAGTTTGGCTGCTGACCACATATCTCCTTTACCTCTCTGGGCCTCAGTTTCCCCAAACTGTAAAATGAGAACACATAGAATATGACAGCTTATCAGGTTATTCTGAGGCTTAAATTACTTAATATGCATACCCTGACCTTTGTTTCCAAACCTCTCTGCCTTCCCTCACCCCTGAAGTCCTGCCCTCGTCAGGTGGAGGCAGCCCTGTCTTCCCAGATGCTCAGGCCCTGAACCTGGGAAGTCACCCCTTGACTCTGTCTCTCCACCCACACCCAATTCACCAGCACATTCCACAGGCTCTCCCCTCAAAATACATCCAGGACCCGAGGCCCTCTCATCCCCCTCTCAGCCCTGGCTTTCTCCCAGGCTCCAGATGCAGCCCTGTCCCACCCCACCCCCACAGCAGGGAATCTGTTAGGACCTAAGTCAGGTCCCACCTCTCCATTGTTCCACAACCCCCTATAGCTCCCAGTGCCTAGAAGACACTTAGGACACAGTAGGTGCCATGTAAGTGTCCACCGTGACCATAAATAGTTACCCACCTCTCTCCCTCCGTGGTGGGGGTGGGGGTGGAAGTTGGGGGAGGGTATGCAAGTGTCCAGGGCCCTGGGACGAGAATGGCTCCACCTACTGAAAGGTCCTGAGGCCTCTGTGAGCAGATTGGCACCTTGCCATTTGGAACACAATGAATAGAAGTTCAAGAAATGCCCCCATCCTTGAATGGTATTCCTGTCCTATATTCAAATCCTGCTCTGCCAGCACCCCAGAATGGCCCTCCTGGACTTGACCCCATGACTTTCTGCAGGTCTAGAGCTTGCCTGGACCTGGCACACAGTAGGAGCTTTAAGCTTTAAGTTTGGCAACTGTCATTGGTACTGCCCCTCAGGCTGCCCCGCCCTGGCAGCGTGGCCACAGCCCAGCCAGGCCTAGTATCCCCGCCCAGCTGGCAGCAGCAGGGGGCAGGATTTCCCTCTGATCCTGCCAGGTCCCTCCTCTGCAGTTTGAAAAGAAACCAACCACAGTTAACCCTCCCCACCAGCAGACCCAGGCGGCCCCCTGCCTTAGTCTGTGCAAGGCCTCAGGCGTCCTAAGGTGGCCGGACTGGCCTCGCCACCAGCTTGTCTCTCAGAGTTTCAGTGTCCTCATGGCTCAAATGGCTCTCCCTTCCCCCCACATCTCCACTACCCTCAGGGTTAAAAAGGGTCATTTAGTAAGAATGGGGTGCCAGTCACCAAGTGGGTGGCAGTAACTGGGGGCCATCCCCCACACCCAGCCATGGCCACTGAGGGGAGGAAGCCCGCAGCCCAAGGCAGGGTGGCTTCAGTTATCAGGCCTGGGGAGGTCCATCCCTGCCGGAGGTGACAGTGCAGTCCTCGGCTACTATCGCTTCCTGAGTCCATCTCAGGAACAGGCCGTGCTGCCTGCCCCGGGAGGCCACCGGGAAGAAGGGTGCTGTGTGTGAGTGTGTGTGTGTATACACACACGCCTGCAGGCACAATCAGAAGGGTCCCTCTGTCCATTAGACCAAGGAAGGTGGAGGGGACGCTGGGGACTATAGCCAGGGTAGGGGGCCCAGGGCTCCTGGGCTGTTCCAGGCTGGGGGGGTGGGGTC
This sequence comes from Tamandua tetradactyla, assembly GCF_023851605.1. Lineage (NCBI taxonomy): Eukaryota > Metazoa > Chordata > Mammalia > Pilosa > Myrmecophagidae > Tamandua > Tamandua tetradactyla. The sequence continues at coordinate 33,722,004 of NC_135331.1, read as the reverse complement.
ACCTGGGGGCTTTGGTGCAACCGGGAACTACCGGGGCTCCGCTGCACAGACTGCGCATGGAAACCCTGGCTTTCCAGCCCGCCCGCTGGGGGGAGACTCCAGCTCCTCCCCCACCTCACCCGGCTGGCCCAGGAACTGCGCGGTCCCTTTAAGAGTGCGCAGGGGCCCCGCCCGCCCCCTCCAGGCCGGATCCGAATTCCAGGGAGGCGGGGCGGAGACGCCGGGTGCGGAGGCCGCAGCGGCGGCGCTGGCGGCGGATTCGGGATCCGCTGTGGCTCAGGCGGCACCTCCCTGCGGCGGCCCCGGCCCGGCTCCGGCCCCTGCCGGGGCAATGCCCCCCGGGGCTGCGGGATGACCCAGGTGAGCGCGGGGACCCCCAGACCCCCATTCCCGGCGTCGTCAGGCAGCAGCGGCCTCTCATCCGCCTGGGCTGTGTGACCTTGGGCGGCCCCGCACCCTCTCTGGGCCATGGCCCGGAGGACAGGCGGGGCCTAGAAGAGGCCATTCCGAGTTTGGCCTGGCTCGCGCGGGGCTGGGACGCTGGGAAGGCTTCTTGGAGAAGGCGGGGCCTGTCAGGGGTGGACAGACTAGGGGATAGCGTCCTGAGATAGCAGCACGGCCCGCCGGGGGACGCCCTGGCTCTGCCACCTACTGGTCTGAGACCTTGGGCAGGCCCCTACCCTCTCTGTGCCTCAGTTTCCTCAATTGTAAAATGGAGATAATCCCCCTTCCCTGACCACCAGGAAGACTCGTGGGCTCAGCCCTGGCCAAGGACGTTGCTGTTACTTATTTTGCTGTTACGTCGATAATATAATGGCACGGTCCTTGGGGAAGGGGGATTGAGGAGACGCTGGGACCCTCCCGGCCGGATGGCTTCCAGCCTCTGAACCTGGCTTCTCTCTTGTCTGCGGGAAGGGGGTTGCCAGGCTTTGGGCGTCATCTCCCTGGGGCTCAGTTCTTCACTTACAAAACGAGGCAACCGTGGTGAGTGGGAGGCTCACTAACTCCCCAACTCCACCACCCCCATAAAAAGACAACCAAACCGTAGCACGTGTTCTGTGTACTTCCCCGACACAAGTTATTTATGAAAATTATACCATTGAGTCCTACGTGGCAGGCAATATTATTGTTCCATTTTGCAGACTAATAAACTGAGGCACAGAGAGGTGTTTTTTTTTTTTTTCCACCAAGGGACTCAGCCCAGGCACTTGGCCTGCAGCAAGAGGATGGGTGCTGCTCTGTGGTGAACGCCGGCTGGGTGCTGGCTGTGGCTCTGACCTCTTTCCCTGCCTGCCCACAGTAACTCAGCCGGCCCGGGCATGGCGGACGTGGTGGCCGGCATCGCGGGCTCAGCAGCCAAGAGCGTCCGGCCCTTCCGCTCAAGCGAGGCCTACGTGGAGGCCATGAAGGAGGACCTGGCCGAGTGGCTCAATGCCTTGTACGGCCTGGGCCTGCCCGGGGGTGGCGATGGCTTCCTGGCGGGGCTGGCCACGGGCACTACCTTGTGCCAACACGCCAACGCCGTCACCGCGGCTGCCCGCGCCCTGGCTGCCGCCCGCCCGGCCCGCGGTGTGGCCTTCCAGGCGCACAGCGTGGCTCCCGGCTCCTTCATGGCCCGAGACAACGTGGCCACCTTCATTGGCTGGTGCCGCGGGGAGCTGGGCGTGCCCGAGGTGCTCATGTTCGAGACCGAGGACCTGGTGCTGCGCAAGAACGAGAAGAGCGTGGTGCTGTGCCTGCTGGAGGTGGCGCGCCGCGGGGCCCGCCTCGGCCTGCTCGCCCCGCGCCTCGTGCAGTTTGAACAGGAGATCGAGCGCGAGCTGCGCGCCACCCCGCCGCCTCCCCACGCCCCCGCCACGGGGGAGGACTCTGCCGAGGCCACCACGGCACCAGGGGTGCCCACCCGCGGGCCCCGCATGACGCCCAGTGACCTGCGCAATCTCGACGAGCTGGTGAGTCCTCTAACTGCGCATGCGCATGGCACCCGCTTGGCTTCTCATGCTGAGCACCGACTGTGTACCAGGGATCGGAGAGCAAAGCTGGGGCCTGCAGCAGGTCCCTGAGCCTCTCAGGGCCCATCCTCATATCTGCAGGTCATCCTACCCCCATGAAAGGGCAGCGTAGATGCATTTATTGAGCACCAAGTGCATACTTGGCTCCAAGGAGCTAGATATAACTAGAGAGCTAGGGAGATGCTGGGGGAGGGCAGCACTGTGCTCTGATCTCTCTCCCTTATGTGCTAACCATACACACATAAGTGCTGTGCATTCATTCACCCAGGGGCTGCATGATTTGAGCACCTCCTGTATACCCTGCATTCAGGTGCTAGGGAGATGCATCCATACCCTCACAGAAGTCAAGCCTGTTTGGATGCCACACAGCTTGGCTGCGTCGAGGTTTGGAAAGGCCTGGGAAAGGTGTCTGGCACACAGTAGGTGCTCAGTGAGGCCTGAAGGAGACCCAGGGGCCCCACAGGCAGGTGCCTCTTACTCCCCAGGGCCCTGCGCACATCTGGGACAGCCAGCCAGGTCCTGCGTGGAGCTGCAGGATTAGCCCCACTGTGAGCGTAGGAGGCACCAGCCCATGGTTTCAGCTCTTGCCTCATTCATCCAGGACCAAGGCGACCTAACCGCCCCTGGGGGCCAGGCCAAGAGTTTCCTTCTTATCGGGAGGTCAGGGCTATGGTGTGCTCCTCCCCTGGACGGGGTAGCTGGATGGCTGTGGGCAGAGGCTGCTGCCCTGCCCCCATCCTAGGTCAAGGTCATCCAAGGCTCCACCTGCTTATTTCCCCCTACACTGCCATGGGCTGGGGGCGGGTGGGGCAAGGACATGCCTGCAGATGTTTGTTCGCTGGCAGGTAGCCCATGTGTGCATGTGCCCACGTGTCTGCAGCAAGCACCCGCTACCCTGCTCATACCCCATGGCCCGCCTCCTCTTGGGGCCTGGCCCCCAGTATGAGCCTCAGGCTCCTTGTCCATGAAGTGGATAAAGGAGGAAGGAAGATGGGCTCCAGGACTTACCCAGGCTCTGGGGTTGGGGGGACATGTTCCACAAAGGGGTTCCAGTCTCACTCTTCTCTCATGGTCTGCTCCCTGACCCAGAAAGGTTGCTGGTAAAGGGTCATGCATGGATGCTGCACCCCGGTCTTGGAGCAGCATGGTCTCCGACCCCATTCCCAGAAGACCCTCTTTCATCCTGCCCCGGTTGCTGCTCATGTTAAGTCCCAGGGGGAGGGACCGGAGCCCTGACCTCCAGCCTGTTTTCTCTGGCCTCAGGTGCGGGAGATCTTGGGACGCTGCACCTGCCCAGACCAGTTCCCCATGATTAAGGTCTCAGAGGGGAAGTACCGCGTGGGAGATTCCAGCCTACTCATCTTCGTGCGGGTGAGCGCCAGGGGCTGCCCAGCAGGTGGGGCCAGGGGCTGGACTGCCAGGGCCGGTGGTAACCTGCCCAGCGGTGGCTTTGCAGGTGCTGAGGAGCCACGTGATGGTGCGTGTGGGTGGCGGCTGGGATACACTGGAGCACTACCTGGACAAGCATGACCCGTGTCGCTGCACCTCCACCGGTCAGTGCCCAGGCAGGAGGGTGGACGTGGGGAGGGGAGGGGGCTCGGACTGGGGCCTCGGGCTACGGCTCGCACTGCATGGCTCCATCCCTCACGGCCGCCTTCCCTGTCTCCCCGCAGCCCACCGCCCAACCCAGCCACGGGCACGCACCTTCTCCCCCCAGAGGGGGTCGCCCAGCCCCAGCCCCCGGGGCGGCAGCCCAGCCCCTGGGGGCGAGCGCCGGGGCTCGCGGCCCGAGGTGACTCCCATTAGCCTACGCAGCTCCAAGGAGGGAGCCGAGACCCCACTGAGGTGAGACAGCAGAGGACGAAGAGGTGGGGGGGTCCAGGGGGTGCAGGTTCAGGGTGTCCGCGCTGGCCCCGATGTTGGAGGAGCCTACTGCTCCGGAGTGACTCACACCCTGGGAAAAGTTCCCGTGGGTGGGGGCGGGAGCCAGGCTTCCCATCTCCACGGCAACCGAACCAAAGTAACAACAAAGCTGGGCGGGCCTGGGCGGGCAGCGGCCAGTACAGCCGGCGGCTTCCGCCTGGCCTGCCCCGGGGAGTCTGGAGGCCTGGGGAGGGGAAGCGCCTGGAGGCCGTGCGTCCTCTGCAGGAAGCTGCCGCTGAGTCTCACTTCTCCCGGGGAGCCCCCAGGGCAGTCAGATGTCCCTGAGAGCCCTCCCCCAGCACCCCCAGACCACAGGTCTCACCTGGCAACCACACATCTGCTCCTTCCTTCTCCCTGCCTCCCCCCCCCTCCCCACTCCTCCCTCCGAGATGCCCCATCTTTCTCTTTCTCCTTCCCCTGCCCAGGCCCCGGGATCAGCTGCCTCCTCATCCCCGCTCCCGCCGTTATTCTGGGGACAGTGACTCCTCAGCCTCCTCGGCCCAGAGCGGCCCCCTCGGTGGTCCCCGCAGTGACGACTCAGCCACTGGGTCCCGGAAGGAACGTCCCGGCCGGCGGCTGACCACAGGCACCCCGGTCTCCCCAAGAAGACCCCCGGCCCCTCGCAGCCAGTCCAGGGACCGGCTGGAGCGGGGCCGGCCCCGTGGGGCCCCGGGGGGCAGGGGGGCCCGGCTGCCAGCCCCCAGCCCTGCCCGGCGGGCCCGGAGCCAGAGCCGCGTGGAGCAGTCCCTGCTGCTGGTGCGCAGGGACCGAGATGGGCAGCACTCGTGCGTGCCACGGGGTAGGGGCAGTGGGGGCTCGGGCCGGAGCAGCCCCCAGACTCCCCGTGCCCGCAGCCCTGTGGCGCCCCGGCCTCCCCGCGTCTCCAGCCCCAGTCCAGAGTTGGGCACACCGGCCAGCGCCTTCCGCACACCCCTGCAGCTTGACCCGCAACAGGAACAGCAACTTTTCCAGCGCCTGGAAGAGGAGTTCCTGGCCAACGCCCGTGCCCTGGAGGCCGCTGCTGCTGGTGGAACCCCCGCCGGACCAGCCCCCGATCCAGCCCGGGCTGCAGACCCTCCAGCCCCAGACTCGGCCTACTGTTCCTCCAGCTCCTCTTCCTCGTCCCTCAGCTTCCTGGGTGGCAAGTGTGGTCCCCCCGGGGACCCTGTCCGGACAGCCAATGGGCTGCCTAGGCCGCGTGGCCCAGCCCTGTCCAGCTCTTCTGACGAGGGCAGCTCCTGCCCTGGTGTAGGGGGGCCGCCAGATGCACTAGGGAGCCCCCTGGCTGGCCTGGAGCCCTTGCAGACCTGGGCACGAGGCCGGATGGACACGCAGCCGGACCGGAAGCCCTCACGCATCCCCACACCCCGGGGCCCCCGCCGCCCGTCCGGACCCACGGAGCCCTGGCATGCCATGCACTCGGTCAGCCCCAGGGCTGAGCCGGATTCCTGGATGTAATGAAGCAGCCCAGCTGTCCCAGGCTGTCCCTTCTCCTTTTCCTCTGTGGCCTTAACCCCTCAGCATCAGGGAGCCCCCTCTGCCTCCCGGGGACCAGACCTCATGGGACCAGACCCCTCGGGACCATAATGGCACAATGGGACCATGGTTGTACATTCCGGTTGGGGGATGAGCATTGCTATTTAATTACTAATATTATTGAATGCCTTAGAGGGGGCCCCTGTGGCCCCGCAGAACCTCTGACAGTAAAGTTTTTTTGCTCCAGTCACTTCTGTCTGCTTCTTGGGGGCTCAGTTTGGGGGGCCATCAAGCCCATTTGCGGACCCTCATCACACACTGGGATTCTGTAGTTAACTGCCAAGGCCAAACCTGGCCGCTCTGACTTCCAGAGCTAAGACCAGACCCCATCCTGCCCACCCAATAAAAGCCAGGTGAGCTTCAATTGTTTTCCCCTTTATTGCCTCATGAGGAGTGGGACTCTGTCCAGTCAGGCCAGGAGTGGCCTGAGAGGTTCCCATCAGATTCATAGCCAAGTCCTTTTGGCCCAATGGGATCCTGGCAGGCGGTGGGGCCCAACGAGGTACCAGCAAGCATCGGGCTTGTCCAATAGGGTTTTGAACCTGCTTAGGTTCAATGAAATTCAAAGAGGGCTGTCGCCCAGGAGTCGGTCCAATCTGGTCCAATCAAGGAGAGTCTCGTGTCCATTCAGAGAGAAGTTGGGCGGTCTCGTCCAAGCTGGGCCTCCAAGTGTTTCAGTCTAACCCAGGTCGCACTGGCCGGCCTCGTAGAAAACTGGATCACATGAGGCTGCAGCGCGCTGGGTGCAGCGCCCCCTGCAAGCGTAGGGCTGGGTGCGCAGGGCGCGCGCGCACCAGAGCGCAGCGCAGTAGCTCCCGGAAGAGGCGCAGCACGTGCCAGTTGTACTTGGCCGAGCACTCGAGGTAGCCGCAACGCCAGCCCCTGCGCACCAGGGTGGCCAGCGCGCGCCGCGGACCGAAGCGAAGCCGCTGCCGGTCTCGCTTGTTGCCTACCACCAGGATGGGTGCTTCCGGTGCGCCCGCCGGCCTAGGGGCCGGATGAGGGTCAGAGACGTGGTGCCGGGCACTCCACGGGCCTGAGAATCCCACCTCCCATCCCCAACGAGTACACACACGGCAGAAGAAAATCCCACTGCGGCCAGAGAACCACCCCGCTGCGCCCCCAGCAAATATCACGTCCTCGGAGGCTGACGACCACACAAGACTCGGAGACGGTACATCGACAAAGACCTAGCCCGGGCGGCCCAAGACAGTGGGGAGAACCTATCCACTCCCTTGGGGCAAAGGCTAGGCCAGACCGGCGAAAGCTCCCCTCAACAGCCCCCTGCTCCCCGGGCCGCGTCCCCACCTGGTCTCGGCGATGCGCTGTCGCAGCGCCTTCACGTAGTCGAAGCTGTCGGGGCTGCAGATGTCGTATACCAGCACGAAGGCGTCCGTGTCCTGCAAGCTCCAATCTTTAGGGTCCGGCCACTCCTGGGGGCGGGAGGCCAGGGTTTGCCAGAGCCAACTCCTCACCTAACTCCCTGACCCTCTGCGAGGACCCTGCCCCAACACCCACAGCTCATCCGCAGGCCACCCCGCCGCTATTTGTGTGCCCCTCCTCCCCAGCTCTCCAGGCCCTTCCTTTCTCATGGCAGCCAGGGTAAAAAAGTTTCGAACCCTGCCTGGAGCCAGTAGGCCACCAGTAGGTCTCCTCTCTGTCCCCCCCCCCCCCCCCCGCGTGATGGCTGTGCTGTAGGTCTGCCCCACCCGCACCTCACCCCCAAACCCATCTCCCCGCTTCTCTTTCTGCCTTACCCAGCTCCAAGCCGGGCAGACACTCTCCCCACCAGACCCCTCTCTCACGCCTCCACAAGCCACAGATTTTCCCTCAGGTGTTCCCACTTAGGCCCCTGCTATTTTTTCCACCTGGAATGCCGTGGCCACCTCTTCAAATCATTTTACTCATTCCTCCATGGCTCCCCGGTGTTCTAGAACCTTCGCTCCTAAGGACATTTATATAAATCCATCCCAACTTTCTGGCAAGCCCCAAGATTTGGAATATTGGTTGGAGATGAATAAATGAAACCTTAGTGCAGAAATGTAGAGGGTCTTCCTTATGCCGCTTTCCTTACGGGGCCTGGGAGGAAGAACTAAGGCTAAGCCCAAATGCTGCCCCCTCCACGAAGTCCTGCCTAATCCTGCCTGCTCTTTCCTTTTCACCTCTTAGAGGCATCCAGCGCCAAGGATTCAAGGTCTGTCCTGGACTTGCCACAAGTTACTATAAGAGTCTTTGCTCCGGGTCACAGGAATGGGGAGGAGGGTAGGAATGACTCCACCCTCCACCCCCCCACCTCGGAAACTACACCCCTGTGTCTGGCCTCAGTCCCGCTAAGGCTCTGTTGAAGGCCCTAAACACGTAACTGCACCCTGGGGGTGGCACAGCTACACTCCGCCACCACTGATCCATTCCCACCAGCGATGCAGGCAGACAGAAGCACCCACCGGAGAGGGAAAAAGCCACTTTGCAAAATCGTCCAGCATCAGGCCTGGGGGCTGGGGCGCCTCCAGGCCTGCGGGGAGGAATGAACAAACATACCAGGAAGGAACCCACTGCACACGTTTATCCTGCAATCTCTGTACCCGGCCGGGGTGCCTCGAAGCAGTCTTACAAGGACACATACGCAAACACACACGCTGTCACACGCCCCCGCCCGCCCTTCGAGTTTACCTCGAGGCTTCCGGGACTAGGACCCGGGCCAGTGGCGTCCCCGTCGCGGATGCTCAGGTCGTAGACTGCACCGTCGAGCAGCACCGCGGGCCGGTAGAGGCGCGGGCCGTCCGTGGGCCGGTGGCGCTCGGGGTAGTCGCCGAACAGGAACTGGCGGATGATGGCCGTCTTGCCCACACCCGGGGCGCCCAGCACGGCCACCCGCAGGCTGCCCCCCATGGCCGGCCCGCGCTACCGCGCCCCGCGCCCGGGCCTCTCATGAGCCAGAGCCGCAACGTGCGCCGCCCTCTGGCCGTGCGGCCGCCGCGCCGGGTCCCGCGCGCCCCAGCCCCGCCGCGCCCCTCGCCGCCTCCGGGAGCTCCCGGGGCCCCGAGAGGCCGGGCCCGAAGGCAGAGCTGGCGGCAAGGAGGGCGGAGAGCCGGACGAGCGGGCCGACGGAGGAGGCACGGGCAGCTCCTGCGAGTGCAGAAGCTCCGGAGGGAGCAGACTCGGCGCGCCGCGCTCAGACCCCGCCTCCGCCCCGCAGCGCGACTGGAGGCGCCGCCGGCAGCGCGGAGCACAGAGGTTCGACCTCCACCCCGGCGCGGGGCCAGCCACGGGGCGGGGGGCGGCGCCGCCTCTCCGCGCCTCCGTGCCTCTGTCCTTCCCTCGCTCTGCGCCCCGAGTCGCCGCTCCAGCTGGCGGCGCGGGCGACAGGAGCCTCCAGGAGGCGGCGATGAGGTAACCGCCCGCCCGCTCCTCCCACCAGCATCCCGGGACGCCCCTCCCGGACAGGGTCTCGCGAAGGTGACAAGGGGGGGTGTGTGTGTGCAGGGAGACCGGGGAGGTTGCTCAGTGTACCCCGCTCGGATCACCTGCTCCAAAATAGAAAGTCCCTTCGCGCCCCACGTCCGCTCCTCCAAGCACGGCTTTCCCACTCCCGGTCCCCGCGGCTGGCTCCTGATCAACCTCAGCCCGCCGGAGCCAGACCGCCCGGGGTTGGAGCCCGCCCCAGCTCTGTGACCTTGGGCGAGTCGGGGACTCTCCAAGGCGGCCCCGACCCACAGCTGTATAGCCTCTTCTGAGGCCTTAACTCCTGCTTTCTGCTCGAGCACCAAACCATATTCCAAATGGCCCTTATTGAGGGGACAGGGACAGAAGGGGCTGAGCCCAACACATACCCGGTGGCTGGAGCTCTGCCCCAAATCCCTGTCCCCACAAGACTGGAGGTGAACAATTCTAGAAAGATCTGGAAATCAGTCAACACCATGTCACTGCTGAGTTCGTTTTTTTGCCTGAGTCTGCACCTGTAGCTTCCCTCAAAGCTGTGCAGCCCTGGAAACCAGAGTCCCAGACCCCAGTCCCCTTCCTTGGGACTGGAGGAGAAGCCCTTTCCCCATCACAGCTTGGAAAATCGCGGCCTGCTCAGCCCCTCCTCTAAGTGGGGGTTTCTCACATCTCTGACCTCACTCAGCTTGGCGCTGCACAGGCAGTGGGTGAAATGCACAGACATCTGCACATTTCTGCACTAAGGCTTTCATTTATTCGTCTCCAACAAATATTCCAAATCTTGCTGCTTGCCAGGAAGTTGAGATGGTGTATATATATATATATATATATATATATATATATATATGCCATTCTACAACCCTCTCTCCTAAGGGCAATATATGTGTGTATATATAATGCCTCCCAACACACATATATTGCCCTTAGTTGGGAAGATTCTAGAGCGTGGGAAATCCAGCACTGTGAGAGCACAGACAGCATGCCCACCCCTGCCTGGGGGCAGTGAAGGAGGGGGCCTGGGAGGAAGAACTAAGGCTTGAATCTGGGGAGGAGTGCATCCTCCAGGGAGCACCAACAGCCACCAGAGGTTGTTTCTCCCAAGCAGGAGGTGCCTTTTCATTCTCTGGATCTGGGTTGGGGGCCTGGTCAGTTTTCACTCTTCTTCCACCAGCAAGCTCAGCGCCAGACCTCGGCCACTTCTGCCAGGTGCTCCCGGTCTTCAGGAGAAGTGTGGGGAGCCCTGGCTTCCTCTTCCTTTCCTGCTCTGATTCCCCTTCACAAGACTTTCCCTCTCATTTTTGGGCTTTTCAGGCTTCTGGGGTTTGTGAGTTGCCTCAATTCCTTTGGGGAATGAGGCAGGGAATAAATAAACTGAGCCCACCCTGCCCTTCCTTCTTGGCTCTCTGCAGGTTGTGGGACTGACATCAGGTAGGGAGGGTCTTCTCTCTTCCTCCATCTGCTTGGGCAGTGCTTCAGGAACCTCAAACAGTGGGGGCTGCCGGTGTGTGTGTTTCTGTGTGTGCATGCGTGTGTGTGCAATGATGGAGGTACGTGACGGATAGGGATGTCCAAAGGCTTACATGAAGCCCTGCAGACTCCGCGGGGATAACACATTCCCCAGGCCCCCTCACAGCAGCGTTGCTAGGCGTCCCCGAGCTCACGAGTGTCCCAGCCCACTCCAGAGTGTGGGTGCTATAACTGGGCCCTTTAATGGTAAGGCCATCAAAGCTCAGAGGGCTGCAAGAATTTGCCTAAAATTGTCCAGCCTGATAACCAGCAGCCCGGGGAACCAGTAGGAACGTCAAGAGGTGATCAGTGACAGCGTGAGGCCCTGTGGGGAGGGGCTTTGGGAGAGGAGCATCCCGGGTGCTGGGGAGGCTGGGTCACCCGTAGGGCTGAGCTGAGCTGTGGCAGCAGGGGGCAGTCCTGGTGCCAGGCACCCCAAAGGCCAGCAAGCCAGAGGGCTGCCTTTCTGCCTGCGGTATGAATTTTGAAGGTTTCTCTCATCATTGCCCTCACTCCTTTCCCAGGACGAGGCTGCCAGGGTGCTGTCTGCTGCAACCCTGGGCAGGGACAAACATCTGGTGAATTCTCCTTCTTCCAGCTCATTGCCCACAGCCTCCCAGCCACCTGACCTCTGACCTCATGGCTTCTTCCCAGCAGGTCCTGGTTCCAGCCCCTCCCTGGGGCTGAGCCCTCTAGACGGCATCAAGTTCCCAGGGGCCATTTCTCTATAATCCTCTGACCCAGCCTGCCTGGCCACACAGCCAACTATTAACGATGGCTTGTCTCCACCACTGATTATGGCTCCCCACACCACTTGTCCTGGCAGTAGCTCACCCTGACCCTGAACCAGGAATACCCCTCTCAGATGTCTAATGTGAGCTGGGACCTTGGGAATCACAGTAATGCCTCCCAGCGAGTGTATCTGGTCATCCTCCCCCGGGTCTGGCTAGGTCTTACCACCATCATGACACAAGGAGGCAGCACAGGCCAGGGCTTCCCAGAGAGGCCTGGGTTTGGCACCTAGGGTTTGAAACCTCCTTCCAGGGGTATATTATTTGGGCAAGTTACTCTCTGAGCCTCAGTTTTCTTCTCTGTAAAAGGGGCAACAGAGTCAGAGAGTTGCTGTGGGATGCAATGAGATGATCCAAAGAGGAAAACAAGACGATGTAGTAATGTTGGGAGAACAAAATTTGTATATATAAAACAATTCCCTTTTGTTTTCTAAATAGCTCCCAGTTACAGAATGCAATGGAGGGATGTGCGTCAGTACACATAAGCCAATTTCCTAGCTCTGTCCACCGAGAGGACCCAGAAATGCTACCTAAAAGCGACAAGCACATCCACAGCTAAGACCTTGGTTTCTAACGCCCTTCTTCAATAAAAGGAACCAGAGCTCCCTAGAGAAATGGCTGGTTCTAAAGCCTGGGGAATAGAAAATGCAAGATGAGCATGGAGCATCTTGTAATGCAGGGAAGTAAGGAAGGGCTCAAAACACAACATGATGGTGGGATGTGCAAGGGACACAGGTGCCAACTGAAAGCACCCCACATGGCCAAGGCCACGTAAGCAACAAAATAAATAATGTACTGGAGTAACTGCAAAGTATAAAAATAAACTTCCATGAATAAATAAGGGGGAAGAAACATATGTCTTCCTTACAGAAGAGTTCCAAGTACTTTCTGCAGCCCCCTTTCAATGGGGTTGAACTTAGTGACGTTTCCAAAGAATGGAATAAGGAAAAGGGGGCAAAAGTACCATCACAGTGGAGAAATCAGGCAGACGCTAACCTCACCCGGGATAAGTCATGTGGATTGCATGTACCCCTGACAAGATGGGAGGGGAAAGGCCCATCTGAAGTATTTTGGGGTCTCCCTCATTAAAATCCATAACCCCAGTCTAACTGTGAAAAAAAAAAAAAAGACAAATCCAAATTAAGGGGCATCCTAAGAAATACCTGACTAGTCCTCTCAGAGCTGCCAAGGTCATGAAAAGCAAGTAAGTCTGAGAACTCGGAATGAAGCTGAATGTGAGAATGATAGAGGTAGGAGGGCTGGGGTCACAAATGAAATCAGAAGGAAAGATACACGATAAAGACTGAGATGGTACAATCTAGGAATGCCTAGAATGTACAATGATAGTGACTAAATGTACAAATTTTAAAATGTTTTGCATGAGGAAGAACAAAGGAATGTCAATGCTGCAGGATGTTGAAAATAGATGGTAATTCATATTTTAAAACTTTAACTTATGTGTGAGATTAAAGCAAAAAATGTTTATTTGGTACAAAATTTATATTTTGACTAGTGCAGTTCCTAATATAACTTATGTGGACAGCTTAACTGAACACTGTAAGTACATGGAACCTTGAGTAGGGCATGAGGTTTTGTAGGTTTGTCCAGAGTGATGCCCCAATAAATCCCACAGAGATTTAAACAGTGAATAAAAAAGTATTTGTAAAGTCCCCTTCCGGGAATGGTGAGAAAGGGGGAAAATTCAACTTCCCCAAGTGGAGAATTCTTGATATTCTCACAAGCAGTAGGGACAACCAAAGCAATAGGCTGAGCCTCCCAATCTTGGGGTTTGTTCATATGAAACAACGCCACAACAGATAGGCTAAGCCTACTTAAAATTAGGCCTAAGAGTCACCCCCAAGAGAAGGTCTTCTGTTACTCAGATATGGTCTCTCTCTTTCTCAGCCAACAAGACAAGCAAACTCGCTGCCCTTCCCCTCTCTACGTGGGACATGACTCCCAGGGGTGGGACCTTCCAGGCAACGTGGGAGAGAAATCCTAGAATGAGCTGGAACTCAGCAACAAGGGGCTGAGAAAACCTTCTTGACCAAAAGGGGGAAGAGAGAAATGAGACAAAATAAAGTGTCAATGGCTAAGAGATTCCAAACAGAGTTGAGAGGTTATCCTGGAGGTTATTCTTATGCACAATATAAATATCACCTTTTTAGTTAAGATGTAATGGAGAGAGGGTGGGCCACAGTGGCTCAGCAGGCAGGAATGCTTGCTTGCGATGCCAGAGGACGTTTCCGGTGCCTGCCCATGTTAGAAAATAAAAAAAAAAAGATGTAGTGGAGAGGCTGGAGGGAACTGCCTGAAAATGTAGAGCTGTGTTCCAGTAGCCATGTTTCTTGAAGATGATTGTATAATGATATAGCTTTCACAATGTGACTGTGTGATTGTGAAAACTTTGTGTCTGATGCTCCTTTTATCTACCTTATCAACAGACGAGTAAAACATATGGCATAAAAATAAATAATAGGGGGAAAAATGTTAAAATAAATTTAGTAGATTGAAATGCTGGTGATCAATGAAAGGGAGGGGTAAGGGGTATGGTATATATGACTTTTTTTCTGTTTTCTTTTTATTTCTTTTTCTGAATTGATGCAAATGTTCTAAGAAATGAACATGATGATGGATATACAACTATGTGATGATATTGTGAATTACTGATTATCTATGTAAAATGGAATGATCATATGGTAAGAAAGTCTGTGTATGTTGGTCTGTTTATTAAATAAAAGAAATTAAAAAAAAAAAAAGGGTCCGGGAGGGACACAGAGGACTATTTTGCACTGTGCTGTGTGAAAAAAAATGAATCTTTTCTTTAAAAAAAAAAAAAAAAGTAAGTCTGAGAAAGTGTTACAGACCTTGGGAGACTAAGCAGACAGGGTGACACATGGGATGGGAACACAATGGGGACATTAGTGAGAAAACAAGTGAAATGTGAATAAAGTCTGGAGTTTAGTTTTTGAAATTATGTATATATTATGTATGTGTATTCACACATGCACACACGGAAAAGACTGGAAAGAAACCCATTTACAAAAGGAACCAAAAAGTGGAAAATGTCCATGAATTACATGTGAAGAGTAAAGGTGCATGAAAGAAGTCTTTCAAATAAAGAGCATTTAAAATATCACCATGAGATGTAAAAGGAGGCCTGAATCAACAGAAAAGCATTGAATCCTGCACTTGGATATAAAAATCATTATTTATAAGAATGCCAGTTCTTTATAGGTTAAAATAACATTTGATATGATATAAATAAAAATACTATCCCTCTTTAAGAAGTGACAGATGAATTGTAAAGTCCAAATGGGGAAAAGTGGGGGAATAAGAGAGTACTATGAATTATCATAGCATAAAGGCACAATAATTTTTTTAAAAGATAGTGGCCAATGAATAGACAAATCCCTTCATGCAGAACAGTGTCCACAAGTACACCCAAATATATGTGGAAATTGAGTGTATGAGAAAAATGGCATTGCATATCTGTGGGGAAAATATGAATTATTCAATAAATGATGTTGAGACGGTAACCATCTGGGGAAAAGAGGAAGTTTGGATCCCTACCTCATTCCTAACACCCAAAAAATAAAAAGCCCAGATGGATCAGGATTGCAAGGCAAAAATTATACAAGTACTAGGAAGAAAAAAAAAGATTAAAAAGAAATTACATAAAACACAATTTCAGCGTGGAAAAGTAAAAAAAACAGTAACAGAGTGGAGGAGATTAGTGCAGCTCAATTAGGAAAAGACCAAACAACCCAACAGGAAAGTGGGTAAAGAACAAGAAGTCAGGGAAGGCCACGGAGAGGCATAAATGGGAACCCTGTATTTTCTGCATGATTTTTTTGTAAACCTACAACTGCTCTAGAAATTTTTTTTAAAAAAAGGACATACAAATGACTCAAAAACAAATGAAAAGAGGCCCATTTAAACAGAAAAGATACCATTTTTTACTCTTCAGCATGGCAAAAATTAAGAAGTATTATAGCAAACTGAGCTCGTGAGGGTATTAGGATAACAAACATACTATACCTGCATCTCATTCCTTGCTGTAAATTAGAGGACGTTTTATCAACAGCTATCAAAATTATAAATGCACTTACTTTGACCCAGCAATTCTAGACTCAGGAATTTATCTACATGTGAAAGTCATAAAGAAGGATATTCGTTGCAGTATCGTGTGACCTGGCAAAACCGTGGAAACAACTAAATGTTTATTGCTTGGGACCTGTTAAGGGTGGCATCTCCATTAAGTGGGAGACCACACAGCTGTTAAAAAAAAAAAAAAAAAAGCCTGCAGAAGCGCTCTGTAAGGGACTGCTAATGGAAAACTCTCGAGGCTGTAAGTACAGAACAGAACCGTGTGTATTCCATGCTACCATTTGTATAGAAGAAAAAAAAAACCCTATTAGACCTAATTGAGTTGCTTTGGAAGGTAACAGTGGTCCCCTTTAGGGAGTAGAAGGAGGGGAAGGGGTTAAAGAATTTTTCACTTTTATTCTTTTTGCCTTTTGGAATTTGAACCATGTGAATGTATTTTCTTTTTCAAAACAAGAAATAAAATTTAAAACATAGGATGCCTTGGGTAAAACAAATGGACGTCAACCTTGCAAGGTGTTGAAAATGGATGCTGTTCTAGTTTGCTAGCTGCCAGAATGCAATATACCAGAAACGGAATGGCCTTTAAAAGGGGGAATTTAATGAGTTGCTGGTTTACAGTTCTAAGGCCGAGAAAATGTCCCAATTAAAGCAAGTCTACAGAAATGTCCAATCTAAGGCATCCAGGGAAAGATACCTTGGTTCAAGAAGGCCGATGAAGTTCAGGGTTTCTCTCTCAAGTGGAATGGCACATGGCAAGCACAGTCAGAGCTTCTCTCTCATCTGGAAGGGCACATGGTGAACACCGCATCATCTGCTACCTTCTTCTCCTGGCTTCCAGTTTCATGAAGCTCCCTGGGAGGCATTTTCCTTCTTCATCTCCAAAGGTCGCTGGCTGGTGGACTCTCTGCTTCATAGTGCTGTAGCATTCTCTGCTCTCTCTGAGTTTCTCATTCTCCAAAATATTTCCTCTTTTATAGGACTCCAATAAACCAATCAAGACCTACCCAAATGGGTGGAGACATGTCATCCCCTAATCCAGTTTAACAACCATTCTTGACTAAATCACATCGTCCAGGGAGATGGTCTCATTACAGTTTCAAACATACAGTATTGAATAGAGATTATTCTACCTTTATGAAATGGGATTTATATTAAAACATGGCTTTTCTTAGGAGGCATACTTCCTTTCAAACCAGCACAGATGGTGCACAGGAAAAAGTACAATCAATGCAAGCTAGGGTCTATAGTCAACGGTAACATTGTAATATGTTTCCACTGGATGTAAACAAAGGCATTATGGATTCTCTGCGGAAGAGAAGAAAATGTCTCTATACAGATTATGGTGGTGTTAGCATGTCTATTTACATAGGTTGGATTGTATGATGTGCCAATAAAACTGGTTAAAAATGAACAGAGAGAAACAAGTGCTAGAGAAAACGTGGAGAAGATGTACCTGTTCACTGTTGGTAGGGAAGCTGAGAGGTGCAACCCCTTGGAGGGCAGCGTGGTGGTTCCACAGGAGGCCAGGGGTGGGGTTGCCATATGATTTTGCAACTCCATTGCTCAGTATATACCTGGAGGAACTGAGTGTGGGGACATGAAAGGACATTTGCACACTGGTGTTTATGGCAGCAGTATGGCAACAGATGGTGGTGGCTGAAAAGCGCGACTGAGGAGTGGAAGGGCAAACTATGGTGTATACATAACAACGGCTACTGAGGAGCTGCAAGAAGGAATGAAGTTGTGAGGCATGCAACTAGGTGAATGAATGAACCTTAAGGACTATATGTTGGGTGAAATGTCAGAAACAAAAAGACAAATATCATGCCTCACTCATATGCATTAACTATAAGGTACAAACTTGGTGAACTGAAGTCAAGAGCATGAGTTATCAGGCTGGGGCCTATTGTAAAGGGTCCTAGATTGTAAGCTCCTACAGCAGTTACATGTATTCAGGAGTTGGAAGCGTTATTTCTAAATTCTGAGATACTGAGCTGCTTATATATAACCTGGCCGTTGACAGAAAGTTCGGGTATTTATGACACCTGAGACTCAGAGTTAGACCTCTGAAGCTCTGAAACTCAGCAGTATCCCATACAGGAACTGTTTAAAAAGCTGAAAAAGTGATCAGACTTCAACTAGAGATATGAGTGAAGCTGATCTGGATAGGGCTAAGGTAAATCAGAGTACAGGGTAAAGGATGATATGGTCCGTATTTTCAAACTTCAACTTCTGTGTGAGACCAAAGGGAGAGAGGTTTATTTGGTGTAAAATTTGTATTTTGGATACCGCATTATGTAATTTAACATTTATGGTCAGTTTAGTTAAACACCATAATTATATGAAATCTTGACTAGGGCGTGAGATCTTGTTGATTTGTCCAGGTTAGTGTGCTGCCCTGTGCTGATATATCCCAGAGTAATTTGGGCAGTATTTGTAAAGTTCCCTTGAGAGACTGGGGAGAAAGGAGGAAATATTAAACTTCCCCATTTGGGGAATTCCTGATATTCTCATAAGCAGTGGGGACAACCAAATCAACAGGCTGAGCCCTCAATCTTGGGGTTCACCCCTATGAAACATTCCTGCAAGGGAGAAGCTAAGCCTACTTATAATTATGCCTAAGAGTCACCCCCAGAGACCCGCTTTTGTTGCTTAGATTTGGCCTCTCTAAGCCAACTCAGCAGGTGATCGCACTGCCCTCTCCCCTACAGGGGCATGACTTCCAGGAATGTAAATCTCCCTGGCAATGTGGGGCAGGACTCTTGGGATGAGCCAGGACCCAGCATCATGGGATTGAGAAAGGCTTCCTGAGCAAAAGGGGAGAGAGAGAAATGAGGCAAAATAGTTTCAGTGGCTGAGAGATTTCAAAGTTGAGAGGCTATCCTGGAGGTTATTCTTATGCATTACATAGATATAATATTCCCTTTTAGTTTATGGTGTATTGGAGGGGCCGGAGACAACTACCTGAAACTGTTCAGCTGTGTTCCAGTAGCCTTGATTCTTAAAGACAATTGTATAATGATTCAGCCTTTACAATGTGACTTTGTGATTGTGAGGGAACTTTGTATTGGATGCTCCTTTTATTCAGGGTATGGACAGATAAGTAAAAAAAAAAAAAAGGATAAAAAAATAATATAGGGGATAAAGTAAAAAATTGGATAGACTAGAATACTGGTGGTCAATGGGAGGGGTAAGGGGTATGGGATATATGAGTTTTTTCTTTTTTTTTTTTCTGGAGTGATGCAAATGTTCTAAAAAAGATCATGGCGATGGATATACAACTATGTGATGATATTGTGAGCCACTGGTTGTATAATATGGTTGGACTGTATGTGTGTGACGATTTCTCAAAAAATATATATTTTTTAAAAATCAGCTGACCATATAAAAAAAAAAAGGATGCATATACCCTCACAGAGCAATTCTGGGGTTCAATCCTCCAGCTACGTTTGTGCCACAAGCAGGCTTGTCTGTAGGAGGACATTAGCTGCACTCACAGAATAGGGAAACAGCCTGAAGTTCCCTCAGCAGGGATTGACTAACTGGGGATTGTCCCTACAAGGAACACTGAAGTGGTCTGTATTTGCTGAGATGGAAAGTTCCAGAAATTCCTCCTGTTAGGTCAGAATAACAAAGTGCTGAAGGGACTATCACCTGCTGCCATTTGTTTAGTAAATGCTGATATGGATTTTCTTGTATACATGCACAGAATATCCCTGGAAGAAAAAAATCTAGCAGTGATGTTTGCCTATAGGAAAGAAAACCGGAGGACTGAAGGATGGGGTGGAAACACTTTATCCTTTGCATGGCTGATTTTAGCACAGCTCTGGAGCACTCTCTCAACTGAAACACTCCACTAGTTGAAGGTAAACAAATGCAAAAGGAGGTAACTCACACAGGCTTTAGCACAGTGGCTGGCACACAGAGGGATCCAGCAGTCCCCTGGGCACTAGCTGAAGATTCCAAAAATAACTGGTTGCTGTGGTTGAAGTTTCCGGGCTGGCTGGGAAGGCCCAGGGCCCTGGGAGTCTTCTCAATAGGGTAGCACCTTAAGCCACAGGGCCCCAGGTCATCTGCACTGGGAGAGCTGTCCTGAGCATGGGAGAGGATAAGCAGAGGGGCCCAGATAGGTCCTCGGGGACACCAAAGCGAGGCAGGGACAGGAAAATTGGAACAGAGCAGTTGGCACAGATCAAATGTCCCCAAGGGCACCTCTAGAGGCCTGGGTTGGCTCTGGGTACTATTTCCCTGCTGCAGTGGTATGGCCCAGGCTGGGGAAACTGGGAGCCTGAAAGCCCTTCCTCCTGCCTCACTTCCTCCCTGTGTGTATTAAGCCTCTGCGGTGCAGACTGGGTCCCACCATACCAGTTGCCATGTGGGAGAGGGGCCCAAGCACAACTGGAATGAGGGTGAGCCCAAGGAGGGGCCTTGTTAGCCCAAGCCATCCTTGCAAACAGGCCAGCCCACTTTCTTACCAGCTCCCGTTCAGTCCAGGACTGAACGGGGCAGCTAAACTAAGTCTCCTGCCCTTGGTGGTGTCAGGAAGGGGGCAGGAAGTTCTAGGAGGACCTTTGGATGATGGAGCCAGTGGGTCATGGTGGGGGGGGGGGGAGTGGCAAGCCCTGTTCCCCAGAAGCAACAACAAAGCAGGCCAAGGTGAGAGCCCTCATCACGGGCTCAGAACCCAGTGCCTCCAATCCCACAGTAGGGCGAGGACTCCGGCTGCCTTGTGCAGGACCTTGACTATAGTCTGTGGTCCCCAGGGCAGCACATGACACCCCAGAGATGGGAGGCCAAGTGCCCTGCATTTCCCCAGCAGGTTGGGCAGGCCCCAAGTGCAGAGGGCACGAGCGCGTGGCTGGGGCTGAAACAGGATGGGGCATGGGGGGTAGCCAGGCTGCTCCTCCCTTAAAGGTAAACTGCCAGCCCTGCCAGCCAAGGGTGGGGCTGGTCTGGAAGTGACATTCCAGGGACTGGCTGTCCTCCCCAGGGTCCAGGCCAGCCTGGGACTGGACCACATGGGGTGTCCTTGTGGCAGCTGAGGAGACTGCTAGCCTAGTCCCCACTGAACCAGCATTGGTGCAGAGCGGGGACAGCCTGCCCATTCCCCTGCTGCTAGGCCACTGGGTGGAGGCTGTAGCACACCCACCCAACCCCTTCTCTCCCTCTCCTGGCTCCCAGGTTGAATCCCCAGCTGTCCCCCCCACTCCCCCATAAGCACACCTCCTCGTCCTCCTGTGACCTCCCCACCTGTCAAGGAGCTGGGAAAAACCAATGCAGGAACTTCAGCCCTCCTGGCCTAGATCAAAGATGGCATCAGCTGAGGGTGGAGTTGAGATCAAAGGCAAGAGACGTGCTGTGGAGACCACCAGGCTTCAGAAACCAGTTTCCCAGGAGAAGAGTGAAGGGAAAGGCACTGTCCTCCAGGCTCAAGCTCGCGACGCTGGCGTCCCTGCAGTCTGGGCCCCACCCAGAGGCAGCTCAGGACCTGACACACTGGCCAGGGACACACTTGATATCATCATTTTTATTCACTTTCTCTTTATGAAAATAAGAGTAAACATACAATATATATTCTATATTTATATATATTAGATATAGTTACTTGCAGGGGTCAGAAAACCAACCCTGAACCCTCAGAGGCAGTTTTTCAATTCTGACATTTGTTGGAGGGGAAAAAAGTGTCTGTGATTGCCAAAAGCAGAATCTCTCTTTATTATTAAACAGGAGAAACAGGAAAACCTAAAGTTCTGTCAGACACAACGGAAACTTGGAAGACCAGGAAGAGGTTAGCAGAGACTGGAGAGAAACCCCAAAGCCCAAACAGGGAGCATGCCCTCTGACCCACATGCCCTGGGCCCTCGGGCCCCATCTCTGCTCCAGGGACCCTAGACTCTGTGGGGTACAGACAAGGAACACAGAGGCAGTGACAGTCCTCGGGGCAGGACACAGCAGCTGCCAAGAGAGTGGGAGCCAGGGCCAGGGGCTCCAGGGGTTTCTGCCCACAGTGCTGACTGGCCGGAGGCTCAGGAGGCTCAGGAGGCTGTGGCTTGACTGGCATGGCCGCAGGGCATCAGCCTGGAGGCCCGTGTGACGTGAGGAGCTGGGGCTGGGCTAGGCGGATGCAGTGAGGGACGGGGGGACGCAGCTCTGCCTGTCGGCACCTAGGACTCCCAGAACGCCATCCCTGACAGTACAGGTCTCTGTATCACGAGGACCCTCCGTGACACTCGGGCCTGTCCACACCGACAAGGGACTGAGGAAAAGAGGGGTTCCTGGGCTGGGAGCCCGAGGGGAGGACCCTGTGTTCACATCCAGGCAAGGGGAAGGAGAACACAAGTATCCTGGGATGTCCCCAGGTGGGCCCTCCCCACCTGACCCTGAGTGTCACAGCAACGTTAAGGGGGGCGTCCCGGAGTAGAAGTGCACTGTGAGGTTTCACTTTAGGAGAAGGGGGTGCCGCTTGGCCCCAGGGCCCACGGGTGGCACTGCAGCCACCACCAGAGAACCCATGGTGGCCAGGCGCCCCCCCCCCCCGCCCCGGGAGGAGGAGATGCTGCTGCCCCACCCAGAGGTTCCTTAACGGGACTGCAGAGGGCTGAAGCGGGCACTGGATGGGGCCTCAGTTCTTGAGGATGGTCTCGTAGGCCTGGAACACGTGCTGAGACACCTCTGGTGCTCGACACTTCAGGGACAGCTGCAGGGGAAGAGGAGTCAGAGGACAGAGAACACTCACCTCAGGAGCTCCTTCCAGGGGCATTCATTCATCAGGCCAAAGAGGCACGTGCAGGGAGGGCAGGAGGAGGCGAGGCTCGAGGAAGAGTGTGGTGCAAAGCTGACGGGCTGGTAGCTGCAGCCGGTGGGTGTGGACAGATCTACTTGTAGCCCACACACCTGCTGTCAGCTCAGCCACAAGATCCCAACTTGCAAGAAGCATGAGTCATGCACGAGCCAGAGCTGAGAGTGAAAGCTGGTCCCACTCAGCACCCAGAGAGTGGCCCAGGGAGGGTGGGGTGGCTGGGAAGGGGTGGGGCCTTGCTCAGGGGTGACAGTGAGTGACTAACATTACTCCTTGCTCTTCTGCATAGAAGGCTGGTATGTTAACACTTTGACTCAGTTCTAATGTTGGTATGAGTCTTGAGATTACAGGCAGAGAAGGAAGTGCCACCCACCCTTTCCACTCAAAACTACCGGTTCTGAAGGGTGCAATTAGAAAGGGGAGGGGAAGGGGTAAATAAAGCTCTGGAAGTCAGCAGTGGTGGCCCCCACAGGATCCCCTAAATCTCCCTGAAAGGACTCTGCACTTGTGTTGGGAAGTGGGGGTGCCAGCTCCTCCCACCGGGGCCACCTGCTTTGGAAACTTCTGGGAGCTTGGCATAGGGGGGTCACCTGCAGCCCACGTGCATCTGCCAGCTTTGGGGAGCGGCAGGTGAGGTGAGGAATGAGAGCACCAGAGCCAAGCCATGAGATGGGTGGCGAGATATGGCTGGGGAGGAGGAGGGAGAAGGGAAGAGAAAAGCATCTGCTGACCTCCAAGTCCTGCACCACGGGCCAGTGGGGAGGTGGGCATGCAGCGAGCAAACACAGGGAGATGGAAATTACCACCACCCAAGTCACCACCACAGCCCCTAACTAACTACGGTGCCGGCCCTGATGGCGGGGCCCAGGGAGGCATGTCAGGAGGGGGTATGCCTGCCAGAAGGGGGGCGCAGGTCCTGAGGAGTTCTCTAAGCATCTAAAATGCAGCATGGACCCTCACAACAGCCACGTGCTGACTGGGAGCTAACTCCAAGGCTGAAGGATGGGCCTGTTTGGAACCAAGGTCCTTTGAGCTGGGCACTCAGGCAGGGAGAAATGGGAGCAGCCCAGGGCCTGGGCCTAGCAACACCACTTCCCAGCCATGGGGGCTCAGACAATGCCACTGCCACACAGAGCCCAAATTTATCGAGTCTCCTAATTTAAGGAACTATTCTGAGACCTAGCTGGGTAACTTGTCTTGGTAAACTGACAGGACAGAATTCTGACTCTCATTACCACCAGGTTCAAAGGGACCCTTGGCAAGTTGCCTCCCAGCAGAGCTGGTGTGGGTGAGAGCTGACCCCTGGCCCAGGACATGGGGGAAGCAGGAGGGACCAACCAGGACAGGGTGGTGGAGGGCTCCAGGGCCGGCAGCAAAGGCGCAGGCTCTCACCATGAGGGTGGGGTTGCCCGGCTGGATCCGCAGTTCTGCCAGCACCCAGATACCGTTGGTCAGTTTCAGGGACTGGTAGAGCATGTCCTGGCCCTCCACGTTCCTCTTTGCGATGGTGAAGATGTTGCTGCTCTGCAGCCTGCTGCCCACAGCCTCTGCGGGGTCAGACGGCCGTGCATGGCTCCCGTCAGCGATGGGGAAAAGGGCCTGAGGTGCAGGGGAGGGGGGCTCGGGGGTCCTGACCTGCATTGAGGGGGCAGTCTCTGATCTGGAACTGTGCTTCATTCTCATTGGGAATGTCCTTCCACGTGGCCAGGAACATCTGGCGGTCTGGAGGGTGAACGGGTGGGTTGAGGAGATGGGCCCCTGATAAACCTATAACCCACCCCCTCAATGACAAGCTACATCCTTGAAGCTGAGGATGGGCAGGCTTGGCCTGACTGTAGCTGACGCTAGCTCTGCCACATGCTTCCTTGAGCAGACCCTCAATTCTGTAAAGGAAATCACCAGTGCTGTGTCCCAAACCCTACAGGCTTCCCGCCTCAGGGAAGGGCCTTTGATCCCTGCTCCTTCCCCCCCACATGGGTTTCTCCTCTGCCACTGGGCTGTGAGCAGCCTGTGCAGTAGTCACAGCCCTGCTGAACCCACAGGCGCCCAGAACCTGGCAGGGCCCCCAGGCTGCTCGGAAGGGGCAGGCTCTTTGGACAGTGGGTGCGTCTCTCACCCCTTTCTCACCCACTGGACTGGAAGGTCCTTAAAGACCAGGCTTGGGCTTCGTGTTCCCAGTGAGAGTCTGAGTGCTGAACCAAACGGACCTGCTTCAAGGGCCCACCCTTACTGGGCACGTGACTGAGGCCAGCCCCTCAACCTCTATCAAGACAACACTGCCTGCATCACAGGGCTTTTGTGGTAGTAGGGGAGACATATTGGCCCAGGGCAGGGAGTGAGCTCTTGGGGGTGGGGAGTGGGTTCTGGCCAGGCCACCCGGTATGTGTGGCTTGACCTGGGCTTGCTGCCTGGGAGCCTGTGGACAGACACCTGGGGGATGGCTGGCTAGAGGCCACCAGCAAGACTGAAAGGCAGGCAGGAGAACCCGGCCGACAGCTCCTGCATGGCCCGGCCCAATTGCCAGGCCAGAGACAGCCAACCAGGCCCAGAGGGGTCCCAGGGGTACTCAATGACTTCAGGTAAAGGCCTCACCATGGACAGGCCAAGCCACAGCCCCAAGGATTCCAGGGGCTCCTCCATGACTTACCCATTTTCCCATCCTCCACAAAGAGGATATGCAGTGGGTACAGGGTGCTGAAGTAGAAGACATCGATGTTATTCTTCACAGCCACCTGGAAATAAGGCGGGGGGGATTGTAGTCGGTCCCTGGGGCTTGACAACCTACTCTTCTGCTGATACAGAAACTCTGAGGCCCCAGGAAGAGCCCCCAACATGAGCAGCTCCCCTTACATGGCCCTCCCTGGCAAAACCCCCCTTTGCTCCCTCTGGCCTGAGCACCTCCTGCCAGTTCTGCGGTCCAGAGCACAACTTCACAGATGCAGCCTGGCCAGGCCACAGGCCTCTCCCTCTGCCACCTTCCCCTGGGACTGATGGATTGAATAAGGAAGGGGGGGGGGCAGTGTTGACTACTGCACGGACACACCTGGAGATTGTTCAGAGGGTCCATCTTCATGACCGAGCCCACCGTGTTGAGAGGCAGGGAAAGCTCCACAGTCTGGTTGGGGCTGAGTGGTGCGTGGACCTGGAGGGGGGCGGCGGGGGCCAAGCCGAAGCTGGGGAAAGAGAAGCCCCCGCAAGATGGTGGGGAGAGCTGATACGGGGACAAGTGGGGCTCCTTGGGCTCTGAGCTGGGCTGCAGGTGGCAGGGAGCCTCTCCACCAAGCTGGCCTCACCTGAGCTCCTGACCCCCTCCCCAAGGCCATGTGGAGAGGGGAAAAAGCTCTGGGCTGGCTGCACTGCCCAGCCTGGCTATAGGCAGGAAGTTGGTTGATTTCTGCCCTTCTTTCTCCTCTGGCTAGGGCTGTGTAGGCTAGGTAGGATGCAGCCCAGCCCTGCCCTGCCCTGCCCTCTAGGAGCTCTAACAGAGCCCCAGGCTTTATCTGGGCCTGGACTACATGCTGCTTCTACTTTCAAAATTCTGTGACTGCCCAAGTCTCTGCTGCAGACCCTCATCTCCCAGGGGGATCTGACTACTTCCAGGTGAGACGGTGGGTTTTACTGTACGAGCCAGAACTGGCCAGACCGCACAATGGCCACGGAGACTCAGGAGAGGCCCGCTTCCCTTGAGGCAGCATGCTGACAAAACAAGGTGAAAGGTGCAGGTTCTTAGAAGATTAATCACACAAGGATTGCCTGGGACCATTAATGAACCCTCTCTAGGCTCAGGCTGGGCAGCTGAGGTCACACCGATTCCCAGTCTCATAAAAACAGCGACAGGTGTTAAAAACATCTCAGATGAGAACATACAGACTAAGGGAGGGATATGCACACACCCAGAACGGCACTGCTGAGACTCAGAGCTTGAGCAGGCTGACCCTGGACAATGCAGGCCTTCCTGGGACAAGGCTAGAGGTGGCTTAGCAGCTCAAGCCTTTCTGGGAGCTCCCCACTGCCCACTGTGTGCTCTTAGACAATGCACTTGTCCTCTCTGAGCTCAGATGTCCTTACCTACTAAAAGAGGGCAATGGCATCAACTGAATGTCAGGTGGTCCAGGTAAGAAAATGCTTTTAAACCTTTGGCCCAGGGCCTGGGATTCAAGGGGTAGGGAATCATCGGAGCCAGTCCCTGAAGCATTTCTGCAGTCTAGGGTCGCCTAAGGGTAAGTGGCAGCGTTCCCCACCCTCCCACAATCCATGGACGAATGGAACCCACCAGTCCCCAGCCCTACTGGGGAAGCAGCCCCTTCAGTCAACTTCTTAGAGGCTCAGTTTGCTCATCACTGGAGCCGCTCAGGAAGAAGAATCATCAGGAGAGGCTGCATGGTTCCCCGAGTGCCCGCCTTGGGCCCTGGCAGACCCCCATGGGGCCAGACAGGTGACCTGCCCCACTGACATGCAGCAGGAACTCCGTGGGGTGAGCCCAGCATGGCCACCACTCCCAGAGGCCCTGGCAGACGGTTTAATCCTCTGCCTTGCAGGGAGGCTGGCAGGTAGCCCACTCCCACCAGACTTCTCTGAGCTGCTTCCTGGACCTGGGAATGAATGACTCAGGCCCAGGAGAACAGGCTCTGAGCTCCCTTCTCTCCGTATGTGAGTACTTGCCAAAGGCAGGCTCCTGGCCTGGAGCTGGAGATTTTTATCTTTAAACTACTGCCTTGGGAACTGAAGAAAAGCAAAAATAAGGGAGACTTCCCCTCCCAGCCCGTACTTTGCAGTCCACATAGGGAGGCCACTGGGGGGAAAATACACTGCTTTGGAGAGCTGTGACCTGTGGGAGGTGGGGGAGTGGTGAGAACATCCACCGGTGAGGAGGCAGTAGGTCCTGGGCAGCGCCCTGTCTCTGCCTGCACAGCCATGCTGGGGACTCACAAACAACCTAGGAAGGCCCTGCCACCACACACTTGTGGGCCACTGGGAACTCACCTATTGCGGTTGAACTGGATGGCAAAGTCGGTCATGACCTGCAGGGCCTTGTTGGTCAGCTGGAGGTCCATGGAGATGGTGCCTGCATGACGGGTGAAGGTGCCTGAGATCTCCAGTCCCTTGGCTTTCATGGCCGGGAGCCAGACCTGCAGAGATGGGAGTGGAACGGAGCTGCTGTTGACCTCTACCCCCTACCCAAACTCAACAGCCCACCTGAGGGCTCTTTCTCTCTTCTGCTTTCCTGAAAGGGCCTCTCAGATCTGCCACATCTGCCTGTACCATCAGGGGATGGGCCAGGTAAATCTCAATGAGAAGGTTCAGTATGGCTCACCCAGGGCCACCATGGTGTGGCTGCAAAGCAGCTCGGGTGGGAAGGCGCTGGGTGAGCTCAGGTGCTAATCCGAGTCTCCAAAGATCAAAGGAAAACACTCAGGAAAGTACGGCTAAGGACAGTGACCAGACAGGTGGGATCTTGCCAGCCTCCTACCAGCCAAGGGCAGAGCCGAGTGCCCAGCAACACCTTGGGCCTTCACAGAGCCTGAGAACCCCCTGGCTGTCACAACCTGTACCCTTCACAGAAGGCCAGGCCAGCATTTTTGTTCATCTTTTTGTTATTTTGTATGCTGTATGGCGGGGGTCACATTTCATTCTTTTTCCATGTGAGTATGCCGTTATTGTAGCACTATCTGTTGAATTTTTTTTTGTTTGCTTGTTTGTTTTGTTTTGGGGGAAGAGCATGGGCTGGGAATCAAACTCAGCTCTCCCACATGACAGACGAGAATACCACTGAACTATCCATGCACCCCCAGACCAGCTTTTAATTGTAGAAGCTGGACTGACCAAGGACAGTACTGAAAGGACCCCTGACATTCAAGTCTCAACTCAAGGGCTGCCTGCTACCCAAGGCTGCTTCCCCGAGGTCGTGCCACAGGAGCATTACGGCTGACAGATGTGAGTGTGCGTGTCTCTGCCTCCCTCCACCCAGCAAGCATCTTGAGGGGAGGGCTCAGCTTCTCCATCTTTATATTTGTGGCTGGGAACCTGGTGTGGAGCAGGTGTTCGGAGAATGTTTCTTGACAAACTCCACGAGTGAAAACCCTGCCCATGAGCCCCACTGCTGTCACTCTGTGGACACACAGATGCCCCTCAGACTGCTCCTCACACCTGGGTGGCCACAGGCCAGGGAGGGCAACAAGCTCACACCCTGCTTCCCCCAGCATATCTTGGGTTAGAGAAGGCCCCTTTATCTCCCAAGTGCCCAGGGCCAGGAACCTCATGCCACCGGGAATGTCACCTCACAGCCATGTGGTCCACTCTACCTCCTCATTTTTCAAGGAGCCCTTCACTGTCCATCTCCACTGGCAAGGCCTGTGTCTGAGCTGCCCTCGGAGTTCACCAGGTAATGGCTCTGGCCTCCTAGGCGGCTGCCCTGATTCCTCTCTCCTAGGTGCTAAAATCCTCTTTTAAAATACAAATCTGATCATGGCACCCTTAAAACCCTTCAGTGCAAGATGATAATGGTAGCACAACACTGTAAGAGTCATTAATGTCACTAATTAGGCACTTAAAAATGGTTAAAATGGCAACATTATGTTATATTATGTTACCACAACAAAACAAAACAATCCTTCAATGGCTGCCACTGCCCACCCACTCCCTCCCCAGACTCGGTTTGCACTTGCTCCTCTGGGTCTCACACTGCTGTTCCCTCTGCGAGGGAAGCTCTCGCCCAGCCCCACCCTGCTCCATGCTACCTGGCTAGCTCCTCATCACCCTCTGTACCTCCTGGACCCACCAGCGAGGGCAGAAATCGTATGGCCTGTGCGCCCGGAAGAACAGCGCATGGAGAAAGCATTTGCCTTTCACATGGCCCCTCACATCACACGCCCCTCACAGGCAGCGCCCCTGTACAGACAGCATCATTGTTTCTGCCACTAGTACCGACTACCATTTGAGGTGGGCAGAAATCTCATCATTCTTGGTCACTGGGGTAACAGAGTCTAGCACAGGGCTTAGCTCAGAATAATTCACAACATTTACTGCATGAGTGAACAAGGGGCCACCACCCAGGGTCCCAAAATGCTGGAACAACTCAAAGTTCTTCTATACACAGAGGGCCTCACCCCTGCTTTGACCAGAAGGGAAGGAGAATGTATTTATCCCCAAAAGGGGGGCAGGAATGTGCACACAGGACAACTGCTTCTCAGTAGTCAGGACACTAACAGGAAAATGGAGATTGCCTACCCAAAGCTTCTGAATTGGAGAGCGCATTCCTGCGGGTGTCAGGAGACAGAGGAACCCTCTGTCATCCTGGACCTTCCTATGGCCAAGGTAGTGCTGACAGTACTCCTCCTCCAGGCAACCTGCCCTGCCTTCTCTTTTTTTTTTTTTTTTGCATGGGCAGGCACTGGGAATTGAACCCAGGTGTCCGGCATGGCAGGTGAGAACTCTGCCTGCTGAGCCACCATGGCCCGCCCATACCCTGCCTACTCTTAACTTGGCAAACGTGCCAATTTCTCTTTCATTTCCAGCACTTGCTGTAGGTACCCTCAAATAGGACAAAGCAGTGCTAACACCTGTTAAAGTGAAGGCAAACACACAAATGGAGGGCAGGCTCACCAAGGGCAAGCACTAGGTTTTATATTCCTGGTAGCTCTGCAACGCCTAGCAGGGCTGGCACTAACAGGGTTCCAGGCATTTGCTGCTCTTTCATCACTTAGTTTTGCCTTATGCCTGTACTATTGGCCTTTTAACCTGTCTGGGGCAGTCTCACATGTTGGTGTAGCCAAATCCAAGTAGTAATTGGCAGCTAAACATATTTATATCATATCATATATCCCCATGCTCTCTCTAAGCCTGCTTGTCCTGACAACAACATTAAGGCAAGCAGGTAGGAGGTTATCAAAGCCTTTGGGGCACGATGATGTAGGGGTCAGGAGCAGAACGTTGGGTGCCACTGCCCTACCTTCAGTTCCAGACTCTCACCACTTACCAGCTATGTGACCCTGGGGACAGGCACTGTGATTTTTCAACCATAAAACGGTACCAAGAGCAGCATGAGGTTACTGGGAGGATTCAGTGGCTGATGTACGCAGAAGCCTCGTGCAGTCGCTGGTACATAAAAGCTCAGCTGCTAGCATCGCGGGGTTTGGCCTCGTGGGGCCCAGGTCCTGCCTGGCGGCCAGGTCCCACTGGGGGTGAGGCCAGGTCAGCGAAGAGCAGGTGCTGGACTCACAGCTCCTCAGCAACAAGGCAGATACCACGGTGTCCTGGAGGCCAGCCATGTCCTACTCTGGGATGGGAACCTCAGAAATGAGTGGCTCTGGCTAGGAACCACGCAGCAGACACAGCTTCTGACCTAACTGTCCTGAGGGGGATCAGGCCAGATCCCTCTCCAAGAACATGTTCCTCTGGCAGCTTCCCTGAGGCTGGGGGTGCAGCCCAAGCTGCACTCTCTTCATTGCCAGACCTGCACATTTTTACACATTTTCACACATTTTCAGCTCTCTGTCCCTCCCCCTTCTTGTATTCCCATCTTGGCAAATGGCACCTCCCCTTGCCCAGATCTCATGCCAGAACTCTCCTTCCACCATTTCCTACTGGCCCTGCATCTGGCCATTTCTACCTCGAAGGAAATCTTAAATCCTGCCTTCCTCATCCAGACTGCCACCACCACTCATCAGATTCTTGCCAGTCTCCTCTCCAGATCCTTGCTTCTTCTCTTAAACCTTCCAATCCATTTCCCAAGCTGCAGCCAGAGTGACCTTTCTAAAGTGCAAATCTGATCAGTTCATCACTCTACTTAAAACCTTCCAATAGCTTCCAGTGTGCCAAGGTCAAGAGCAAATATAGCAGGTCCTGCGAATCTTGTCAGCTTCTTCCCTCTCTAACTATCCTAACTAGGGTCAGAGTTAGGATCTCCAGAGGAGCACTTGGGGATTGGTGGGGCACAGCAGGTGACACCATGGGAGGGGGTAGCCACTATTGACCTTTAATGGGTGGGATCAGAGATGCTGGACCTTCTGCTCTGGGGACAAGAGTCCACATGAGAAGTACCCTGCCTCCCTCGTATACTTTCTGCTTGGTTTCAGTATACCCTGACATTCCTAGGAAAGTAACTACTTTAAAAATCAAGGGAAGACTGCTCTTGGTTTTGTTCAGAACTTTCCTTGAGAATCAGTCACCACTTCAGAAACTTACAGCCTCACTGGCAACACCCCTCATGGTGCCTGAGCTGCAAACTCTGTCTATTGTCACAGGACTTCTATGCACTGCTGCAAACACCTGGAGACTTCACCATATCTTCTAGGCAAGTGTGCCTAAGCATTTATGCTATTGGGATACACAGTTTCCTTCCTTTTATGTCACCTTTATACAGTTATAGCATCTTATTGATTCTTTCTGTGAGTCTACGCATAGGCAGGTTACACAGCCCACAAATTATCATTTAAGGGTAGAAAAGGGGCATTCGAAACAGTGCATTATAAAGAAGGGGAATTGAGCATAACTACTGTAGCCAGACAGGGTCTTTGTCAGCTCCCTGGAGAAGCCAAGCTACCCTCACAGCTTGGGGCCTCTCCCCAGGCTGCTCCCTCTGCCTGGCATCCTCTCCCCACTTTGGCTTGGCCCTGAGCTCCAGTACCTCTACTCTGGGAACACCTCCCTGGGCCCCCACAAAAGCTGACTGGGTTCCTCCCTCTGTGCTCCTGAAAGCCCTGGTTTCTCTTATCACTGCTCTAGCCAACTGCTGTGCCGGCCCGAGCTGCATGCCACAGGCCTGTGGACTTTAGCCTGCACATCAAGCTCTGCGATGGTTCTCTGCTCCCTCCATGAGAGAAGGCATGTTACTTACTGCTTTGGGGGCCACGTATGATCCTGACAGCGTGCCCACGCCACTGGTCAGGTCAAAGAGGTCACTCAAGCCACCACCAATGGGTGCTCCGAGGTTGGCTGGTACTGCTGCTGCAGGTGGTGCTGTGAAATTGGTGTTTCCAATCTGCAAAGGAAGAGAAAGGGCTCAGAGGCAGGCATCAGAAGTAGTGATATTGGGGGCCCAGGGTGAGAAGTGTAGCTATCTGATTCTTTAGAAAACAGGGTATGGGGCAGGGGGGTGCTACAGGGCTGCTGTTCACCTCATCTCTAAGCAGCAGGAACAGACAGAGGGAGGTGAGTGGAGAAGAAAGGCTGAGGACCCCCACCCCATGGCCTGCAAGGCTTCAGCCTTAGAGGGTGTCCACTGGGGAAGGGCTGGGGACAATCCCTAAGTAACTCAGCCCATGGATAAAAGGGCACCTGAGACATACTGCTGTGATGGGACAGGCACTCTCCCTCCAGACAGGAGGAGTGAAGACTGAAAGTGCTGGCAAGTCTCAGGATGACAAGGCAACTTGTCATGAGGTGATGAGGACAGGGTGAAGAGTTCATGGATATGCAGCCAGTGGTACTAAAACCACGGGCTGCCAGGACACAGTGGACAGGAAGCCCAGGGTACAGGAGGAAGGGAATGTCTTGACAGCTTTGTCTCCTAAGATGCTGGGCTAGCACCCCAAGGAGCAGGGATGAAGGCTTGGAGACATGAAAGGACTGAACCGTACCCCTTCAGACTCATCCCCCATCTCCAAGCAGAAGCAGGCAGGGTGAAGAGAAAAGGCAGCCACATGCAGAAAGAAAAGCCAAAAAAGAAAACACACAGAAACAAGAGAGAGAAAGGGAAAGGGGAAATGATTAGTCAACTGCTGCTCCATGGAACTGAGCTCAGAACAACGTGGTCCAGGCGTGGACAAGGCCCAGCCCCATCTCCGTGAAGGCCCTACCCATCGAGCCCATTCCCCACCCCCCCACCCAGTACCCCAGCTCTCCCTACCCCTTCTCTGGTGGCACTGGCCGCCAGACTCCTGCCCTCATTCTGTAGCCCTGGGGACCTGAGGCAGGCATGGCCAAGGGATAGGGGCTCAGTTGTCTCTCTACCCGGTCTTGCCACCTCTCTGAAGAACCCCTAGGGGAATAACCAGGTCAGTTTCCCCCACTTCCCTGGAACTCTGTCCTTGACTTCTCCTGGGCCTCTCTCACCAGACTAGTCCAAACAGGATGCCCCTACCTGGCACAACGTAAGGGTAAGTAGTCACAGCCAGGCTCTCTGAAGCCAGGAAAGCCCAAAACCTTAGAAGGCAAAGGTGATTTTGGAGACCAGAATCAGGGAAAGGGTCCGGGACTGGCCCTATCTTGACTCAGGTTGCCTGGCACTCAACAGTCCAACAATGGGTTTGAATCCTGTCTCTGTCACTTAAGTACTATCTTGGGAGGAAGGTTGTGTCTCCTTTCTAAAACTCAGTTTTCTCATCTCTCACTAGGGAATCTCTGCAGGTAGATGGTCAGGACTCACTGTAGAGTACCTGGGGCACTTGGCCGGTGCCCAGCACAGAGAGGGGCTCAGCAACTGCTCCTTTGAAGACCATCGAAATCAACATTACCCAGAAGGGCCCCGGAACATACCAGGCTGTCAAGGCCGCCGCCAAGAAGGTCCACAGCTCCCACCTGCACTGAGGAGGCTGGGGGTGGGCCACCAACCGGGGGGCCGAGGTCGAGGTTGAGGAGGTCACCCAGCAGGTCACCCTGGGTGGGGATGACATCCGGCTGCTCACCAGATGGGGCTGCGGCAGGGGCCGCCTCAGGGCTCTCTGTGCTCTCACTCCTGCCGGGACACAGCAGGGAAAGGGTCATCGGGGTGGGGCTGTCGGGGTATTTCAGGAGGTCAAAGAACCCCAGTCTCCAGGATCCTCCACCAGGCACCTGGTCTCTTCGCTGACCCAAGAAGGGGCCATCTACGTGACCCCTCTTCCTCCCCATTCCCACTTCCCACATCTAATCCATCTTTCAGGCTTTTCAAGAGATCCAGCTTCATGGGTGGATGAACAAAGGGAGAAGCTGGCTGGGTTTCCACGACTCGGCCCATCCAAAAGAGAAAAGTGGATGCTCATATCCATAGAACTATGTGAGCAGGTCAAACCAACTGCTTGGAGTGACACAGGAAGTGAGAAAAATATGGGCTGTGGAGGGAGACAGAACTGTGTCCACGTGCTAGTCCTGCTGCTCTCCGACTGTGGGATTTTGGACCAATTGCTCCAGCTCTCCATACCTACTGTCCTCATCGGTCAAATGGGGACATTTTCTCTCAGTGTGCATGTGCAGATCACACAAGGCCCCCGAGAAAACACCTAGTGTGTGGTAAGCACTCAATTAAAGCTAGAAGCATGGTTTTCCTCTGACTCATGCATCACTCAGGCCCGAGAGCTGCACCCACGAGCAGAGGAACCAAACAGGAGGTTGAAGCGCTGAGACCCACCCAGATGGGCCCATCTCACTCACGAGGCAGTGCGAGGGGGCAGGCTCTTGTGTACCACGCCCCGGCCACCCTCCACAAAGGCGCTGGGCGGCTTGTGGTAAACGGAGGCCAGCGTGCCTATATAGCAGATGAGCTCGTCCAGGAGTGTGGGCTCGATGAGGTCTGTCTCTTCAGAGATGAGCGGCTTCTCAGCCAGCACCACCTCCTTGGCAGCGACTGGGTCGGTGGAGAGAAGGCGCCAGTAGATGTAGCCGCGGTCCCGCAGATCTGGGTTGTCTGAGTCCTGGTGCAGGGATGAGAAGTTCAGGAAACCCAGGCTGAGCAACCAGGTTAGGGGAAGAGAGGAAACCCTCTTCCCACAGACCCATGTTCCAGGTAGGACCACAGGCTGCCAATGAGGGCAACCTGACTGCTTCCCGGGCCTGCATGGAACAACATGAACAGACACGCCCCAGAACCATAGGCTTGTTAAACTGGCTCCCACTGCAGCCCCGGCCTCAAGCAGACCATGCCCACTCCTATCTCTCCTCACTCCTTACTGGACTGCCCTCGCTGCCCGCTACAAAAAGCCTCCATGCTCTATGAAGATCCCTAGAAACTTCCCCCAACTACTTGGTTCTCACAGAACTCATCCTCCTCTCATTTATACTGTCACAACTTCACCGTTTGACTCCACTTCATTTTAATTAGATCGTGACTTCCCAGCTGGATCCTGACCTCTCTGAAGGACTGAATTATTCTGGGGCCAAACCCCTCAAAGGTGCCAGTCTTGGGGGTGGGACTACCCAGGTCTGACTCTGTGGACCACACTCCCCTGCTAGAGCAAAGGCTGTGCTGGGTGGTAGGGGGCTGGGGCCCACCTGCGTGGCCAAGCTGAGGACTTGCTGCACCAACTCCTGGGTCTCCGTGGGTTTCTTCAGGAAAAGTTTCACTATGGCTGTCAGCAGTTGCAGCTGGACCTGCAGAGGGTGAGGAGGAGGAAAAAATCTGGGCTTTAAATGGGGGATTTAGGGCAAAGGAATGAGCAAAATGTGCGCAGGCAAAGAGCAAATCTCCTAGGTTTGGTGGTTTACCAGGGAATCCAGGCTCAAGCCAGCAGGAGCTGTGGGTGCTGCTGAGCAGCCCAGATTTGGTATTACTCACTCAGGGAGGAGCTGAGTACTGCACTGTTGGGCAGGCTGGGGGTCTGAGTCCCAGCTCTGGTGTCTCAGAAACCTGATGGGTGGGGGTGCTCCTCAGAGCACAGAGCCCTGTAGTGCCTTAAGAAGCACAGCATGAAATGGCAACTGGTGGGGCTGGTGCACCTCTTAAGGGGGCCATCCATCATGAAGGGTGGCAAAAGCGTCAGCGAAGGCCCCAGGGACTGCATCAGCGGGGCCCACAGAGACACCCTGCCATCAAGGAGCTGTGCTTCCGTGAAAGAACTGGAACAATTCTCTCTCAGCCCCTGCCTGTCACCTAGGCTGCAGCTTTCACCTCAACACTCCTCCTGTGGCCCCTGGCTTGGCCAACACTTCTCCACCCTTAGGATCTCTTACTAACTTCTCCCCCTTCATCTATACTTCCGTCTTTTTGTAGCCATTTTTATTTGCTTTTTGGAAAAATGTCAGTTCATATCCTTAGCCCATTTTATAATCAGGTTGCTTTTTCTTTTGTTGTTGTGTACTTTCTTTATGTACACAGGATATCAAACCTTTATCTGATATGTGGTTTCCAAATATTTCCTCCCATTGAGTTGGCTGCCTCATCACCTTTTTGATAAAGTACTTTGAGGCACAGAAGCTTTTGATTTTAAGGAGTTCCCATTTATCAATTTTTTTTCGTGGCTTGTGCTTTGAGTATAAAGTTTAAGAAGCCACTGCCTACTGCTAGGTCTTGAGGATGTTCCCCCGACCACCTGCACTGTGCAGCCTCCTCCACCTTCCCTCGGAGCTGGCCCAGCAGAACTGGGAACGCTCTCTAGCCACTAGACTCTTCCTCATTGTTGTTTTGCTAGTTATTGCTCAATCTAGCGCCTGGTGCATAGTGGTACTTGATAAATACTTGCTGATGTACAACAATTCTCTGCACACAGTCCCTCCTCAGCCATAACTTCATTCTGCCATAAGCCCCTGAGCCGGGGACAAGTGTTGGTGGGCTGTGGCAGGAGGTGGGCTCAGGAGGCATGGTGCTGATGGCAGTTCCTGGGGCCTGGCCGGCAGGAGGACACTTACAGAAATAAATGGCTTAATTATGTGGGTGTGCAGGGTTCTGACGGCGGGAGGCAGTGTGGGGGGGATCAGGCCTATTTCTGGGATTCCGTGATATGCAGCCCTTGTGATCTGCTTACAAATGGGCCAGTGGCATAAGAGCTGTGGGCTAGCTGTTTCAAAGGCAAGAGGCAGCCCAGAAACTGGCTTCCAGACACGGCTCCAGTCCCCGTGGGGTGGCTTCTGGGAAGCCATTTAGTGTCTGGAAAGGAGAGGTGTGGCTTATTTCAGGGGTTCTTACGAGCTTTGAAAAATGGCAATTTATGGCATTGACTTGGAGTAAGAGAGTCATGCCACACCTCATTTTAACTCTGGTTCTATCACTTCTCAGTTGGGTGATCCTAGACAAGTCATTTAACTTCTCTGAGCCTTGGTTTACTCATGTGTAAAATAGGTACAGCAGTATTACATCACAGGGTTAACGGGAGAGTCGCTGAGACAAGCACTCGTGTATTCTGCTCATCATCATCACCACCACACGGGGACTCTATCAAGTTCTCCTCAGCCTGACATTCAAACTCAGGTCAGCAGTGCTGCCCACTGGCTGGACTGCTGCCCTGGCTCAGCTGCCTCAGCTGAGAGGCAAATTCCCTACTAGCTGGCATTTTTAGGGCAGCCTTCCTGCAATGATGCCAGACAGGACAGGGTAGGACAGAGGCAAGGGGTAGGCTGGACTAATGCCCTACCTCAGCCAAGGTATTCCATGGCTAAAGAGGCCAAGGAACCTAGGATGAAAAGGTTCAAAGAGCAGTCTAAAAAAATTCCAAAACCGTGAGGCACTAAATAAGTGTTCATAAAAGAGTTCTGAACTGTGGTGTGAACACAGGAGGCAGAGGTAACAGCCACTTAATTAAAACACCCGCACCCAGCTATTATTTCCTGAGTGCCTGAGCCCAGCACTTGACACACACCATCTCATAATCTCTGCAATAATGCTGCACTCGGGACAAGGAAACAGGCTTGATGAGTTGAAGTGCTCAAGTCCACGCAACAAGAGGAGGAGCTGGGATCCAAAACTTCAGAGGCCCATTTCCCCCCACTACACTTGGCTTCCTTCTTACCTTTTCCTTGTCTGACTTCCCTAATCCTGGCTCCTCAGCATGCTTAGCTGAGTGGGGGTGGAGGGGAAGCTGCAGAAGATTTATTGTTAGGTGGACGGAAATACTCCCTGGTGGGATACCCTCTGCAGCAGGACCAATCGCAGGGGTAGAACCCATCACAGGCAGCAGAGAAAAGATGGTTGGGGCTATTACTGTTATTCATAATGGACACCTGTGGTTTTTGCCCATCCAGAAACTATTCCATCTTCCGGTAACAGAAACTTTGGCTTTCCTTCAGCGAATTACTCTTTGTTTGGCCCCATTCAGTCCACAGAGACTGGGATGGCGCCTGACAGACCTGGTCAATTAGTAACAGCAACTGGCTCAGGGATAAGGTACACAGGCCCTGGGGACTTTCGTTGGAACTGAGGGAAGTGGTTAGGCTGTAGGGACCTAGCCCCACTCACGGGAGCCTGCCTGAGCCAGAAGGCACCCCTGGGATGCAGAGACAGCTGGAAGCTTCTATCCTCATCTAGGAATGCAGTGAGGGAGCATGCTTCCTGACATGCCTGTTACAGGAACCAGTCAGTTCCCCTTTTTGCCAGGACTAATTTGCTTTTGAAATCAATTATTACCAACACCAGTTCTACATGATAAGAAATTAACAATTTCTTATCATGGGCTGGGCATGTGTTAATCACACACAGCGTGTCCATTTAACATTCACAGTAATGGGATGAGGGTATTGTGATCCTCATTTTACAAAGGTGGCATAGAGAGGAAAGCGATTAGGGTAAAGTCACACTGCCAGGAAGTTGCAGAAGATGGATTCGAACTCTGGATCTCAGATCCTGAGGCCCATGGTCCATACTCTGACTCCTTAGATCACATTGCCTCCACTGGGCAGCTAAGATTTCTGTATTTACAAAAAGACTCTTTTTTAAAGGTCCGTGTACATGAACAGACAGTTCACAGAAAAGAGAAAACAAATGAGTAGCTGCTCAACCTTCCTCATTAAGGAAATAAATCAAAATGATCCTGAGGTACCCCCTTTTCATCTAGTGGACTAGAAAAATAAAAAGGCTAGGCAAGGAGGTAAAGAAATGGGCACTCACACACATCTTGATAAGAGTGTAAACTGGTATAACATCTACAACAAGGAAAACCTAGTAAAGCTAGCAAAATTTCAAATGCACATGCCCTTTTACCCAAGCATCCTATTTCTAGGAATTTATCTTCCAGATATGTCTACATATGTGCACAGCAGAACTGCTTAGAAGAGAGAAGACAGGACACCTAAATGTCCATCAAAAGGGGATGGTTAAACAAAGCATGGTCCCTCCGCATGCAGGAATCTTATGGAGGTTATAAAACAAAGTAAGCAGTCAAACCAACTCACCTGGGACAGAACAGTCTCTCCAATAAATGGTGCCTAGAGAACTGGATATCCATATGTAAAAGAATGAAAGAAGACCCATATCTCACACCCTATACAAAAGTTAACTCAAAATGGATCAAAGATCTAAACATTAGGTCTAAGACCATAAAACAGTTAGAGGAAAATGTAGGGAGATATCTTATGGATCTTACAACTGGAGGCGGTTTTATGGACCTTAAACCTAAAGCAAGAGCACTGAAGAAGGAAGTAAATAAATGGGAGCTCCTCAAAATTAAACACTTCTGTGCATCAAAGAACTTCATCAAGAAAGTAGAAAGACAGCCTACACAATGGGAGACAATATTTGGAAATGACATATCAGATAAAGGTCTAGTATCCAGAATTTATAAAGAGATTGTTCAACTCAACAACAACAAAAAGACAGCCAACCCAATTACAAAATGGGAAAAAGACTTGAACAGACACCTCTCAGAAGAGGAAATACAAATGGCCAAAAGGCACATGAAGAGATGCTCAATGTCCCTGGCCATTAGAGAAATGGAAATCAAAACCACAATGAGATATCATCTCACACCCACCAGAATGGCCATTATCAACAAAACAGAAAATGACAAGTGCTGGAGAGGATGCGGAGAAAGAGGCACACTTATCCACTGTTGGTGGGAATGTCAAAGGGTGCAACCACTGTGGAAGGCAGTTTGGCGGTTCCTCAAAAAGCTGAATATAGAATTGCCATACGACCCAGCAATACCATTGCTGGGTATCTACTCAAAGGACTTAAGGGCAAAGACACAAACGAACATTTGCACACCAATGTTTATAGCAGCGTTATTTACAATTGCAAAGAGATGGAAACAACCAAAATGTCCATCAACAGACGAGTGGCTAAACAAACTGTGGTATATACACACGATGGAATATTATGCAGCTTTAAGACAGGATAAACTTATGAAGCATGTAATAACATGGATGGACCTAGAGAACATTATGCTGAGTGAGTCTAGCCAAAAACTAAAGGATAAATACTGTATGGTCCCACTGATGTGAACTGACATTCGAGAATAAACTTGGAATAAGTCATTGGTAACAGAGTCCAGCAGGAGTTAGAAACAGGGTAAGGTAATGGGTAATTGGAGCTGAAGGGATACAGACTGTGCAACAGGACTAGATACAAAAACTCAAAAATGGACAGCACAATAATACCTAATTGTAAAGTAATCATGTTAAAACACTGAATGAAGCTGCACCTGAGCTATAGGGTTTGTTTTTTTTTTACTATTATTATTACTTTTATTTCTTTTCTCTATATTAACATTCTATATCTTTTTCTGTTGTGTTGCTAGTTCTTCTAAACCGATGCAAATGTACTAAGAAACGATGATCATGCATCTATGTGATGATGTTAAGAATTACTGATTGCATATGTAGAATGGTATGATTTCTAAATGATGGGTTAATTTCTTTTTTTCCGTTAATTAATAATAAAAAAAAAAGAATGGTTCTCATCAATTTTAAGAATGGTATGACCTTTAGATATATTTTTAAGTGAAAAAATGCAAAAATGCAATTTGAATTCATATAGCAAACTACCAGTAGCGTTTAAAAATAAATGGGAGAAAAATGTATGCATGCACATCTGTGTGTGTATCTGCTAGTGTACTCTTGAACTCTCCGAAACCAGTAACATTTGTGATCTCAGGGGAAGAGAACTGGGTGATCGATGAAAGCAGTGAGAAGAAAACCTATCACCATGCAACTTTTGTATCTTTTACATTTTGAACCAAATCAATTTATTGCCTACCCAAAGATAAAATACAAAATTAAAACAAAACAAAAAACTTTTGCCTGTTTTAAATACACACCAACACAGACTATCCTTACGGATACCTATTAGATACTGCAGTGATGGAGGAAAAGGAGCCATTACCTCCTACATGTCACTTATCCATCTGTCTACCCTGCCAGTGCCATGTCAGGAGGGAGGGCCTGAGGCCTGCAACAGAGGCAGGACCAAGCCCAGTGTGCCTCGCTGACAGCTTACCTGGGTGCTCTCATCATGGAAGCCCTCAAGGAAGCTCTCCAGCAGCTCGTCGGCATTGTCAATCCGCTCAGCATACTCGCCCACAATCCAGATCATGGCAGCCCGGGCCTCAGGCTCGTCCAGCGAGTCTAGGTTCTCGCACAGGGTAGCAATCACGCTCTCATACCTGCAAGACCAGGACATCGGTGGCCCATGAGCACCGAGGGGGAAACACTAGGGGAGGCCTAGCAGGAGTCACGTAAAGCAGGCAGCTACCCCTTAAAATTCTAGAGCAGGGCTGGGTTAAAAGGATCTGAATTTTATCATTTACACTTTATTTCTCGTTTTAGCCTGGTGAGCAGAGCAGGGAAGCCCAGGGGAAATAAGGAAAAGCAAAGGGCTTCTTTTGAAATGTTCCTTGTGGCAGTGAAGTTGGGAAGAGAGGAGAGGTTCCTCTTGCCTTTTCCTCCCTATCTGTCCCCGTCCCCATTCCCAAGCACGGCCACATCGCCCTTGCACTGGGGGCAGTGGGCACGCACTTGTTGGGGTACTTGCGGAAGATGTCCTTAATAACCACGATGGCTTCTTGGACCACATAGTTGACCTTGGTCTGGATGAGATCAAGCAGTGTGCTCACACAGCGCTCCGCAGATTGCTAGGTGGGAAGAGGAGAGGAATAGTGTGGGCAAGGCCACTGTACCCATTTCCAACAGAACCTCTGATGACCATGCCTCGGGCCAGGGCTCAAAGTCAGTCCTTGTCACAGTGGGAGAACAAAGACCACTCTCCACAGCTAACAGGTGAAAGAACAAGGACAAAATCACGGCCATGGAATTCAGAGACACAGGAAGAGAATTAGACTAAGGAAAAAAGCCAGAGGCACAGCATCTAAGAGCAGGGCAAGTCTTCAGAGCTTTCCCAGGTCAAGTCTTTTCAGCTTTCCTCTGGGAGTTCTGAGAGTCAAGGGACTGCTCTAGGTTGATCCATCTCGCTTTTACCTGCTTCATAAAATGGCCTCCTGTGACCAAAAACCAATAGAAAGTCTCTGTTCAGGGCCAGTCCTTCTCTCCTTTATTTCAACACACTGCACTTATACCGTGGTGGAGAAATTTCTCAGGACTATCATCACAGGAGTCAAGGGGAAAATGTCTCAAGGGTCTTGGCTGTGGGAGACCGGCTATCCCAGGGCCTTCTAGTCACCGATGGCCCCAATTAAGAAGAGCCCAGCTCAGTGGTCAAGGAATCTCCCTATAGGTAGAGAATGAGAGCGGATGAAATGCCAGGACACAGGTCTGCAGCACCTTTAGCAGCTTGGAAGAAAGGGGCTTGTGGACAGCCAACCCTACCAGATCAAAGCTAACTTGCGGCTGCCTCATCATCTTAGCTAATGCTGTAGGAGATCCCACGATTATGATGGGTTAACTGAATCCACAGCAACTAGAAGGCCTAAAGGGGATTAAAGAGTGGAAGACAAAGCTCTGAAAAGGAATCTAACCAAATCTGCACAATGGGTGCCTTGTGGGGCTCTGGGGGTAACCTTTAGGCCTTTGTGGATTGCGAGTAGGTAGCAGATTCTGCTAGAATCAGACTGGTTTCCTGATTTCAGCTTCCTTTCCCTCTCTCCTCCCAGAGCCTCACCTCTACTTTGATGGCACAGCGCCCGATGGCCCGCACAGCCTTCCGAACAAAGTCCACATCCACCTCTGTCGCATACTCTTTCAGCTCCGCCAACACCTGTGGCTCAAATAGAGGACGGGGACGTGTGTGTGTATGTGCGCTCTGCTAGGGGAACCCCATAGGACACCCTGGGCAGTGGGCATGCAGACCCCTAGAAGGATGGGTTTCTTTGATCAAGGTGGAAGGCCCAAGGGGAAGGAGAGAGGTGTCAGATGCCTCAAATGGGAAGCAAGGAGGCATCAGATCACAGGGCTCAAACAGCCTTTATTTTAGGTTGATATGGCTAACACATCAACCACTTTACAAATGGATGAATGATAGGTAATAATAGCGAGAACAAGTTCTTTAGCAATAGAAATATCAGGTAACATTTGTTGAGTGCTTACAAAGCCCCAGACTCTGGGCTAAGCACTCTTGAGGAGGAGCTATTAACAGCGAGATCAGGCAGCTGGCCCAGAGACCACAGACACCAAAGCCCATGGGCCCCACTCACCACCCTCTGCTGACCTGGGCAATGTTGGCCTGGGAGGCCAGGCGAATCATGATGTCCAGTTTCTCCAGCTTCACATAAATGGGGTCATTGTACTTCACAAAAAAGACCTTCATCTCGTGCTTCAGGATCTCAGGCCTGGGGGCGGGGGTGGGCAGGGTCACCAGGAGAGCAAGGCACAAGTCCCAAGGGAAACTACTCCAC
Source organism: Tamandua tetradactyla (assembly GCF_023851605.1). Taxonomy (NCBI): domain Eukaryota; kingdom Metazoa; phylum Chordata; class Mammalia; order Pilosa; family Myrmecophagidae; genus Tamandua; species Tamandua tetradactyla. The sequence goes on along the minus strand of NC_135331.1, from coordinate 33,678,485 downwards.
GTCTGCTGGGACCTTACTCCTGGGGTCTGGGGTGGAGCCCAATATCCAGGCAGGCAGAGACAAGTGCTGTAGCTGCTCGCTCCCAGGAGGCCCACTGATACACCTGAGCAAGGCTCTGACCAACCAATTCTTATCCAACCTCATCACAGCAAGGGAAGAGGGAGTATAAATGAGACACTGCTCACATCCAGGAGATAGAAGGTACAAGGGGACAATCCCAATTCATGACTTCAGACCTCTGTTTCCTCACCTATGAAATGAGAGTGACACTGTACAGGGAAGAGTTAACGTAGCAGGTCTGAGACTGCTCTTCTGAGAAAGACCTGGCATCTGGGAGCTTGTGCTCCAGAGAGCCCCTACTGGTCCCTAACCGAGGAGGGTGCTTAACTGCCTGGATTGTCTGCACCTGGTTTATGCTGAACACGTGCTTTCCTTCAGGAAGTTTGGGATCTTGGCATTTGCCAGGCAGAAGATGCTTATGTGACCAGCTCCCTGTAAAATCCCGGGCATCGAGTCTCAAATGGGATTTCCTGAGCAGAGACACCACACACACGCTGCTGCGTTTTTGTTGCTGGGGGAAGAATATGCTCTACGTGGCCCCTCTAGGAGGGAGGGGACATAAGGAGCCTCCAAGTAGATTCCTCCAGACTCTGCCCGCATGTTTTCCCCTTGTGAACAGCCGTGTATTCCTTTTATGTCACTATATATCTTAACTATAGGTTGAGTCTTGGGAGTTTGTCTAGCAAACCTCTGAACATGGGCATGGTCTTTGGAACCCTCGACACAGGCACTTACATAATAGAACTGCTGTGAGTTAGACAAGAAGCATCTAGTATAAGGCCTGGCTGACAGAAGGTGCTTGTCACACAGGAGCTGTCACCAGCACTTTCACAAGTGTCACTGCTCTTGCTCTCAAAGACAACTCTTCTCCAAAGGCACAACTGGCACTGTCTGCCTTGTTTTTCTTAGAGTTAAAGCCTTGTGCAAGGCCACACAACGTTAAGAAAGTCACAAGGTCACAAAGGTTAGTAAGGGTGGGAACAAGATGACAGTCACCACCCGACTCCTTTGTCCTTTCCAGAAGAGAGAGGAGGAAGGAAAAGGAATGACGGCTAAGACTAAGGAGAAGGGAGAGGACACAGCAGAGTCACGAGAGGCACCCTGAGTACTTGTTACTACTGCGCATGCTGGGGGGCGGGTGGTCCTGGCAGAGCAAGGAATCTCTGTCGTGACTGGTGATGAAGCAATATCATGAGCTGTGCAACAGAAGGATTTCTGCAAACTCTTCTCTGTACAGTGTCATTCTCATTTCAAAGGTGAGGAAACAGAGGTCTGAAGTCACGAATTGGGATTGTCCCCTTGTACCTGCTGCCTCCTGGATGTGAGCAGTGTCTCATTTATACTCCCTCTTCCCTTGCTGTGATGAGGTCGGAACCTGGCAAAAGCTACCCAACCACGTCAGGACCAGGCAAGGCTGTGCCTTGGCAACACACAGCACTTCTTATGAAATTTGCCATTTTAAATATAGCAGAGGGAGCCCCTTTGCCCTAGTACAGGCCTACAAAATCACTATACCTTATTCAATCCAGTGACCCAAAGGGCATAAGTCCCTCAGGTGAAGACACACACTGCAACTCAAATCCCTACTCTCATCCTTTGTTTAGACGCTCAGAAAGCATTTCCATATTTACCTCCCAAGCCTTCGCAGAACTCCCAGTTCACCTGGTATCTATGGGACCTCAAGAGTGTGCTAAGAACTAGACTGATGTTATAATAGGAAAGAGCATCCGCTCTCTCCCAAGACAGTAAGTCTCCGTGCATCCCTGGCCCCAAGAATGGTGCCTGTCATGATATATTACATTCAAGCCCTCAGACCAAAAAAGCTGGGAGCTTTTTTTTTTAAGAAAGCTGAAAAAGTGATCAGATTTCAACTAGATATATGAATGAAGCTGATCTGGATAGGATTAAGGTAAACAGAACACTGGATAAAGGATAATATCGTCCATATTTCTAAACTTCAACCTCTGTGTGAGACAAAAGGGAAAGAGGCTTATTTGGTGCAAAATTTATATTTTGGGTAGCACATTATCTAATTTAACTAGTATGGTTAGTTTACTTGAACACCATAATTACATGGAATCTTGAATAGGGCATGAGATCTTGTTGGTTTGTCCAAGTTAGTGTGATGCCCCGATATATTCCAGAGTAATTTTGGCAGAGAATAAAAGTATCTACAAAGTGCCCTTGGAGGGCAGGAGGAAAGGAGGAAATATTAAATTTCTTCATCTGGGGAATTCCTGATATTCTCACAAGCAGTGGGGACAACCAGTTCAATAGGCTGAGCCCTTGATCTGAGGGTTTGCCCCTATGAAACTTATTCCTGAAAAGGAGATGCTAAGCCTACCTATGATTGTGCCTAAGAGTTACCCCCAGAGAACCGCTTTACTATATAGCTTTTACAGTTTGATCAGGTGATCATGAAAACCTGTGATGCTCCTTTTATCCAGGGTATGGACAGGTGAGTTAAAAAAAAAAAAGGATAAAAATAACAATAAAATGTAAAAAATTGGATAGATTGAAATGATGGTGGTCAACGAGAGGGAGGGATAAAAGTGCATAATGATAGGGACTAAATGTACAAATTTAAAAATGTTTTTGCATGAGGAAGAACAAAGGAATGTCAATACTGCAGGGTGTTGAAAATAGATAGTAATTAATATTTTAAAACTTTAACTTATGTGTGAGACTAAAGCAAAAAAAAATGTTTATCTAGTACAAAATTTATATTCTGACTACTGCATTTCCTAAAATAACTTATGTGGACAGCTTAACTGAACACCATAGTACTTGGAACCTTGAGTAGGCATGAGATTTTGTAGGTTTGTCCAGAGTGATGCCGCGATAAATCTCAGAGTGATTTGAACAGTGATTAAAAAAGTATTTGCATGTCTACGTGGGACATAACTCCCAGGGTGTGGACCTTCCTGGTAACATGGGACAGAAATCCTGGAATGAGCTGAGACTCAGCATGAAGGGACTGAGAAAAATCCTAGAATGAGCTGAGACTCAGCATCAAGGGTTTGAGAGAACCTTCTCGACCAAAAGGGGGAAGAGTGAAATGAGACAAAGTGTCAATGGCTGAGAGATTCCAAACAGAGTCGAGAGGTTATCCTGGAGGTTATTCTTACGCATTAAGTAGATATCACCTTGTTATTCAAGATGTAGTGGAGAGGCTGGAGGGAACGGCCTGAAAATGTAGAGCTGTGTTCCAGTAGCCATGTTTCTTGAAGATGATTGTATAATGATATAGCTTTCACAATGTGACTGTGTGATTGTGAAAACCTTGTGTCTGATGCTTCTTTTATCTACCTTGCAGACAAACGAATAAAACATATGGATTAAAAATACATAAATAATAGGGGGAACAAATGTTAGAATAAATTTAGTAGATTGAAATGCTAGTGATCAATGAAAGGGAGAGGTAAGGGGTATGGTATGTATGAAATTTTTTCTGTTTTCTTTTCATCTCTTTTGCTGAATTGATGCAAATGTTCTAAGAAATGATTATGATGATGGATGTACAACTATGTAATAACATTGTGAGTTACTGATTACATAACAAGAACAGAATGAGCATATGGTAAGAATGTTTGTGCGTGTATGTGGTTTTGTTTCATAAAAAAATAAATTAAAAAAATAACAGGGGTAGATAAAATGTAAAAAAATGGATAGATTAAAATGCTGGTGGTCAGAGAGAGCAAGGGATAAGGGGTATGGGATATGTGAGTTTTTTTACTTTTTATTTCTTTTTTCTGAAGTGATGCAAATGTTCTAAAAATGATTGTGGTGATGAATACACAACTATGTGATGATATTAAGAGCCACTGATTGTATAATATGGTTGCACAGTATGCGTGTAAAGATTTCTTAATTAAAAAAAAAAAAAGCTGGGAGCAGAACTCAGGAGCCAAGCCCATTCCACAGAGCTGTAGGGCTCCCTCACAGCAAAGGGGATGATTATTTCAGGGCACCCTTCCTGCACACTTGGTCTTTAGCCTACCTCACCCTAGATACTGGACCCCTTCCCTCAGGACCAGTGTCTTACTGTTGCAGTCATTCTCAGGGAGTAGAGGAAAATGGGCCACACAGCACACTGGTGACTCTCATGTATTCCTCCCCAATCAAAGTCCAATGGTTCTCCACCATCTTGGAGTCCTCCAACCTTAGGGAATTTGACTAGAGCTGTGGAGTCTGTCCCCAGAAAAAATTTTATATACCCTTTTAGGGGGGCTATTCACCGTGCAGGGGTTAAGAACTTCCACTCTACTTTTTATCTACCTTATCAACAGATGAGTAGAACATATACAATAAAAATAAATAATAGGGGAACAAATGTTAAAATAAACTTAGTTTGAAATGCTAGTGAGCAGTGAAAGGGCAGGGTAAGGGGTATGGCATGTATAAATTTTTTTCTGTTTTCATTTTATTTCTTTTTCTGAATTGATGCAAATGTTCCAAGAAATGAGCATGATGATAAATATGCAACTATGGTGATGATATTGTGAATTACTGATTATATATGTGGAACGGAATGATCAAAATAAGAATGTCTGCGTTTGTTTTTGTGGTATTTAAAAAAAAAAAAAAGGAACTTTCACTCTAGCCTTTACCTGGCCTGGTTAGCTTAAGCCAGGGTTTCTCACCTTCATCACTACTGACATTTTGGGCAGGATAATTCTTTGTTGTGGGGGTTGTTCTGCACATTCCAGGTTATTGAGCAGCATCCCTGGCATCCTCCCGTTAGATTTCACAGCCCCTCCCCACCAGCTACGACAACGAAAAGGATCTCTTGACATTGCCAAATTACTCCAGCTGGGAACCACAGTCAAGCTACTCTCTGGGACTTCCCCAACTGCAACAGGCCTGCGTCCCTTCAGCAAGCACAGCCCTCAGCGGGAGAGGCACCCGCAGCGTGCACACAGCCTGTTCACGGGGAGGGTGGGGCAGGACCGGCCCTTACCTCTTCTGCACAATGAGGTTGATGTTGCGCAGCGCCACGTACTGCAGCTCAGGCTCCGCAGACAGCAGCGTGACCAGGGGTGGGGCCAGCTTCTTGAGGAGGGTGCCGTAGTAGTCCAAGTCCTTGGACAGCATCTCCATGAACTTCATTAACACCTTCACAGCAGACAGCACCACAGCGGAATTGGCATGGGACAGCCTGGGGGTGACCCGCTCACAGATGCTGGGGTGCATTCCAATTGGGCAAACAGGAGACACACAAGGCAAAACATCCTGCTTTTAGTTATCAAAATATTATGTCTTTCGCAGGAGAAAGATCTAGAGCCCAGTTCTGCTGAAAAGTGCCAGGGAGAGAGCCTGGCATGTAGTAAATATTCTGTAAGTGTCAATTCCCTTCTGCCCCACCTACGGCTGGGGGATTCAGAAAGGTGGCCTGCTGGTTTAGAGCAAGAGCCAGCTGAGTCCCAGCTGGGCGAACACTGCACATTTCCCTCCACCTCTCTAAGCCAGAGTTTCCTTATCTGCAAAATGAAGATGAGAATGGGACCTCTTACACAGCACTGCAGTACGGATTAGTTTACTGCTATAAAGTGCCTGCTGAGCCCCAGGCAGCCTGTGAAAAGTCAGTGCACGGTGGCACAGATGCTCTCCATCACCTCTACCTCCTGAGGTGACTGGGGTCTCTCTCTGCTCCCAGCTCAGGTCCTGGCTTTGGTCTGCGCCCACAGTGAGCAGTGAGTTGACTCCCTGAAGCAACACACACGCTGCTAATAGGTTGTCTCTGCAGGGATGTGAAGTGGGTGGGCTGCCCCTGAGGCGTGACTGAGGATGGTCTGGGGGGAAAGCCCTAGGAAAGGGGCCCACTGGAGGCCTCAGATTTAGCTTACGGGGGAGCTCCCCGAAGACCAGGTAAAGCTGGGCTAGTCAGCAAGGGGCAGCCTACTCACCTCTGGGCCTCCCGGTCGTCCTTGGGCATGTAGTTGGCAAGGCAGTCCAGGATGAAGATCTGGCCCCACTCAGTGCACTCATTGAGGGCTGTAAGCAGCTTGTTAATGGACTGCGGGTTCAGGTCAAGCAGGTTGCTGCTAGGGTGTGACTCGGCGATCTCTGAGAGGGCAGCCACTGCGTTTGCCACAACCTGGTTGAGAGGGTGGAAGGGGCAGCGGCTGCTCACAGGCCAGGAGGTGGTAGGACTGGTGCTCCCCAGCCCCGCTGATGCTGGGTGGCTAGAGGGCATATATCCTGAGGAACATGACCCAGAGGACAGGCTGCAAGCATTAGCAAAATCCACTCCTTACACTCATCCTACTGACTCATCTGCAAATTGGGACTTAAATAACTGCATCTCTTAAGGAAAAGGAGAGGCAAGACAAAAAACAAGGCAAAACCAAGTGCCTGGCAATAGAAAGGGATCCCAACGCCTTTACACAGTATATCTGTTTACCAGCTACAACAGCTCATTTTAGTGGTCAAACTGCTTCTCAGAGCCCGGCAAGGCTGCTAGGAGTGGATCGGGGCTGGAGGGCAGAGACCTGCCAGGTGAAGCTCTGGGCCCTCAACCCATTTTCACTAAAGCAATTGTCTTTATCTGTGTTCCAAATGTGTTGTTTTCATCTCTCCCGATGATGAATAGTGCTACAATGCCCATCCCTGTGCTGGCCTCCCAGGGCCTGTGTGGGATCTATGTTTCTAAAGAATACAGAGGGAATGGATGGGTTGAAGGGTTTGTGCATTTCTGTTTTAACAGGGCCAAACTTCATGGTTATCATGAAGCCTGGTCACGCACATGACTAGCATCTAACATGTTGCTACCACTGTGTATGATGACATCGGTGTTCCCCAGCCACATCCTGGTGCCTTGTCTTCCATGATATGCTATTTCCTTTACAACCCTGCAGAATGTAGGAAAGGGGAAAAGCACCTCACATTCTAAGTTTACAGGTGGCCCTGGTGGAGGACATCACCCTGATGGTGACTGGAAGGGGCAGAAAGAGAGCTCTAGTATTGACCATGTGCTAGGCCATGCCAGGCAGATTACCTTCATGGCTCGGAGCCCCCACTGTACTCCTGCCAGGCACAGAGAGTTAGATCTGTTTTACTGATGGAAAAAAAGAGGGCTCTGAAAGGTTAAGAGGTTTGTCCAAGCCAGATAGCTAGTTAGGGAGGTCACAGAGAAGGAAACCACAGACTATGCCTGCATCACTGCAGGGCACGAAAAGGGTTAACCCACCCAGCAAAGCTTCAAGCTGCAGAAACTGTCTGACAGAGGGTTAAGCCAAAGTCTTTTAAAGCGAGGTGGTGGGGGTGAGGTGCCCAATGGGTGAGACTGCTTACCATGGGGTTAGAGTCAGAGATGAGGTCTTTCAGGGTGTCCAGGAAGCCCTGGTCCTCCACTAGCTGGGCGTTGATGTCATGAAGTTTGGCCACACACACAGCCGCTGTCTTGCGCACATAAGGGTCTTCGTCCTTCAGGCACTTCCGGAGGGGCTCGCACAGGTACTCTGTGATCTTGTCGACGCGGATGCAGCCCATGGTCCGCACGGCCAGGGCCCGGATCAGGGGGTTGGGGTCCTCACAGTCCTGAGGGGAACCAGCCATTGGCCAGGGACAAGAGAGGGACAATAAGACATTTGTGGCTTCGGATTCTCCCCAGTCTGCTCACGTCAGGAGCTCCAAGCCCAGCTGGGCTGAGTATGAGTCAGCTGCTGTGAAGTCTCCCACCGACTGCAGCAACAGCAGAAAAGTAAATTCCATAGAGCGGATACCCAGCATGCACCTGGAGCGTCACACATTCTCTCATTTAACCTCACAGTAGATCTACAATACTGGAACCCTTTTACAGATGAAGAAACTGAGGCGGTCAAAAGGCCAGGAGCTCGCCTAAGACATGCACATATAGTACCACAGCCCTCAATCTTGCCAGTGACTCACAGAAACCCTCAGTTTTCCATATCTGAGCATCAACAAGGACTAGGGGAGATAACAAGAGCTGAACATTCATGTCCCTACTTGCCCATCAGTCTGGAGGAGAGAAATATAGAAAAGAACAAAATTTAGAAGAGGAACATAAGAAGCTCTCAGAAGCTTGCTAAATCTTGACCTAGCAAGGGGCATGAAGGGATTCAACAGGCTCAGTGTAACCTCACACAGAATGAGTTAAGCAGGGTCTTCAGCTGATTTTCTGAAGACAGTGGGCATCCTCTGCCAGAGGAGGGGTCCAGGTAAGGTGGTCTAAGGGCTTGGGTGGGAGCCTGAGTACTTTCACCAAGAAGCTCAAGGGAGGATGGAGCAGTGAGCACCCCATACCCTCCTGCCAAACTCAGACTCACCTTCACAAAGGTGTTGACAGCCATGATAGCCATGTCAGGCTGGCTCTTGGCATAGTTCATCAGGTACAGGTACACCAGCTTCTTCAGCTCCAGGTTGTCTGTCTGCATACAGTTCACCACGTCAGGGAAGAGGGCACTGAAAGAGCAAAACGGGGCCAGTGAAGGAAAAAGGTAAAGGAAGATTTTCAGTAGGTAATCTGGTAGGGGCGTGAGTATGTGTGAGCAGTGGATGAGACGGAAGAAGGATAAACAGGATCTCCTAGTAAAGGGGAGGACATAACTATACTCTGTTACCATGAACACCTATGGGTAGAAAAGGAATCCTACAGATGATTCTAAAAACCAAAAAAAAAAAATCCTTTTTTCAGGGTTCAAGCATGAGCTCTGAGCCCATCAGACCTGGCCCCAATCCAAGCTACGCTTCTTGCTAATTGCATGATGTTGGGAAAATTCTTCAACCCCTGAATCTCATTTCCTCATCTGTAAAAAAGATGTAACAAAACCTACTCTCCAGAGCCCTGATGTCAATTAAATGAGACAACTAGTCTCATCTAATATCTTAAATGAGATACTTGCCTTTGACATTTGGGAGGTGCTGAGTAAATGAAAACTAAGCCTTTTCCCTCCCTGAGACTTAATGTCACCCTTTATGTTGGACTGATGGTTCTGGAGTGTATAAGAAAGCAGTGATGGGACTTCATCTTCATCACAAGAACCAGCTCTGGCATCCACTAAAAGCCAGCACCAGCATACCCGGAACCAGCACTTGGTACTCAGAGCTTTCCATACTTGATCTCCCTTAACAGTGCTGAGACCAAGGGATTAGTCCCATTTTGATGGAAGACAACCTTGGTGCTCATACCTAATTCACCTGCCTGCAAAACTGGGTCTGCCGCCAAAGCCAACGCTCATGACTGCCTTTATATTGGGTAGAACCTTTCTCAACACAGCACCAATACTCCCAGAGTCTTAGGTACAACATCTGATTGGAAACCAATTTTCTATCTCTGGAATCACCACCTCCCCGCTTAGTTCTAGTGTTTTCACGGGCAGGGACATGGTAACTTAGAGACTTACGGGGTCCAAGTGAACCTCCTAAGAAGGAAAAAGGCCACCATGGCCAACCCCCAGAAGTTCAGCGGAAGCGGAAATTAATGTGTCACCTCAAAAGATGTACCAGGAAGGGGGAGCAGAGGGAAAGGAGCAAGAACTGCTGATGAGCCTGAGTTGCTCTTCTGTTCCTGTCACATCAGCAAAACAAGCTCATCGGAGACAGAAAAACAAAGACGTTTCCTCTGTGAGAAGGTGACACTGGTGTTCTATTTACTTTAAAGAAAGCAGCTTCGTCTCTGAAGTAATCTCATTTGGAAGAAGGCCCAGTTTTCCAGCAGAGATCTGATCCCCTGTGGCTTCATCTTTGGCAGGTCTCTCTTTTCTGCATAATTTTTTCTCCTCTGTCATCGTCAGGACCTTGCTGAGGGTGGCGATGGGATAGCGCAATCCATGGAGAAGTCTGGATCTGTGCAATGGTGTCGCAGGGCCTGGAAGGGGGAGCTGCTCTACGGCAGCACCTAGGTCTATGAGACACAGGGCTGGGTACCACAAGGGTACAGAGGAGAGGGCATGGGCAAAAGCAGCCTGGATTTGGATTTCAGAAATGCTGGGCTTGGGGCTTAGTTCTGTTAAAACCATGTAACTTTTGGGCAATTGTTTAACTTCTTTAGCTTTTTTTTTTTTTTTTTTGGCAGTAAAAATGCCATTACCTACAATATGGTAAAAGTAAGGAGTGTCTAAGAAAACATATCTGAAAGTGTTCTGTAGACTCAAATACTGTACCAATGTCAGCTGCCATAAAATTCAGTCCCTGCCTTTGGGACTTAATGATGTAGTGGGCAGGTAACCACAAAAACACATGAGAAGATACCTGCTCATTCTGTACAGTCTAGAATCAGTGTCGGGTGACAGGAACAGAGAGCAAATGCTGCCAGTTTACAGCAGAAAGAGATACCTGTGAGCTGGGGTGAGGAGGGAAGGCAGAAGGGAGAAGGTGGTCCTCAGATGGATTTTTAAAGCAAAAGAATGAACTGGGTAAATGGAAAAGGGGAAGGGGCATTATAGGCAGGGGAGAGCATGTGCTGGGCAGTGGGGGAAGTGGGTAGCAATCCTATGTGATCTGCTCTGGCAATCAGATACAAACCAGAGACTGCAAAGTAATAACATTTTGGACAAATACAATCTACAGATGTGTTTTACTTGGACTGTCCTGTGTTTGTTTCCTTGTTTGTTTAACATCATCTGGCACTTTAAAATAGGGATATTTAAAATAAAAAATACAGATTGTCAGTTCTTTTTAAAATCCAGAAGACCTGGCCCCACCAGGTTCATTTCCCCGATGGAGCAATCCTCTGGAGTTTCTGACAGGGGTCAGGCCCTATGCGTGCCATTTCCTGGGACCTCTTTACCCTAGTCCATTTCACTCCCTCACAGTACTGTCTGATCCCACCTGGCACGTGTGCTTGTAACACCTGTGTAAACAGTCTTTTGTTTGGAAAGGAGGTTAATGAAGGGAGCTATAGGGGACACGTGGAGAAAATAATCTGAACTAGACCCAGGCTCCTGACCCTCCCTCTGTCAGCCAGCCTCTGGCTGCCACCCTGCCCACTCGTGCATACCTGACATCCTTGCCCACAGTCATTGAAGCAATCACTTTCTTCACTGCCTCCTTCTTCTTCTCCTTCTTGTCACTGTTGAGCTCTGCCTTCAGCTCAAAGATCTCCCCTAAGAAAAGGAGGCAGGCATAAGCGCTCCATCCCTACCCTGCCAGGTGATGATACCCCCTTCCCCAACTTCCAAAGGAACACGTGAGGGGGAAGGAAGACAAAACTATACTGTGAGCTGAGCATAGCTTTAGGCCCTTGGCCTCAGTGGGACAAGAAGGAGGGACCAGAATGTCTCCTGGGAGGGAATTATCAAGATGGAAGCTTAGAAGTCATGTTGGATCAAAGAGAGAGGTAGCATGGGAGCTATGAAGGTTCTGAGGGAGCAAAAGCATGAGGGCACGTCCTGCTCAGCTGGACTGTTGAAAATATATAGAGGAAACACAATGTCAGCCACTCTCAACCAAAGATTGTTGAGGGTGAGTGTGATGGAATCTGGGTATTTAAGGTTGAGGGTGGAATCTGATCCATTCCCACATAGTCTTTTCCAGTTTTCCTTGAATATCTAGAAAAAACAGCTTGTATGGGTTTCACTTCCTGAGCCACAAGTGGTATCCAGCTCTGAAAATGGCAATTCAGCTAAACACTAGGGCCCTAGCACATAATAAATTGTTCTTAGGAACACGATGACTAGGAAAAAGCAAATGAGGAAGTGGGGTTGCTCAAGGGCCTGCTGTGGAGAGGAAGTCAGGACCCTATAACCCTTAGGGCAAACCCTGGAGTCAGACAGGCCCCAGGCCTCAAAACAGAGCAAGCTTTTCCCGAGTCTTTGCTTAATCAGGCCTGATAACTTTTTCCCATGCAGTTTCCCCTTTCATCCTTACAATAATTCTACATTTCCTTCTATTTTACAGATGAGCAAATGGAAGCAGTTAGGGAGTCAGCAACTCGCCCAAAGAATGCACAGCTAGTGGATGGTAGGGCTAGGACTCGAAAGTAGGTCTGCCACTCTGGAGACAATAACCTAAGTCACTATTCTCTGGCATACCCAGGATAACTCACTTTGCTTCTCTAAACCCATGTCCTTGTCTGTGCTCTCTACCTTTACTGGGGCATTGAATTCTTTCATCTAACACTTGTATGTGAAAGGCTAACCTGAGTGCCTGGCACCCAGTGGGCCTGCATTGATGGTGCCCAACACTATTATTAATTCACCATGTGACTCTAGAGGCATCAGGTTCTCTGCCTTAGATCCCTCTTTTGCAGAATGAGAGCCCCAGGCTTCCCTCTGGAGTGGGGGTGAAGCAGAGACTATCATGTGAGGTAAAGTGCCAAGGAAGTTCTAGGTGGATTTACAGTGGGAAAAGGAGAGTAGGCTTTTATCATGACTGACTGACCAATGTGGAGTTCAGTAAAGAACTTGATTTGAGAGACAGCAAACAAGATTAATTAAAAACAATCATACAGCACAGCTGAAGGAGGGCTGCACTGCAGATATCGCTCAAGGAAGCCAGGCAGAATCTACAGACCTTGAGTTCAAACTCAAGGCCCTGGAGGGTTGAAGGGAACACATCCTCTTCTCTAAGACACCAAGGGAGCCAGTGTCTCCTCGCTCTAGTATCCAGTATGACCATGACAACCTGGACCCTGGACCCTGCTGCAGACCTATCCCTGCCTCGCTTGAAGTATTTGGTCAGATACAGTACAGCTGGCAATGAAAGGCAGGTCTAGGCCTGAGATCTCAACCCCAAAAGAGCAGGGCTGGTGGGTAGGGGTGGAGGGTGGTGAACCTGGGATCTACTTGCTTCTGAAAGGCCCCCTTCCTCTGACGGCCCCCAATTCAGTCACTCATCACTCTTCCTTCCTAAATTGCTCTCAGAGCATCCATTCCTTCTCCCCCTGGGGCTAACCCCCCGGCTTTGGCACCATCACCTCTCATCTGGGCTATGGTACTGATCTTTCTGCCTTCCTCCAGTTTCATCCTCTTCAATCCATTATCAGAATCTGCCTTGGACCTTCCGTTGCTTAAAACCATCACTGATGTTAGATTCAAGATTTGAACCTGGGCATCATTCTCCAGACCCACCCCTCAAAGAAATCCCACAAGAAACTAGTTACTGGCACCCCAATACATTCGGCACTAAGTTCACTCCCTGCGGCCTGGTCCCTGCAAACCTCTCCAGCCTTTTCTTTCACCACACTCCTCAGCAACACGTGCTCCACTAAGTTCCTGCCCCTTGCTCCCCTCCCCTTACCCATGCCCCCTTGGTCTGGCTATCTCCGTGACTCCTCCAGCCACACCCTGTGCTTCCCTTATCTTAGCTCCCAACACCCTTTGTGTGATTACTACTCAAGGGACTCTCTTTCCAGTTCAACTGCAAGCAAAACCAAATTGGAGACCTGGTCTTCTCCACCCACATGGTCGGGGCTCAGTAAAAACTAGCTGGACAAATATACAAAATGCCTGCTGAAGGGTCAATGTCAGGTCCTGACTCAGCTGACTTAACAGCACATTCTTTTGGGCTGGTCAGCAGGAATGTGTAACTCTCATTTGGAAGGGAGCAGGGAGGAGGAGAGGGCTTGTCAGAAAGATGCCTACAGGGTTAAAACACTCTTGTCAGTCACTACAATAATCTTCCATTCCTCTAAAAGCTGAAACAAACAAAATCCTAACAACATAAGATGAGCTTAGCAAATTTCAGTACAGCAGCTTTACAGATTAATACTGAAGCGTTATAACTGTGGGGAAATGTTTATGATAATATCAAATGAAAAACAGGATATCAACTTTGTAGCCACATAAAACATGTGCCTCTGGATAAGGAGCAGACACACATACACAGACATCCCTGCAGAGGTGCTGATAGGATTATGTGTACTTTCTTTCCCCCCAGGGGGAAAAAAAAAAGGCAAAGACAATTTTAAGTCATGGGGGGAGGAAAAAGGCTTTTTCCCCTATAGTTGGAGCTAATGCTCTTCCCTTCCTGAGTTCTAAAGGGAGAGGTCAATTTCTTACACCAACAACAATTTCATTTTCCTAATCCACAGGGTCAAGAAGCCCTGGGTCACCTCTATCACCCACTCCCAGGCCTCCAAATCCCACCCTCCACCCCTGTTGGAGCAACAGGAGGGTCAGTTAGGGAAAAAGATGGTCAAGGCTCCACAGTGAAACAAACAGTACCTTTCTTGGTGGTGGTGAAATATTTTGAGTCAGTCATTTTGGTTCCTTATTTGCGGCCAGACTCTGCAAGACAGAAGAAAGGGGTGACTTTCAGTTACGCTCCATTCCATTTTCAGTTAGGGTGAGGGGGAGGAGAAGAAAAGGGCCCCAACATGCAGATGGTCAGGGGAGAGAGCTCCTCATCTCTTTACCAGGCAAATGATCTGTTAGAGAGTGGCTGGTCAGATTCTGAAGGGTAATTTTGAATGTGTGCATCCTTTGACCCAGCAATTCTACCTCTGGGACTCTCTACTGTGGAATTATCTGAACAAGGATGTCTGTATAAGGGTTTTACTGCAGCACACTGCCCAGAAATAACGTAAATGTCTATCATTAGGGGAATGGTTAAATATTCTGGAAAAGTCCACAGACATTAAAAGGCACTTAATCATGATCCCAGCAGCCCCTTAATGGTGCCCACTCTGTTCTAAGCTTTACACATGTCAACTCACTGAAGCCTCATCACAGCCTTCTGGAGGTACCATTATTACCCTGTGTAGTGAAATGAGTTTGGAAAATTGTGAGTTTAAAGCTAAGTGAGTTTCTTCTCTTTATAACTTTTCTGGGCTTCCATTATAGCAATATGCATTATTCATCTCCAAAATGAGCTAGAATCTATATTGTAGTCTCCAAAGCATTTCCCAAATCTATCTGACAAGTCTTCTCAAAGCATTTTATGAGACATCTCCCAGTGCATGAGATGAAATGCTGTTCTAAGACAAGAGGACAAAGAAAATACAAAGGCTCACTCATTCATTCAATAAGCATTCATTGAGCACTTATTATGTACTCCACTAATTCCTTCTGGTCAAGAGATGACAGATAAAAGATGATACAAAGGAGCCAAGTACCCTAGGTGCCTGGTAGAGGCTTCTGGGATTGTTCTATAGTTATCAAGAAACTATCGTTACTGATTCCCTTTATAAACCAGGGGCTTTATAGACATTATCTCATTTAATCCATAATCATTAATCCTGTCAATGAGGTAACTACTTTTAAATCCCATTTTACAGTTAAGGAAATTGAGGCTAAGGGATGGTAGGTAACCTGCTTAAGACTGTACACTTCAAAGTGGCTGGGAACACATCTCAGTTCTGTCTGAGCTTAGTACCTATCCTCTAATGATGAAGGAAGCCTTCTTATCTCAACTGAGGAAGAAAGAAGATTCAGTTCAAATCTTGTGACTTTTAATTGTAATCTTCCAGCCCTATCTGTAATACACTATCATATAAAAATGACATGACCCTAAAAAGAAATTTGAGTGGAGAAACCTCATTCCACTCTGTCCCTTTTATTATCTGTATGAATGAAACTCAAACATATAACACATCAATATCTTTCGATTTTCCTTTCAGTTTCTCCCACAGATGATTAGTGGTAAGATGAGGCTGCTGGTACGATAGATGTGAACAACTATTCCCAAAGCCTCTGATGCCAACACAGCCCCTCTGCAGCCGAGCTATATACTCCCAGGTTAAGCTTGTATTTATGGCAGGATAGCATTGGGACATTCCTCACACTGAGAGGTTTTGTTTCAGTGATAAATGGGAAACAAAAACATACAGACCCTGGGCTGCCTTCAAGTCTTTGTAAACCCAGTTAGAATAAAAGAATAAAGGATTCACTGACAAACGGTCTAGAGAAAAAGACACATTTCTATTTTCCTTTTGCTTTGCAAAGTTAAAAACAGATGATGGCACTTTTCCATGGGGGCTGTGAGAAATGGCAGAGGAGACTGCTGCATCCGGGGATGCCATTGCTGCCGTGGGGACTCTCACTTGATGGTCCTCACAGTGTGAGCCAGGGCTGGAGAGATCCACAAAGGGAGGCTCCACAGTGGCCTGGTTCCCGGCTCCATTCACCCTCCCCCTTCACGCCCAGCCCAGGACTTGGCATATGGTGAGTGTTCAATTAACAGTCGCTGAAAGACATGAAAGGGGGCCATTGAACATCCTGGGTAGTCTCAGCCTGATCTGACAGCTCTACTATGTAACTATTTAGCATTTGCTTTCAACTTGAATATGCTTACATTATAGATCTTTTTTTCTGAACACACATAAATCCATTTTCTCAGAGAAACCTGGCCAACCTAGAGGTTCTTTTTGGAACCCTGAGAATGAGCATGAAAGATCATGCAATTTCTGCCACACATTAAAGGGCTATATAGTTTGAGAAGGCTAATAAGAAGTCATGGACTTGAGAGCATAACAGTTAGAAGAGTCCAAAATAAGAAAGTGCCCTCTTTCTTAAGGTTAGTAGTTATCTAAATAGAGGGAAAACTGGAGGTAAAAAAGGCTAAAGATCACAGGACACAAAGACTCACAGAAAGTAACACACAAACACTAAAAGTAGATGTTTAACCTCAGTGCTGCCCAGAAATTCTTTCATATGGGAGACCTCCAGTACAAGTAAGAAGCTGCCTTCTCCAGCAGAAAAGGTCATCCAGGGGCTTTCCTCTTGCAGGCCTAACACATCTGGGGGCCCTAAATTTCTAGGATACAACCTGGTGGTGACAGATTTGAGTTGTATGCAACCGATCAAGAGGTGGAAAGCAAGAGAGAAGCCTCCCTTTTGGGGAGATTTTAAAAAGAAATACAGCTGCAGGACCAACTAGTGGAACTGTAATAGCTGCCAATATCCTTACAGCACTGAACTTTTTTTTTAATTACAGAAGTTGTAGAAAATACATGTAGAAAATGTAGGGTTCACACACACACACAATTTTCCCTATTATTAACACTTTGCATTTGGGTGGTAAAACTTTGTTACAATTGATGAAAACAAACCTATAATAATACTATTAACTACAGTCCATAGTTTACATTAGTGTTAACTATGCTGTACAGGCCTTTTTTTTTTAAATTTTTAAGTACTGGACTTTTGATGACACTCTTCCTTTTACAGATGTTAAGAAAGTATTCTCAAATTTCAACTGCCACCAAGGGCACTGGCATTGTCTTATTTTTTTCTGCAGTACCTGTTTCACACATCCCTCTGAAGAGGGCCCAATGGGACCGATGATATGGAAATCTTATTTCTCTGAAGTTGCTTTATATACAGAAAATTAAACTAGAGGAAGAAGGGGAGGTAGGGAAAGTGAAATACTTTGGGAAAGCCATCCCCAAACGTGATTAAAATACACTCACAAGCAGGGCTCGCTTCTTCATGGTGAACGAGCCTATTATCATCTATCTATACTTTGCTAGCTACTCAGGAGGCATTTTCTTGTGTCCTTTCTCCGCTATGAGCTTCCTCATGCTGGTACTAGGTCTTACAGTTGCCTCTTGAGTGGCAGTGCAAGAGAGAATTTTCATTCTTTGTGGAAATGGAGAAAAACTTGTAGTTCAGCCCTAGAGGAGCTGGACTAGTGCTTTTACTGCACTGCTAAGCTTTCACCATACAGCTCATCCCTATCCCACAGAGGCCAGAGGGCTGCTGCTGTATTCCTTGACTTATCATGTACGCAAGCCACATTTGAAAACAGGCAGCCAACTAAGGCCAGAGAAAGTTTAGGGTTTTTATTTCATCTTTGGTGGTAGAGGGTACTTAAAAAAAGCAATAATTAGAGGGAATTTCGTGGCAAGAGACTGAGGGAGGGTTTGGAAACTGTTCTGGCTTCTGTGACGAATCACTTTTGCTAAGGAGACAGTGTTCTGGGCTGGGATCCCCCTGAATCTCAGCATTTACAAGGAATGCCTCAAGGGGATGACATGGCAAAATGTTAACGGAGAGATACATCTGGAACTATTGGTTTCATGTTTGAGGAGCCACTGCTGCCATCCCCACCGTAAATCTGCCTTCCCATACACGCACTCAGGAGATTATATGACTTTGATGCCACAATCCTAGGAGTACTCCATTAACCTAACTTTTTAAGCCATGTATTTAAAACCCTGTTGATGAGATTTTGTAGGTTTGTCCAGAGTGATGCCCCAATAAATCCCACAGAGATTTAAACAGTGAATAAAAAAGTATTTGCAAAGTTCCCTTGGGGGAATGGTGAGAAAGGGGGAAAATTCAACTTCCCCAAGTGGAGAATTCTTGATATTCTCACAAGCAGTGGGGACAACCAAAGCAATTGGCTAAGCCCCCAATCTTGGGGTTTGTTCCTAAGAAACTTAACCCCAAAAAGGATAGGCCAAGCCTACTTAAAATTAGGCCTAAGAGTCACCCCTAAGAGGACCTCCTCTGTTGGCTGAGACATGATCTCTCTCTCTCTCTCAGCCAACATAACAAGCAAACTCGCTGCCCTCCCCCTTTCTATGTGGGACATGACTCCCAGGGGTGTGGACCTTCCTGGCAACGTGGGACAGAAATCCTAGAATGAGCTGGGACTCAATGTCAAGGGATTGAGAAAACCTTCTCTAACGAAAAGGGGAAGAGAGAAATGAGACAAAATAAAGTGCCAATGGCTGAGAGTTTCCAAAGAGTCGAGAGGTTATCCTGGAGGTTATTCTTACACATTAAATAGATATCACCTGTTTAGTTAATGTATAATGGAAAGACTGGAGGGAACTGCCTGAAAATGTAGAGCTGTACTCCAGTAGCCATATTTCTTGAAGATGAATGTATAATGATATAGCTTTTGCAATGTGACTGTGTGATTGTGAAAACCTGTGTCTGATGCTCCTTTTATCTACCTTATTGACAGATCAGTAGAATACATGGATTAAAAATAAATAAATAATAGGGGGAACAAATGTCAAAATAAATTTAGTAGACTGAAATGCTAGTGATCACTGAAAGGGAGGTGTAAGGGGTATAGCACGTATGAGTTTTTTTGTTTTTTTTCTCTGAATTGATGCAAATGTTCTGAGAAAGATCATGATGATGAATATACAACTATGTGATGATTTTGTGAGTTACTGATTCTAAAACAACAATGGAATGATCATATGGTAAGAATGTTTGTGTTTATATGTGGTTATGTTTCATAAAAAAATTATTATGGTGAAGAATACACAACTGTGTCATGATATTGTGAACCACTGATTATATACCATGTATGGACTGTATGTTTGTGAAGATTTGTCAATAAAAATATTTAAAAAAAAAAACCCTCCTGACATGCATACTGCCCCCATCACAGGCTTAAAGAAAAATGGGCCCTCTGTAGAGGGATGTACAAAATAAATATTTCAGAAAAAAGGAGACAGTGCCAGCACCCCTGGTGGCAGTCAAAATTTGTGAATACTTGTTGAGCATCTGTACAAGGAAGAGTGTCATCAAAAGTCCAGCACTTAAAAACAAAAAATAGGACTGTACACCACGGTGAACACTAATGCAAAGTATGGACTGTAGTTAAGAGCTGAACTATAGTTCTCCTTCATCAATTGTAACAAAGGTACTACACAAATGCAAAGTGTTAATCACAGGGAAAACTGCTGGGGGGGAGGGGTGCATATACAGGAGCTCTGCATTTTCTGCATATATCTTCTCTAACTTCTGTAGTTAAAAAAAAGTTCGGTGCTGTAGGGCCATCACAGTTTCACTAGTTGGTCCTGCAGCTGCACTGCTTTTTAAAATCTCCCCGAAAGGGAATAAAGCCTGAAATAGAATTGTTTTCTGTTTTCTAGAATCATAAAGAAGAGCTTGGTGGAGTCATGAATACAATGGCCACAGACAAAGATGTAGCATAATCTAAGAATAGAAAAACAAGGTCCCAAGAGAAAAAGGGAAGGAAAAAAAACTCATTAAAAATACTTCCACTGAAGAGTAAAATGAGACAAATTGTCAATGGCTGAGAGATTCCAAACAGAGTCCAGAGGTTATCCTGGAGGTTATTCTTATGCATTAAGTAGAATCACCTTGTTGTTCAAGATGTAGTGGAGAGGCTGGAGGGAATTGCCTGAAAATGTAGTGCTGTGTTCCAGTAGCCATGCTTCTTGATGATGATTGAACAATGATATAGCTTTTACAATGAGACTCTGTGAATGTGAAAACCTTATGTCTGATGCTCCCTTTAGCTACTATATCAACAGAAGAGTAGAACATATGGAATTAAAATAAATAATAGGGGGAACAAATATTAAAATAAATTCAGTTTGAAATACTGGTAAATGAAAGCGAGGGGTAAGGGGTATGGTATGTATAGTCTTTTTTTTCTCTATTATCATTTTATTTCTTTTTCCGTTGTCTTTTTATTTCTTTTTCTAAATCGATGCAAATGTACTATGAAATGATGAATATGCAACTATGTGATGATATTAAGAATTACTGATTGTATATGTAGAATGGAATGATAGCTAAATGTTTTGTTTGTTAATTTTTTTTAATTAATAAAAAAAGTTAAAAAAAAACACTCCCATCTATTTTGGGAATGGGTAGTGGCGGTGATAGTACAACACTGCGAAGCTATTTACCACCACTGAGTTGTATACCTGAAAGTGGTTACAACAGGAAAGTTTATGTTGTATATATGTCATCAGAATAAAATTTTTTAAGATAAACCATAAAACTGTACAACACAAAGAGTGAACCCTAACGTAAACTACAGACTATATTTAAAATATAATTATAATACTGCATCATCAACTGTAACAAGAGTATAAGACTAATGCCGAATGTTTATTACCATGCGTGGGGGGGTGTAGGGAGGTACATGGGAACTTTGTACTTTCTGCAGGATTTTTCTGTAAATCTTCGACGGCTCTAATTAAAAAAAAGTTAAAGTGGTAAAAAAAAAAAAATTAATTCTGAACACATAGAAGTCAAAACTAAAAGAAGCAAAAATAATTCCCATCTAGAGATTATGGATTTTAGAGTAAGCCCTGGAGTTCAGGTTATATTTTAGGGTTAGGCTCAGAGGCGAGCATTCTAGACTCTTTACAAAAAATTTTTTTTTTTGAGTCCTCACATGCCCCCTCCTCACAGCGGGACAATCACCACCTGCTGCTCTACTTACTCTGCAAGTTTCTTTTGAGGTAGACGGGGGATAACAGGAGGGTGAACGTACACTAACAGGTATAAATGTAAATATCATAAATATCGTGGGTTTCTATCTAGATGAAGTTCTAGAATAGAAATAAGAGATAAACTAGGCTATCACTACAGAAGTCAAACCGGCGGTTGCTTCTGGGTGGGGGACTCCCTGGAGGGGGCCTGTAGGAACCTCGGGGTGACAGGATATCTGAATCTCATGCACATCCTTATCAAACTGTACACTTAAGAGCTGAGCATTCCATGTGATATAAAGTATGCAAACATTAGAACATTTTTTTTAAATAAAGAAAACTTCTGGAAGGCTTAGAAGATCCATGAATTCAATGACATACAAATTAAATTTTTCTGCATGGCCAAAAACATGATAAACACACAAAAAAAATTGCATCACATCACAGACATAAGTCTGTTTTCCTTAATATATCAAGTGCCTACAAACAGGAAAAATAGCTAAGGACGTGGACAGTTCATAGAAAATCAAACACAACGGCTCTTCAACAAACATACCAAACGTGTTCAAGCTTACTCATAGTAAAAGAAATACAAATTGAAACTACAACCAAATACCTCTTGTTAACTGCTGGATTGATGAAAAACTCCAAAAATTTAACGCCCCATGTTGCTGCTGATGGGGGAAACAGGCACCCTGCTCAGAGTACAGATGGCTACAACCTCTGTGGAGGGCAATCTGGCAACAGCTATCAAAATTACAAATGTATTTACTTATTCTTTAACTGCAGCAATTCTGCTTCTAGGAATTTATTCTGTTGTACAAAACTACATAGGTACGAAGTTATTCATACTGCAACCTTTGTAATAGCAAAATACTGTAAACACCTTAAATATCCATCAACAACATGCTGGTTAAAAAAATTATGAAACACACACATACACACACAAAATTATGACATAACCATGAAAAAGAACAAGGCAGTCGTACATGTACTTTTATGATATGCTCTTCAGGATATTAAGCGAAAAAGGCAAGATGAAGATGCTGAAGTATATGAAGTATGTTACCATTTTAATTAAAAGGGAAAAATATGAATATTAATAAAACAATTACATGCAAGTGTTTGTAAATACATTGACTATCCTCCATGTTTCATGTTAAACAAGAAAAGTTAACCAAGGTCTCCTCCTTGAAAAGAAGTAGGATGAGTACAGAACAGCGCGATAGACTAACTTTTCACCATTTACCCTTTTGTACCTTGGAAATTTTGTACCCTGTGCATGCATTAACTCTTTTAAACATAGAGCAGTTTTTAAAAATGGTGCATCTATCCCCACCCTTGCTCAACTTTCAGTTCTCAGCTTTAACACTGCTTTCTCAGAGAAGCCTTCTCCAGACCCGAAGGGGCAGACACCTCCTGATATGGAACTCAATCATATCCTGAGCTTCTCCACAGTCCTTGTCACACTCCCAATTTGGAATGTGTCCTGTTTACTGCTGTCAACCCAGTGACTGGCGCTGTGCCTGGCACATTCTAGGGGCTCACCAAATGTTTGCTGGCAAAATGAATGAAGACACAGGTTCCGTGAGAAGATAAAAAAAACAAGGGTCCAATAACAGAGAGAGACAAGAGGACTCCCTGACAAACGGCAGAGAGTGAAAACTGGGCAGATTAGGAACATAAGGCTTTGAAGTTATCCTTCAACAAAAATGGCAAGGCTGATCCAATGTTAAGAGGGCAGCCAGCAAATCTGGCTTTGCTACCAGTAGCTCTGTGACCCTGGGCAAATCCCCCCATTTTGGGACCTCAGTTTCTCCAATTGTCAAATAAGAGAATTTAACCAGATCGCTGGCTTTTCAAGTGCCCCTTCCTGCCTTAAATTGTTTAAAACAGATAAAAGTAGAATTGTTTTAGTTGAGGTGAGGGTAGAGCCTAGAGACTACTTCATTCCACTTTGCCTGCTCTCCCTATCCTTTCCCAGGGCCCCTTCAAACAATCCAAAGTTCCATAGAGCAAAGTTTGAAAACCAGTTTACTAAATGATAGCTAAAGTCTCACACACATTTCACACTCCATGATTCTATGCAGAGGAGGAACCATTTTCCCACCAATGGGTATTATCCCCAAAGTGTCAAAGGAGAAGTAGAGGATCATTCTAGAAGCATGGCACAAGACATTTGCAGGGGGTTGGAAGAAAACAAATTCTGACTGTAGCAAGGGCCAACAAACCTTATTAGGTCCTGGTGGGAAGGAAAACAAATAATAAGCCAAGCAGGAAAATGTTTTAATTCCCCAAATGGCCAGCCGATGGTCAGGGAAAGGACTTTTCTAGACTCAGGGAAGTGATTCATGTCAGAGTGGCTCAAGCTCTGCAACTGGATTTGAAGCTGGCAGCCCTTGCTCAGTGCACTATACACTGTTGGTACTCAGGAAATTAGAAATGGGGCTGTGAAATTTGCCAGAGAAGAACCATTAGGAAAGGAAAAGGGGAAAGGGACATTTGACAAGGTCTGACCCAGCTGCTATGACCTACCTCTGAATTCAAGGATACTTGGGTAGGGAAAACTCCTCTCTAAGAGTCTGTGGTGGTGACTTCCAACAACAGTGCTAAAGCTGTCAATGTTAAACCCTTACCTGATGAACAGCTGTCCAGAAACCTGCTCCAAACACATGTAGGCTCAGGGATAGTCATGACTAAGCTAGAAAAGGAGGGAATAAAAGAGGTTGGGGCAGTACCATCATTTCTTCTTCATTTGGAACTGAAAAGCCAAACTGATCCCAGGGGTACTGCTATTTTGACAGTGCCTCAAGGGCAGAAATAGATTTGTTTCACAAACACTCACCTCTTCTGTGCCTTGCTCTGGAATGTGTCCTGCCCTCAGAAAGCTTACAGTTTGACAGAAATGATGATTCTATTCACCACTACTCACCACTCAGTAACAGTAGTTTCTTTTAAGAAGGAAAAGGTCCTCACAGGTTAACACTAAAGTTCATTTTACAGACAGGACAATTTTAAGGCCAACTCAAAGATTAAATAAGGTAAGTCAACAGTAGAGAAAGCAGATTGCAGACTTTCCCTCTGAGACAACATCGTTTCCAAACTGAGACAGACAGGCTCTTAAAGTTGGTTCAGTAAGTAATATAAGAAAATAAGCTATGTTCTTCTTCAGACTCAGCCTTAAATTTGGAACAGGGATAGCAGTATTGGCAAATGGATGTGCACTTTGGGCTAGGCACTATGCAAAGAGCTTTCAATTTAATCCTCACACTAGTCTGCGAAGATGATATTATCAGTGAGAAAACTGAAGCCCAGAGAGGTTAAGGCATTTGAGTGGAGTCACACAGCCAGAAAATGGTAGAGCCAGCCCTTCTGGCCAATAATGATGTTTCACACATCCTACCTTGCCTAGCAAGGCAACCCCTCCTCTCTGGGTGCTCCTGCCGAAACATACATACGTATGGCTCAAAGGTACGTGAAATGGGTTGCCACATGCCCTGCAGAGTCCCTCAGCTGTTGAGTTACAGGGTATCTTTGGACCAGCCCATCCAGTTTGGACAGTAGGAACATCGAGTTTGGTAATGTGCCTAGTGAAAGCATGCCTGGATCAGCTTATGGCATTATGGGCCTTCTGGTGTTCAGACAAAAACTGATTAGCCAAAATCAACCCCCTGAGACCCACTAGCAGTTAAAGGCCTCAAAATGAAAAGGAACTAAAGGCAGACAAATACCATATGCCAATGTTCTTACATCAACAAGGAGTCTCTAGAAATCACATGCCAGCTCTCAACTAATTTACCATCAATAATATGTGAAAAGATCTGCCAGCAAGAAAAGAAAAGCCCCTCTGGACTTGGTTAAAAAAAACAAAAAACAAGGGCTTCTTCTGAAGAATACCTAAGTTTATCATGAAGATGAGAAAGAGGCCGAAGAAGACTTATCAGTCCTCTATCCACCAAGAATCCTCTTCAGGTTTTACAGTGGGAAAAAAAAACAGCAGTCACACCCAATAACTCATTTCTACCAGTAACCCCATACCAGCTGACTATCTTGTGGGCTTCAGAGACTTAAGAAAGTCTTCTGAAAACAGAACTTTGTTACCAGTTACGACCAAGTCAGGCTCCTTGTGATCTCAGTTTTCCCACCTATAAAATGGGAACATTTTCTGAAGATGGTGCTTTGTAGCATCCATTTAGCATACATAAGAAGACAGGGCACCTTCTGCTTCATGCCTGCACTGTCCCTCCACATGGGAACAGGCACAGAGTAAAGAAAGTATTTTTCCAATGGGGTCTTACAGATTCAGAGGTTAGGTAAAGGGCTGAAGGGGGAACCACAGCCTGATCCACAGAGAGATCATGCCCTCCACGTAACTGCCACTGATGTCCACAGGAGGGTTCTGAGACAGGTGGAGTATTAAGGGAAGCCCTTCTAGATGAAGGGAGGCATGGTTGGACAGGAAAGGATGGGTCAGGCTTAGAAGGGGAATGGGAATAAGATGGAGAAGACCCACAAAATGCTCACATAAGCAAGGGAGCAAACTGAGAACAATTAAACCACCCCCACTGCTAAAGAGGGCTGGCTGGGGAGCAGGTTCTGTGCTCAGTTTGATTCTCATGGTAACTGTTTTAGTCTTTCTTGGCGGCTCAAGCAAACACCATGCAATAAGTTGGTTTAAACAATAGGAATTTATTAGCTCACGGTTTTGAAACTAGAAGTCTAAATCAAGTCATCATCAAGGTGACGTTTTCTTTGTGAAAACTGTCATTCTACTGCTGGCTGCCAGCGATCTCTGTTCCCGAGCTCCTCCATCACACGGCAGTGCACTTGGTGGCCTCTCATGGTCTCTCCCTTCTCTTCTGAGTTCCACTGGTGTTCAGCTTCTGGCTGTGCCCTCTGCAGCTTTTTCTTGTCTGAATTTCGTTCTGCCTATAATGGACTCTGGTGAAAGGATTAAAACCCATCCTGTTGAGTTGGGTCACATCTTAACTGAAATAACCTCATCTAAAGGTCCTACTTACAATGAGTTTATACCCACAGGAACAGATTAAGTTTAAGAACATGTGTTTTTTGGAATACGTAGCTCCAAACCATCACAGCAACCACTTAAAAATGAGGAATTAGAGATGCTGAAAGAGGAATGACTTATCTAAGGCCAAAGCAAGCATGCATGTTCTGGAGTGTGTGAGACCCCCTGCCTGGCTAAAGGCAAGAACTTAGCACAGATCAGGTTAGGAGAGGATGAGTTTCATCCCTGGTTGACCTTGGATGCCAGGGCGTGCCAGACTTAGCTTGCAGAGGATGCAGTGGTCACATCAAATGGCAACTGTCATGCTGATGATCAAGAGCATTTGTTACCACTGATCACTCCCTCCTCCTTAAGATACGTTCTTCACTGGGACTCCAAAATGCAATGCTCTCCTGGCTTCCCTCCTACCTCACTGTCTACTTCTTTTCAGTCTGCGTGGGCTGGTTCTGCCTCCTCTTGACCCTGGGGTACACAAGGCCTCGGGCCTCGTACCTCTTCCCTTCTCCATCTATACTCACACCTTTGTTGATCTTATCCAGGGTGAAGGCCTTGAGTCTCATCTATGTGCTGCCAACCCACAACTGAAACGCACTAGACTCAGCCTCTGTCCTGAACTCTTGGCTCCATTTGAATGTCAGTATAGTTAATAGTTCAATTTTTTTTTGCCTTTCAATTTCCCTTTTTTATGGTGAAAAAAACATATATACAAAAAAGCAATAAATTTCAAAGCACAGCACAACAATTAGTTACAGTTTAGATTTCAGAGTTTGGTATGGGTTACAGCTCCACAATTTTAGTTTCCTTCTGGTTACTCCAAGACATGGAAGACCAAAAGAAATATCAATATAATGATTCAGGAGTCATACTCATTTGTTAAATTCTATCATCTCTTTTATAACTCCACCTTCTCCTTTGATCTTGTTTTAAAATTATTTTTTATTGCTATATATTATATATTCACATACTATATACTCATTCAAATAATAGTTCAAATTTAAAATGACACAAACTGACCTCCTGCTTCCTGCCCAACCTGTCCCCACTCCCAAACCAGATCCTCCTGTACTCATCACCTAGGTACTGCCAAGACCATCTTTACAGGTTCTCAGGCCAAAAACCTCAGACTCACCCTTGATTACACACACTCTCACACACCACATCTAAACTACCACCCGTCCTATGTGGTGTACACTCAAAATTAATTCAGAATCCATCAGTTTGACTTTGCATCAGCTCCATTACTACCATCCTGGTCCAGGACACCATCATCTCCCTCTGAAGTTGATTCCATTGATTCTACACTGCTCCCGACAACTTATTCTCAGCAATAACCGAATGACCCTATTACAGTCTAAGGCACAGGCTCTCTCTCCTGCTCTAAACTTTCCAGCAGTTCCCCATCTCACTCAGATGGGGAAAGCCAGAGTCCCCACTCACGGCCTCAAAGTCTACAAGGTCCTGAATGAGACACAGGCCCCTTCTCACCGACACTCGACCCTTAGGTCTTTGAACTCCTCTTCCACTCTTCTCTCATCTCTTCCTCAGCTCCAGCCACATGGCATTCCTTAATATTCCTTGAACACAATAGACATGTTTCCACCCCTGGACCTTTGCATGTGATGTTCACTTTGCCAGGAAAGCTTTTTCCAGATAGCCTCATGTTTCAGCTCCTTGCTGCTTTTAAGCCTTGACCAAAATGCCACCTTCTCATGGAGGCCTTTCTGACAACTTTATTTAAAATTGTATATACCGCAAGTAACCCCTACTACTTCCTTTCCCTTTTTTTTTTTCCTTCAGACTACTTATCACCTACATGCTATAAAATTTACTTGTATTGTCTTTCTCCATAATGTAAACTCCATGATGGCAAGGATTTAGTCTATTTTGTCTCTACTATATTCCTAGCTCCTAGGTAAACAGTACCCACTTACTAAATACTTTCAACTCTCCTTTTAGGGAAATTTTGCATTTTGTAAACAAATCTCAGCCACAGAGCAGCTTCACACTGTTCCCTTCACAGTTTGCCAGGATCAATTCTGGTTGTAAAGTTATTTTTACTATATTGAAATTTAAAATGCCAGACCCCCAAGCCCATTTCATAGCAATAAATGTTAGTTAAGTACATAAATGATAAGAGAAAGAAGAAAGGGCAAAGGGTAGACAATCAGGCAACATTTCCTATGGGAGAAAGGCTCAGACCACTTCCTTCAGCGGGGCCAGATCACCACTGCCTGCTCCCACAGGCAGCAGCTCAGAGAGAAAACCAGGACTAGAGCTGCGGAAGGAGGGTGGGGACAGGGGTGGGGGTCTGACACAGGCCTTGATGTGAAAGATAGGCCTTTCTCCCCACCCATAACCTCCCAGGCTCACAGGCTGTCTTCTGGGTCTCCCTAACTGCTGGGCTCTTGCTAATCCTGCCTGGATGATTTTCTCCTGCTTCCAGCCAGGCTGCTCCAATTTATCCTTCAGATCTCAGCTTCAAAGAGGTCTACCGTGACACCCTATCTTAAGTGGGTATTTCTTCATTCCAACCCTACCCCCACCTATCCCCAGTATTTTTTGTATGTGTGTGGTAACATATACACAACACAAAATTCCCAATTTTAACCATTTTCATGTTTACAATTCAGAGATATTACTTACAGTCACACTTCTGTGCTACCATCACCACCAACTGTTACCAAAACTTTTACTTCACCCCAAACAGAAACTGTCCCCATTAATCAATAACTCTCCATTCCTCCCCTCTCCTCAGCCTCTAGTAGTCCATAATCTACTTTCTGCCTCTACAGATTTGCTTATTCTAGGTTGCAGAAGATTAAATTATGTACCCAGAAAAAAAACATTGTTCTCAATCTTAATCCATTCTTGTGGGTCTGGAGCCATTGTAAACAGGACCTTTTGAAGATGTTATTTTTTAGTTAAGCTGTGGGCAATTGAATCAGGATGGGTCTTAAACCTATTACTGAAGGCCTTATAGAGAAGGCCACAGAGAAAAACCATGACAAGCTAGAAGCTGGAAGTCAAAGGAGAGGCCATTTGCATATGACAGAACCCCAAATATCACTGGCAGCCAGCCCCAAATGCAACAGTCTTCAAGAACAAAGCAAAATCTTGTTGATGTCTCAAAACCATGAGCCAATAAATTCCTGTTAAGCCAAACCTTTGTATGGCAGCCAGGAAACTAAGTTAAGTATTTCATATACGTGAAATCATACAATACAATATTTCTCCTTTTGTGTTTGTCTTATTTTACGAAACACAATGTCTTCAAGGTTTACCTATGTTGTAGCATGTATCAAAACTTTGTTTCTTTTTCAGGGGAACAACACTCCACCATATGTATACACCACATTTTGTTTATCCATTCATTTGCTAACGGACACTTTTCATTATACCTCTGAGCACCTCTGAGTTCCTTTTTGGCCTCCTCCACCTCCCCGACATTCTTATTCACACATTGACTGTGAACCTTCCACATGCCATAAACTGTTTCAGATGCTGGAGACGCAGCAGTGGACAAAACGGGGAAAACTCTTTCCTCTCAAGGAATATACATCCTAGCAAGAGACAGACGCCATAAATAAGCTAAATAAGTAAAATATACAGTATTTTAGATATAGTTAAATTCTATGGAGACAACCAGAGCAGAGAAGGAGAGTATGGGGTGGTTTGTGATTTTAGTTAGGGTGGCCATGGAAATGTCCCTGAGAAGGTAACAGGGGACAATGTATTGGGGAAGAAACTTGAGGCAAAGGGAACAGCTAGTGCAAGGGTGGGAGTGGGCCTGGTGTGTTTGAGGAACAGAAAGGAGGTGAATGTGGCTCAAGGTGAGTAAGCAATTGGGGCAATGGGTGATGAAATCATAGAATAGTGGGGACTTAACAGATCAAGGTAAGGACTCTGGCTTTTCTGAGTGAGATGGAAGCTGCCGGACAAGTCTGAGCAGAGGAGTCCCAAGATAATACTTAACATTTTCACAGGCTCTGGCTGCCAAGCCTCTTTATGTCCTTCATGTCTTACCAGTTTTTCTGACCATTACATTTGTTTTCCATTGCTTTTTTGTCTCTCTCCCCAATTAGAATGTAGTAAGCTAAGGGCAGAAACTATGCCTGGCTTGTTTTCCTCTCATCACACTTAGCCTAGAATCAGGCACACAGGGCTCAATAAAGAATGAAACAATGAATGAATGTTGGACTTATGAAGTTTCTGTCCTACGTATACATCCCAATACCCAGTCATTCAGCCCTTAAAGATAGGAGAATACAGACTACAGATGCAGTCTCAACAGCTAGATATAGTAAAGTATCTTCATTCCACTCTCAATATATTTAAGATACTAAGAACAACTGGGATGCTGTAAAACTTTTCTGCCTCCCAAGTCTATACCTCTACAGAGTTTGGCTGTTGAAATGGCTGAAAACAAACACTGAAGGGTCGGTTTTAAAGCTTTTGAGATCTAATTTCCAAATCTACTAACTTCTAGCTCAGAGACCATCAGAAAGAAGGCAACCTGGGAAATCAGTAACTAACACATCCTGACTGGCAACGAACTTTGGGCAGTCTGAAGTCAACCCACCGTACTTTTACCTTAACTAGAAGAGGCCTCCCGATTTCAGGGAGACCCTCCTGATGGAGGTCAGAGGCTAACCTCAAGGCTAACATCTCGGAGAGCTTGGGAGTCAGCCTTCTAGAATCATAGACAAGCCCCTCAGCTCCATTAGGCAACAGGAGACAATCTAAGAACAATGGCTGGAAAGGGGGCAGGAGTGTCACAGCAGGGACTACAGTGGCTTTCCCTGCGTTTTCACAATATAACAAGTATTAGTATATCACAAGTGTAAAGTGGGAATTATAAAGGTCCGTACCTGAGGCTAAAATAAGTCAAAACATAGAATGACCTTAGCAGCATCCTGAAGCACTCTGGTGGCTGGTGGCAGCAGTAGTTCTTAAACTCCACCACTAATCAGATTCCCATCTCCCTGGGATGACACAGGATAGACAGAAGATCACTGGAAAGTGTTCTGAATTTCTTATGAGTCAGGGATTCCTAATAATTTAATACAATATTCATTTGTTTGTGCACTCACCAAACATTTACTGCATGCCTACTATGTGCCAGACTTTGGATTAGGTACTGGAGACACACAGAGTTTGAAATCCTTATCAAGGATTAATCAGGAAAAAACAAACAACAAATAGAGGATTAATGAGAGCTGTTCACTTGGAAATCAAACAAATAAGAGACAATCACAACCCAGTGTGATCAGTGTCACACAAGACATTAAGATGGAGCATATAGCTGAGGTCTGCAAAGTGGGGGTGGGAGAGAGGAGGGACACCGTGATCAGATGGGAAGTACCCAGGAGTGGTCCAGAAAAGATGGTGTGGGGGAGGGGCAGGAAATGGTGTTCAGGCAGAAGGAACAGCACAAAGACACTGAGATATAAAGTTGGGGCTTGGAGAAGTGACAAGCAGTTGAATTTTACTGGACTCTGAGAATAGGCGGAAACGTGGGGTAGGAGAGATGAGGCAAGACACCCAGGCACGGGTCAACTCCCAAAAGGCCCCGAATGCCACAAAAAAATGTGAGCTTTAGTCAAGGGCAAAGAGGAACCACTGATGGAGTTGCGAACAGAACTTTTTTAAGGTCTCTCCAAGTGCTTGAATGAAATTTTCTCTCTAGAGTATTTGCTCCTCTCTGTCTGAAGAGACAGAGAACAGAAAGATCACTTCCGAGATGCAAACATTTATTAGCCACCTTTCTTAGGCAAAGATCTACTGAAAAAAAGAAACATCTTCAAAGAACAGATGTCCCCTCAGCTTTCAGAAAGTGTAAAGCCCATAGGCAAGCCCTGTCTGCTAACTGCCAACATGTGAAGGCTTTGGCACCAGATGTGGGGTTTTTCTGGGAAGTGAGCAATCAAGACATGCAAGAGTTCCAAAAGCTTATTTAGGTGACTAGAAAAAGATGAAAGTCCAAGCCTCGAGTCAGCAGGACAAACAGACTGGATTTGTTCTGAAATACTTTTAGAAAGTAAAATGAGAAGGGTCCAAGAAATCCCAAGTACATAAAGGTTTCTATTTATAGAAGAAGTAGTGCTCCACAACCCAGCCTTCCTCAGGCACAGGTCCCCCAGTGGGCATCAGGTGGTCATGGGTCAATCCCCACCACAATAGCAGGTTCTGCGCTGGGTACGCGACATAAGTTTCCTCATTTACCCCCACAACCACCAGCATGTGTGGGGAGGGTGGTCAGTATTATCTTAAAGTTGCAGTAAAGGAGGACCAACCTGAATAAGTTGTCTAGGTCACACTACCATTAGCTGCTGAGCTGGGGTCAGGACTCAGGGCTGACTGATGCAGAGAGTCAGAGAGTGCTCTTTCCATTATACCTCTGAGCACCTCTGAGTTCCTTAGAATGAAGCCTAGACTCGACCCCCCACTCAACAGATCTCCAAGCAACCTCTGAGAAACCTGGTTCTTTGACAAGTAGTGAAGCTGCTTCTCATGATAGATTCTAAGAGGTCGGAGGAGCTCAGTGGGCTCAACTTAGGGCAGAGCTCTGAGCTCTGCTCATGTTCCTACCATCTGTGACACGCTGCTTCATCTCATAGCCTCCTTTGAAAGGATAGGGATAAGGTGACAATATTAAGTTTCTTTGAATTCAACGGAACTAGGAAAACATAAGTTAAAAAAAAAAGTGGGAAGGGAGAACACTACAGTAATATTTATATCTCAGTTTTCTTCAGAAGAATATGGAAATCCTCACAGGTTCATTAAGGCTTATAATACCCAGGAGTGGGTAGAGAGGGAGCAGTACCTTGTGCTGTTATCAGGGA
The DNA here is from genome assembly GCF_023851605.1 of Tamandua tetradactyla. Taxonomy (NCBI): domain Eukaryota; kingdom Metazoa; phylum Chordata; class Mammalia; order Pilosa; family Myrmecophagidae; genus Tamandua; species Tamandua tetradactyla. Next base: position 33,645,496 of record NC_135331.1, on the reverse strand, counting down.
AACTAAGTCAGAACCAGAGCAAGTGAAAGTCTTTCAATGAATAAATGCTCACACTCACAAAGTCTAATCCTCTGGTCACCAAACCACTTCAGCACCTCCTCAGGGAAGCCATGAAGCCAGAACATTTTTCAAGGAAGCACAGACCCTTTCCTTGAGTGCATTCTTCCAGATCTTAGGGCCAAAAGATCCTCTGTGGATCACCTGGTTTCTCTCTGTTTCAAAAGGAATGCAGTTCAACCACTCTCAAGAGAGGTTCCAGATACTCCTAAATGAGCTTCATGAAGTCTGTTTGGAGGCTCACAGATCCTAATAGTCAGGAAAAGCTTTCAGTCTTGCACTAAAACTTATAGCAACAGCCTGCAGGAATTGTTTCGTTCTAAAAGAAAATGAATCACGGGCAGGGGCATAAATGACCTCTATGAGATGAGACAAGAAGCAACAGGCTACATTTTTAAGTAGACCCAAACAAATATAGTGGCAGCTACACATATTAAATAGCCCCTAATTCCAAATCATGTTCCAGCCTCTCCTTGGTCTCTGCATTTTGCAGGTCTCTGAAAGCTTGGGCAGGAATCCTGGCTCTGCCTGTAATACCCGACTGACCTTACCTTCGCGTTCTGTGCCTCAGTTTCCTCACCCACGAAACAGGAATAATAACAGTAGCTATTCACAAGTTGCTGTGAGGCTTAAATGTGGCCTTGTAAGGGAAGAGTTTAGCACAGCGCCTGGTACAAAGTAGGGGCCCAAAAACCAGTGGTGACCCACTGTCAATGTTTTTAGAATTATTACAGGTGTGTCTCCGTTCAATGAACTTGTGCATGAAGCTCCATCTGGCAGACCCAGCCCAAAACTACCCTTGGAGCGGGCAGCACAGGGTCGTTTCTTGTCCTTTTACTTATTTATTTTTCTTTTCAATCCTTGGCAAGAAGATAAGGCCCTAAGCGATAAGGGGGCCTCAAGATGGCCATGGGGGTGAGTGAAAAGGGGGAAAACCAGAGCTCCAGTTCGTCGCAGGCCTGAGTCTGAGGCCCTCTCCCGGGCGGAGGAACTGCGAGCCCGGGCAGCCGGAGTGCGGGCGGGCGGGCGGCCAAGGCAACGCGAATGAATGAACCCGCAGCCCTTTCACCTCCTTGGGGCCGGGAACACGGCTCTCGCCCCTCTTAGCGCCTCGTCCTCTCCGTGACCTCTGACCCTGCAAACCCCTCACCTCAGACCCCCCGATTCCCCGCCCCATTTCCTCTCCTGCCCCGCCAGTCTCCCGATTCCTCACCCGCGGGGCTGACCGGCTCCGGGCGCCACGGTTCCGCTTAGTTCAGCAGCAAAACGTCCGCGGCCTCCTCCACCGACTTCGCCAGCGCGTCCGTGCAGCCGGCCGCTCCAAGTCCCTAGGCTGTCACCTGCTTGGCGGAAGTGAGCTGCCCGCGTGCGAGCACTTCCGGCTGACGCACGACCCGGGGGCGGGGTCAAAGGTGCAACCCCGGCAGAGGGTGGTGCCAGTGGGGCGGGGCGAGGAAAGGAGCGGAGCCGACCCGAGTTAACCTCTCCGCAGCCGGGCTCCACTCCTCCACGTTCTTCCGCAGGTTAACGAGCCTGCTAACCGGTAAACAATATTGATGCGAGTGAGCCGGAAAAAGGTCGTAGAAAGTTTGTCTATCTCCTCTTTGTCTGTTACAGATGGGGAAACTGAGGCCCGGAATGGGCCAAGGCTTTGCCCAAGGTACCTCAATTTATGAACAGAAAATCCAAAACTAGCGCTTCAGGGCGCTTCAGGGCTGCACTTTGGGAATTCCACCTTTAAGGGGAAAAATCAGATCCTGCAAGGAGCTTGGATCCCACAGAACTTCATAACATCCCATCGCCCCTTTTGCTGGCTCAACCGGGACCTCAACTACTATAGCTAGCCACCTCATCCCTGATCCAGGTGCTATTAAATTTCTCCTCCTTCTAGACCATTTCTAAGCATCCCATTAAAAATTATTTAATCGCTCTTTTAAAATGTTTTATTCAGCAAATAATATTTGCATTGAAGAAAGGTAAAAATAAATTTTAAAAAAATCTGTAATCCTGCGGTCCTGAGATAATTACTTTTAACATCTTGGTGAATATCCTTCCATCCTTCAAATATCATTTCATATTTTTAACTCACCAAGATATTGATAACGACTTCCCATAACAATATATACATTTCTACATGGTGCTTTTCAACACACACATAGCATTCCATTGCATGGTATTACTGTTCTTGCAAATAATCCCCTAATGTTGTGCACTTAGGTTGTTACCAGTCTTTTAATATTTAAAAAAAAAATGTTAAGAAGTTTACATAGCCAAATCTTTCATCTAATCTAGATATTGTTAGTACTTTAATACTTAATATTTTTTACACCTTTTATCAGCTTCAATTCTTTTTTTTAACTTTTAATTCTGAAATAATTATAGACTTACAAGGAAGTTGCTAAAATAATACACAGAGTCCAGTACACCCTTCACCCAGCTTCCCCTGGCTTCCCCCAATTGTGACATCTTATGTATCCATAGTATAATATCAAAACCAGGAAATTGACACTGGTACAATATTAAGTAGACTATGATCTAATTCAGTTTTCAGGTCCTTTTCTGAAGTAGACAGGAAATAAATAAAATATGTGTACATATACATTCCATGGTCTATGTACTATGCACAGATGTCTGGAGAAACTACCTTTACCTGATGTGGAAGGTAAAGTTCCCTTTACCTTTCCCAGGACCGGGGAATCAAGGTCCCGGATTCCCCTCCATATTGAGAGCAATCAATACACATAGCAATCTACATGACATGCACAGACATAACGGTCATCAGGCCTCCTCGGGGGGGGGGGGGGGGGGGAAAGAATGTACAAATGATATTGTAAACAAGGCATTGAAAGTCCCCTCCCCTGCTCACTGCTGATAACAAACCTCCAAACCCCTGTGTCACAAGACCCTGCTGAAACTTTTTTGTCACACCCTGTGAAATTTCTTTGTCCTTGCATTCCCTGCCCCTCTTGTGGAATGCTAACCTTCATTTTCCAGTGGGTCACCACTTTGGAAGATCTGTTTATAAATCCTAATAAAATTCATATCTAACTCCATGCCAGCCATACCCTTTGTTCTTTGGGCTGCCCCGACCCAGACCCTCCAAGAGCTAGCTGGGTTGGAACATCTGATGATAAATATTGACAAATGCCATCCGCCTCACTGGAAAATAAAATTTCACTGGGAATGTAAAATGGAAAGAAAAGACTTAGCCAACAGAACAATCCAACAAGCCTAGGTACCAACCTGGAAAGCTTGTATAAAAGTGCAAGTTAGTGGTAGAAGCAGTCAGAGCTATAAGATTTCCAAGGAGACAAGGGGTCTCCTCCTTGGAGGAGGGTTGCTCAGGAAGAGCTTCCTGGGAAGGGCGGTACTTGTGGCAGGCCTTGCCAAATGAGAACGGAGTTCCATGGCTGAAGCGGAAGGAGAGGGGACTCCAGGGAGAAGGACAGCGGAGAGACAGGAAAGCCACAAAGGCCCTTTAATGCAATAGAGCCAGGTGCCCGAGTCCTTCAGAAAATATTTCCTGATCCCCTGCTCCGAGCCATCCCTAGGCTGGGTGCTGGATGGACAGACAGGTGACGCAACAGCCTTGCCCTCATGGAGCCTACATTCTGTCTGAGGAGGGTGACAAAGCAGCATCTCATTTTCTCCTTATATCTGCCCCATGAGATAAAGCCTGTTCTTAGCTCCATTTTATCTGTGGGGGAACTGGAACTCCAAGAGTGTAAATCAAATAGCAGGTAAGTGGCAGAGCTGAGGGCCTGGTCCTAGAGCCCCAGGAGATATGCTCTCATAAGTCCCATTCGTTCATTTACTCAAATATATTGGTCACTTCTATCTGAGCCAGCCACACTGGGGATACAGCAGTGAGCAAGATGAGGCACAACCCCCCTTGTTGGGGCTCACTGTTGTGTGCAGTACAAAGACAATTAAAGAAGCAATTATAACACAGTGATTGGTGGAAGGGCTGGGCATGCACCATAAGACTTGGGCGTTAAGGTTTGTCTTCTGAATAGTCAGAGAAGACTTCTCGGAGGAGGAGACATCTAGCCTGAACCATGAAAGATGAGGACATGACAACTAATAATAGTTACCAGGAACCAGGCACTGTGCTAGGCTCTTCTATGTTTTAACTACTGAATTTTGTTAGTAATTCCAGGTTCCATGACTGTCCCCATGTAAAGATGAGAAAACAGAGGCCATGGGGCCAGTGGGACTCCACCTGGCTCTGGGCAGAGCAAATTTCTCCTGCACTTCTCCATGGACCTGGGCCTCCTCTCCCATACCTTGGTAAGAGAGCTTACAAATAAATAAATATGAGGGAAACCAGCTCAATGCCAAAGGCTGGATAATTATACCTTGCTGGGGTGGAGGATGGAAGCTGGGATAGGGGGTGGGTTCTCACTCCCATTCCCTAAACCCAGCTGGAGACACGGCCTGAGTTGCCTACTCATCAAATGCTGACAGCTGCAGCCAGAACGGCCACACCTAGTGCACATGGGCCTACTCTTCCCCTGTGAGACCCCAGGAGGAGCCCTTGGCCCCAAGATGGATGATCACAAAGCCCACCTGGAGGAGAAAGTCAAATTTTCCCAACAAAAACACCATTACTAACAATGACATCGCCTTCTGGCTGGAGGAGGGAGCTTATAAATGTTTCTCCAAGTGCTTTGCATTTTCCAACCTGCTCTATTGAGCTGGCTGACGTGGGGCAGGGCTGTCCACCTCTTTGGGCCTCAGTTTCTCCTCCCTGAGAATCTGCACCCACTATGGGCCTTTGACATCCAACACTTTGTGTAATGCTCACTGGCCTCATAAGTGGCCCATTTTGCAAATGAAGATGTTGAGCTCCTGAGAAGTTAAGAGACTTTCCTAGCAGCAGTGGTTAGAGTTGGAAGTCAAAGCCAGGGCTGGTGACTGCAGGGCCCATGCTCCTCCCTGCCCCCACCCTTACCTACCCAGTGAGGTTTCATTCAATCAGAGAAAGGATGGAATTCTTGTGCTGTTGTCAAATGACCCAGAATCTGCCACTGGTGCTATGTGACCTTCAGCAATTTTTGACCAACAGTAGCTCAGAGCATGTCCTTCCCATCACAAACTCCCAGCCCCACCTAGGCCACAGCCCCACACACCCACATCAGGTGCATAATAAATATATGTTGCACAAATTAAGTGTTGTTTCCTTCTGTGCCCACTAGAGGGTAGACAGGTGCCATGAAGACGCTACAACACACACACACCCTGTAATGATGATGCAGGCTCTAGAATCTTCCTATGTGATCATTATTCCTCTACTTTAATTTGTTTGCTTGCTGCCTGCTGTTTGTTGTTTTTTATCCTATAATTTCCTAAAATCTACCTCAAATCTTTTTTTAGAATGAGGCAAAAGGTGACTTTGTCCACAGCCTCACTAACATCCTCAGCCCCCCACCTGCTGAGGGCAAGGCAGCACAGCTCCCAGGGCACAGAGACCTCCAGGGACCCCTCCTCTGCCCCTGTCTTTCTCTGCCACAAATGCTCATTATACCCACCCTTGGCCTTCCTAGGTGCAAAATGCTGCCCACTCCTTGGCTCTGCCACTGTGGCTGTCTCTAAGAGTTCTGCTCTCTCAGGTTCACCTAGGCTGAGCCATCCTTCATGGGTTCAGTTAAAAAGGCCTGGGCTCTAATCGTGCTCCTTGGTATTTACCCAAATGAGTTGAAAACTCATGTCCCCATAAAAACCTGCACAGTGAATATAGCAGCTTTATTGCCAAAAATTGGAAGCAACCAAGATGTCCTTCGACAGGTGAATGCATAAACAAATTGTGTGGCACATCCATACAAGGGAGTAATTTTCAGCGATAAAAAGAAATGAGCTGAGCGGTCCACGGTGGCTCAAAGGTAGAGTTCTCGCCTGCCAAGCTGGAAAGCCGGGTTCAATTCCCGGTGCCTGCCCGTGCAAAAAAAAAAAAAAAAAAAAAAAAGGAAATGAGCTATCAAGCTAGGAAAAGATAGGGAGTAACCTGAAATGCACCATGCTAAGCAAAAGAAGCCAATCTGAAAAGGCTACCTACTATATGATTGCAACTATAGGACATTCTGGAAGAGGCAAAACTATAGAGACAGTAAAAAGATCAGTGATTACCAGGAGTTCAAGGGGGATAAGCAGATGGAGGCTGAGGCATTTTTAGGGCCATGAAACCACTCTGCATGATACCATATGGGGGATACATACATCATGTATTTGTCAAAACCCATAGAGTTGAACAACAGAGGGAGTGAACCCTGATGCAAGCTATGAACTATGGTTAATATTGACATGACAATATTGGTTCATCAATGGTAAAAATGTACAACACTGATGTAAGATATGAATAAGAGGAGAAAACTGGGGTGGGGGGTTTGAGAGAGAAGGGGAAGAAATCTGAGGGGGGGTTGTGAGGCAGGAACTTTCTGTAGTTTCTGCACAATTTTTCTGTAAACCTAGAATTGACCTAAAAGATAAGTTCTGTTAAAATTCTAAAGAAGGAAAAAGCCCAGGCTCTGAACCCCATCGGGGCTCATATTCCTAGCTGTGGCACCTCAGTTTCCACTCTGGAAAATGGAAAAGAAGGAAAATTGTGCCTTCTTGCAAGTTTGTTATGAAGTTTAAATTATAGGAGTAATGTACAATGCCCAGCACTAATTAAGTCCCTCAGCAATACAAGTGAACTCCTATTTGTATTAATATTAGTTCAGCTCAGCCACTTTGTGGCTATGTGACCATGAGCACATTACTTAGCCTCTCTGAACTTCATGAAGATGGAATAAATAGCTACTTTATACAGATGTAGAAAGGATTAAACTAGATAATGTAGGTGGAGTTCTTAAAGCAACACCTAGTAAGCACTAAATAAATAGTGCTGATTGAGATTAGGAAAGGCTATAAATTTGGATACAAAGAAAATTTCAATAAACTCTAATTTAGTAGAAATCACTCATACGTCATTCATTGATCACAATCAAATGCTCTAGAGATCAATAATAAAACCTACCCAGGTGCATGGGTTCATAAGTAGAATTCTCACCTGATATGTGGGAGACCCAGGTTCAATTCCTAGCCCATGCATGCCCTCAAAATAAAAAAATAATAATAAAACCTGAAAACTGACTCAATACCTGGCAAATAAAATGCCCGCTCTTAAATACTTCTTGAGATTTCTGGGTAAGGTGTGAATTCAAGCATTTAGTCCCACTCCTTTTTTTTTTTTTTAAGTTTGAAAGGATTATGAAAACCAGAAAAGTCATGCCTTAATCCTAATCCAGTCATATGGAAGCAATGGTTTCTTTTAATTCCTATTCAGTAATATAGGTTGGAATATTTTGATATGATTGTCTCCATGGAAATGTGACACACCCAGTTGTGGGTATTAATTAGAGGGAGATGTGATTCCACCCATTCCTCATGGGTCTTGATCAGTTTAATGGAATCCTTTAAAGAAGGAAGCACTTGGAGAAAGCTTTAGAATGAGAACAGCCAGAGCCCATGCAACCAGAGACCTATGGAAGTAGAGAAGGACTATGCCCCCAGGGAGAGCTTCATGAAACAAGAAACCTGGAGAGAATGGTAGCAGACCTCGCCGTGTTCACCACGTGCCTTTCCAGTTAAGAGAGAGACCTTGAACTTCATTGGCCTTCCTTGAGTGAAGGAAACCTCTTCTTGGTGCCTTAATTTGGACATTTGCATAGAATTGCATTAATTTGGATATTTTCTTGGCTTTAGAACTATAAACTAGCAACTTATTAAATTCCCCCTTTTAAAAGTCGTTCTGTTTCTGATATATTGCATTCTGGCAGCTAGGAAGCTAGAACACAAGTTAAAATAGGAAATGCGGTACCCAAAATATAAATTTTGCACCAAATAATCATCTCTCCCTTTGGTCTCACACAGAAATTGAAGCTCTAAAATATGGACCATATCATCCTTTACTCTGTATTCTGATTTACTTTTGTGCTATCCTGATCAGCTTCATTCGTATCTATAGTCAAAGTCTGAGCACTTTTTCAACTTCTTCATCAGTTCCTGTATGGGGTACTGCTGACTTTCATAGCTTTAGAGCGCTACATCTGAGTCTCAGGTGTCATATAAATACACAAAGTTCTGGGAATGACCAGGTTATAAACAAAGAGCTCAGTACCTCAGAATTTAGAAATAATACTTCCAACTCCTGAATACATGTGACTCTGTAAGTGCTTACAATCTAAGACCCTGTACAATAGGCCCCAACATGATAGGCCGTGTTCTCAACTTCAGTTCACTGAGTTTTTATAGTACAGTTACTGCATATGATTGAGGCATGATAACATTTGTCTTTTTGTTCCTGACATTTCATTCAACATACAGTCCTTAAGATTCATGCACCGATTTGCATGTGTCACAGCTTCATTCCTTCTTGCAGCTGTTCAGTAGTCCAGTGTATGTAAACACCACGGTTGTCCCTTCCATTCCTCAATGCTTGTACCCTTAGGCCATTTCCATCCATTGTGGATCACAAACATTACCACCAAGAACACCAGTGTGCAAATGTCCATTCGTGTCTCCACACTCAGTTCCGCCAGGTAAACACTATGCAATGGGTTTCAGGATCATATTAGCCCCACTCCTTTTTAAAATGTCATTAAAACAACAGTAAAGGGATTTCTTTTTAAAAGGCAGAGATCTACAAGGACAATGAGAATAAAAAAGGGGATGATAGTGATAACACTTTAGAAGCTGGGAAGCAGATGGCTACTGATATAGGTGAATCCTAAACCACAAAGAGAGAAGTCCAGGAGCAGCTCAGCGTATACTGCCAAACTCCAAAGATTCAGGAACTGTAGCGCTGGAAACTACTGGAAGTGGGGCTGAAGAATGGACTAACTATGGATTGATGGGAAGTCAGAGAAGCAGTTAGAACCCCCTAAAGCCTTGCCCAAATCTTGACCCCCAGGCAACTATCCCCTTCACTCCAGCAGGAAAGTAGAGGTTCACTCTAAGAAGAGGGGGAGCAGGGGGCCCCTGGGCCTGGGGACACCAGGCATAATGGAGGGCAAGTTCCTAGAGACACAAGGAAGGATATAGGGCCCCCACCCCCTGCAGTTAGGACCTCTGTGAATAGCCCACCCCATGTCCAGAGCCCCTAATCAGGTGTAGGAAACATCCAAGGTCAGCAGGGATTTGAGAAACGTGAAAGTTAGAGGCCAACATGACAAACAGACTTGGAGGTAAAATCTAGACTATTTGCTGCATATATAGAGACCATGCTGAAAGGAAACTTAAGGAACCGATAACATTGATCACTCTGGGAAGGAAGCTGGTTGCTGAAGGACAGGAAAGGGACACTTCACTGTACTTCCTTTTGAACCTGTAGAATAATTTTAAAAAATTCCTATTTCAAAATAGACTTACAGAGAAGTTACAAAAATAGTACAGAGTGTCCATATACCCAGCTTCCTCTATTATAATTATCTTCTTTAACATACAGTATAAATGATCAAAACCGGAATCAAAACCATGGATGCAATTCTATTAACTAAACTACAGGCACTTTTCATACTTTTCCAGTTTTCCATCTAATGTCCTTTTTCCATTTCAGGACAGAATCCTGAATCCCACCATACATTTAGTTGTCACGTCTCCTAAAAATGCATTCCTATCAATGACAGTTTTGTAACTGGAAATTAAGATTTAACAAGTAATTATGATAACTGAATCATTATATAGATGTCCTTTTCTTATTTTCTCATATATTGTAGAATAGTGAAAAGGAAATACCTGAAATTACTGAAACCAACTGAATTGCAAATAGTAAAAACCTTCTGACTGGCCTGTCTTGTACCCCCTTATTCTGTTTTGCAACTTTAGAGTCTTACAGTCACAGACAATGCTCTCATTTAATGAAGGAACGTGAGTCAGCCCAGAACTAGCCTCTGGCTACAGAGTTTATACTTGTTATGGTAACAGTTATCCTAGTTTAGCTCTACTCTGTTCCTTTACATTAGTAAATTGTAGTCCTTTGTATTTGTTATTGTAATTGTAATGTTAATGTAACTCCATCTCCCCTTGTTTAAAGCCATAAAACCTCTAAACTCCTAAACTGGGAAGGAGATGGATTTTAGGCCAATAGGCATATCTGTTCCCCTTACTTCCCATTGCAATATTTTTTTTCTCCCTTTGAAACCCCAGTGTCATGAATTGGCTGTTATGCACATCGGGCAGAGACACCTAATGTCTTTCTGACCTTGACACTTTTGAAAATAACTGGTCAATTATTTTTGTAGAATATCCCTCAATTTGGGTTTGTCTGACGTGTTCTCATGATTATACTGAGGTCATACTTTTTTTTTTTTTTTTGGAGCATGGTCTGGCAATAGAATTGGGTCTCCCAAGTGGGGGTGAGAATTCTACCATTGACTGACCCATGCACACAAGATCGTGCATTTTTGACAATATCTACATCTGCCCATTGGAATTCTCCTATAAAGAAGAGCTGTCCCTTCTCCCCATTAATTTATTTCTTTGATTATTTCTTTATAACCATATGAACTCAGAAATATTTTACTCTATAAACTGTAATCCAAGTCTATCACCGTTTATTTGTTACATTTTGACTATTGGTGCCAGCAATTGGAAGGTCCTTCAGGTGGGCTTCTGTGATGGATTGAATCAGGTACCCCGGTCTGGACGCATTCTTGGTCTTAGTCCACATTCAGGTGGGTGTGGGCCCTTTATAAAGAAGAGCTCTTCAAGGTGCTACTTCAGTTGAAGTGGGGCCCCACTGAAACAGGTTGGGCTTTCATCCGGATTGCTGGAGTCCTGCATAAGTAGAATGAAAGTCAGACAGAGAGAGAAGCCACAGGGACCAGCTGGAAGCCAGAAGTCAATGGAACCTCGAGGAGAAATGAGAAGACTTTGCCACGTGTTGGAAAAGCCAAGGAACCCCAAAGATTGTCAGCCCAGGAGGAAGCAAGCCTTCTAGCCCCTGAAACCCTGAGCCAATACATTCCTGTGGTTAAAACAACCCATCGTATGGCATTTGTTTTAGCAGCCCGGAGGCTAATACACTACAACAGGTTCTGTGTCATTTCAACAAGCTCCTTTTTTTAATTTGTGATCAACCTGGAAAATGCTCTAGAAGTCTCTCTCTCTCCCCAATTTTTAATTGTAATAATATATACAATTCAAAATTTCCCATTTTAACCACTTTCAAGCATACAAATCAGTAGTATTAATTGCATTCACACTATTGTGCTCCTATTGTTACCAGACAAAGGCAGTGGACTTTTTACCCAGTGTGCCCAATGACCAATTCCTGAGACACCTGGGTTTCAAAAAGAGAAAGAGTTTATTGCTAGGTGTGAAGCAGGAGAACAGATGATGCCCTATTGGCCCAAAATTCTTTCTCTCCAAACTGCAGTAATTCCGATAGTTTTATAGTATCAAAAGATGGGCAGGTTTTAGGCTAACGAGCACAATGGCTCCAGATGATGCAATTAGAGGTGAGCTAATTAGTGAGGATGTGCAGATTGATTACATGCTTCGTCACAGAACATATGTAAGAAAATGGCAACTTTAGTATAATCATAGGCATGATTTTAATATTTTAATGAGGTGTAGGTGACTTATAGGTTAAAAGTCTAAGCTACTGTGCATGTCAGATGGGCCCATTTTGGTTAGATGCAGCTTGGGTTATCAAGATAACTTTGGAGGGCGGGCCATGGTGGCTCAGCAGGCAAGGATGCTTGTCTGCTATGCCAGAGGACCCGGGTTCGGTTCCCGGTGCCTGCCCATGTAAAAAAAAAAAAAAAAAAAGAAAGAAAGAAAGAAAGAAAAGATAACTTTGGAATTGGGGTGGGTTAGTTCTGGTCTGACCCAAAACCCTACATTAATAAACATTAGGTTATGTAGGTAGTGGAGAAGCTTAGACTACCTACAGGCATGCCTCAGAGTCCCATCTGGAGGACACCTGTTGTTGCTCAGATGTGGCCTCACTCGCTCTAAACTCAACTCTGCAAGTGAAATAATTGCCCTCCCCACTACGGGGGACATGACATCCAGGGGTGAGAGTCTCCCTGGCAACATGGGAGATGACTCCCAAGGATGAATCCAGATCTGGCACCGTGGGATCAACAATGCCATCCTGATCAAAAGGGGGAAAAGAAGTGTAACTAATAAAGTATCAGTGGTAGAGAGATGCTACTTTAGAGGTTGCTCTTATACAAGCTTCAGTTAGACCTTGCTATCTATCATAACCTGCCAACCTCCAACCAGGACCAGTCGAGCCAATACTAAAGAACACCTAGGGCAATATATAAGACTCCACAAGGGTTCCAAGCACTAGAGTAACTTTCCAGAAACCTGCAACCTCCAGATGGGCCCCTGGTCCAGATAAGTCCTGAAATCTAGCCCAACCTTTCCAGAACATCAGAGAGTTTCATCTCCCTACCCCATACTAGTGACACATCCTTTCAGTACAAAAAATTTAGAATTGCCTTAGCCCAAACACCCCTAAAGAAAGGGATGGAAAGATCAAAGGTGATGGTGGGATTATGCAGAGAAGATAAGATTTAATAAATGAATATGAATGCTGAATCATTAAATTGATACATCTTTTAGTCTCCAGTATTGTAGAACAGCTAGAAGTAAAAACCTGAAATTGTAAAATTATAACCCATGTCAAACTCTGAAATACATTCTACACTAATTGTGGTGCTGTGCTTTGAAATGTACAGCTTTTTTGTACTTATGTTATTTTTCACAAAAAAGAAGGAAAAATGTCGTTTGTGATGATAAAAAATATTTATTTTCATCATCACAATATAGGAGACTTGTCTATCCTCCTATATTCTGGAGCAGCTAGAAGGGAAAATCCAGGAGGATGGTATGGTGGCCCATGACAAACTCTGGGATCTGTCCTGTAACCACTTGTTGAAGAGTGCTTTGAAAGCTATTGCTTTTTTTATTTCTTTGCTTTGTATATATGTTATATAATACAATTTAAAAAAGGTAAAACAAATATAATAAACTAAACATTAGGGGCTGTTTTTACTGATCACGAGACTCCAAAGTAAAAAAACTGGATAAAATGGGAACAAGTGACAGTCAGTCACAAAGTTTTTAAAAACACAAGGGTCACTTCTCCTCTCTACATGGGACATGACTCCCAGGGGTGTGGACCTTCCTGGCAACGTGGGACAGAAATCCTAGAATGAGCTGGAACTTAGCATTAAGGGATTGAGAAAATTTTCTCAACCAAAACGGGGAAGAGCAAAATGAGACAAAATAAAGTTTCAGTGGCTGAGAAATTCCAGAGTCAAGTGGTTATTCTGGAGGTTATTCTTACGCATTAAATAGAGATCACCTATTTAGTTAAGGTGTAATGGAGAGGCTGAAAATGTGGAGTTGTGCTCTGGTGGCAATGCTTCTTGAAGATAATTGTATGATGATATGGCTGTCGCAGTGTGACTGTGTGGTTGTGAGAGCCTTGTGTCTGATGCTCCTTTTGTCTACCTTATCGATAGACAAGTAAAACATATGGATTAAAAATAAATAAATAATAGGGGGAACAAATGTTCAAATAAATTTAGTAGACTGAAAAGCTGGTGATCAGTGAAGGGGAAGGGGAAGGGGTATGGTATGTATGAATTTTTTTCTGTTTTCTTTTTATTGCTTTTTCTGAAGAAATGATCGTGATGATGAATAAACAACTATGTGATGACAGTGTGAGTTATTGATTATATAACAAGAACGGAATGATCGTATGATAATGTGTTTGTATGTGGTCATGCACCATAAATAAAAAATAAATTAATCACAAAAAATAAAAAAAATAAAAAATAAAAAAAATCACAAGGGTCATAAATCGTTATCAGAGATTAAGGCTGTTGCATTGCAGTTCAAAGAGTAAAATAAATGAAAATAAAGTTGTTGATTTCAATTTAGAGCTTCTCCCTGGCTGTTATCTGGGAAGCCCCCTCTCTGCCCAGATGGTGAAAGCAGTCTGATTACTGCAGCACGGAAGATGACTGAGGGATGACCAAGCCACGTCTCTATACGCTCTCCTGAAAGGTGCCCTCAATTAACATTCAACCCTTTGAAACTTGGGCTGGTAGACTGGGAGCAGGGAGGCACTCTGCTGTTCAGTCTAGGAAGGACACTGTATTTCTCTGCTGCATTTCGTCTGTAACATGGAACTGCTAATACCTCCCTTATGGGGATAAGCGAATCAACATTTAAAAACTTCGTAACAAATCTCTGTTCATTTTCTATGGCTGCGTAACAAAAGTTAGCAAAAATGGGGGGGTTAGAACAACACCCATTTATTGTTGACAGTTCTATAGGTCGGAAGCTCAGCACAGCCTGAGTGGATTCTCTGCTGAGGATCTCGCTGGACTGAAATTGTGGTGTCGTCGGGGCTGCAGTCTCCTCTGGGGTCCGTGGCCCTCTTCCAAGCTCCCCAATCGTGGCAGAATTCATTACCTGGTTTTGCTGCTGAGGCTCTCGTCTCGCTGCTGGCTATTAGCCGTGGGCCACTCTTCCAACCTCTCTATTCCTTCCTTCCCAGCTACCAGCTGGAGAAAACGCTCTGCTTTTAAAGAGCGGATAGGATTAGGTAAGACCCACCCAGATAATTTTCCTCTCTAAAAGTTGAGTGCAGTAGGAAATAACCTAACCACAGGAATGAAATGTAATATGTTCGCAGACGTACCCGCTTTCAAAGGGGAGGGAACTACGCAGGGGACAGGAATCATCTGGAGTTCATTTTAGAATTCCGTCCACCACAAAATGAACAGCTCTGTATATAGCTAAAGACATGGTCTATAAAATGCAGCGGTGGCATTGGATCAGTTCTTAACCTTTTGTGGACCACAGTGAGGCCCCTTTGAGAAACTAATAGAAAAAATGCACTATTTCCGTGGAAAATTACAACTTGGAAGTTCACAGGCCCTCGAACATCAGGTCAGGAAACTACACTCTAGAAAATCTCTATGGATTCTTCCAGAACTCTGGGATTTCATGAGAATATACACTGATTCTATTAACCTATTAACCTCTAATTACCTGTATGACTAAACAGCCCATGCCTGACAGGGCTGTTTAGTCATACAGGTAATTATGTGTGTATGTATATACATACATTTATTTACCCATTTGGATATGTAAATATAAATTACCTTGGGATTATAATTTTATTAAGATTAAATGTATTGATTGTGCTTTCTTCAGGTTAAATTATATTATGTGATAATTATATTTATTAACTAGCTTACCCGGACAAAATGTCCTGGTTAACTTCTGGGTATTACCTTTTATTTATTTATCTTTTAACATGGGCAGGCACCAGGAATCAAACCCTAGTTTCCAGCATGAGAGGCAAGAAATCTGCCTCTGAGCCACTATCGCACTACCCCTGTCTATCATCTTTAATCCTCACGTCCCCTCTGCAAGCTGTGTACCATTATTATGCCCACTTTACAGATGGAGAAACTGAGGTGCCCACCTCAGTAAGGGGCAGATCGAGAGTTTAAGCCCAGGTCTGGGAAATTCCAAAGCGCAGGCTCTTTTCCGATTTGATAATGGGCATTAGAAAGGACGGCAGGACATGAGAAACTGACAAATCCACATAAGCAGCTAGGATTGTGATGACGCCTCTGAGGCGGCAGTGGCTTTGTAGCGTGTCAACTTGGCTTAGCTCAACGGCATTTCCCAAGAATTCCCTTCCCTGAGTGTTTCTGGTAAGGGTGGGACATAAGGGAGATGCTTGTGCAAGATCTGGAGAGCAGAAGTGAACAGCAGCCATTTTTGTTGCTGTCTCACGTGGCAGCTGGCTTGCGGGCTCATTTTGGTAAGAGGCAGTGGCCAGGCCTGCAGATGCCCGGCCTTCCCAATGAATGACCCTTCAGCGTCTCTGACTCCTGGGCCAGGTGTGTGTATTTAGCTCTGTGACAAGGGCCCCTGCTTCTTCAAGACACCCATGCACACTGTCAAGGTCAGAGGCAATAAGAATCGACAGAGGTTTCAGTCTGTCTTCCTGGGCTTCCAGGTCGTTCTTGTTCTCTTCTACTTTACATCCCTCTTCCCTTCCCTACTGCCTGTCCCGTGGACTTCAGCTCCAGCATCAGATTCAAGGACTACAGCCTTCCAGAGACGGCTTAACCAGCTCCCACAATTGCACGGGGTCATGTACCTGCGACAAACCTCTTAGTCTGTATCTCCTCCTCATGGCTCTCCTTCTCTGATTGAATGCTGAGTCACCTTTCCCTCCTGCTCTAAGATTCAGAGGAGGCTGACTGGGGTGGCCCATGGGTCCCCAGGACAGCTGAGTCTGCTCTAACTTTCCAGATGGATCCTTTGAACGCAGGATCGGGTCTTCCTGGTGGGTCATGCTCAGAGCCTGGCTTTCCTAATTGTCCTATAGCTCCCGGGGGCTGGAGGATGGCCAACTTTGCCCAACCTGTTGCCAAAGATAAAAAGGCGATCATCCACACTGCAGTTAGCAGCCTACCCAAAGGCCAAAATAAAACAGGAAGAAACCCAGAGTCCTACATTAAAAAAACAAACAGAAAAAGCAGGTGATGGAACTTTGTGGGTAGGTGTCCATGTGCCATGGGATCACCTGCTCCCCAGGACAATGATTGGACCTCAGCATCCAGGCTGAGGGACCGGGCTTGGGCATCTGTTCCCTGCTCCAGGACTCAGCTGGGTGAAGAAGCATGCATGCAGCTAGGGAGCTGGGCTCTGCTGGATTTCTGTGATGCCCAGACTCTCTGATTGGGCTTCTGGCTGGTCACCTGGGGGTTCTGAAGTCATGTCCAGGAAGGCAGTGATACCTCTAGGTGGTCACAGGGTACAAGAATGGGAGGGGGTGGCTTGCCTAGTGGGGACTCTGATGGGCCACCAGTGAGCTGGCTCTGAGCAGAGCAAATTCCCTGTCCAAGGCAGAGAAAATTTCCCTGTCCAACTCTCAGTGTTGCAGCTCCAACTTGGTTGGCTGGGGGTACAGAGCTAGGCCAGTGTCACCGGGGCTCTCCATGGGGGGCCTAAGGTTACTTTCATACAGAGTGGAGAGGATGGAGATGGTAGGTCTGAGCCTCCTTCCCTCACCAACAGTGTGACCCACCAATCCCAATCTAGGGCTCAGTTTCCCCATCTATACAATAAGGGAGCTGAATTGATGACTTTTAGCTTATCAGTAATAACAATGGTGATGATGGCAGCACTGTTTGCCAAGAACTCACCATGTGCTGATCTGTCTTCTTTAATGCACACAGAGGGTAGGCACAGTTATCCTCATTTCACAGATGTGGATCGCAAGCTCAAACAGCTGGAAAGGAACAAAGCTAAAAGGGAGCTAATGCATCTAGGAGATGAAGAGCCCGTTCAGAATCAAGCAGGGTTTGAACCCAAGCCCTGGCTTTGGGTTTCTAGCTGTGTGACCCTGAGGAAGTCACTCACCCTCTCTGTGCCTGCACACTTAGAGAGCAGCCAGAAATATCAGTCAATGTTCCATTATTAAATGTATGATCATCTGTGGTTGGGATTTGAACCACAGTCTGGGGTTCAACTGCTGGGCTCTCTGCCCTTCCCTCTGGGTAAGTCCCTTGGGCAGCAGGAGGTGGAAATGTTGCCTGCTTTGAAGGCTGTGATTT
The DNA here is from genome assembly GCF_023851605.1 of Tamandua tetradactyla. NCBI lineage: Eukaryota > Metazoa > Chordata > Mammalia > Pilosa > Myrmecophagidae > Tamandua > Tamandua tetradactyla. The sequence continues at coordinate 33,627,791 of NC_135331.1, read as the reverse complement.
TGTGAGAGGCTCAGGTCGCCCTCTAGAGGAATTGGGTTGCCACAGCCACACAATGAGCCCTCCAGGGACCCAGAAAGCTGCCTGCCCAGCCCCTGAGCAAAGGTAGGCTGCTCTGGGGCATTCCAGGCGTTCTCACCTCACCTGGCTAGGAACAGCTGCCCTCAACCCCAGGAGCTTCGTGTTTGCTTCTCCCCAAACTCTCAGTCTTCTCTGCAAGACCCAGCTTGAACTCCATTTCTCCACCAGGCTCTGGGAGGTCCCTCAACAAAAAAAAGACCCATCCTCGGGGTCTCCAGAGCTGCCATCTGACCCAGGTTCCCCAGGGTTGTCACCAAATGCTCTCCATGCTTGCTCCTCTGGAATCAGCCACAGCTGCCCTCTACCTTACCCTGACCCACAAGTGGTTGTCAGGTGTCTGAATGCCACGGGCATCCCACATCTGAGCTACTGGAACCACTCAGCTGGTAGGTGACAGAGCCAGGATTTAAACACATGCTCTTAACCAGCCTTCTAAACTCTCCTTGCTTTCTCATCTATGGGGAACATTTCCCTAATTCTCTGATCTTCTCCTCCAAGGATGGGCCTGGTCTGGCCCATAGCTGACCTGTTCTGCTGTGACTCTTGGCCAGAACCAGAAAAAGAACCATCTTCCCTTTAGAATTCTGCTGTCCCACCACGTGCTACATTAGATGGATGGATGATGGGTGGATGATGGGTGGATGACGGATGGATGATGGATGCATGGATGGATGCATGGATGGATGCATGCATGCACCGGTTGTATCTGTTCCAAGAATTTAAAATCTCCTCCCTCCAGAGACTGGAGAATGAGAAGATCCAAGGAGAGAATAGCATGCCTCAGAACTCTTTGCTTGAAAATAAATTGGGGGCTTTTCATTCATTTGTTCATTCAATTGATAAACATTTGGGTACTCTGTGTCAGGTCCTTTGCCAGATCTGCCCTTCTGGGAGCATGTTCTAGCAACCTATGAGCACTCCACCCGGAGAAGAGTCAGGAAGGTCTCCCTGGAGAAGGCATATCTGAACAGGGCCTTGACACTGGCCCAGGTTTGAGTATCATGCAGACCAAGGTTTCAATTAGTAGCTGTGTGACCTTGGACAAGTCACTTTACCTCTCTGGGCCTCAGTTATTCATTTGTAAAATGAGAGCTACCTGGAAGGTGCTGCTGTGAAGATGCTATGAAATAATGATGTGAATCATGTGATGATGTTATTGTTTAAGTTGCCCCACCCCCACCCCACCCCAAGGCCCAGCGAGGGTCAGATGCACAGCAGGTGCTCAGGAAAGTAAGCCAACCAGCCAGGTGGGTGGAGCACCCTCTCCCTCCCTCCACTCCCTACCCCCCATGCTGGCCTGTTTAGAGCCTGTTTACTATCACTAACAAATTATAGCATTACTACTGTTATTACCACTAAAGCTGTCATCACTATCAACACAAAGGTGCCAGTCTAGCTCCGTGGAACCTTCATGTTCTTTCAGCCCATGTCTCAGCTCCACCCACAACCCCTGGGGTGCAGGACAGGAGCCCCTGGCAGCCTCCAAGCAGCTTCAAGGGCCTTGAGGGTCCATGCTATTTGGCCAGTCTTCCTCCTGAGCCCTTTGATGATGCAGTAGCATCTCAGCTCCTCAGTCGGACAAGGTCGGCTGCATGCAAAGTGAAAGAGTCAAGCCCTAGTAACATAATACTGGCTGCAGCCCAACCACCACAAGGCCACCTGGAAGAGGGCTGGGCTTTGGAGTCAAGACAGCTGGGTTATGAGTGAATTAAATACATATATATATCATGTGGAATATTATTTAGCTATGAAAAGGAATGAAGTTCTGATCCATGCTACAAAATGGATGAACCTTGCAAACATTATGCTAAGTAAAAAAGGCCAGACACCAAAGATCACATATTGTATGATTCCGCTTATATGAATTGTCCAGGATGGGCAAAGCCATACGGGGCAGAAAGTAGAATAGTGGTACCCAGGGGCTGGGTGGGATACAGAGTGACTACTGCTTCATGAGTTTGGGGTTTCTTTTTGGGATGATGAAAACAATCATGGTGATGGTTGCACAACCTTGTGAATTTATCAAAGCCATTGAGTTGTGCTCTTTAAAATGGCGCATATTAGTGTATAGGAATTATAGCTCGATTAAATACTTTTAAAAGAGGATTTGAGGGTGATGGCTCAGTGGCAGAGTTCTTGCCTGCCATGCGGGAGACCCAGGTTTGATTCCCAGTGCCTGCCCTGCAAAAAAAAAAAAAGGATATGAGTAACAATGCTGGTTCTAGCCACATGACTCCTGGCAGGTTTCTTAATCTGTGGGTGCCACCTTTCCCTCTTCTGCAACATAGGGGTAATAATCTCCCCCTTTGGAAGTGGCTGGGGAGATTTAATGAATGTGGAGCCCCGGGCACAGTGCCTAGCCCATGGCAGGTCCCCAATAATGGACGTGACTACTATGGTGGTGGTAGAGTCCCAGGGTCGCTGTCCACCCCTCCCCAGCTGGAAGAGGACACTTTCCTGAGCCTCTTACTGTTAAATAGAATGTCAGCAGTCCTGGCCTGGCTCTGTGATTTGAAAGGAGCTACTTGCCTTACCTGTGCAAGGTAAGCCCCCTCCCCACCTGCTGAGCTGGAAGAAGTAAGTGAAGACTTGAGTGTGAAAATGCACAGGTGTCTACCCTGAAAATAGCTGTGGCCATGGCTGTGAACTCCAAGGGGGGAGAGGAAATTGGCTCCCAGCACACCCTGGCTATACCCACTGCACCAATTCTTCGCTGAATGACCTTAGAGAAGTCTCAGTTTCCTGACCCCTAAAATGAGGATCAGGGTGCCTTCTTTGAAGGGTTGCCATGAGGCCTAGAGAGAATTCATGTAAAATACAGAGCCCTGCTGTTCTAGTTTGCTAGCTGCTGGAATGCAATATACCAGAAATGGAATGGTTTTTAACAAGGGGAATTTAATAAATTGCTCATTTATACTTCTAAGGCCAAGAAAATGTCTCAATTAAAGCATGTCTACAGAAATGCCCAATCTAAGGTATTCAGGGAAAGATACCTTGGTTCAAGAAGGCCAATGAAGTTCAGGGTTCCTCTCTCATCTGGAAGGGCACATGGCGAACACGGCATCATCTGCTAGCTTTCTCTCCTGGCTTCCTGTTTCATGAAGCTCCCCAGGAGGCGTTTTCCTTCTTCATCTCCAAAGGTTGCTGGCTAGTGGACTCTCTGCTTCATGGTGCTGCAGCATTCTCTGCTCTCTCCAACTCTCCTGTTCTCCAAAATGTTTCCTTTTATAGGACTCCAGAAACTTATCAAGACCCATCCAAATGGGTGGAAACATGCCATCACAATCCAGTTTAGGAACCACTCTTGATCAAATCACATCACCCAGGGAGATGATCTGATTACAGTTTCAAACATACATTACTGAATAGGGATTATTCTGCCTTTATGAAATGGGATTTAGATTAAAACATGGCTTTTCTAGGGCACATACATCCTTTCACACCAGCACAGCTGCCCATGATAGGTATTCTGTAGATACTATATTATCAGTATTCTTACTGCTCTTTTTTTGTTGTTTGTTATTCCTAGAGTCCCCTTTCAGCCTCTGTGCAGTGAGGCTCATGGAGAAAAAGGGAAAGAGAACAGGCTTTGGAATCAAACCACTTGGTGCTGAATCCACCTCTGCTTCTTTCTGGCTGTGTGATTCTGGGCAAGTCCCCAAACCTCTCTGGGCCTTGGTTCCCATCTCTCCTTCTGCTTCTCAGTAACACACACTGAATACAGCAAATGCCTATAGTTAATGGGTCATGGCCCCACTGTGGTGGTTTTTAAATATGTCCATAAGTTCTTTGCCATTCCTCACTTCGAGGGGTGGGAACTAAAAATTCCCCACCCCCTTACATGTGGGCTGAACTGAGTGATTCACGTCTAACAAAAATAATAAAGCTGAAAAGCTATGGGAGAGTTTTGGAGACAAAGCTCTCTCTCTCTCTCTCTCGGATCGCTCAACCTGGGGGAAGCCAGCTGCCAGGTCGTGAAGATACCCAAGTAGCCTAAGGAGAGACCCACGAGGCAAAGAACCTCCTGACAACAGCCATAAGAGTGAGACATCTTAGAAGCAGATTTTTCAGCCCCGGTCAAGCTCTCAGATGACTGCAGCCCCCAGATGACATCCTGACTGCCGTTGCATGAGAGATTCTACATGTAGTTAGTGGGAATTAAGGTTGCAAATCAGCTGACCTTAAAATAAGGAGATTATCGTGGATTATCTGGACGGGTCCCTAAATGGGGAAGAGGGAGGCAGACGAGTCAGAACCAAAGAAAACAACATCCTAAGAAAGACTTGGCTGGCCATTGCTAAGCTGCTTCCAGATTTAGGACACACAGAAAGTATCAGACAAGAAATGTTTGTTGTGTGTTTTAAAATTTTACCGTGGTAACAAATATGACATAGAAATTTGCCATTTTAACCATTTTTTAAGTGTGCAATTCAATGGGGTTAATTACATTTACAATGTCATGCTGCCATCATCACTTCCACTATCAGAACTTTTTCATCATCCCAAACAGAAACTGTGTTCCTATTAAGCAATATTTCCCCATTCCACCTCCTCCCCATATCAGTACTTCATTCTTTTTTTTTTATTATTAGAGAAGTTTTGGATTTACAGAATAATCACGCATAAAATACAAGACTCCCACACACCACCCCACCACAACACCCACAATTGGTGTGGAACATTTGTTACAATTGATGAGAGCACATTTTTACAATTCTACCACTAACTAAAGTTTGACTTAAGGGTCGCTGTTTGTGTAGTGTAGTTCAACGGATTTTTTTTTTAAAGTTTGTTACCATATACCATCTGTGCTGGTTTGAAAGGAAGCACGCCCCCTAGAAAATCCACGTTTTAACCAGAATCCCATTTCATAAAGGTGAAGTAGTCCCTATTCAATACTGTATGTTTGAAACTGTAATGAGATCATCTCCCTGGATGATGTGATTTAGTCGAGAGTGGTTGTTAAACTGGATTAGGTGATGACATGTCTCCACCCATTTGGGAGGGCCTTGATTGGTTTATTGGAGTCCTATAAAACAGGAAACACTTTGGAGAATCGGAGATTCAGAGAGAGCAGAGAATGCCGCAGCACCATGAAGCAGAGAGTCCACAAGCCAGAGACCTTTGGAGATGAAGAAGGAAAACGCCTCCTGGGGAGCTTCATGAAACAGGAAGCCAGGAGAGAAAGCTAGCAGATGATGCCGTGTTCACCATGTGTCCTTCCAGCCAAGAGAGAAGCCCTGACCGTGTTCGCCATGTGCCTTCTCACTTGATTAAGAAACCCTGAACTTCATTGGCCTACTCGAACCAAGGTATCTTTCCCTGAATGGATGCCTTAGATTGGACATTTCTATACACTTGTTTTAATTGAGACATTTTCTTGGCCTTAGAAGTATAAATGAGCAATTTATTAAATTCCCCTTGTTAAAAGCCATTCCATTCCTGGTATATTGCATTCTGGCAGCTAGCAAACTAGAACACACACATATATGAATATGATTAAAAGGAGGAATGTTAGATGGTGTTCTAGAATGTAATAAATTGCTAGTTTACAGTTCTAAGGCTGAGACAATGTCCCAATTAAAGCAAGTCTATAGAAATGTCCAATCAAAGGCATCCAGGGAAAGATACCTTGGTTCAAGAAGGCCGATGAAATTCAGGGTTTCTCTCAAGTGAGAAGGCACATGGTGAACACAGTCAGGGCTTCTCTCTCATCTGGAAGGACACATGGCGAACATGGCGTCATCTGCTAGCTTTCTCTCCTGGCTTCCTGTTCCATGAAGCTCCCCAGGAGGCATTTTCCTTCTTCATCTCCAAAAGTCACTGGCTGTGGACTCTCTGCTTCATGGTGCTGCAGCATTCTCTGCTCTCTCCAAATCTCCCATTCTCCAAAATGTTTCCTCTTTTATAGGATTGCAGTAAACTAATCAAGACCCACCCAAATGGGTGGAGACATGTCGTCACCTAATCCAGTTTAACAACCACTCTTGATTAACTCACATCTCCAGGGATATGATCTGATTTCAGTTTCAAACACACAGTATTGAATAGGAAATATTCTGCCTCTATGAAATGGGATTTAGATTAAAACATGGCTTTTCTAGGGGACATACATCTTTTCAAACCAGCATAATGTGTGCGTGTGTATATATCTATCTATCTATCTATCTATCTATCTATACATATATATATATATATATATTTCAGTACTGTTAATTGCATTCCCAATATTGCACTACCATCCATTACCAAAACACTTCCACTCTTCCAAACAGGAACCCTGTACATTGTAAACTTTAACTTCCCATTCCCTACTCTACCCCAGCCCCTGGTAACCTGTAGTCTAGATTCTGACTCTATGAGTTTGCTTATTCTAATTATCTCAAATCAGATCACACAATACTTGTCCTTTTGTGTCTGGCCTTTTTTACTCAACTTGATGTCTAAAGGTTCATCCATGTTACCACATGTATCAGGACTTAATTCCTTTTTACAGCTGAATAATATTCCAGTGTACGGATATACCACATTTTATTTATCCGTTCATCTGCTGATGGACACTTATGGTGCTTCCATCTCTTTTGCAACTGTGAATAATGTCACTATGAACATCGACGTGCATACAGATCTATTTGGTCCCTGCTTTCAGTTCTTTGGGGATATACCTAATAGTGGGATTGCCAGGTCATATAGTTGTTCTATACTTAGCTTTCTGAGGAACCACCAAACTGCCTTTCAGAGCAGTTGCAACATTTTACATTGCCATCAGCAATGAACAAATGTTCCTATTTCTTTGTCACCTCTCCAACACTTGTTAGTTTCTGCTTTTCGAGTAGCAGACATTCTGATGGGTGTGAAACTGTTTTAGCAATATACCAGAAATGGAATGGCTGTTAAAAAAGGAACTTATGAAGTTGCACGTTTATGGTTCTAATGCCATGAAAATGTCCAATTAAGGCATCCAGAGAAATATACCTTAACTCCAAAGAAAGGGCCAATGAAGTTCAGGGTTTCTCTCTCATCTGGGAGGCCACATGATGACCTCGGCTGGCTTTCTCTCATTTCATAAGGCTTCCCTGCAAGCGTTTCCCTTCTGCATCTTCAAAGGTCCCTGGCGGTGTGAGCTTCATTGGCACTAAGCTTTTTTCAAAATGGTTCCCTCTTAAAGGGCTCCAGTAAGCAACCCCACCTTGAATGGGTGAAGACACATCTCCATGGAAACCATCTAGTCAAAAGTTACCATCCACAACTGGGTGGGTCACATTTCTATGGAAACAATTAAAAAGATCCCACCCAGCAATGTTGAATGAGGATTAAAGAAGATGGCTTTTCTCGGGTACATAATAATGTCAAACCAGCACAGATATGGTATCTTATTGTGGTTTTGATTTGCATTCTTGATGGCTAATGTTGTTGAGCATTTTTCATGTGCTTTCTGGCCATTTTTATATCTTCTTTGGAGTGACGTTTGTTCAAGTCTTTTGCCCATCTTTTAATTGGTTTGTCTTTTTGTAGTTAAGTTAAAGGATTTCTTTACATATTCTGGATACTAACCCTTTACTGAATATGTGGTTTCCAAATATTTTCTCCCAATTTGTAATTTCATTTTACTTTGATGATAAAGTTCTTTGAGGAATAAAAGTTTCCATTTTGATGAGGTCCCATTTATCTATTTTTTTCTTTTTTTTGCTTGTGTTTTGTGCATAAAGTCTAAGAAACCATTGCCTAACATAAGGTTCTGAAGATGCTTCCCTACATTTTCTTCTAGGAGTTTGATAGTTCTAGTTCTTATATTAAGATCTTTGATCCATTTTAAGTTGATTTTTGTATATGTGATGTAAGAGCCCTCCTTTTTTTTTCTTTGCAAATGGAAATCCAGTTTTCCCAGCACCATTTGTTGAAGAGACCATTCTTTCCCAATTGAGTGGTCTTTGACACATTGTTAAAAATCAGTTGGCCAGAGCACAAATTGAAGATGGCAGCATAGGAAGGTGCGGAATTTAGTTCATCCTCTAGGGCAGCTAGTAATTTGCTAGAAACTGTCTGGAATAACTGTTTGGGTGATTTCCACGACCACACACACATGGTACACAAGTCTGGAATAGGTGGGAGGACTGAGAACACAGCGCATAATTGTACGTATCCCAAACTTGAGGCTGGCACTCCACCCTCACTGGTATGGCAGGCTGTTTTTTGTTTTTTTTTAAATATTTTTATTAATAAAGCATAGAAACACACATTCTTTTTTTTTTTTACATGGGCAGGCACTGGGAAAAAACACACATTCTTAACATACAAACATTCATACATGGTATACAATCAATGGCTCACAGTATCATCCCATTGTTGTGTATTCATCGTCATGACCATTTTTTTGAACATTTGCATCACTCCAGAAAAAGAACTAAAGAAGAAAAACAAAAAACTCATGCATACTATACCCTTCACCTCTCTCTCTCATTGACTGCTAGTATTTCCATTTACCCAATTTATTTTAACCTTTGTTCCCCCTTGTATTTGTTTATTTTTTATCCATATTTTTTACTCATCTGTGAGCTCAGGGGAAAATTATGCATGGGGTAGCTTTCAGACTTTAGATTGCTTAAGAATGGCCCAAGAAGCTTGTTAAAAATGCAGAAACCTGGGCCCTACTCCCAGAGATTGATTCCAGTGGTCTGGGTGTGGAAACTGCAGTTTAACAGATTCTTGAGATGATTGTTTATGAAACACTGCCCTTAGGTTCTGCACTCTTCCCTCTGTTCCCTGGCGGCTCCTTCTCTTCTCCACAAATGATATTCAGGTATACTGTAGACCCAGTCTTCTGAATCAGTCAGAGCCACCTTCCACCAACCTGCCAAATTGTCACTTGGATGCTGTGCTGGCATCTCAGCTTAGTGTGTTCACATGTAAACTTTTCATCTCTTCCCTCACCACTGCTCCTGCTTTTCCCTTATTATGCAACAGGTATCATTCACTAGCCTTCCTGCTGTGATCCCATCCATCTTGCTTAAATATAACCCTCACCCTCCAAAGTGAGTCTCAAATTCTTATTTTCTCTGGGGTCTTATTATTTTTTTAATCTTACTCTATTTTCATTGCTTCCACACTACTTCAGGCTTTTATTACCTTTTACCCAAGCTCTTTGTACTAGTTTCGTAATTTGTCTCCTTGCTTCTATTCTCATGCTATCTATAGCAGAGTAAATTTCTTCTAAACTGCAGCTCTGAATATGTAACTCCTTGCAGTAGGTTCCTACTCTGCAAATACTTTATCTTGGCACAGCATTGTTCAATGGGTGCTTTTTATATTGACAGCCCTGTTTTCCTAAAGATTGAAATAATATATGTAAAGTTCCTAGTCCATAAATGGTCATAAATAATGGGTTAATAGTAATTACTGTTGCTGCTACAGTTAAATACTCCCTCATTCACCCCATCATAATGCAACTAAATGACTTAATATTGTCCCTGCAATTTGGCATTGCCTGTACTCTTTCTTCAACAAAACTTTCACCAGCCCTTCCCTTATCTCGAATGCAGTCTTTTCTGAGAAACTTTCTTGAATTTCCTGACAAGACGTAACATCTCTGTACTTTGAGCCCCAGAGGACACTGGACTTCACTGTCATGCTCAAGTGTTACTGATCTTAAGTGTATTTGCCACTTCCCTTGGTTAGGCTGAGAGTTCTTTGGGGTTGAGCACTTAGGGTCTTGGTTTCCTGTCCCTTTCAGCTCTAGAGTGCCCTGTCCTTGCTGGTGCTCATTAAACAGCTTTTGAATGATACCTGTGGTTGTTACTGATCATTGATATGTTTGCTGATAAAAGCTTAGAATGTGACCCCTCCCAGTCTCATTCCTTTTTAAAAAGAGAATTCTTAGGGAAAACAAATACAAAAACAGAAAAACCACCGGATGTAAAAGACTAAAGCTGAAGCAGCTGGCAGTAGGGTTGATTATTTGGCCTAGTGGTTGACCATGGTACTTTCAAAGACCAGGTTTGGACAGGGTACCAATGATGACTCCTATGGCCATGGTTGCTTCCATGAGGCAGGCTGCAGCAGACCATGCACAGCAAAAACCCTGACTGTGCCCTTTGCCCTCTACTTGTGAGGGTGTGAGGACAGAACTTTAGCATAGCTTCTTGTCTCCCCTACAGAGTTACTGCTGCATGAATAGGAATCATATTTCTGACTAAAATGACCTGTAGGCTAAAGAAATCATTGCAATTAAACAAAAAAAGTACTCTGTTAATGCTCTGGCAAGAAAATTACTTTGCAACACACATAGCTACCTTTTTTATTGTTATATTAATTACAGTAGGATTTTTGCAATGTATAAATTTAGTAAGCTGGAATATGGATGAGAATTCTTACAAGCATCTCAACCTTACTTGAATATGCCATGTGTTATTTTTCTTCATGAGCTAAACTTGTAACTCAATTTTAAGAAACTGGTTTAAATATTATTTTTATAATTTATCTTTGTTCTTATATATTTATCTTAGTGCTTTAACAACTGCATTATGCCATACTTTGGATTTAGAGATGTTCTACATGTTACTTTTAACAAAAATTAAAGTTTTGATCAGTAACCATATGCCTTACACTCATTACTCGTTAAATATTTTGTGCATTAGTTGTGGGATCCAGCAACGAATGAAAAATTGCAAGAACTTTTTGTGCAAGAGGTCCAGATGGGAGAACTTTTGTTATCCAGAGGTAAGAATGTAAACATTCTTTTGTAGGTAGTTGTTTATAACTTATGCTCAAGAAAGGTTTTATTAGTATTAGTATTTGTATGTCAAGTAAGTTAGCTAGATGTATTAACAAACTTGCTTCAGTTAAGAAATGCCCTAGCATTTTAGCTTCTCATACTGTCCAGCTCCACAATTTTACATAGTTAAAAGTCTTAATATCACTTTTGGAAGTAGGCAGATGGGGAAGCAAAACTAAATACAAGAACACATTTACTGTCAGGTAAAATTCTAAGTAAATGAATTTTTCTGATGATCAAGAATAAAAACTTTTCAAAAACCTCAACTGCTATACAGCATTTCTTTCCTGTGTTCTTGTACTAATTCTTGATGATAAAATCATTATGAACGACCATTCTTGTACTGTGTTTAGGGGCTACCTTAGGCTAGGAACTGTATTTTGAATTATAATTTATACCCACCTTAATTCCAGATAAACTTGAGCAAAGTTCACAATACTGTCAGGTAAAATGATGGTGGATAGTATCATTATTGTATATTAATAGTCATGTCTTTATTCTGGTGTTAAACCCTAGAAAGCAATTGTTTCGAGGCTTATTTAAGGGATAACTGATTTCTGGAGAGATGTGCCTATGCACATTAAGAACAATTTATGTCTTTGCCCCCACTCCCACCCCACGTGCTGCAAACTCCCTTGCCTATACCTGCTTTTTTATTTTTCTTGTCTTTTTTTGGAAAGGTTTTGTTTTTTGTTTTTCATCCTGGATGTAAGAGGGTAACATACTCCAGGTTTTATAAAAACATAAACAAGATCCTGGACAGTTTATAGTATTACCCATCATTTTTTACTTTACTTCAGTGGCTTAAAACCATGAAAAGTTTAGAGATAGATGATTCAAAGAAAAATTGCAAACTTAGGTTTACAAAATTTTTCCACTCAGAGGAGTAACTTAGCGTTATTTCTGTGTTCTCCTAAATTGATTAATTAGCTCTTTAAGGGTTACATACTTTTATATTTTACTTCTAATGTAGTACTCAATCTTGGCCACTTATCCTTTTAATCCCCTCCAAACCCCAAACCAATTAGATCAGTCTCCTGGGTGGGGGTGGGGGGTGACCCAGGCATGTTCTCTGAACCTCCATAGGTCACTGCAGTATGAATCCAAGGTTAACAATTTTCCATCCAGTTTTCTGCATTCTACTTTCTCCACACCCTTCTGCCTCCATCCCCGTTACTTTGTTGTGTCAGATGGAATATACTTCTGTAGTCATCTCATTTCTGGTTATGTCTGTATGGGACTGTAAGGCCAATCATTTTGATTGAAATTTCTTAGTAGCTAATTTGATTAAATTGGTTGTTAACTGACCAAATTGACCACTGTTTTTGTGTCATGTTAGTCCCATCAGTTTAGGGCAGGAACTGTTATTTTCTTCTTTCTTTAAGAGGTTGGATACAACCTAAGTATTTTGACCTAATGTATAGGCTCCATAAAGCTGTAATAGTTATATTCTTAGTTTAAAACAAACCTTTTAGCTTATTTTACTAGTATGTCATTTAAGAGATGCCTTCCCTTAATTACTACTATTTTATTTAATGAATACTTTCTTAAAATTCTTTTTAGAAGTTACTAAAAACACAGTAATGAAAATTTCTTATGTTGACAATGTGGAATTAGGTGTTGAAACACAAAACCTTAAATCTTAAAACCTGTGTTACATTGAGAGGCTCTCTTTGAATATATGTGTATCTAAGTTCATGTTATTGTCATTGTTTTTCAGTTTAAGCTTAATACATATCTTTGTAAAGCATGTTCTTCTGCCCTTTTGTCTCCATATGACCACGTGTTTCAACCACGTGGAATTAAATGGAAAATTAATTCATTAATGAGAACACAGTTTGTTCAACTTTAGTGAAATAGATATCCTACCAATTTATATTAAATATGTCCAAATTTAAAGTTCTGATATTATATAGTCCTGAATAGAGTTATCTAAAGGGTAAGAAAATTAGGTTCTTTTCCTAATGCTGGCCATTAATTAGCTTTGAAATCTTAAATAATTTCACTGATACCTGGCAGGCTGTTTTGGAGTCACTTCCCCATGGGAAAAAGAAGCAGTCTCTACTAGGAGCAAGGCAAGAAGAGCTCAAGCAAGTTCCAATTGTGTATTTAATGAACAAATTCAGACTGCTCAATACAAGTTCTGAGCATAGATAAACCCAAAACAACCATGAAAAGAACCCAGAGGTCTCTCCTGGCAGGGCTGACAAAGAAACAAAAAACAGAGCCTTTTGAAGTCAGCGAAGCTCAGAATACAGGGAAAGGGCTATGCCCCAAGAAAATGGGCACACAGAGCTGGGTATCAATTCCAGCTCTTGATCCTGAAGCCAGGCCTCTGAGGCCAGGTTCTGAAAAAGATTTTTTTCTTTCCTTTTTTTTTCCCCCAACTTTTTAGCAGCCCATTAAAGAAAGCCCTAGGCCTTTTCAGTTGTCAGCACTACCCCCAGGCAAAGGTGGAGTTAAGGCATGTCTGCGAGACAAAGTAGCTAGGCAGGTGAAGAAGATAATTCCCCAAGAAAAGGGAGGGAGAGCCCAGCACAAATTGTGGCTTTCATTCAAAGAATTTAGATTCTGGGGGCTGGACAGGAAACAGCTTAACCCCCATCCTCTAACACAAGCTGTCTCAACCACACCACTGAGAATTAAAGGCATTGTACCACTTTACACCAGTGGGAGCTGTAGGCTGACATGACCACCTGCTGGGCAGGATAGGAAAAGCACAGAGTCTACAGGCTTCACAGGAAAAACAGGCACCCTCCTGGGTTTCATCCTCAGGGAAACTTGATACTGATTACGCCCTTTTCCTGAGACCTGGGCCTGTCTTGTCTGGAAAACATGATTGATGTGGGTCATATCTGGGGAGACTTTCCTAAAAAAAAAAATCCATATAGGCAGGGTAAGAATCAGAAAAATAAAAGTTGAAAAATTCTGCTCAGTTAAACAGAAGCTATGCTAGAGGTCTAGGGTAAGCTCAACTGAATGTCAAAGAACAGATAGAGAACAAAGCCAAACAACAAAGAAACCCTAGGTAAAAGAGAGAAAACAACTTCCAGAATAAACTAATCAAGGGAACCAGATGGCTGGACACCTGCCAAAAACCATGAGTCATACTAGGAAGCATGAAGATATTGCCCAGTCAAAGGAACAAACTAACATTTTAAATGAGATACAGGAGTTGAAACAACTAATTAAAGATGTTTAAACAAATCTTTGAAATCAAATCAATGAGTTGGAGGAAAATATGGCAAAAGAGATGAAGGATATAAAAAGACACTGTGTGGCCATACAGAAGAACTCAACAGCTTGAAAAAACAAATGACGGAACATATGGGAATGAAGACACAATAGAAAAGATGAAAAACATAATGGAAACATACAATAGCAGAGGCAGAAGAAAGGATTAGCAAACTAGAGGACAGGACATTTGAATTCCTACACAGAAAAGAACAGATAGGGAAAAGAATGGAAAAATACAAGCAGGATCTCAGGGAAGTGAATGACAACATGAAGTGTTTGAATATGTGTTATAGGCATCCCAGAAGAAGAAGAGAAAGGAAAGGGGGCAGAAAGAATAATGGAGACAATAATTACTGAGAATTTTCCAACTCTTATGAAAAAAAATAAAATTAAAGATCCCAGAATCACAGTAAACCCCTGTGGTTGTTAGATTCAGTTGTCAACTTGGTCCGATGAAGGTGCTTAGATCTATAGCTGTGGGCATGAGCCAATGGCGTGTGAACCTCATCTGTTGCTGATTACATCTGCAGCCGGCTAGGAGACGTGCCTGCTGCAATGAATGATGCTTGATTTAATTGGCTGGTGCTTAAATGAGAGAGCTCAACGTAACACAGCCCAAGTAGCTCAGCATACCTCATCTCAGCACTTGCAGCTCAGCCCAGGCCTTTGGAGATGCTGAAAGAAATCACCTCAGGGAAAGTTGTTGGAACCTAGAGGCATGGAGAGAAGGCCAGCAGAGATCACTCTGTGTCTTCCCATGTAAGAAAGGACCTCAGTTGAAAGTTAGCTGCCTTTCCTCTGAATAACTAATGAAATAAATCCCCTTTTATAAAAATCCAATCCATCTCTGGTATGTTGCATTCCAGCAGCTAGCAAACTAGAACAGATTTGGTACCAGGAGTGGGGTTGCCGCTGTGGTTTGCAAATACCAGATATGTTGGAACGTTTTTTTGGATGACTAAGGGGAAGATCTTGGGGGAACTGTGAAGAGAATGATGGAGAAGTCCTGGAGTACTTGAAGAGACTGTTGGTGTAAACAGAACCACTGCCAATCTGGACAAAGGGGGACATAAAAGGGACAAATTGGAGTTTGCAGAGTGAGAACCATGGAAGCTCAGGTCTGAAGCCAAGAAACCTCGGCCAGGAGAGTGGACCCACCTATATACATGGAGAGGGTGAGTTTGCCCTGAGGGCAGAGGATGAGTCTCCCATCTTGTTGCAGTGGAAGAGTTGTGCTGCCTCAGGCCTGGAAAAGTTACAGTACGCTCCTTGGGGACTGGGGAGAGCCTAGCTTCCATCACATGGAGGGGTTGAGCGTGTGCCCTGAAAATGGCAGAGAGCCCAGGTGTGGCCCCGATGCTGGAGAGTGGAGCTGAGAAAAAGTGGTCTTCTTAATGTTCCCCGAGGTTGATTTGGAAAAAGGCGGGCCACTGCATAGGGCCCTTGGAAAGGGTGGGACTGCCACTTTCTAAAGCTGAAGGATAAATGACTTTCAGACTTTGAAATCCAATGGTGTTTGCCCTGCAGGTTTTCCTTCCAATTTCTCCCTATGGATCCTGTGACTGTCCCTCCTTTGCATATTGGCACCAGATATCTTGTTTTGAGATTCATAGGTCCAAAGCTAGAAGAGAATTTTTGCACCTTAATATTGTTTAAGGTGATGCATATGGTTGCCAAGTTGACAAGGGGTGGACATGTGGTAGTTAGATTCAGTTGTCAACTTGGCCAGGTGAAGGTGCCTAGATCTATTGCTGTGAACATGAGCCAGTGGCATGTGAACCTCATCTGTAGCTGATTACATCTGTAGTTGGCTAGGAGGCATAAATGATGTTTGATTTAACTGGCTGGTGCTTAAATGAGAGAGCTGAACATAGCACAGCCCAAACAGCTCAGCATACCTCATCTCAGCACTTGCAGTTCAGCCCAGGCCTTTGGAGATGAAGAAAGAAATCACCCTGGGGAAAAAAGAGCGTTCCGGGTCAAGATGGTGGCTTAACAACATGCGCATTTTAGTTTGTCCTCCAGAACAACTACTAAATAACCAGAAACAGTACAGAACAGCTCCTGGGGCCACATCAGTGACCGGACACACAGCGTACCCCAGTCTGGACCAGCTGGACTGGCTGCGAGCACCCCCCAGAACCCATGAGTTCCCAAAGCTGCGGCGGCCGGCACCCCTCCCCCACAGGCCACTTCCCAGAAGAGGAAAGGAAAGGACTTTACCAGCAGCAGGGACTGGGCACAATCAAACGCCAATTGTGGAACTAATTAACAAATTCTGAATACTAAAAATAGGCCCCCAACTTAGGTGAACCTGATCAAAGCAGAGGTTGCTCATTTTTGCCCCAGCGCTAAGGGGGAAAGACTGACAGAAAAAGGGGTAAAAAAGAGAAGGAAACAGAGGTTTTTGTGGCTGTGTATCTGCAAAGGCTTGACTGCCTCTGGATACAGGGGCAGGACTTTTCAGGCTGCAACTGCCCCAGGCATAGGCAGAAGTGAGCTCTTTTAGGGGCTTATCTGGAGCCTGTGCCTTCCCCAGGGGAGGGGTGAAGCCCCACCCAGGTGGAATCCCTCCATCAAGGAATTCAGACACCAGGGCTTGGTAATTTGAAGCCATTAAAACCAGCCTACAACCTCTCCTCTGTCTCCCCCACGCCCCCAGCAGGGAGAGTCTGCCAAAGTTAAAGGTACTGCATCATCTTAAGCTGGTGGGACCTACAGTCAGACAAGCACCACATACTGGGCAGGATAAGAAAAACAGAGTCCAGAGACTTCACAGGAAAGTCTTTCAACCTGCTGGGTCTCACCCTCAGGGAAAACCAATGCAGGTGACTCTTTCCTCCTGATAGGAGGCCAGTTTGGTCTGGGAAAATCTGGCTGGGGTCTATAATATCTAAGTAGACCCTCCTACTTAGGTGGGGGAAGGTACCACACAAGCAGGGCAAGAAACAAGAAAACAAGAACTGAAAAATTCTCCTCTGTTAAACAAAACTTAAGCTAAAGGTCCAGATAAAGCTGAACGGAATGTCAAAGAACAGATAGACAACAAATTCATCCAGCAACAAAACCCTAGATAAAAGAAGTGAAAGCAATCTCCAGAATAAACTAATTAAGGTAACTAAATGCCTAGATGCCAGCAAAAAATAACAAATCACACTAGGAAAATTGAAGATATGGCCCAGTCAAAGGAACAAACCAACAATTCAAAGACGTACAGGAGCTGAAACAATTAATTCAGAATGTACGAACAGACATGGAAAACCTCATCAAAAACCAAATCAATGAATTGAGGGAGGATATAAAGAAGGCAAGGAAAGAACAAAAAGAAGAAACTGAAAGTCTGAAAAAACAAATCACAGAACTTATGGGAATGAAAGACACAGTAGAAGAGATGAAAAAAACAATGGAAACCTACAATGGTAGATTTCGAGAGACAGGACATAGGATTTCTGAACTGGAGGATGGAACATCTGAAATCCGACAAGAAACAGAAACTTTAGGGAAAAAAAAGGAAAAATATGAGCAGGGACTCAGAGAATTGAAAGACGATATGAAGTGCATGAATGTACATGTTGTGGGTGTCCCAGAAGGAGAGGAGAAGGGAAAAGGATGAGAAAAACTAATGGAGGAAATTATCACTGAAAATTTCCCAACTCTTATGAAAGACTTAAAATTACAGATCCAAGAAGTGCAGCGTACCCTAAAGAGAATAGATCCAAATAGACATATGTTCTAGTTTGCTAGCTGCTTGGTTCAAGAAGGCCGATGAAGTTCAGGGTCTCTCTCTCAAGTGAGACGGCACATGGCGAACACAGTCAGGGCTTCTCTCTCAGCTGGAAGGGCACATGGCAAATACAGCATCATCTGCTAGCTTTCTCTCCTGGCTTCCTATTTCACGAAGCTCCCCGGGAGGCGTTTTCCTTCTTCATCTCCAAAGGTCACTGGCTGGTAGACTCTCTGCTTCGTGGTGCTGCAGCATTCTCTGCTCTCTCTGAGTCTCTCATTCTCCAAAATGTTTCCTCTTTTATAGGACTTCAGAAACTAATCAAGACCCACTCAAATGGATGGAGACATGTCATCCCCTAATCCAGTTTAACAACCATTCTTAACTAAATCTCATCAATCAGGGAGATGATCTCATTACAGTTTCAAACATACAGTATTGAATAGAGATTATTCTACCTTTATGAAATGGGATTTATATTAAAACATGGCTTTTCTTAGGGGGCATGCTTCCTTTCAAACCAGCACAACATACTCCAAGACATTTAATAATCAGAATGTCAGAGGTCAAAGAGAAAGAGAGGATCTTGAAAGCAGCAAGAGAAAAGCAACCCATCACATACAAGGGAAGCCCAATAAGACTATGCACAGATCTCTCAGCAGAAACCATGGAGGCGAGAAGACAGTGGGATAATATATTTAAATTATTCAAAGAGAAAAACTGCCAACCAAGAATTCCATATCCAGCAAAATTGTCCTTCAAAAATGAGGGAGAAATTAAAACATTTTCAGACAAAAAATCACTGAGAGAATTTGTGACCAAGAGATCAGCTCTGCAAGAAATACTAAAGGGAACACTAGAGTCAGATACAAAGACAGAAGAGAGAGGTGTGGAGAAGAGTGTAGAAAGGAAGACTATGAGTAAAGGTAAAAAGAAGGAAAATTAGATATGACATATAAAATCCAGAAGGCAAAATAGTAGAAGAAAGTACCACCCATGCAGTAATAACACTGGATGTTAATGGATTAAACTCTCCAATCAAAAGACATAGTCTGGCAGAATGGATTAAAAAACAGGACCCATCTACATGCTGTCTTCACTCAAAGGACACAAGGCCAAGGACACAAATGGACATTTACACACCAATGTTTATAGCAGCGTTATTAACAATTACCAAGAGATGGAAACAGCCAAAATGTCCATCAACAGACAGTTGGCTAAACAAACTGTGACATTTACATAAGATGGAATATTATGCAGCTGTAAGACAGAATAAAGTTATGAAGTATGTAACAACATGGATGGACCTTAAGGACATTATGCTGAGCGTGATTAGCCAGAAACAAAAGGACAAATACTGTATGGTCTCACTGATATGAACTGACATTAGTGAATAAACTTGGAATATTTCCTTGGTAACAGAGACCATCAGGAGATAGAAACAGGGTAAGATACTGGGTAATTGGAGCTGAAGGGGTACAGTTTGTGCAACAGGACTGAATATAAAAACTCAGAATGGACAGCACAATATTACCTAACTGTAATACAATTATGTTAAAACACTGAATGAAGCTGCATATGAGAATGATAGAAGGAGGAGGGCTGGGGCATAAATGAAATCACAAAGAAAGTTAGATGATAAAGATTGAGATGGTGTAATCTAGGAATGCCTAGAGTGTATAATGATAGTGACTAAATGTACAAATTTAAAAAATGTTTTTGCATGAGGAAGAACAAAAGAATGTCATTACTGCAGTGTGCTGAAAATAGATGGTACTTAATATTTAAAAATTTCAACTAATGTGTGAGACTAAAGCAAAAAATGTTTATTTGGTACAAATCTATACTTTGACTAGTGCATCTCCTAATATAACTTATGTAGATAGTTGATTGAACACCTTAAGTACATGGAACTTTGTATAGGACATGAGATTTTGTTGGTTTGTCCAGGTGATGCCCTGATGAATCCCAGAGTGATTTGATCAGTGAGTGGAAAAGTATTTGCAAAGTCCCCTTCGGGGAATGGTGAGAACGGGGGAAAACTCAACTTCCCCAAGTTGAATTCTTGATATTCTCGCAAGCAGTGTGGACAACCAAAGCTATAGGCTGAGCCCCCAGGCTTGGGGTTTGTTCATATGAAACGTAACCCCACAGGGGATAGGTCAAGCCTACTTAAAATTAAGCCTAAGAGTCACCCCCAAGAGAATCTCTTTTGTTGCTCAGACGTGGACTCTCTCTCCAGCCAACACAGCAAGCAGACTCACTACCCTCCCCCTGTCTATGTGGGACATGAATCCCAGGGGTATGGATCTTCCTGGCAGCGTGGGAAAGAATCCAAGAATAAGCTGAGATTCAGCATCAATGGATTGAGCAAAACTCTAAAATGAGCTGAGACCCAGCATCAAGGGATTGAGAAAACCTTCTCGACCAAAAGGGGAAAGAGTGAAATGAGACAAAGTGTCAATGGCTGAGAGATTCCAAACAGAATCAAGAGGTTATGCTGGAGGTTATTCTTATGCATTAAGTAGATATCACCTTGTTATCCAAGATGTAATGGAGAGGCTGGAGTGAACTGCCTGAAAATGTAGAGCTGTGTTCCAGTAGCCATGTTTCTTGATGATGATTGTCTAATGATATGGCTTGCACAGTGTGACTGTGTGAATGTGAAAACCTTGTGTCTGATGCTCCTTTTATCTGCCTTGTCAACAGATGAGAGGAACATATGGAATAAAAATAAATAATAGGGGGAACAAATGTTAAAATAGATTTAGTTTGAAATGCTAGTGATCAATGAAAGGGATCAGTAAGGGGTATGGCCTGTAAAATTTTTTTCTTTCTTATATTTTTCTGTTGTCTTTTTATTTCTTTTTCTGAATTGATGCTAATGTTCTGAGAAATGATCATGATGATGAATATGCAACTATGTGATGATATTGTGAATTGCTGAGTGTATGTGTTGGGAATGTTTGTGTTTCTTGTAATTTTTTTTTAATTAATAAAAAATTAAAAAAGAAAAAAAATCACCCCGGGGAAAGTTGATGGAACCCAGAGGCGTGGAGAGAAGGCCAGAAGAGATCACCCTGTGCCTTCCCATGTAAGAAAGAACCTCAGTTGAGTCAGCTGCCTTTCCTCTGAAGAGCTAAGGAAATGAATCCCCTTTTATAAAAAGCCAATCCGTCTCTGGTGTGTTGCATTCCGACAGTTAGCAAACTAGAACAACGCCAAACAGAATAAATCAAAATAGACCTATTCCAAGACATTTACCAATCAGATTGTCAAATATCAAAGACAAAGAGAGAATTCTGAAAGCAGCAAAAGAAAAGTGACAATGTCCTTTCCTCTGGTTTTCTAATCCAATCACATACAAGGGGAGCTCGATAAGACTAAGTGCAGATTTCTCAGCAGAAACCACAGAGCGAGAAGGCAGTGGTATGATATATTTAAGATACTGAAAGGGAAAACTGCCAACCAAGAATTCTATATCCAGCAAAACTGACCTTTGAAAATGAGGGAGAGTTTAACATATTTTCAGACAAACAGACACTGAGAGAGTTTGTGAACAAGAGCCCTGCTCTATAAGAAATACTACAGGGAGAAGAGACAGGACAGAGAGGTTTGAGGGTGTTGAGTATGGTTGAAAGAGGCAGGCTAGGGGCATGCATGACACCAGAAGGAAAGACAGAGGATAAGTATGGAATTATACTTAGTGAAACCTAGAGTGGAGACTGATGGTGATTAAATATACAAATATAAGAAAGTATGATGGTTAGGTTCAAGTGATGGTGCCCAGTTGTCTGGTCAAGCAATCACTGGCCTAACTATTATTACAAGGACATTTTGTGGTTGGTTAATAAGCCAGAAGGCTAGCTTATTAAATCATCGCATATTGATTGCATCCACAGCTGATTACATTTGCAGTTGGCCAAGGGGAGTGTCTTCCACAATCAGGGATATTTAATCCTGTGCCAGTTTGAATCTGTGGTAGACCCCAGAAAGTCCATGTCATTTAATCCTCATTCAATATTGCTAGCCATGAGCTTTTTGATTGTCCCCACGGAGATCTTTAATTGGTGCAAATTTTATATTTTGGGTAGTGCATTATCTAATTTAACTTGTATAGTCAATCTATTTGAACATCATAATTACATGGAATCTTGAATAGGGAGTTAGATCTTGTTGGCTTGTACAGGTTAGTGTGATGCCCTAATATATCCCAGAGTAATCTGGAGGGAAAATAAAAAGGTATTTGTAAAGTCCCCTGGAGGAACTGGGGAGAAAGGAGGAAATATTCAACTTCCCCATTTGGGGAATTCCTGATATTCTCACAAGCACTGGGGACAACCGATTTAATAGGCCGAGCTCTCAATCTTGGGGCTTACCCTTATGAAACTTATTCTGCAAAGGGGGAGCTAAGCCTACTTATAACTAAGCCTAAGAGTCACCCTCAGAGAACCTCTTTTGTTGCTCACATGTAGCCTCTCTCTCTTTAAGCCAACTGGGCAGGTGAACTCACTGCCCTCTCCCCTATATGGGACATGACTCCTAGAGGTGTAAACCTCCCTGGCAACATGGGACAGAGATCCTGGGATGAGCCGGATCCCGGCATCATGGGTTTGAGAAAACCTTCTTGACCAAAAGGGGAAAGAGAGAAATGAGACAAAATAAAATTTCAGTGACTGAGAGATTTCAGAGTCGAGAGGTTATCCTGGAGGTTATTCTAATGCATTATACAGATGTCTCTTTTTAGTTTATGGTGTATTGGAATGAATGTTATGGTGTATTAGAGGGAAGTACTTGGAACTAGTGGTCAATAAGAGGGTAGTGTAAGGGGCCTGGAATGTATGGATTTTTTCTTCATTTTTCTGGAGGGATGCAAATGTTCTTAAAATGGTCATGGTGACGGATGCATAATTATGTGATGATATTGTGAGCCATTAATTGTATACTTTGGATGGACCATATGGTATGTGAAGATCTCAATAAAAATATATTTTTAAAAACCCCAGAAAACTGCAAGTGTTGGGGAAGATGTAGTGAGAGAGATGTACCTATTCACTGTTGGTAGGGAAATAGATCAATGTAGCCCCTCTGGAGGGCAGTGTGGTGGTTCTACAGGTGGCTAAGTGTAGGGTTGCCATCTGATCCTGCAACCCCATTAGGTATATACTTGGAAGAATTGAAAGCAGCCACAGGACATTGGTGTTCATGATTTGCAATGGATGTAGGTGGCCTAACAATACATTGACTGATGAACAGAAGTGCAAACTGTTGTATACATACAGTGGAATATTAAGAAGCCGCAAGAAGGAATGGAGTTGTAAGGCATGCAACTAGATGAATGAAACTTCAGGACATTATGTTGAGTGAAATAAGCCAGAAACAAAAGATAATAAGGAAAGAGAAATGAAACAAAATAAAGTTTCAGTGGCTGAGAGATTTTAAATAGAGCACAGAGGTCATTCTGGAGGTTATTCTTATGCATTATACAGATATTCCTTTTTAGTTTCTAGTGTTTCAGAATAGCTAAAAGGAAAGACTTGAAACTGTCAAATAGTAATCCAGTAGCCTTGATTCTTAATGATGATTGTATAACTTGACAGCTTTTAGGGTACGAAAACCTTGTGACTAACACTCCCTTTATCCAGTATTTGCACAGAGGAGTAATAACATGAAGACACAAATAAATAAATAATAGGGCGGATAAGGAGTATGGGATGTTTTGGGTGTTCCTTTAAATTTTTATTTATTTATTTATTTATTTATTTTTGGTGTAATGAAAATGTTCTAAAATTGATTGTGGTGATAAATGCACAACTATATGACGATACTGTGAGCCACTGATTGTACACTTTGGATGATTACATGGTGTGTAAACATATCTCAGTAAAATTGCATTTTAAAAAAAGCACACACACAAAGTATCAGTCAGCCATAATTGTGAGGGTTGATTTCTGAGGTCTCAATTCTATTCCACTTGTCTATATGTCTGTCTTTGTACCAGCACCATGCTGTTTTGTTTACAGTGGCTTTGTAATAAGTTTTAAGGTCAGGAAGATTGAGCCTTCAAATTTCATTCTTTTTCAAAGTGGCTTTAACTATTTGGGACCCCTGGCTCTTCCATATAAATTCGTTGACTGGCTTTTCCATTTCTGAAAAAAGAAGGTTGTTGGGATTTTGATTGGGATTGCATTGAATATATAAATTGCTTTGGGTTAGTATTAACATTTTAATGATATTTATTCTTCCAATCAAAGTACCTCATCTTTTTCTTTTTTTTTTGTATGCTGTGTGATGGGGGTCACATTTCATTATTTTTCCATGTGAATATCCCATTATTGCAGCCCCATTTGCTAAATGTTGGGCTGAAAATCAACCTGGGTCTCCTGCGGGGCAGGCCAGAATTCTACCACTGAACTACCCATATACTCCCAGTACTCCATCCCTTTTTACGACCAAATAATATTCCATTGTATGGATAAACTGTGTTTTGTTTATCCATTCATCTATTGATGGACACTTGGGTTGTTTCCACCTTTTGGCTGTTGTAAATAATGCTGCTATGAATATCGGTGCACAAGTATTTATCCAAGCTCCGGTTTTTAATTCTTTTGGGTGTATACTTAGATATGGAGTTGCTGAGCCATATGGTAATACTACATTTAACTTTTTGAGGAATGGCCTTTTGATTGCTGTTTTAAGCTACTGAGTTTTGGTGTAATTTGTTACACAGCCATAGATAACTCACATCTCAGAGAGAGGCTCCAGGGACAGGGCTTTGCAAGCTGACAGCCAGCTTCCCTGCCTTCAAATAGAAAGTCAGGGTTTTGCTTTCCACACATTCCCTCAGAAACAGACAGGCCATTTTCTCAATTACTTAATTTTGGATATCAAATGACTTTTTGGGGGTGTGTGTGTGCATGGTCTGGGAATCAAACCCGGCTCTCCTGTATGGAAAGCGGCATTCTAACCACTGAACCACCCATGCATCCTTAACAAATGACTTCTGAGCTAGTTGCATTCACTGTAAAAGACCTTGGGCAATGAGAGTTTGGGATGCTACAGAAGTCACCTCATGTAACAGGTTTAAGAAAGGAAGCCAAGAAATTTAATACAGATTCAGCCATTATTCCAGAAGGTCTGACCCCACAGAGGCAGGTATTGGATGTCAGGGCATATGAGGCTTTGGAAGATCATGTAAAAGAATAATTCAGTAAAGAGTTATGCATGGAGATCACAAAGAGCCAATGAGTACTTGTGGCTTGGGCTAAAATTTCCAATGTCGGCATCATACACAGATAAAAGTCTCAAAAGTGTTTGACACTGTCATCACTGTTGTCATAGCTAACACTTACCCAGCACTTAAAAGGGGACAGAACCTGTTCTAAGCACACACACACACACATATATATTTTTCACAGTCACATTGTTAAAACTATATCATTTTACAATCATTGTCAAGAAACATGTCTACTGGCACATGGCTCTACCGTTTCAAGCAGTTCTCTCCAGCCTCTCCATTACACCATAAACTAAAAAGGTGATATCTATGTAATGCATAAGAGTAACCTCCAGGATAACCTCTAAACTCTGTTTGAAATCTCTCGGCCACTGATACTTTATTTTGTCTCATTTTTCTCTTCCTCCTTTTTGTCTGAAGTTTTTCTTAATCCCATGATGCCAAGTCCTGGCTCATCCCAGGATTTCTATCTCACATTGCCAGGGAGATTTACACCCCTTGGGAGTCATGTCCCACATAGAAGGGGAGGGCAGTGAGTTCACTTGCTGTGTCGGCTTAGAGAGAGAGAGAGAGAGGCCACATCTGAGCACAAAAGTGGTTCCCTAGGGGTGACTCTTAGGCTTAATTTTAAGTAGGTTTAGCCTATCCTTTGCAAGAATAAATTTCATGGGCAACCCCCAAGATCAAGGGCTCGGCCTATTGATTTGTTTGTCCCCACTGCTTGCAAGAATATCGGAAATTCTCCAAATGGGGGAGTTGAATATTTCCCCCTTTCTCCCCATTCCCCCAAGGGGACTGTTGAAGCACATCTTTTTTTTATTTTTTTAATTTATTTTTTTAAATACAAAAAAAACCAAATAAACGCAAACATTCCTAGTTTGATCATTCCGTTCTACATATATAATCAGTAATTCACAATATCATCACATAGTTCTAAGCACATCCTTTAACCCTCATAACAATTTCATGAAATACAGTTCTTTCCCCCTTTTATAGGTGAGGAAACTGAGGTACAACAGGCCAAACCATCTTCCCTCGGTGGCACAGTCGTGGGGGGATTCACTTATTGTGAATACAATTCCAGATCATCCCCTTCCCAAAATGACAGAAATGGCATGAAATTACTCAAAAGTGGTCCTGGTGATTTCAAAGACTCTGAGGTCTGAGATGAACAGTGCAAATAAAACACATTTCATGAAATGTTTAGAAAAGAGCTGTGCTGATGAGTGCATTTGGCATGTAATTTCAAATATGTATGTGTGACTTATAAATGAATGGGTAATTGTAGATAATTGACTTTTTCATTTACATGTCTAAAAGTGTGTCTGTCCAACTTGGCTAAAAGCCTTCTTTTTGGATTCTCAGAAAAAATGGGAAATCACCTCATATTCAGGTAAATTTAGAAGCCTGGGGGACCCTGCACACAACATGCCACGTTAGATATTAAAGACTCTGAATGGCCCTACAGGAAAAACCTTGGTATGACTTTGATGAATCTAGCATTTCCCAAACCTGTTGGATAATGGAACCCACGGGTTGCCATTTTGGAGACATGGCTTTGCTGGCCCGCCAGCCTGGTCACCTGCCTGATTTCTCGGTCAGTAACTCCAAGGCTGGCTGATTGCCCTTGCCCCCACCTGGCTCAACCAACCAGGTACAGAGGAGGCGCCATTCCCAAGAGGATGTTGCAGGTACCTCTCTTGGGTCACTCAGCACCAGAGTCTGGTGGGACGCCACTGAGAAGTGGGGCTGGCACTGACTCTGATCTGCTCGGCCCCCGTCACCCGGCTGTGCAGAGGCTGCTGTCCTGTGCACACAGGTTCAGGGTTGGAAGCTGGTGTTCTTTGCAAAGGACAGGGTAGGCCTTCTGGCCAGCAGGGCTAAGCCCACAGCTGGTGCTCGCTAGAGGGATGATGAATACATGAATGAACAACAAATCAGGGTTGGGTAGGCCTTTTCAGATGGGGCCTTTAGACCTGGGGACTCAGGGGCACTCAATGGCACTGGGAATCCTGGATTTGAGTCCTCGCTCTGCCTGCCTCCACTTAGTGGCTATGGGATCTTGGCCAAGGTCTTAACCGCCCCCAACCACATTTTCCATAAACGGGAGAGTAACAGGCCTTACGTCCTGAAGCCAGTGCAAAGAAAACAGGGAGAGAAGGGAGTCCGGTTTGGCCCTATTCTGATTACCCATTTCCAGCCAATGCCCACCTGCCCAAGCCTCCTGGGCACCACCTCCTGGGTGCTAGGGGTGTGGGTCTGAGATGCAAGATTGATGCTGAGCTGCTCTTTAGCGGACCAGCATGAACTCTTGGTGGCAAGGCTTGGCCCCCGGCCAGCCCTGCAGGAGTGCGGCACAGCCATCAGCAGTTACCTCTTCACCACCCTTCCCACCCCAGCTTCCTGCTCTAATCCAGCCTCAGCCACAAGGAGCCTCCAAATATGCCTTCAAATATAGCAACCATCCCTTATCAGCCCCTCCTGAGCCCTTCTCCGAACCTTTCCCTTCTCGGTCAACACCGCACATTGTAAGTTCAATTAAAGCTCTCCATTGTGGCCCTATGTCATGATCATGGTTCATATGTGACAGGCACTGCTGGGGGACATGGGGGCTGTGAACGAAAAACTTAACTATTCTGTCCCCCAGGGCCCTGCTTGACTGGTCCCAAGCCCACCTTCTGTCCCAATCCTGGATGAGTCTGCTACTTGCTGTCTCACCTTCCACCACGCTGCTTGCTATTTCCCAAGCACGCCATGCTTGATCTTGCCACTGAGCCATTGCACTTGCTGTTCCCTCTGCCAGGTATGCCCTGTCCCCGGATCTTTGCAATACTGGGTCCTTATCTCATTGCAGGACTGGCTCCTTTTCTCAGCACAGACGTCTCTTCCTCATTTGTGGAAGGAGCCGTGGGTTGAGGAATTCCCTGAGCCCCTCTCTCAAGGACCCCTTCCCAGTCTTTTATCTTATCATCAGGTTTCACTGTCTTCATAGTACTTATGAAATCGTCTTGTTAACTATTTGCTTACTTGTTTGTTTTCTATCTCCCCATTCAAATGTCAGATACATTAAAGCGGGGTCTGAGTCTGTTTTGTTCACCAGTGTTATATCCCCAGGTTCTAGCAAAGTACCAGCACAGGTGCTCAATAAATATTTGTTGAATAAATAAACCCATGTTAAAGACCAAGAGACCAAGGCAGAGAATTTAAACAGCTGAAGGTCACCAAACGGGGCCATGACCTGGGTTTATCTGGCTGCATAGAACCCTGTGGTTCTCTTGGAGGCAGAGGGCAGGGAAGGTGGCAATGCTGTCCTTCCAACCCCCAGAGCCTACAAACCTAGTCCCTGAGATGGGAGTTCTCAATCTTACTGGAATTCATAACCCTCAGAAAAATGATGGAAGCTGTAAGTCGTCTGCCTGGACAAATGCACACATTTTATGGCCTACCCAGACACGCTCCACCCGTGGTGAAATCTGCCCTGGTGAGATACGAGTATTTGCTTGTCAACTGCTATGTTCTGGTTTGGGCTTCCTGATTGCTCACCAGTAGGGGCTGGGCTCCCCTTGATGCCCTGAAACCTCAAAGAACTGTGCTGAGACACGCAGGGCTCCCAGTGCTGTCTCTTTAAAAATCTCCCTCCACTTTGGAGTCCTGTGACTTAGGTCCACCTCTGTGCCTCAGTGTCCTCATCTGTAAAGTAGAGGTAATAACAGAACCGAAAGGATAAGATTGCAAGGAAGGTTTTCTGAGCCTATGTGTGTAAAGAACCCAACCTGCGCAAGCACGGATACACCTGAGCAGGTATTATTGCCGTGTCTCTCTCATCACCATCAGGTGGGTGCCTCCTTCCTGGGGGGTGGGGTGGGGTGGGGTGGGGGGGTTGTGTGGTGTTCTGCCTCAGGATGGGTGGGTGGCCAGGGGGGTGGTGGGGTGGTCCTACCTGACACCCGGGCTCTTGTCCACGTGCTTGACTCCGTAGTGTGCCCCTAGGATGAAAGGGGACCGTTCAGGTAGGCCTCCCAGGGCCTGCAGAAGTCAGTGTGTGCTGCCCCCTAGCGGCTGACTGAGCAGCGGCCATCCGGCCAGACTCAGAGGAGAAGCCGTGGCGGTGGTCGCGCATGGGGGATGGAAGGTGGGGGTGGGTGGGGGCAAGTTGTCACATGAACCTGACCGTGACAACACCATACTCGGAAGGTCTGTATGTTAAGAATGTTCATGTTTGTATGTTGTTTTGGTTTGATGATACAAAATAAATTGAATAAAAAAATAAAATAAAAGTTGACCTGAAACTCGCCATTTTTGATTGAACAATTTCAATTGGCCATTTAAAATTGAACACTTCTGTGACGTTAGTGCATTTAAAAGTTGTGCAGCCACTGTGGATACTTGAATATTATTCTTCCTTTTGCTTATTTACCTTTCCTTAACTTTCCACTATGACCATGTATTACCTTTTTAAATTGTGAAATGTAACATATATACAAAAAAGCAATAAATTTCCAAGTACATTTTAACAAGTAGTTATAGAACAGATTTTAAAGTTTGATATGGATTACAGTTCCATAATTTTTTGTTTTTTCTTCTAGATGCTGCAAGATACTGGAGACCAACAGAAACATCAATATAATGATTCAGCAGTCATACCCGTTTGTTAAATCCTATCTTCTCTGTTATACTCCTCTTTAAACAACATATATATATATAAGCAAATTTCAAAGTACATTGCAATAATTAGTTGTAGAACGGATTTTAGAGTTTGGTATGGGTTACAATTCCCAATTTTAGGTTTTTATTTCTAGCTGCTCTAAGGTATTAGACGCTAAAAGAAATATCAATATAATGATTCATACTCATTTGTTAAATTCGAACTTCTCTGTATAACTCCACCATCATCTTTGGTCTTTCTCTCATTCTTTAGGGGTATTTGAGAGCGTAAGATAGAATGGCATAACCCTAGTGCACAGAACCTTTGTAGAAGCATATGTAACACCCTAGGTATTCTTTAGGATTGGCAGGAATGGTTTTGGTTGGGGTTTGGCAAGTAATGATAGGTAGCAATGTCTAACTGAAGCATGCGTAAGAGTGACCTCCAGATTAGCCTTTCAACTCTATTTGAACTCTCTCTGCCACTAATAGCTTATTTGTTACACTTCTTTTCCCCCTTTTGGTCAGGATGGCATTGTTGATCCCACAGTGCCAGGGCCAGACTCATCCCTGGGAGTCATCTCCCACGCCTCCAGGGAGACTTTCATCCCTGGATGTCATGTCCCACAGAGGAGGGAGGGTAATGGTTTCATTTACAGACTTGGGCTTAGAGAGAGTGTGCTGGTTTGAAAGGAAGTATGCTCCCTAAGAAAAGCCATGTTTTAATATAAATCCCATTTCATAAAGGTAGAATAATCCCTATTCAATACTGTATGTTTGAACTGTAATGAGATCATCTCCCCGATGATGTGATTTAGTCAAGAGTGGTTGTTAAACTGGATTAGGGGATGACATGTCTCCACCCATTTGAGTGGTCTTGATTGGTTTATTGGAGTCCTATAAAAGAGGAAATATTTTGGAGATTCAGAGAGAGCAACACTACAAAGCAGAGAGTCCACCAGCTAGTGACCTTTGGAGATGAAGAAGGAAGACACCTCCCAGGGAGCTTCATGAAATAGGAAGCCAGGAGAGAGAGCTAGCAGATGACACCGTGTTCGCCATGTGCCCTTCCAGCTGAGAGAGAAGCCCTGACTGTGTTCGCCATGTGCCTTCTTACTTGAAAGAGAAACCCTGAACTTCATCGGCCTTCTTGAACCAAGGTATCTTTCCCTAGATGCCTTTGATTGGACATTTCTTTAGACTTGTTTTAATTGGGACATTTTCTCGGCCTTAGAACTGTAAACTAGCAGCTCATTAAATTCCCCTTTTTAAAAGCCATTCCGTTTCTAGTATATTGCATTCCAGCAGCTAGCAAACCAGAGCAGAGAGTGAAGCCACATCTGAGCAACAAAAGAGGTCCTCCAGAAGTAAGTCTTAGCCATAACTATAAGTAGGCTAAGCTTTTCTATACCTACATAAATTTCACAAGAGTAAGCCTCAAGCTCAAAGGCTTGGCGTATTGATTTGCGTGTCCTAATGTTTGGCATAGTACCTGAGGTTTCCCCGGTGGTAAAGTTTAATAGTTCCATAATATTTTCTTCCATCCTGAACATGTACTACTTTTATAAAGAGAAAAAATAATAATAAACAATCAGTTTCTAAGGTTTATAGAGCTCCTATTGTTTGTGCAGCTCCATAAAAAACAACAGTAAAGATCTCTGACATTGGGACAGCACCTGACAGCTACAGCCTACCTTCCATGCCTCATCTTCCTTGGTTCTCACTGAAACCCCGGGAGGCAAGGAGGGTAGGCCTGAGCATCCCCATTTTACAGGCGAGACAATCAAGGCTCCAATGGGTAAATCACTCAAATCATGGAGGAAGTAAATGGTGGAGACAGGATTTGAACCGGTCCTCTTGGTCCCAAAGCCATGCTCTTTTTTTTTTTTATTTATTTATTATTTTTTTTTTATTAATTAAAAAAAATTAACTAACACAACATTAGAAATCAATCCATTCTACATATGCAATCAGTAATTCTTAATATCATCACATAGGTGTATGGTCATCATTTCTCAGTACATATGCATCGATTTAGAGAAAGAAATAGCACGACAACAGAAAAAGAAATAAAGTGATAACACAGAGAAAACACAAATAAAAATAAAAAGTACAAAAATATATAAGAGAAAGAAAAAAAAAACAAAAAAAAACTATAGATCAGATGCAGCTTCATTCAGCGTTCCAACATAATTACATTACAGTTAGGCAGTATTGTGCTGACCATTTTTTTTTTTTTTTTTTTTTTTTAGACATCATACCATTCTACATATGCAATCAGTAATTCTTAACATCATCACATAGATGCATGATCATCGTTTCTTAGTACATTTGCATCGGTTTAGAAGAACTAGCAGTATAACAGAAAAAAATATAGAATGTTAATATAGAGAAAAAAAATAAAAGTAATAATAATAAGAACAAAACAAACAAAACAAAACAAAACAAGAACCTATCGCTCGGATGCAGCTTCGTTCAGTATTTTAACATGATTACTTTACAATTAGGTATTATTTTGCTGTCCATTTTTGAGTTTTTGTATCTAGTCCTATTGCACAGTCTGTATTCCATCAGCTCCAATTACCCATTATCTTACCCTGTTTCTAACTCCTGCTGAACTCTGTTACCAATGACATATTCCAAGTTTATTCTCGAGTGTCGATTCACATCATTGGGACCATACAGTATTTGTCTTTTAGTTTTTGGCTAGACTCACTCAGCATAATGTTCTCTAGGTCCATCCATGTTATTACATGCTTCATAAGTTTATCCTGACTTAAAGCTGCATAATATTCCATCGTATGTATATACCACAGTTTGTTTAGCCACTCGTCTGTTGATGGACATTTTGGCTGTTTCCATCTCTTTGCAACTGTAAATAACGCTGCTATAAACATTGGTGTGCAAATGTCTGTTTGAGTTTTTGCCCTTAATTCCTTTGAGTAGATTCCCAGCAATGGTATTGCTGGGTCGTATGGCAATTCTATATTCAGCTTTTTGAGGAACCGCCAAACTGTTTTCCACAGTGGTTGCACCATTTGGCATTCCCACCAACAGTGGATAAGTGTGCCTCTTTCACCGCATCCTCTCCAGCACTTGTCATTTTCTGTTTTGTTGATAATGGCCATTCTGGTGGGTGTGAGATGATATCTCATTGTGGTTTTGATTTGCATTTCTCTAATGGCCAGGGACATTGAGCATCTCTTCATGTGTCTTTTGGCCATTTGTATTTCCTCCTCTGAGAGGTGTCTATTCAAGTCTTTTTCCCATTTTGTAATTAGGTTGGCTATCTTTTTGTTGTTGAGTTGAACGATCTCATTATAAATTCTGGATACTAGACCTTTATCTGATATGTCGTTTCCAAATATTGATTCCCATTGTGTAGGCTGTCTTTCTACTTTCTTTTTTTTTTTTTTTTTTTTTTTTTTTTTCTTTCTACTTTCTTGATGAAGTTCTTTGATGCACAAAAGTGTTTAATTTTGAGGAGTTCCCATTTATTTATTTCCTTCTTCAGTGCTCTTGCTTTAGGTGTAAGGTCCATAAAACCGCCTCCAATTGTAAGATTCATAAGATATCTCCTGACATTTTCCTCTAACTGTTCTATGGTCTTAGACCTAATGTTTAGATCTTTGATCCATTTTGAGTTAACTTTTGTGTAGGGTGTGAGATATGGGTCTTCTTTCATTCTTTTGCATATGGATATCCAGTTCTCTAGGCACCATTTATTGAAGAGACTGTTCTGTCCCAGGTGAGTTGGCTTGATTGCCTTATCAAAGATCAAATGTCCATAGATGAGAGGGTCTATATCTGAGCACTCTATTCGATTCCATTGGTCGATATATCTATCTTTATGCCAATACCATGCTGTTTTGACCACTGTGGCTTCATAATATGCCTTAAAGTCAGGCAGTGCAAGACCTCCAGCTTCGTTTTTTTTCCTCAAGATGTTTTTAGCAATTCGGGGCACCCTGCCCTTCCAGATAAATTTGCTTATTGGTTTTTCTATTTCTGAAAAATACGTTGTTGGGATTTTGATTGGTATTGCATTGAATCTGTAAATCAATTTAGGTAGGATTGACATCTTAACTATATCTAGTCTTCCAATCCATGAACACGGTATGCCCTTCCATCTGTTTAGGTCTTCTGTGACTTCTTTTAGCAGTTTTTTGTAGTTTTCTTTATATAGGTTTTTTGTCTCTTTAGTTAAATTTATTCCTAGGTATTTTATTCTTTTAGTTGCAATTGTAAATGGGATTCGTTTCTTGATTTCCCCCTCCGCTTGTTCATTGCTAGTGTATAGAAATGCTACAGATTTTTGAATGTTGATCTTGTAACCTGCTACTTTGCTGTACTCATTTATTAGCTCTAGTAGTTTTGTTGTGGATTTTTCCGGGTTTTCGACGTATAGTATCATATCATCTGCAAACAGTGATAGTTTTACTTCTTCCTTTCCAATTTTGATGCCTTGTATTTCTTTTTCTTGCCTAATTGCTCTGGCTAGAACCTCCAACACAATGTTGAATAATAGTGGTGATAGTGGACATCCTTGTCTTGTTCCTGATCTTAGGGGGAACGTTTTCAATTTTTCCCCATTAAGGATGATATTAGCTGTGGGGTTTTCATATATTCCCTCTATCATTTTAAGGAAGTTCCCTTGTATTCCTATCCTTTGAAGTGTTTTCAACAGGAAAGGATGTTGAATCTTGTCAAATGCCTTCTCTGCATCAATTGAGATGATCATGTGATTTTTCTGCTTTGATTTGTTGATATGGTGTATTACATTAATTGATTTTCTTATGTTGAACCATCCTTGCATACCTGGGATGAATCCTACTTGGTCATGATGAATAATTCTTTTAATGTGTTGTTGGATACGATTTGCTAGAATTTTATTGAGGATTTTTGCATCTATATTCATTAGAGAGATTGGCCTGTAGTTTTCTTTTCTTGTAATATCTTTGCCTGGTTTTGGTATGAGGGTAATGTTGGCGTCATAGAATGAATTAGGTAGTTTTCCCTCCACTTCGATTTTTTTGAAGAGTTTGAGGAGAGTTGGTACTAATTCTTTCTGGAATGTTTGATAGAATTCACATGTGAAGCCGTCTGGTCCTGGACTTTTCTTTTTAGGAAGCTTTTGAATGACTGCTTCAATTTCTTTACTTGTGATTGGTTTGTTGAGGTCATCTATGTCTTCTTGAGTCAAAGTTGGTTGTTCATGTCTTTCCAGGAACCCGTCCATTTCCTCTAAATTGTTGTATTTATTAGCGTAAAGTTGTTCATAGTATCCTGTTATTACCTCCTTTATTTCTGTGAGGTCAGTAGTTATGTCTCCTCTTCCATTTCTGATCTTATTTATTTGCATCCTCTCTCTTCTTCTTTTTGTCAATCTTGCTAAGGGCCCATCAATCTTATTGATTTTCTCATAGAACCAACGTCTGGCCTTATTGATTTTCTCTATTGTTTTCATGTTTTCAATTTCATTTATTTGTGCTCTAATCTTTGTTATTTCTTTCCTTTTGCTTGCTTTGGGGTTAGCTTGCTGTTCTTTCTCCAGTTCTTCCAAATGGATAGTTAATTCCTGAATTTTTGCCTTTTCTTCTTTTCTGATATAGGCATTTAGAGCAATAAATTTCCCTCTTAGCACTGCCTTTGCTGCGTCCCATAAGTTTTGATATGTTGTGTTTTCATTTTCATTCGCCTCGAGGTATTTGCTAATTTCTCTAGCAATTTCTTCTTTGACCCAGTCGTTGTTTAGGAGTGTGTTGTTGAGCCTCCACGTATTTGTGAATTTTCTGGCACTCTGCCTATTATTGATTTCCAACATCATTCCTTTATGGTCCGAGAAAGTGTTGTGTAAGATTTCAATCTTTTTAAATTTGTTAAGACTTGCTTTGTGACCCAGCATATGGTCTATCTTTGAGAATGATCCATGAGCACTTGAGAAAAAGGTGTATCCTGCTGTTGTGGGATGTAATGCCCTATAAATGTCTATTAAGTCTTGTTCATTTATAGTAATATTCAGATTCTCTATTTCTTTGTTGATCCTCTGTCTAGATGTTCTGTCCATTGATGAGAGTGGTGAGTTGAAGTCTCCAACTATTATGGTATATGAGTCTATTTCCCTTTTCAGTGTTTGCAGTATATTCCTCACGTATTTTGGGGCATTCTGATTCGGTGCGTAAATATTTATGATTGTTATGTCTTCTTGTTTAATTGTTCCTTTTATTAGTATATAGTGTCCTTCTTTGTCTCTTTTAACTGTTTTACATTTGAAGTCTAATTTGTTGGATATTAGTATAGCCACTCCTGCTCTTTTCTGGTTGTTATTTGCATGAAATATCTTTTCCCAACCTTTCACTTTCAACCTATGTTTATCTTTGGGTCTAAGATGTGTTTCCTGTAGACAGCATATAGAAGGATCCTGTTTTTTAATCCATTCTGCCAATCTATGTCTTTTGATTGGGGAATTCAGTCCATTGACATTTAGTGTTATTACTGTTTGGATAATATTTTCCTCTAACATTTTGCCTTTTGTATTATATATATCATATCTGATTTTCCTTCTTTCTACACTCTTTTCCATATCTCTCTCTTCTGTCTTTTTGTATCTGACTCTAGTGCTCCCTTTAGTATTTCTTGCAGAGCTGGTCTCTTGGTCACAAATTCTTTCAGTGACTTTTTGTCTGAGAATGTTTTAATTTCTCCCTCATTTTTGAAGGATAATTTTGCTGGATATAGGAGTCTTGGTTGGCAGTTTTTCTCTTTTAGTAATTTAAATATATCATCCCACTGTCTTCTAGCTTCCATGGTTTCTGCTGAGAAATCTACACAAAGTCTTATTGGGTTTCCCTTGTATGTAATGGATTGTTTTTCTCTTGCTGCTTTCAAGATCTTCTCTTTCTCTTTGACCTCTGACATTCTAACTAGTAAGTGTCTTGGAGAACGCCTATTTGGGTCTAATCTCTTTGGGGTGCGCTGCACTTCTTGGATCTGTAATTTTAGGTCTTTCATAAGAGTTGGGAAATTTTCAGTGATAATTTCTTCCATTAGTTTTTCTCCTCCTTTTCCCTTCTCTTCTCCTTCTGGGACACCCACAACACGTATATTTGTGCGGTTCATATTGTCCTTGATTTCCCTGATACCCTGTTCAAATTTTTCCATTCTTTTCCCTATAGTTTCTGTTTCTTTTTGGAATTCAGATGTTCCATCCTCCAATTCACTAATTCTATCTTCTGTCTCTTTAAATCTATCATTGTAGCTATCCATTATTTTTTCTATGTTTGCTACTTTATCCTTCACTTCCATAAGTTCTGCGATTTGTTTTTTCAGTTTTTCTATTTCTTCTTTATGTTCAGCCCATGTCCTCTTCATGTCCTCCCTCAATTTATCGATTTCATTTTTGAAGAGGTTTTCCATTTCTGTTCGTATATTCAGCATTAGTTGTCTCAGCTCTTGTGTCTCATTTGAGCTATTGGTTTGTTCCTTTGACTGAGCCATATTCTCAATCTTTTGAGCGTGGACAGTTATCTTCTGCTGCTGGCGTCTGGGCATTTATTCAGATTTCTCTTGGTGTTGGACCCAGCAAGGTTGTATTATTTTTCTGTGAAATCTCTGGGATCTGTTTTTCTTATCTTGCCCAGTATGTGGCGCACGTGGCACACGTTTGTCTCAAGTGTTTGGAATGGGTCTCCCCCAGTCACCGATCTCCGTGGCCTGGGGATTTCGGATCCAATTCTCTCCGTTGGTTCAGGGGCCGCGCGTGGTGGGGGCGTCAGCTGCCGCGGCTTGAGGGGACCCTGTGGCTGGTTGCGGGCCGCAGCAGGCCTGGGGGATTCCCCACCGGACCAGGAAGCCTCCCGTGGGGGGGGGCTACCGCTGCTTGGATAGCCCTCCTATCCGAGACTCGTATCCGCGGACTCGAAGCAGAGACTCGAAGCTGCCCGCAAAAGAGGGGTGCCGCCTGCCTTGGCTTGGGAAACTTGCTTCTCCAATACTCTCAGCCGGCCCGGAAAGGAGGGAGGGAGTAGCTCGGACCACCGCAGCTGCCGCTGATCGGGAAATCACGCGCCGCTCGGGGGTCTCACCGCAGCCGAGTCTCACAGTCAGTCTAGCCAGCCCAGACTTTGGATAGCCCTCTGATCTGAGATTCGTAGCCGCGGACTCAAAGCCGAGACTCGAAGCCGCCCGCAGAAGAAGGGCGCCGCCTCCCTCGGCTTGGGAAACTTGCTTCTCCGATACTCTCAGCCGGCCGCAGCCGAGTTTCGCAGTCAGACTAACCAGCCCAGACTGGGTTACGCTGTGTGTCCATTCCCTGCTGTAGCCCCGGGAGCTGTTCTGTACTGTTTCTGTTCACCTATTAGTTGATTTGGAGTCGGAGGAACTAAGACGCATGTACCTTACTAAGACGCCATCTTGGATCCCCCCATGCTCTTTTTTTTATTTGGAGTGGGTGGTAGTGGTGCATGGACCGGGAATCGAACCCAAGTCTACCGCATGGCAGGCAAGCAAAAGCCCACGATCTTAATTGTGTTCTTGAGCTCCAAAGGAGCCCGTCTTCTGCTGGTTTCTAGGGACCCCAAGCCCCGGCCTCAAGGAGTATACAGTCAGGCAAGTGGGAAGAGGCACACACCCCAAGAGCTATGCATGCAAAGCAGTATTTCCTACATGCCCTAATGCATCCTGGGCTCTCCTGGGTCAGTCCTTTTCCAAGAACAGCCCATACTCATCCTTACTTCTGAGCCTTTGCTTGGCTATCTCCCCTGCCTGGAAGGAGTTCGTAGCCCTCCCCAACCCACGCTGTTTTCACCAGCACTCCAGGCTCCTCCTTTGGGAAGCCTGCCATGATTTAAGGCCAAGAGCACTGAGGAAGGAACTTCTTGGTCCTAGGGCTGGGTCTGTGAAGGGTGGGTTCAGGAGGGATTCCCACAGGTCTGGAGGTCCCAGTCAGGGGGCTTTTATTGGGCCTTACATGTGGGGCGCTAAACTGGACTATTTTCTAATTATTTCTGTAATAAAGTTTTTTTATAAATGTATATGCCTATTTTATTACATTCACTTTTTTTTTTTTTTTTTGCACGGGCAGGCACTGGGAACCAAACCCGGGTCTCCGGCATGGCAGGCAAGAACTCTGCCACTGAGCCACCATCACACCACCCTATATTTACTTTTTTAAAAACAATTTTTATCGTGAAATATATCATATATGCAGGAAGGTGGTAAATTTCAAAGTATATTTTAACAAGTATAATACAGAACAAATTTCAAAGTATGGTTTGGGTTATGTTCCACAATTTCAGCTACCTGAAGATACTGGAAAATAAAAAGAAATATCAGTGTAATGATTCAATAGTCATACTCATTTGTTAAATCCTGCCTTCTCTGCTACAGCTCTTCCTTCTCCTTTGATCCTTCTTTTAATCTTTAGGGACATTTGGGCAATGACCAATCTAACTTCTTTTTTTTTTTTTTTTAACATGGGCAGGCATCGGGAATCGAACCCGGGTCCTCTGGCATGGCAGACAAGTATCCTTGCCTGCTGAGCCAACGTGGCCCGCCCTCAATCTAACTTCTTCATGTTGAAAAGGGGTGTCAATAATATGGGATAGGGGAATGCACCTGGTTGATGCTCTTGGGAGAGATGCAAAAAAAAAAAAAAGTGAATGTAATAAAACAGGCAATTTGGGGTTTCAGGGCTTATTTGGCCGAGGAACCATCTGGAAGTTTTAGGTTTCCAAAAAATAAGCTGAATGAAACTATTATAGAGTCTCAGATAGAGCCCTGGGTATTCTTAACAGTTTTCGGGACTACCACTTGTTGGGGCTTGGCATACCATGGTGTGCTGGTTTGAAACAATGTATGTCCCCTAGAAAAGCCATGTTTTAATCTAAATCCCATTTCATAAAGGCAGAATAATCTCTATTCAATAGTGTATGTTTGAAACTGTAATCAGGTCACTTGATTAAATGTGATTTAATCAAGACTTGTTGTTAAACTGGATTAGGTGACAACATATCTCCACCCATCTGGGTGGGTCTTGATAAATTTCTGGAGTCCTATAAAAAAGGAAACATTTTGGAGAAAGAGAGATTCAGAGAGAGCAGAGCAGAACGACATAGCCACGAGAAGCAGAGTCCACCAGCCAGTGACCTTTGGAGATGAAGAAGGAAAATGCCTCCCAGGGAGCTTCATGAAACAGGAAGCCAGGAGAGAAAGCTAGCAGATGCCATGTGCCTTTCCAGATGAGAGAGGAACCCTGACTGTGTTCTCCATGTGCCTTCTCACTTGACAGAGAAACCCTGAACTTCATCGGCCTTCTTGAACCGAGGTATCTTTCCCTGGATGCCTTTGATTGGACATTTCTATAGACTTGTTTTAATTGGGACATTTTCTCGGCCTTAGAACTGTTTAAAAAGCCATTCTGTTTCCAGTATATTGCATTCTGGCAGTGAGCAAACTAGAACACATGGCAATTAGCAATATCCACCTGAAGCTTGTGTAAGAGTAGGCACCAAAAGGGTGAACAATGGTGGCTCAGTGGTAGAGTTCTTTTATTTATTTATTTATTTTAATTTATAAAAAAATACCAAAAAAACCCAAACGCAAATATTTGTAACTTTTGATCATTCCGTTCTACATATATAATCTACATATGTAATTCACAAAATCATCACATAGTTGCATATTCATCATCATGATCATTTTTTGGAACATTTGCATCTATTCAGAAAAAGAAATAATAAGAAAACAGGAAAAATTTCATACAAAACATACTCCCTCCCCCTCCCCCTCACCGATCACCAGCATTTCAAACTAAATATATTTTAACATTTGTCCCCCATTATTCATCTTTATTCCATATGTTTTACTCGTCTGTTGACAAGGTAGATAAAAGGAGCATCAGACACAAGGGTTTCACAATCACACAGTCACATTGTGACAGCTATATCATTATACAATCATCTTCAAGAAACATGGCTACTGGAACACAGCTCTACATTTTCAGGCACTTCCCTCCAGCCTCTCCACCACATCTTTTCTTTTTTTTTTTTAATTTATTTTATTTTTATTTTTTTAAATACCAAAAAAACACAAAGCAAATGCAAACATTCCTATTTTGATCATTCCGTTCTACATATATAATCAGTAATTCACAATATCATCACATAATTGCATATTCATCATCATAATCATTTCTTGGAACATTTGCATCTGTTCAGAAAAAGTAATAAAATGAAAACAGAAAAAAAAATTTATACATACCATACCCCTTACCCCTCCCTTTCATTGATCACTAGCATTTCAAACTAAATTTATTTTAACATCTGTTCCCCCTATTATTTATTTTTATTCCATACATTCTACTCGTTTGTTGAAAAGGTAGATAAAAGGAGCATCAGACACAAGGTTTTCACAATCACACAGTCACACTGTGAAAGCTTTATCATTATACAATCATTTTCAAGAAACATGGCTACTGGAACACAGCTCTACATTTTCAGGCAGTTTCCTCCAGCCTCTCCATTACAACTTGAATAATAAGGTGATATCTACTTAATGCATAAAAAAAAGTCCAGGATAACCTCTGGACTGTTTGGAATCTCTCAGTCATTGACACTTTGTCTCATTTCACTCTTCCCCCTTTTAGACTAGAAGGTTTTCTCAATCCCTTGATGCTGAGTCTCAG
This sequence comes from Tamandua tetradactyla, assembly GCF_023851605.1. Taxonomy (NCBI): domain Eukaryota; kingdom Metazoa; phylum Chordata; class Mammalia; order Pilosa; family Myrmecophagidae; genus Tamandua; species Tamandua tetradactyla. The sequence goes on along the minus strand of NC_135331.1, from coordinate 33,586,417 downwards.
TTTATTCTAGGATTTTTCTCAATCCCTTGATGCTGAGTCTCAGCTCATTCTAAGATTTCTGTCTCACGTTGCCAGGAAGGTTCACACCCCTGGGAGTCATGTCCTACGCAGACAGAGGGAGGGTGGTGAGTCTGCTTGCTGTGTTGGCTGGAGAGAGAGGCCACATCTGAGCAACAAAAGAGGTTCTCTTGGGGGTGACCCTTAGTCTAATTTTAAGTAGGCTTGACCTATCCTTTGTGGGGTCAAGTTTCATATGAACAAACCCCAAAATTGGGGGCTCAGCCTATAGCTTTGGTTGTTTGCACTGCTTGGAAGAATATCAAGAATTCAACTTGGAGAAGTTGAATTTTCCCCCCTTTCTCACCATTACCCAAAAGGGACTTTGCAAATGCTTTTTATTCACTGTTCAAATCACTCTGGGATTTATCAGGGCATCACTCTGGACAAACCAACAAAATCTTATGTCCTACTCAAGGTTCCATGTACTTATGGTGTTCAATTAAGCTGTCTATATAAGTTATATTAGGAAATGCACTAGTCATATTATAAATTTTGTAAGTGGTAGAGTTCTTGCCTGCCATGCTGGAGAACCAGGTTCGATTCCTGGTCCCTGCCTAGGAGAAAAAAAGAAAAAAGAGTAACCTTCAGAATAGCCTCTCAGACTCTATCTAAAGTTTCTTAGCCACTGCAACCTTATTTTGTTGCATTTCAATAATAAGAATTTTTAAAAGAAGTTCCCCTTAATTACAAAAGTATCATATGCCTGGGTTACAAAAAAAAAAAAAAAACAATATTTTTTTTTTAAAAAAAGAAAAGATAAGAGAAGTTCAAATGGACCATGAGCTCCTTCGGCCTCACCTGGTGCAGGTCGGTCCTGGGCAGGGCGGGAACCCCGTCCCCGGGAGGGCAGAGGAAAGGGCCCCCACCCAGTTGAGGATGGGGCTCAGGAATTGGAGATACCAAGCTCTAAATCCACATGGAGCCCCTTGCTGACCCCACTGGCTTTGGGCCGGTTTCCAGCTGTAAACTGGGGAGAATAACTGGAATTTCCGGCGGGCTGTTGGGAGGATGAAAGCACCCGGGTAGGCGACCAGCTCAGTGCCGCTGGCGTTATTAGACCTTCCCAGGGCAACTGGAAGCCTCCTGGGCGGCCCAAACTCCATAAGGCGTTTGGTAACTTCAAGGCTAATGGTAAGTCTCATAACAAAAGCCGCGCGGGTCTTTGCCGAGTGCCCATCCCCGCCCCCCCCCCGCCCAGGGTCTGCATCCTGCCAGGAGCAGCGCTGAGATCCTGGACGCAGCAGTGCAGTGTCCTCTGGCCCTTGCCCCTCCGAGGCCTTAAGGGAGAGGCCTTGGGGGTGCTGGGTGCTAGGGTGCTGGGAGGAGGCCAGACCCGAGCACAAATTCTCCCGCTGCAGACGCTGCATGCCGCGTCCTCCCGCAGCCAGCGCCGCACCAGGCTTCTCCATAACCTTCTTAGCTCCGCGGTGGCAGTAGATCTTCCCCGACAGGGACTGCAGAGGCTCTGCGGGCCGCAACTCCGCTCCCGAGGCCAGGGCAGGGGGCTCAGGGCCAAGCGACTGCCGTATCCTCGGACGCCCCCATCCTGGGGGAGCTGGGCTCCCCTTCATTTCACCTGGGGCCCTTCCCCACCTGCAGAATAAGGGGGCTTCGGTCTGGATCTTTTCTTCTCATTATTTTAATCTCGTAATTACTTTTTTAATTATTGGATTATTTTTTTAGTGCAGTTTTAGGTTTACAGAAGAATTGAACAGAAAGCACAGAGTTCCCACATACCTTTTATCCCCTGCACATCCTGCCTCCACTCCACAGAGTTTTCCCGTTTATGGACATCTTGCATTAGTGTGGTATACTGGTTACAACTGATGAACAAATATTTATATAATATTATTAGTGCAAGTCCACAGTTTCCATTAGGGTTTACTCTTTATGTTGTGCGGTTCTGTGCGTTTTGATAAATGCATAATATCATGCACTTACCTCTGGGTCTTTTCTAAGATTCTGGTGAGTGTCATGATCCCTAAAAAATGCTCATGCAAACACACGATTTTGCGTGAAACCTTTCCAGATGCTTCCCCCACCAGGTCCGCCAGGTAAAAAAGCTGTCTTTCAAGAGCTACTGCTATCTGCCAAAAACAATCTGCAAAACAGAATGCAGAGTGTTATCTTGAAAAAAAATTCACTTACACTAGTACATGCATAGAAAAATCTGGAGGAATACATATATAATAAATGGTCACACAGCTCATTTCCAGAGGGTCACATTTCAGGGGTTTTCACTGCATACTTCAGACCCTGTCTTAGCTGCCTTTTTTTTTTTTTTAACAAGCATGCTATTTTAGGGATTTTTTTTTCCTCCTTTAAAATAGAATCCATTAATATTATTACCAGCAATCTCAAATTCACCAGACCATTTATCCAACAGTTGAGCAAATTGAGTTGACCAGTAACTCAGAAAGGCAGTAAAGATTTCTGAAGTCTGATTGATGACAATCTTTCCATGGGATTTCACCACGACTCCACACTTAGCACTGGGCTCCTACTGGCAAGGTAATTAAGCTAGCTGAGCCTCAGTTTACCCTCCAAAGTGGGGTTACTAGTAGTTTCTGCATCTCAAAAGATTTCCTACTTTGATAAGAAGAAAAAAAAATAATAAAGTTTTTAATCTTTTGTTTGTTTGTTTTTTGGAAAGAAAAGACTTTTGAGTGAGGCAGGTTCCCAGATCTCCAGGGGAGGTGCCCAGTCTTGGAACTGCTTCCATTTGCCCCAACCAACATCTCCCCAGCTGGTGGGTCTCAGAAGAGGAAGACCCCCAGGAGGTCCCCACAGGGCTAGGACACCGGAGGACAAATGCGGGTAATGGCATCCAGCCTGGGCTCTTGTGTCTGGTACTGGTTCAGCAACTGGGACATAAAAAAACCCAGACATCACCTCATCGCTGTCTCATCACAAAAGGAGACCTTCTCCCTGCAGATCCCTGCAGAGGACAAATTCCTGCTGGATGTATTGCCTGGGAGGGAGTAGGAAGAACAGAGCAGAGGACTAGGGGTTCTCCCCCGCCCCCTGAGGGCCAGAGGGCAGCCCAGGTCATCACAGCAGCCCTGGGACCAACATCCCCAGTAACCATGGCAACCTTAGCTCCCAGGCACTGCATAGGCCCCTGACAAATATAACTCCTTCCATTCTTTCCCCAACACAGCATCTCCTTCAACAAATACATCCTGGCTTGGGGCCCCCCTGGCTTTCCCTCTTCGGACCCCTGCCCTGGAAGGTTTTGGGGCCCCTCGCCTGGCTGGGTGCTGGTCAGAACACACTGATGATACCACAGGCTTCTTGGGACTCCTCTGTGTGACCCCCCCAGCCACGATTAGGCAGACCACACTCCTCCAAACCCTTCCTTCCTTCTTTCTTTCTTTCTTTACTGTGTCTGTGTGTGTGTGTGTCTGTGTGTGTGTGTGTGTGTGTGTGTGTGTGTGTGCGGCTGTCTTTCAGGTAACTGCTCCCTGAGGGATGGCAGGCCTATAGAAGCCAGAGTGCCTGGTGTTTCAGGAGAAGCCACGACTTCAGATCTTTAGATGGGTGGCAGTGGAGAGAGGCTGACAGATGGAACGAGACCATGCTATTTTCCCTCGTCTGTGCATCGGCAGGGTCTCCTCCCAAGTTCCAATTCCCATCAGACAGCCCATCCTTCCAAGTGCCAGGCCATGGGTTCTGCTAACATCCTCTCCTCCCCAGTTTCTGCCTGGCTTTTAGACCAAACTTCTGGAAGTCTCTCCTGAACCCCCAGAGTGGACTCTGTCTCTCCAACTGATAGGGCTACTAGTATAAATCCTTTTAAAACCCTGCAGAGGGCTGAACAAGCTGGTCTGCAGGCCCCATCGGCCTGCTTGAGACTTGCCCTGCCTGACCCTCCTAAATCTCATGAGGTAGGTGGGAGAGGGAGAATCACCCCCATTTCAAAAAGAAAGAAACTGAGGCTCTCTGGCAAACCCAAGGCCACCGAGTAAGCAAGTGGCCGGTCAAGATCCCTGACTCCCAGCCCAGTGCTCTGTCTTGTTTCCCACGCAGGTTCCTAATAGACCCCTCCTGGCTTCTGTTACCCACACCCACTAATTCCCTTGCCCCCACCGGAGGGTAAGCTCCTGCCTCTGGGCTCCCCCCAAGAGTGTCACCTGGGAGAGGGAGGGGTGTCCTGGATCTCTATTATCTATGCACCCAAGGTGTCCCCATCTCCGGGCCTGCAACCAAATAAGAGTAACACATAATAGCAACAACGGCAAGGGGTAGAGCTAGGATTCCACCCTGAATCTGTCTGGCCCCAAAGACTGTGCAGGCGTCACTGCCCTGCCCTGTGCCCACATGCCCCCTGCTCTCCAGGCCCGTCCAGGCATGCTCACTGGGACCCCTTTGTCTCCCCATGCTGGGCCACCACCACGAGGGAAGACAGAGCGAGGCTCAGACCCGGCTGATTGGGGACCCTCCCCAAACTGCTGCATCCTTCCCTGGCGTCTGGCAGGGGCTCTGGACGGGAGCCAAGGCTCTGTGGCAGCAGCCCAAGAAGCAGAGCCAGGCGGGCGGCTCAGCTAACAACGGCGGAGGGAGGGGGCCCAGGTGGGGAGGATGGAGGCCTTTGGAGGCCCTGCTTCCCTGCCAGGGTATGGCAGGCACTCTGACAGCCCTGGGTGACGGGTGGCTCTGAATGACACACACTGGATTTGTCTGTGAACACACAAACCTCCTCTGAAGGACAGGTGAGCGTCTGATCATCCCACTTGCCTCTGGAGAGCACCCAGGTGGCTGGGGACAGGAGGGAGGGAAGGAGACTTTTCACTGCCAATCCTTTGGGCCTTTGGACTTTTTATTTTATTTTATTTTTTCTTGTGAAAAAATGACATATATACAAAAAAAACCCCAATAAATTCCAAAGCATACCACAATAATTAGTTGTAGAACAGATTTCACAGTTTGGTATGGGTTACAGTTCCATGATTTGAGGTTTTCCTTCCAGCTGCTCCAAGACACTGGAGACTAAATCTCAATATAATGATTTAGCAATCATATTCATTTGTTCCATCCTATCTTCTCTGTTATAACTCCACCTTCTCCTTTGGTCTTTCTGCCACTCTTTAGGGATATCTGGGCTATGCCCATTCTCTTTTTCAGGTTGGAAGAAGCTGTCAATAATAAAAGGTAGGGAGATGGAACTAGCTGATGTTCTGGAGAGGCTGGTCCCTCTGGGTTTCAGGACTTATTTGGCCTAGGAACCCATCTGGAGGTTGTAGGTTTGTGGAAAGTAGTCCTCGTACATGGAACCTTTGTAGAATATCAGATAAAGTCCTAGGTATTCTTTAGAGTTGGTGGGAATGGTTTTGGTTGAGGTTAGGCAAGCCATGGTAAATAACAATATCTAGCTGAAGCTTGCTTAAGAGTAGCCTCCAGAATAGCCTCACCACTCAATTTGAACTCTCTCAGGCACTGATACCTTATTTCTTACACTTCTTTTACCCCTTTTGGTCAAGAAGGACTTGTCCGTCCCTCAGCGCCAGGGCCAGGCTCATCCCTGGGAATCACATCCCATGTTGCCAGGGAGACTTTCCATTCCTGGGTGTCATGTCCCACCTGCGGGGAGAGGAGGGTAATGACTTCACTTGCAGAGTAGGGTTTAGAAAGGCAGACTGAGTCTTTGGACTTTTGAACCACTCATAAATAAACAAGACATTTAAAACTCTGGTTCTGCAAATCATTGCTGTGTGACCTTCAACAAGTCACTTAACCTCTCCGAGCCCCTATTTCTTTAACTATAAAATAGGGTTAATCATAGTACTTACTTCATAGGGTAAAGGTGAGACATAAATGAAAAGTATGTGTGTAAAGTGCTTAGTGTGGCAGCAGACACAGTAAGAGCCATCAAAATGGGACGGCTTTCATTATTATTATCATCAGGCACCATTCACCCGACATACCCCGGGCAAGGGAGACCACCACAGTCCTCTGCCTCCTTAGGGACCCCGTCGTTGAAATGGAAGCCAGTCCAGCAAACATCAGTTCTGTCATCACTAGCTCAGTGTGGTGGCTCGGAGCTATGTACCCCAGAAAACACATGTTCTTAAACTTAATCCATTTCTATGGGTGTGGACCCATTATAAATAAGACCTCTTCAAGATCCCACTTCAATTAAGGACCAAGGGTCGTTGGCAGTCAGCTCCAGAACACCAAAGTTTTTTTTTGGAGAAAGCATCACCTTGATGACACCATTTGCCAATAAAATTCCATTACTTAAGCCAACCCATTGCATGGCATTTTGCTTTAAAAGTCAGGAAACTACAACACTTGGTGTCCCGGGCAGATCATGTCACCTTTCTGTGCCTCAGTTTCGACTCTGTGAAATAGATATATTAGAACTTTCCTTCTCTTTCCAAGGTTATGACAACCAAACTGTAGTCTTAGATATTCCCCAGTGATCTCTGCACCAGGCATGGGTGCCAAGGGGTGCCAAGGTCAGGATGAGGGATTCACAGTTCTGTTGGGGGAACTGATAGATGCTTGCAACAAGAAGAATGAGTGCTGGATGGGGGCAAGGGGCTGGGAGGGGGCAAGGGACTGTGAGAGGCCAGTCTGAGGAGCCTAACTCAGTCTGGGGCAGGGAAGGCATCCAGGAAGGCTTCCTGGAAGAGGTATTGTCATAACTGAGCCTTGAAGGTGGAGCAGGAGTTGATCAGTCAGAGGAGAAAGTGGGTCAGGAAAGAGCACTGCAGGTAGGGGAAGTAGTAAGAACAAAGGCCAGAGGTGTGAGACCCAGAAGTTGTTCCAGAATGGGCAGGAAGAAGGCTCAGTTCTGAGGGCAGCAGGAAGCTGGGAAAGGTATTGTCCTGGACTTTAGAGGGCTGTGTGGTTTCAAACCCAAGCTCTACCACTCACAGGCTGTGTGACCTTGGGCAAATTACTTACCCTCTCTGTGCCAAATGAGGCTACAGTGCTTACCCAATAGTGTTGTGAGGATGAAAGCAAGTTAATACATGTAAGATGCTTAGAGCAGGGGATGGCACATAGTAAGCTCTTATTCTGTCTGTCCCACACAGGTCCAGGCATTTAGTAGCCGTCAAGGAGAAGCTGGTCGAGTAAATATTTGTTGGGTGGATGAACAAACGGGCAAATAGGCCATCAAGCTCTTAAACAGTCCCATGTGTTGTTGGTCTCCCAGGGTTGGGTCTGCTCTGGCCTCCTTGAGTCCTGCTCACTACTGAGCTGGGATCAAACATATCACCTGGAGGCACAGCAATGTCCCCATCCCATCTGGGAACAATCTCTGCCAGGGAAGGCCCTCTGCTAGCCCACTCCCCACTTTTGAGCTCAGGGAGGCAGGATGAGCCTCGAAGGGGAAGGAGACCCCTATTCATTCTCACCTGCTAAGGCCATGCTCAGCAGAAGAATTCATCATGCATAACACAGATCTGACTCTCCCTATTTTATGGAGACTGAAGGTCGGGGAGGAGAGGGGCTGGGCCAGGAGGCAGGGGGGAGTCAAAGCAAAGCTGTGGGGCTCTAAAGCTGGGCTTCTCCCATCCCCATTGCCCGCCCCATCCTAGCTCTCCCCTGCTTGCTTGGCCTGGTTACCAAGGTTCCCATTCAGATGCACACACAAGGCTCAACCCCAAGATTTCCCTCAGCCGGGGAAGGGGCTGGGGGGAGGACAGAAGGAGACAGGAAACATTCACACGGTGCCACTGGGAAAACTGAGCCCCACAGACGTTCCATGAGCCATTCAGGGACCCTCCATCCATTCGTGGCAAGCTGGCATGGGGTTTGTTTCTTCCTCTCATGTGCACCTGCCCTGCTGTCTACGGGGCCCAGGGGATGGGGGCAGGGGCAGAGGCCTCGGCCTGAGAACCTGACTCTCTGCAAACGTGGACCCAGAAAGGACGGGCCAAGAGGAGTGGTTTACCGGCACTTTTGCAGACGCTGGTCGGGCGGGAGCTGTAAATCTGACGCAGCCGCTGCCGGTCCTGGGCGGGGACTAGAACCCAGTGGGGGAAGCAGTGCCCCGTCCCTACCCCCTGCTGGCCACAGAGATGGGGATGCTGCGGGGACACTGCGGAGGCCCCTGCGTGCAGCTCTGCGGAAGGAGGATGGAGGTGGGGGGGAAGTGCTCTGCCGCCCCGCCCCTCCATCCGCAGTGAGAGCAGGATGCCCAGAAAGGCCCCATGGGGGCGGGGGGCGGGCCCGGTGACCTAAGCCTGCAGCTGGGCGGTGGGAGTGTGGGGGGGAGGGAGGCTGCAGTTTCCCTGCCTGGTCAGGCCTGCAGGCCAGGGGATGGGGGTGGCGGTGGGGTGGGGGCTGGGAGCCCTTCAGCAGCTCGGTGGGGGGATGGGGGGTGAAGGAGGCAGGGAGGAGCTGGGCCAGGCCCCCAGGGCTGTGTCTGAGGAGGCCCCAAGCCCTGCCCCAGGGGAGTCGATGGCCTGGGTGGGGACAGGGGAGACACGGCGCCGCCACAATTCACTGTGTGATGAGGTGGCTGAGGGCAGCGGGGGTGATGAAGGGCAGCAGATGGCTGATGATCACGATGATGTTAAGTATTCCCTGTGCCAGTCGCCAAGAACTTCAGCACAAGCCCTCGAGGCAGGCACTATTTAATCCCATTTTACAGACAAGGGCTCTGACGCCTGGAATGACGCCTGGCCAGGATGCTCCATCCCGGCCCCTAGCTGAGTAGCTTCTCCCTGGACATGGGCTCCAGGCTGCGGGGGCAGCTCTGTCCCCTGGGCAGTGTCCCACACCCCACAGTCAGGACACCCAATGGGCGAATAGGAGAAGCCAGTGCCAAGGGAGTCGGACAGAAACGTACATTCAACCCTCCCACCGTGCTCCAGGTAGAGGGACATCAGACCTCCTACCTGGCAAAGTCCATGATCTGAGCTGAGCCTCACAGGGCTCCCCGAGAGGGGTCCAAGACCTGGTCACCTCACCCTCATTTCACAGAGGAGAGAATTGAGGCTCGGGAACTGAGGCTTTGTGACTTGCTCGGGGATCCCAGCCAGCCAGCCCCTTCCCCCTCCTGACGCCATCAGCATTCTCCAGGGGAGGACTGGACTTGCTGCCAGAAACAAATAAAATCAGGGATGGCTACCAGGTGCCAGGCAGGTGGCATTTCTCTCTCTCTCTCTCTCTTATTTGCAACAGCTTTATTGAGATATAATTCACAAACCCTACAAATCACTTATTTAAACTGCATAATTCAATGATTTTTTAGTATATCCACAAAGTTATGCCTCCATCACCACAATCAATTTTAGAATATTTTCATCACCCCAAAAGAAACACCATACTCCCAAGCAGTAACTCCCCATTTCTGTCCCAACTCCCCCAGCCCTTAGGTAACCATTAATCTACTTTCTGTCTCTATAGATTTGTCTATTCTGGAAATTTCATATAAATGGAACCATATAACATGAAAGCCTTTTGAATAAGGTGCTTTTAAAAAATTTTTATAAGCTTTTAATTTTGGAATAATTTTAGATGTATAGAAAAGTTGCAAACACAAAGTTACAGTAAATCCTGCACCCAGTTTCTTTTTTTTAACTTTTTAAATTGTATAATATAACATATATACAACGCAAAGAAAGAAAAAAGCAATAGCTTTCAAAGCACTCTTCAAAAAGTAGTTACAGGATAGATCCCAGAGTTTGTCATGGGCTACCATACTGTCATCTCTGAGTTTTCCTTCTAGCTGCTCCAGAACATGGGAGGCTAGAAGGAATAAATGTATTTTTTTTTATCATCACAAGCGACTTTTTTGTGTGTGAAAAATGAAGTATATAAAAAAAGCAATAAATTTCAAAGCACATTGCAACAATTAGCTGCAGAACAGATTGCAGAGTTTGGTATGGGTTACAATTCCACAATTTTAGATTTTTACTTCTAACTGCTCTAAGATACCAGAGACTAAAAGAAATGCGAGTATAACGATTCAGCATTCATACTCATTTGTTAAACCCTACCTTCTCTGTATAACTCCACCATCACCTTTGATCTTTCTCCCACTCTTCAGGGGTATTTGGGCTATGCCCATTCTAACCTTTCAGTTGGAAGGGGCTGTCTATAACATGGGGTAGGGAGATGGGTCTAGCTGATGTTCTGAATAGACCTCCCCTCTAGGTTTCAGGACTTATCTTGTCTAGGGACCCATGTGGAGATTGTAGGTTTCTGGAAAGTTACTCTAGTGCATGGAACTAAACAAGGTGCTTTTGATACACCCATTTCCCAGATGGAAGTAGCTGAGGCTTGGAGAAATGAAATCCCGATTGAGGGCCCTCAATGAAGCAATGGTGGTATGATTCAAACCCTGGCCTGTCTAACTCCAGAGGCCCTGCCCTTAATCACCAACTCTACCAGCAGACTCTTAAAGCAACATCGCAGCCCTCCTTACCCTATCCTCCACTTTTCTGCAAATCCCAGGACCCATCCCCAACTTCCTTCATAGCACCCAGAGGTTCTGCCAGGAAAACCCCAGCCCCAGGGATACTACCCAGTCCCCTTGTGAATCCTGTTCCCAGTCATCTAGATCTCATCTCATGCCACCTTCTCTGGAAAGTACTCCCTGGTTGTCCAGCTTTCTCAGCACTCCCACTGCATTTACCCACAGAAGACCAGGCATCCTGGGCCCTTCTCTGTGTGGGTGGGAAACTAAGGCCCCAGCACGGTGTCTGGGGTTGGCTGGTGAGGCCAGGTGGAGCTCAGCCCAGGGCCAGATTTTGACTTCTACACCAGCGTTCTTTCCCCTGGCCCACTCCAAGTGGGAAGCCCCTGTGGCCCAAGGAAGAAGATGGAGCACTCTGCTGAGAGTCTGGGTACCTGGGTTTGAGTTCCCATTCCTGGGCAGCTGGCACCCACACAGCACATCCTCAAGCTGAGCTGCACCAGGCCTTCATCTCCTCCACCTTAACCCTACCCTGATAGGTGGGGGCATCAGGCCCATGGAAAAGGAGGGGAGAGCAAACAGGCTCAGCAAGGCTAGTATCTGCACAAGGTCACAGGCTGACTGCTGACTCCCCAACTTACCCCTGACCACACACTGGATTAGGGAACTCAACTTGGGGCTCCCACACCACCAGATTTGCCCCTCTAGTAGCACTTATAAGTTGACCCTTTGTTGATGTTCCTGATAAGGGGAGCCGGGACCCCACCATCTTCACCACTGTATTCCCAGTGCAGGGCGGGGTCCAGACAGGTCTCAGGAAATGTTTGTTGAATGAATGAAGGAAGGAGGGAAGAAAGGGAGGGATGGGGTATGTGGGAAGAGAGAAGGTTCAACCGCCTGCTCAGAATCACATGCTGTCATTTACTACCATCACATGGTTTTTTTTTTTCAATTGACAAAACAACATACAAACATATTCTTAACATACAAACATTCCATACATGGTGTATAATCAATAGCTCACAATATCATCACACAGTAAGTCGTATATTCATCACCATGATTTTTTAAAGAACATTTACATCACTCCAGAGTGAGAAATAAAAAGAAAAAAAACTCATACATACTACCCCTTAACCCAACGCTTTCATTGACCACTAATATTTCCATCTACCCAATATATTTTAACCTTTGTTCCCTCTATTATTTGTTTATTTTTTAAAATTCATATTTTTTACTCATCTGTCCATAACCTAGATAAAGGGAACATCAGGCACAAAGTTTTTACAATCACACAGTCACACTGTAAACACTGTATCATCATACAATCATCTTCAAGAAACAAGGCTACTGGAGAACAGCTCTACAGTTTCAGGTACTTCCCTTTAGCCACTCAAATACACCATAAACTGAAAAAGGATATCTATATAATGCCTAAGAATAACCTCCAGGATAACCTCTCAACTCTGAAATCTTCCAGCCACTGACACTTGATTTTATCTCATTGCTCTTTCCCCTTTCAGTTGAGAAGGTTTTCTCAATTCCTTGATGCTGAGTCCCAGCTCATTCGAGGATTTCTGTCCCATGTTGCCAGGTAGGATCACATGGTCTTTACCAGTTTTTCTGACTTCTATATCTTCTATATATTCTTGACTTTCTGGGGTCCTATGCCTCTTAGAGAATCACCCACACAATCCTGCACACAGTGTGGGGGCTCTTGGACCCCTGCAGCTTCCACACGGGTCCCCAGGAGTCAGTGCCTGGACTCCAGGTTGAGAACCCTGTACCATACCACAGTGCCCCATCCTGGGGACACTAGAGACTTGTATACACTGAGGTTCAGAGAAGTGTGGGGTCTTCCTAAAGGTGACTATCAAATTAGGCAGAGTGCATCATTAATGAACCCCCAAACTCCAATTTTTTAATAGCACTGGGTCCTAAGGCATATGAGGTGACCTTGCCGAGCCTCACTTGCACGAAGGAAACAAAATCTGCAGTATAGGGTCGCTGCCAGGAGTATAATGATGCATGGAATCCCCTTAGGCCAGTACCTAGCACATGGTGAGTGCTCAGTTCATAGAATATATGACTAATACTTTCAGGATTTGTTATTCCAGCTCAGCCTTTCTGGCTTCCAGCTCAAAACTTTTCTCAGTACAGAATAGTGGGTAAGACTGGGGACCACTGGGGATAATAATAACAGTACCTGTCAGGGCTGTGCTGAGTTTGAAATAATACACGTGATGGATTCAGCACAGAGCCAGGATCCTAGTAAGTGCTCAATAACTTTGAGCTACTACTGTTCCTTATTACTCCATGACTATGTCTTACAGGGCACCTTGTCCACCAAGGGGTTGGTCCCTAACCTCCAGGACCCTCCAGTTAGCTGAGGGCTAACTCAGCAAGGGAATGGACTAACAGTGCCTGAATGTCTCCATCAGCTCCAATGACCCAGCTCTTAATTCCCAAGCATTGGGAAATGCTGGATAAAACTCCGATTTTTGCAATCGCGAAGGCAAGTCCTGGAAGAGCCCCTGCAGAAACTGAGGTCTGAGGAAGGGAGGTTGCTGCCCAAGGACAGAAAGGCCAGGACACAGGCCCAGCCCTTGATGTACCGGGGTACTCGAATAGGTACCCTTCCCCAGAGCAGATCCCCTTGCCCAGCAGCCCCGCCTCCAGCCCGGGAACCCCGCCCCCACCCCCCCTTCCACGCGGCTGCGCGTAATGTCCACCCGCCATAACCCGCGACGCTTCACGCCAGCCCCTTGAGGGCCGCCGCCGTCGGGCCGGTACTCACAACGAAGAAGCGGTTGCGACTGAGGACGCCCCCACTTTTCCGCGGTCGCCGGGATCGCTTCTGATACGACGTCACGGCGACCAGGACCGCCGGAAAGTTCAAGTCCCGGGCCGAGGGTGGCGCGTCTCGCTTCTTCGAGCTCAGGCCTTCGGAGGAGCGCTCGGAAATCTTCGGAGGCTGGAGAGCGCGTTCGGGTGTTTCCGGCGCTGAGGGGCACGCCAGCCGTGACCCGCAGGGGGCGCTGTTCCCGGCGTGGCTCCTGTCCCGCAGAGTTTCCGAGGTGTAGAACCGAATTTTGTGTTCCTGAGCCCGGTTCCTCCTTTGGAAAATGGGCGTGGTTACAAATATCCGCCTCTCTTTCTTGTGAGGCTGTAGTGGCACCTCAGATAAGTTTGTGAAAGGTACCAGGAGACTCAGATTGATGGATAAGCAAGTTATTTAAACTCTCTAGCCTTAGTTTGTACCTTCCTTTCCTGAATTTGTAAGGATTGCGCACATGCAGATAAAATACTCGTAAAGGGCTTGGCATAGAATCTGTGAGGATTGCACGCATGCAGATAAAATACACGTAAGGGGCTTAGCACAGAATCTGGCACGGAAATAACTGTGCTAATGGGCAAAGCCAGAACATAATATCCAAATCTTGGTTCCTAATTAACCTCAAAGACCTCCAGACCCAGAAGGGAGGCACCTGCGAGCTGCAGCAGAAGCACTGGCTGGCAATCAGGGAGCTGCCACTGATGAATCTACCTCAGTTTCCTTATCTGTGCAATGATGGCCTCTAAGGCCCTCTGAATTTGGCTTTCATGAACTCCAGCTTGTGAAGTGCAGCCCACCAGGCTTCTACTTAGTTACAGAATATGGAGTAGGCTCTGTGGGAAGTCGTCACAGTTTGGCATTTATTCAAGCGACTCTCTGGTACCAGGCCCTGAGGCTCCAACGTTGAATAAGAGACGGTTTTTGCCCTTGTGAAATTCACGAAACCGTTTGGAATAATAAATGACCATTTAGAATACAGTGTTAGGGCTAAAATGAGGGAAAGACAGGAATCTGTGGGAGCCCAAAGGAAGCAGCTATTTAAACTTTGGGTTAGGGCAAGCTCCCTGAAGGAAGAGGTAACAGGAGGATACAAATGAGATAAAGAGGAGTTAGGTGAAGGGCAGGGGGAGTAAATGTTGGGGTGGGGGAAAGGATTCCAGAGAGGAAACTCAAGCATGCAAGAGAGAATCAGAAATTTCCTGGAGATGAGCCTGGGAGTTAGGAGGGATTTGGACAGAGAGAGGTATGGGCAGGAGAGGGCACACCATGCCTCTGTCCATCCCATTCAGCCGTCTCCCCTCCTAAGCTACCACAAGGAAACACTTGTGTCTCTTTGTGTCTTCAAGTGTTTATCTCTTCACTTTGTGCTCACCCACTGCACACGTTCTGAGCTTCCAGTGCAATGACTGCTTCCGGCTGCCACAAGCTTATGGTCTAAGAGGGGTCGGAAGGCACAGGCAGTAGTTATTTGTGCACCTGCCAGCCTAGGTCCTAGGATGTGCGCTATGAGCAGGGCACACACACAGAGGGAGGATGAGGAAGGCTTGAACTGGGAGGTGGGGTTTGAGGAAGGCATCCCAGAATCATGGCCAGTCTTGTGCAAAGACAGAGCACAAGGATAGGGTGCTGTTCCAGAGCTGAGGTTTGGAATCATGGTTCTGCGCTTGGCAGGTGATTGAACCTCCCCAACCTTCAGTTTGCTCACTTGTAAAGCTGCTGCTGCTTTTTAAAAAATGTGTTTCCCTGGCTGAGAGATTCTAAACAGAGTCGAGAGGTTATCCTGGAGGTTATTCTTATGCATTAAATAGATGTCACCTTGTTAGTCAAGATGTAATGGAGAGGGTGGAGGGAACTGCCTGAAAATGTAGAGCTGTGTTCCAGTAGCCATGTTTCTTGAAGATGATTGTATAATGATATAGCTTTCACAGTGTGACTGTGTGATTGTGAAAACCTTGGGACTGATGCTCCTTTTATCTACCTTAGCAACAGATGAGTAAAACATATGGAATAAAAATAAATAATAGGGGGAACAAATGTTATAATAAATTTAGATTGAAATGCTAGTGATCAATGAAAGGGAGGGGTAAGGGGTATAAAATGTATGATTTTTTTTCCGTTGTCTTTTTATTTCTTCTGAATTGATGCAAATGTTCTAAGAAATGATCATGATGATGAAGATGCAACTATTAGGTGACATTGTGAATTACTGATCATCTATGTAGAACAGAATGATCATAAGTTAAGAATGTTTGTTTGTTATATATTTTTTAATTTAAAAATTAATAAAAAAAGAAAAAATATGTCTCCCTACGTATATATATTTCTATATCTATACACACACACACAGAGGCAGTTATATGACATGTACATCATAGGGAATTTTGTTCTCACAAGGTAGGTGAGAATTCTACCACTGAACTACCTATTCACTATGTAAAGCTTCTTAAGAGTTGATATGCTGAAATGAGATGAAAAATAATATGTAAAAGACTTAGCAGAAGCTCAAACAGTGAGCTTGGAAGGTTGGCTGTGGCCAGATCTAGCAGCAGCTCTCCAGCTCTGGGGGACACTGGTTCAGAATGCATATGCCCAGACCCCGCCACTAGAGAGTCAACCTTGGAGGCTTTGGTGAACCTAGGAATCTGCATCAGTGACCAGCACCTAGGAGCTTATGATGCAGAATTTTAAAAAAAAATTGTTTTTAAAGAACACATTCAGTGTGTCTGAGATATACTCCCTATATCAGACCTCAAAGTCAGCTCTGCCTCCTTCTACCACCACCAACCGCAGAACCCAGAAGGGGGTCCAGGCACCTAGTGGAGTCTTAACTGGTATGTGTGATGGCTCCCCGTTCCAGAGCTGCTCTGGGCTGCTGCAGTCTCCATCTACTGCAGGGCCCCGGCTCGAGGCCAAGGCCAAGGTTTCAGAAACATTCCTGGCCCAGCTCCCTGATGCCGGCATCTGCTGCCTTTGGGTGGTGCTGGGCTGCCGCTGGTCCCTGCACATCCTCACGCAGCCTGACTGCAGAGGGGCAGGGCACGCTTCATGTCTACCATGCCCGAGGCTTGCAGAGCCTCTTTTACAGCCCAGTAGTGCCTTATTTATTGGCCAACACTGACCATCAGGAATGAACTTTTCTCCAGCTGGTAGTTCTCCTCTCAAGCCCCAATGCCCCAATTTAAACTCTTTGGCATGGATTATTTCCAAAATGTACTATGGACCTCCTTCTCCCCTAGCATAAAAAGTTGGGGTGGGTGGGCCATGGTGGCTCAGCAAGCAGAGTTCCTGCCTGCCATGCTGGTGACCCGGGTTCGATTCCCGGTGCCTCCCTGCGCAAAAAAAAAAAAAAAAAAAAAAAAAAAAAAAAATTGAGGCATCACCCAAACTTTTTTTTTCCCCTGAGACACAATGTAGAGATTGAAAAGCTCAGGGTTCCTGGATCCCCCAAGACTTAGGTATGAGCTATGGCTCATCCCTTCCTTGCTTTGTAACTTGGCTAGGCACTTCCTCTCTGACCTCTCTGTCTTACTCTGTGAACAGGATGGCCTTGCACACCTGGCAGAGTGGCTGCAGACTCTATGTAAATGGCCAGCCCGAAGCAGGCTGGTGCTGACCACACGGAGGTTTCAAAATTGTTTTCCTGATGACTCAAGATCTACACTGTGAATATCAACCATCGTCCTATGACTGCTTTCTATTTACCCATCTCCTCAGGCTGGGTCGTTTGGAAAGTTGAGTTGGCTGTCACTTTTAATTCCTGGGAAGACCACTCCCCACCTGCAACCCTGAGAAATACAAGAACCTGGAGAAAAAAAACACAGAGCCAGTTCTGGACTCTCCTTTGTTCCACCAAAGTGCCAGAAGGAACCCCCAAAGCAAAACCCCCAGTCAGTCATGATGGAACCGGTTTCCCACCCTCTCTGAGCCTCCATTTTGCAAATCATTAAGTGTGGATAGTAACAGTATCTACCTCATAGGGCTGCAGTGGTGAAAAAGACCAGGCATGAAAGCAGAGGCATCTCCTTCTCTCCCCACCCCCCACTCATTCCTAATTTCCTAATGCTACTTAGCTCCTTGCTCTGTGTAACAGCCGTGACAGCCTGAGAACACCTGCAACCCAGTCACCTGATGAAGGTCACTTAGGAACAACCAATGAGCCGCCTCACTTCCACTGTCTCGGGAACCATAGCCTAAGGATCATTCATCCATAATTGCCTACAACCACCGGAACCGGAGCCAGGAGATGACAAACCCGTGAAGCCACCCACCAGCTCCTGACCTTTGCAGCGGAACTCAGCCTCCCACTTGGTGCAGTCCCAGGGTGGCAGAAGGGTGGGCGGCAGGCCTTCCGCAGGCTTTCATCAGCTGTGGGCTGCTCCCCTGGTGGCTAAAACTGTGGGCGGACACTGGGAGGAGATGCTTACACAAAGCCACACGCAGCTCAGTTGTTGCTGTTTGCTTCAGAAAGGGAGTAGGAGTAGGGAGGCTGCCTCCCCTTTACTCTATGTCAGATTCAAGTCCTGTGAAAAATAGGGTACCTTTAATTAAAGGGAGGAGAAAGGAATAAGGAGGACAGAAGTCATTGGGGGAAAAGGAGGAGGGGCAAGATGGAGAAGAAAAGGTGAGGGGCAAGGGAAAGAAGTGGGGAAAGGAGAAGGCAAGGGAAGAAGAGATGGAGGCTGTGGGGACAATAAGCACTAGAGGGAAAGAGAAGAGGAGAGGGAGACACACTCAGCACTTTACAGACACATAAAATAATTGCTGAACTGAAAAAGGAGTGAGGTGAGCTTGCAGGCAGTGCAGTAGGCAGGGCTGGGGTCTCAGCTGGGTCTGGGAGGCTCCAGGCCTGAAGGGGAGGGGCCACAGGTTCAAGCCCATCTACTGCCCTCCTCCTCTCCACGCCCCCCCTCCCCACACCCTCCCCCTCCCCATGCCCTGCCCCCATTGTGCAGGCAGCCTTCCTCTGAGGGCTCCGCAGGCCCAGGAACTGTCCAAATATCTGGTGCTGAAATGAATGATCTGTCTCAGACAGAGCATGCAGCCATTCAAAACTACTATTAAGCATCTACCATATGCCAGCCACTGTTGCAAGCACTGATGAAGTCAGAAGTGAATAAAACAGATTTTAAAAAATCCCTTCCCTTATAAAGCTTACATTCCAGTGGGAGGAGACAAGGTAAGTAAGATACACAGTGGTATGTCAGAAAAGGTCAAGTCCTATGGAGAAAAATAAAGCAGGAGAAGGGAATGAGGAATTAAGCAAATACACCCCAAACCAGTTAAATGATGTTCCCTGCAGAGATGACACAGTGGTGCAGGAGGCCCTGGCCAGGAAGTGGGCTCCCACAGAAAGGATACTGATGCTAGGTCATGGGTCACAGGAACCCCCAACTACCCCCAGCCCAGAAAGCTGTCCATTCCCTTTCCAAGGGCCTCTCATTTCCCCACCCTTGGACCATCTGGGCCTCTATTGTTCAAGAGAAACAGAATTTCCACTCCACTGTCCAGCACCTGCTTAGGCCTGGACTAACGGGCTCACCCCTGAGTTAACCCAGGCAACCTACTTCCTCTCTTTGGCCTCAGTTTACTCACCTGTTAAATAGGGACAACTATCCTTGTCTAGTGAACAAGGTTTGAGGGTGTACTAAGGAGAAAGTGGTAGCTCTGCTGCACACATGGGAGGGATTTTCCTGTATTAGAGTCTCATTCTGCTGAGACCCCAGAGTCTAAGCCTTGGTGACTGAATGAAGTGAGTATTTACAGGGAGCTGTCTGCTTTATCCTTCCCCCTGCAGTCTCAGTCCTGGAAAGAGCCAGACTTGGGGCCCACAAGAGCCCAAAAAGCAGCCTAGGGAGAGAGCCAGAAGTCCAACTCTGAGCAGTCTGGCCTGCCCAGGGCTGTGGGTCCTCCAATAAGGGGCACTCATATTTTTTCTGGGAGATAATCAGGGGCAAGAAGGGCAAAAGTTCAAGTAAGTTTGGGAAACTCAGCACTCTACTTACATCCCCGAAATTCCCAATGGTCATTCCAATCAAGTCCAGATTCTGGGAAAAATCTGCTCAAAGAACCTGGTTTAACTCCTTTGGCCATGAAATAATTCCCTTTTCTTCTCCTGTTTTTGAAGGAATACCTATTATCCTCCTGAAGAATGTGCCTCAGGAAAATGTTGGATTTGGATTTGGAAAGGACTTAAGAATCCTGGGGAGACAATTTTGAGGATTTAGAGAGTTCTGTAACCTGCGTGTCTATCACATAGTATGTGCTCAGTAAATATTTGATAGATGAATGAATGAATGAACATGTTGTTCTATTCATTTTCCAAATGGCAAGAATCATGGAGAGGAAGGTAAAAGAGATTTGAGGCCAAGGACTCAGGGAAGACTCATTCTTAATCCCCTTGAGACTACAATTTTGGAAAACTGGTAAAATTCATTCATTCATTCATTCACTCAACTATAACATAGTGATAAGTGTAATGGTGGAAATTATCACTGGAGAACACCCAGGAAGGGATGAGTAAGGAAATGGGGTGGGTGAAGGAGAAAGTAAGCCTGAAGGTTAACGAGGGTCCTTTGGGGGAGGGGTCAAACTTTGATGCCATTTTTCTTGGTATCCACAAGTAGTGGAGAGCCACTGACTGTGGCCTCCTAGCTTCAACAGAAACTATCTTGGCCCCCTCCCCTCATTTATCCGAGCCCTTCCCACTTGTCTCCCTGTTGTCAGCCTTCTCACACCCAAAGGAAGTATCTGCATTGTGCAGACAACTGAAAAGACCCAAAGGAACAAGGCTCTAATGGCAACCTTCCAAGCAGAATGACAAGTATATGTGGGGCAATGTGAAAGCAAGGGGGCCCTGTTCAAGCCCCCCCAAATACCATTCTCAGTAGGCTCGGACAAGCCACTCACTTTCATTTTCCTACTACCACCTGAAAACCACAGCCCCTTTGCCCCCTGCAAATTGGAGCATGACTGGATCTTTACATGGGGAAAAATGCTACATCATGTTCTGCTTCTCCATGCAAAACCAGAAACTCCCTTCCCCCTCTATCCTCCTCTCCAGTGCACTCTCTTTCCAGTAAAACGTGGTTAAAGAGACAGCACCACATTGTCCTCAGCTCTGAGGGTCTGCTTAGAACCAGGGGACTGGGAATGAAGCAGAGGGCAAAAAAAACCGATGAGATCCCTGGGGGATCTTTCTGCCCCCCTCCTGTGGGCCCATCCAAAGGGAATTCAGGGTAAAATGAAAGTGTAGTGGGGATTGAGATAACTGCGTGGGGTAAGCTGATACATGGGAGAGGGGTCTACAGTGGTTCTCTAGGGGATCTCAGGGGTCCCAGCATCCCCAGGGTCCTTTCAGCCCTGGTGTGTGTGTGTGTGTGTGTGTGTGTGTGTGTGTGTGTGTGTAAACTTCACAAGGGAAGGGGGCCTTGGACCCTTAGCAGAAAGTTGAAGAGCTGGGCCCCTAGCTCCCTGTGAGACGCTGCTGGATCTTTTACCCACCCTTCCTCAGTTTCCCCCAGCTGCACAGCACAAGGGTCAGGCAAGAAGGGGTTGGCCTGTGGCACAGATCCCCAAGGTACAGGCAGAAGTTAACTCCTTTCTCCCCAACAAAGCGGCAGGCACTGTCCCCGGTGCTGAAGCTCCAGCTGCAGCGCCGCCCTCACCCCAAGGCATTCGACTCGAGCCCAAACCAAGAAAGCCAAGTTAACACCACCAGTTGTGCACCCACCCCACTCCCCACCACACAAATTCCGGGGAACCATTTTCCTACCTGCAGACCCAGTAGACTGATGGGGGTGAGGGACTTTGGAACCCCAAAGGGCATCCCACCACTTCCCTAGGGGTGAGAAGGGATGCCTAACAAGGTACACAAGGGGTGTCTGTTGTGGAGGTGGAGTTGAGATGACAGGTTGAAGCTGAGGCAAGGCAGCAGTGAGATGGAGGAAGAAGGACTTTCCAGTTGTGGAAAAGTGGCTGCCGATCCCCAGGGTTGTATGTGGGTTCCTCCCTCACTTCAGCCAGAGACGACCCCCCACCCCAAAGCAAAAGCGGCTAGCGGAGTTGAGGGTTCAGAGTTGCAGCCTGTCCCGAGGTTAAAACCCCTTGTCGTACAGACAGGAAAACTGAGGGAGATGACATAACTTGTCCAAGGTGACTTTGTCCGCAAACTGACCCTGTTGTGCAGACCCCTGGCCTGGGTGACTTCTAGTTACAATCGTCACCCCTCTCTCCCCCACTCCTGCACAGGGGGCCAGCAGGTCTTCCAACCTCATGACTAGACCCCGTAGTATCCTCTCTCTGGATCCTCTCCCCTGACACTCAACCAGTCCTACTAGTCCATGCGTACTGGGGGAACCCTCTGCCCCCTTCACTTTTGGTCGTCCTTTCTGGGGCTGGCTGCAGGTTCTCCCCACTCCCTACCCTGGGGGCCACCCTGGGCCGTTTGGAGAATGCTGTGCTCCTCATACGGGGCTCCCTCTCTCCCTTCTCTGCGGGGTCTCCTATAGTCCCATTCAGGGTCACCCTGCCATCCTCCCCAACTCCAGTTCTCTCACGGTCCCTACCCCCATCCAGAACAGATGGCAGTTTCTGATCCCTCTCCTGGAGACCCCTCTAGCTATTAGGGGGGCTCTCTACCTCCACCCAGGGGTCTCCATCCACCATTCCGGGTTCACGATGCCTTGCTCCCTCCCTGATTCCGGGGCCAGCTACACAATCTCTGAACCCCCTATCCAGGGGACTCCTCCAACTACTGGGGGATTCTTGTGCTCCCTTCATGCAGGAGTCCCCTCATCTCACTGACTTCTTTCACTACATCCAAGGACACCATACCCCTATTCTCACTCAGATTGCCTTGCTCGTCCCTCCCGCCCCCCCTCCCCTCCCCGGGTCCCCTTTCCTACTCTGGTTACAGCTGCAAGGTCTCTGGACCCTCACTCAGGGGTCCGTGCCCATACACTCTGGGAATCCTCTGCCCCTTGACCCGACATCCGGGGTCTCCAATGACGCCCCCATCGTTCCCTTTCATTCCGGGGTCCCCCGTGCCCCGCCCCTCTCACTGCGGCGGAGCCGGCCGGTCCCGGGCCGTGAGGGAGGAGGCGGAGAGGGCGGGGCCCTCCACCCCCTCCTCCCCGCCCCCCCCATTGCCAGGGGGCCGGGCCCAGGCGGGCCGCGGCGGCTATAAAAGGGCCGGCCTCCGGATACTGCCGCAGTGCCGCTCGCCCCGTCCCGGCCCCGCGCTCCCTCTCGCTCGCGGCCCGCACCTGCTCCGGCCATGATGAGTTTCGGCGGCGCGGACGCGCTGCTGGGCTCGCCGTTCGCGCCGCTGCATGGAGGCGGCGGCCTGCACTACGCGCTGGGCCGCAAGGCCGGCTCCGGCGGGGCGCGCTCGGCGACCGGCTCATCCAGCGGCTTCCACTCGTGGGCGCGGACGTCCGTGAGCTCCGTGTCGGCCTCGCCCAGCCGCTTCCGCGGCGCTCTCCCCGCCTCGAGCACCGACTCTCTGGACACGCTGAGCAACGGGCCGGAGGGCTGCGTGGTGGCGGCGGCGGTGGCGCGCAGTGAGAAGGAGCAGCTGCAGGCGCTGAACGACCGCTTCGCGGGCTACATCGACAAGGTGCGGCAGCTCGAGGCCCACAACCGCAGCCTGGAGGGCGAGGCGGCGGCGCTGCGGCAGCAGCAGGCGGGCCGCGCCGCCATGGGCGAGCTGTACGAGCGCGAGGTGCGCGAGATGCGCGGCGCCGTGCTGCGCCTGGGGGCGGCGCGCGGCCAGCTGCGCCTGGAGCAGGAGCACCTGCTGGAGGACATCGCACACGTGCGCCAGCGCCTAGACGACGAGGCGCGACAGCGCGAGGAGGCCGAGGCAGCGGCGCGCGCACTCGCTCGTTTCGCGCAGGAGGCCGAGGCGGCGCGCGCGGAGCTGCAGAAGAAGGCTCAGGCGCTGCAGGAGGAGTGCGGCTACCTGCGGCGCCACCACCAGGAGGAGGTGGGCGAGCTGCTCGGCCAGATCCAGGGCTGCGGCCCCGCGCAGGCGCAGGTCGAGACCCGCGACGCCCTCAAGTGCGACGTGACGTCGGCGCTGCGGGAGATCCGCGCGCAGCTCGAAGGCCACGCGGTGCAGAGCACGTTGCAGTCCGAGGAGTGGTTCCGAGGTGCGCGGGCCCGCGGGGGCGGGGGATGGAGCTTCCGCTACTAGGCGAGACAGAGAGGGGCGGAGCCACGTGGCAACAGGGCGCTCCTGGACTCCCCCGGGAGGCGGCTGGGTGGATAGATGGGTAGGTGGGGGGGGGGGGGGGGGGGGCGCGGTTCAGCTTCACAAATAGCCAGTTTCACTGTGGGTCTCTGCGGACCTCCCAACTCTGGGTTCTCCCAACTCTGGGTTCTCCCAACTCTGGGTTCTCCTTTGGCTACCCTCCTCCAGTGTCTTTGTATCTGTCCTTCAACTGTGGGGTCCCCTTGCCCTGCACTCAGTTTCAGCGACTTCCCTCTGAGGCCCCTCTCCCATCAGGAACAGGACAGATTCCCGCTGCAGCTCCAAAGCTGCTGCCAGCTTTTGGTCTCCAGGCGCTGAGACTCCTGGCCCTTCAAAATCGCATGTCTTCCCAGCCCAACCCCTGACTGCACATTCCACTGACCAGGCTTCTCCCCCTGAGATTACCTGCCCTAATTGCCCTGTCCCCTGACTCCTCCCCAAATCTAGGTTGTGAGATGCAGGGGGCAGGGCATTCAGGCTTCCTTTCTCTACAGGGGGACCGTCAGTCCAACCAGTAGCTGCCAGCTGCTGGTGGGCCCTCTAATGTCTCCTCTCCCCTTTCGAAAAGCTGAGAGCCTCCCAAGTCTGACCCCCTCCCCCAACTTAGCGCAGCCCTGAGTCAGCTGTGCTGCAGACTTAGCTGTACCTGCTGTGTGACCTTGACCAGTACTTACCCTCTCTGGCCTTCATTTATTTTGGGGTTAAAAGAGTAGGGTAGACCAACTAGGCTTCTTAATCTGGGGAGGTCAGCGATTCCCTCCTGAAATTGTAAATCTTTGCACATTTTTCTTGGGGGAGAATGCCAAGGCTTCAAGGATTTTCAAACAGGTCCGTGATCCAAAATGTTAAGAATCTTCACACACTTGGATGGTTTCTAAGACTTTGCTAGAAACAGCTGGGGAATCCAGGGAAGCTGGGATTGGGGTGCATGGCTTTTCCCCTTCCTTTTCCACTCCTCTACAATGACAGAACTGTCTCTTCTTTGCAGCAAGGCTCCACCCAGTGCAAACCTCTGCTCCCCTGGGCTCTGCCCTTCAGGCAGGCACATCATTGCAGCATCCCAACATCCCATATGGCTCTACTTTCCCCGATCTCCTGCAGACTCAGGCTCTGGATGCTGCTCTCTGGGCATTCAGGAGTTATAGCCTAGTCTCAAGACTTTCACTTGCCTCCAACAATCTGCTGGCAGGGGCCAGGGTGTGGCCTTGATTGGCTTAGGGGCTCCTGTGCTAGAGAATGTGCAACCAGGTGGAGGAAGAGACAGGTTGGGCATGTAGGCCCTCAGCTCTGCAGTGACCTTGAGCCCTGTATTTAAACCTACAGGGCGGGGCAAAGGCTACATGGTGACCTGATTGCTCACAGCACATCTTTGTACCTTCAGAAGGCAAAGGCTGGTTGATTTCTTCAACCACAAGCTTCAAGCTCAGAATTAAGCCCCACAAGGTGGCTTTCATAGCTGAATCCAGGCACTCCTTAGCAGGAGCTGGACCAGGCATCAGGACAAGAAATGTTATGCTCTGTTCTGCAGGGTCTATGGATCCTGAGTTGAGATAGAGAGAGTCTGATCTGTGAATCCCAGCTCTGCCACAATCTACCTGGGTGGCCTTAGGCAGTAGTCACCTGCCTGTCACATAGGGTGTGATGAGTAAACATCCAGGACGGTGTCTCGCACACAGTAGGTCCTCAACCCATGTGTGTTGCCTTCTGGATTTGGGCGCTGGAACCCAAATCCAGGTATGTCTGACCCTGTGCCCTTGTCTCTCTTTCCCCAGTGAGGCTGGACCGACTCTCCGAGGCAGCCAAGGTGAACACAGACGCAATGCGCTCAGCGCAGGAGGAGATAACTGAGTACCGGCGTCAGCTGCAGACCAGGACCACAGAGCTGGAGGCACTCAAAGGCACCAAGGACTCTCTGGAGAGGCAGCGCTCTGAGCTGGAGGACCGTCACCAGGCTGACATCGCATCCTACCAGGTGGGCAGGCACGGGGCAGAGAGCCAGACTGCTTGGCCTGGTTGGTGACCCTGGACCAGTCACTGCCCCTCTCTGAGGGGGATGTAGTAGTTAAGAGCATGGACCTTAGAGTGAGGCATACCAAGGTCCTAGTACTTTCGAGCTGTGTGTCCCCGGGCAAGTTATTTGCCTCTCTGAATTGGCTTCCTTCTCTACAATTAAAACACAAGGTACCCAGTGTGCAGAACTGTAAACAGTAAATGAGATATGCAAAATATAAATAAAATGAAGATTATGAATGTGCTTGGCAGGGTCTGGTCACAGCAGGGATTCAGGAAGCGGTCACCATAGCAACGCAAGTCTGATAACCTGAGGAGGCTTTGGCACATTTCCCCTCCCCCACCACACACACGTACACTAAAGACAACTGGTAACAGAAAAAGAAAATGTCACTTTCAAAGAACTTATTGTGCAAGTAATATCTGGTGATTGTAGAAAAATTAGAAAATGGAGAAAACCAAAAGGAGAGAATCAGAATCAGCCATAAATGTCCATTTTAAGCAGTGGCTACGGTGGGACTGGGATACGGGGAGAAGTTTTTTTTTTTTAATTTTTTAGTTATGAAATATAACTTACATACAAAAAAAAAGCAATAGTTTTCAAAGTACATTTTAACAAGCAGTTACAGAACAGATTTCGAAGTTTGGTATGGGTTACCGTTCCGCATGTCCAGGTTTTTCCTTCTAGCTGCTCCAAAACACTGGAAGCTGAAAGAAATATCAATATAGATTCAGCAGTCACACTCTTTAAATCCTATCTTCTTTGTTATAACTCCTCTTTCTCCTTTGATCCTGCTTCCAATCTATAGAGGTTTTGGGGCCATGCCTATTTTTAACTTTCTCATGTTGAAAATGGGTGTCAACAATATAGAATAGGGAATGGAATTAGTTGACATTCCTGGAGAGGCTGGCCCCTCTGTGTTTCAGGACTTATCTGGCCCAGGAACCCTTCAGAGGTTATAGGTTTTAAGAAAGTATACTAAGTACATGAAACTTGTAGATATTCTTTAGGGTTAATAGGAATGATGCCAGTTGGGGGTTGGCAAACCAAGGCAATTAGCACTGTCTAGCTGAAGCTTGCGTAAAAGTAGCCTCTAAAAGAGCCTCTCAACTCCCTTTTAAACTCTCTTAGCCGCTGATACCTTACCTTGTCACATCTCTTCCTTCCCTTTTGGTCAGGAAGGCATTGCTAATCCTAGGGTGCCAGGGCCAGGCTCAACCCCGGGAGTCATGTCTCCCATTGTCAGGGAGACTTTCACCCCTGAATGTCATGTCCCATGTAGGGGGTGAGAGTAATAATTTTCCTTGCAGCGTTGGGCTTAGAGAGAGAGAGAGGCCTCATCGGAGCAACTAAAGAGAGGGGAAAAGTTTTAACTTGGGTTTAACATGCTTCCATGTTCATCAACACTGGATGCTTACTGAGCCCTTATTATGTGGCCAGCACTTTGCAGCATTGGGGACACAATGATGAGCAAAAGCAGACAAGGCCCTGCTCCCACAGGGGTTTGAATTTGTTACTGAGCATTTGCTAAGTTTTCAAGTTCTACAAGTCTCATCATCCCACCGACCAGCGATGACCACTCTTGATGTCTGGTGTATTTCGTTCCAGGCCTTTCCCCAGGCTGAGATGATATATACGTAAGGATTTTTGCTGCAGGTGGTTTTCCTGTCCACAGATGAGAATCCCACGGCTTTGACAGGGGTGGGGGTTGGCTCCAACAAGTCTGGACTGGGCAGGGCTGCTCTGGATTTCCCCAGCTGGCTTCAGCTTCATTGGTGCCAAGGGCCAGGCACTGGCCAGTGTGTGACGTGTTTGACCTTTCCACCCCAGGAAGCCATTCAGCAACTGGACAATGAACTGAGGAACACCAAGTGGGAGATGGCAGCCCAGCTCCGAGAATACCAGGACCTGCTCAATGTCAAGATGGCTTTGGATATCGAGATTGCCGCTTACAGGTAACGTGGGCTGGGGGGCCTTGAGGGTCATGGGGACCAGCCCCTGAGCTCTTAGGAGGAGCTGAATCTTGGGTTTCAAGCCCCTCACCCCCACCCAGCTAGGCAGCCTGTCTGCTTTGGAGACAAAAATCTTGACAGTGACTCATTTTCATTCTGACTGTGACTTTAAGGGTTAAATCTGCCCCCGACCCCCTTCCCAAATCCAGCCAATCAGAGAACTGCTTTGGAGGGAAGAGAGGTACCAAACCTTAGAGTTTTTAGCTCTTGGAGCATTTGTTTCCCAGGGAGACAAAATGGAACTGATAATAACAGTACCTGGTGGAGTTGTTGGCAGGATTTCATGAGCTAATCCAGGAAAGCAGGTACAGATGGGCTGCCACAGAGGAAGCCTTCGGTGAATGATAGCCATGAGAAAGCCCATCTCTGCAGATGAGACCTCCCAGCTTAGCATCTTCCTGCCAAGGAGCAAGGCCCATGCCATGGGGACCTGTCCACATCAGCATGGTGACACTTCCCATTCCTTCGCTCTAGTCTTGCTACTTAATCATGAACCAGCAGCATCAGCAGCATCTGAGAGCTTATTAGAAAGGCAGAATCTCAGACCCTGACTTCAGACATATTGAATCAGAATCTGCATTTTAATGAGATCCTACTGAATCCGGATCTGCAAATCCCCAGCTGATTTTGTATGCTGTTAAATTTGGGAAGAATTGGGTGTTTTTGTTTCCCAGCTGCTAAAATGTATAGTAGATTGGCTTAATTATGAGAATTGATTGGCTCTCTGGTTCAGAGGCTGGAAGGTTTGTTTCCTTCTAGGTTAAGATTGGTATCTTCTAGCAGGCCTGCGATCTGAGGATTTCCTTGGTTTTTCCATCACAAGGCAATGCACAAGGCAACCCAGACTTTCTCTTCTGGGTTCTCGGTTTTGTTGACTTGAGGCTTCTGGCCACTCCCCATGGCTTCTATTTCCATGTTCAACTTCCTTTGCTTATAATAAGGACTTCAGCCATGTTGGATTAGGGTCCACTTCATTCAACTTGGGCACACCTCAACTAATAACATCTTCAAAGGTCCTGCTTACAAATGGGTTCACATATTCAGGACCAGGGGTTGTGACCTGAACATCCCTTTTATGGGGGACATGATTCAGTCCCCAACAAGGAGTAACCACTACACTTACTCTGAGGCAGCCACTCTGCTAAGTCCCTTTTATTCATTATTTCACTTAAATAATACTTTAAAGACTCTTAGGACCCTCTTTTTACCAACAGGAAACTGAGACTTAAAAGAGTGGCTTGGCCAAGGTCATGTAGCTCATGAGTAGCAGACAAGAATAGAATCTGCTATCACCACCCTATTCCTAAAACCCAGATGATGAGGATATAAGGTGATAGGAGAGCCTTGAACTTCAAATGTGAACCTTCTGAGACCTCTTAAAAGTTTGTTGAGCTCACAGCTTACTCTTAAATAGCATTTTAGTTGAGGGGCAATAAAGATAAGCCTTGCTAATGTAGCTCTCTCTTAAGGGTCATTTTTTAGGGAAAAAAAATCTTTTATTTCATGAGTTGCAGCCTTAAACAAGAGCAACCCCCTTGGGGTATAGTTTCTGGGGGTTACTGGGATTATTTGCCAAGTGGCTTTCTCTAATCTCACAGTACCCATCATTCCATCACATTCATCCCTTTGTCAGAGTTATTATGATTGGATGCCAATCATAATTTCCTAACCTAGGAAGACTCCAAACTGACAAATATGCTAGGAGTCAGTAGTAATGTTTTCCGTTATCCATTCTGCAGAAAACTGCTGGAGGGAGAAGAATGTCGGATTGGCTTTGGTCCAAGTCCTTTCTTCCTTCCTGAAGGACTCCCCAAACTCCCCTCCACAACCACCCACGTAAAGGTCAAAAGTGAAGAGAAGATCAAAGTGGTAGAAAAGTCAGAAAAGGAAACTGTCATTGTAGAAGAACAGACAGAGGAGATCCAAGTAACTGAAGAAGTAACTGAAGAAGAAGAGAAAGAGGCGAAAGAGAAGGAGGGCAAGGAGGAAGAAGGAAGAGAAGAGGAGGAAGCAGGAGGGGGAGAAGAAGGAGTAAAGTCTCCCCCAGCAGAAAAGGCTGAATCCCCTGAGAAGGAAGCCAAGTCACCAGCCGAAATCAAGTCACCAGAGAAGGCCAAGTCCCCAGTGAAGGAAGAAGCGAAGTCACCAACCGAGGCTAAGTCCCCCGTAAAGGAAGAAGCAAAATCTCCAGCTGAGGTCAAGTCCCCAGAGAAGGAAGAAACAAAATCACCAGCTGAGGTCAAGTCCCCTGAGAAACCCAAGTCCCCTGTGAAGGAAGAGGCCAAGTCTCCAGCCGAGGTCAAGTCCCCTGAAAAAGCCAAGTCCCCTGTGAAGGAAGAGGCCAAGTCTCCAGCCGAGGTCAAGTCCCCTGAAAAAGCCAAGTCCCCTGTGAAGGAAGAGGCCAAGTCTCCAGCCGAGGTCAAGTCCCCTGAAAAAGCCAAGTCCCCTGTGAAGGAAGAGGCCAAGTCTCCAGCCGAGGTCAAGTCCCCTGAAAAAGCCAAGTCCCCTGTGAAGGAAGAGGCCAAGTCTCCAGCCGAGGTCAAGTCCCCTGAAAAAGCCAAGTCCCCTGTGAAGGAAGAGGCCAAGTCTCCAGCTGAGGTCAAGTCCCCTGTGAAGGAAGGGGCCAAGTCCCCAGCTGAGGCCAAGTCCCCAGAAAAAGCCAAGTCTCCTGTGAAGGAAGAGGCCAAGTCTCCAGTTGAAGTCAAATCCCCAGAGAAACCAAAGTCACCACTGAAGGAAGAAGTCAAGTCCCCAGAAACGGCCAAGTCCCCAGTGAAGGAAATGAAATCCCCTGTGGAGGTCAAGTCCCCAGAGAAGGCCAAGTCCCCAGTGAAGGAAGAAGCAAAATCCCCTGAGAAGGCTAAGACTCTTGATGTGAAATCTCCAGAAACTAAGACCCCAGTGAAAGAGGAAGTAAGGTCCCCTGCAGAGACCAAGTCTCCTGAAAAGGCCAAAACTCCTGTCAAAGATGAGGTCAAATCCCCAGAAAAGGTCAAATCTCCAATGAAGGAGGATGCCAAGGCTTCTGAGAAGGAGATCCCAAAGAAGGTTGAAATGAAGTCTCCCGTGAAAGAGGAGGAGAAACCTCAGGAAGTTAAAGTCAAAGAGCCCCCAAAGAAGGCGGAGGAAGGGAAAACTCCAGCCACACTGAAAACAGAGGAGAAGGACAGCAAGAAAGATGAGGCACCCAAGAAGGAGACCCCAAAGCCCGAGGTTGAGCAGAAGAAGGAACCTGCCGTGGAGAAGCCCAAAGAGTCCAAAGTTGAAGCCAAGAAGGAAGAGGCTGAAGATAAGAAAAAAGCAGCAACCCCAGAGAAGGAGGCTCCTGCCAAGGTGGAGGCAAAGGAAGAGGCTAAACCCAAAGGGAAGACTGAGGTGGCCAAGAAGGAGGCAGATGATGCCAAGGCCAAAGAACCCAGCAAACCAGTGGAGAAGGAGCTGGAAAAGCCAAAAAAGGAAGAGAAGCCAGCAGCACCAGAGAAGAAAGACACCAAGGAGGAGAAAGCCACAGAGGCCAAGAAGCCTGAGGAGAAACCCAAGACAGAGGTCAAAGCCAAGGAGGAGGACAAGGCCCTCCCCAAAGAACCAAGCAAGGAGGCCCCCAAGCCCAGCAAGCCCAAGACAGAAATGGCTGAAAAATCCTCTAGCACAGACCAGAAAGACAGCAGGCCTCCAGAGAAGGCCACGGAGGACAAGGCCGCCAAGGGGGAGAAGTAAGTCAGGGAGAAAAGAACATCCAGAGCAGCCAAAGAAACTCAGGAGGATTGGGAGCTCCAGGGTCAGTGTAATGAATTTTCATTTTTTTCTCTGTTTCCTTTCTATAAGAAGACCCTCTGCTTTGAGGACGGGGCCCTCCTTCACCAAACAGGAATTTTTTAGCAATATGTTAGCGAGAGAGGGGAGTCGAAGCCCCCTGCCCACTCCCTACCCCCAAACTCTCCCCAGGCGATGGACAGTTATGTTATGATAGCTTCTGTAGTCGAATGTGATATATGCCGAATGCCACACATAAACACTTGACTATAAAAACTGCCCCCTTTTCCCAATAAGTGCATTTATTTCCTGTATGTGCAACTGACAGATGACCGCAATAATGAATGAGCAGTTAGAAACACATTATGCTTGAGATGTCTTAACCTATTCCTGAATGCCTTCTGTTTTCCAAAGGATTGGCCAAGCCCTCGCCCAAGAGTGCTCTCTCCTGGCCGAGCTGGAGCAGGTGGGGCTGGGCACTGGCCACCAAATCACGCCAGGGCGCACTTTTCCACTGGAGTCCAATTTCAATTGCTTCCGTGCAATAAAACCAAGTGCTTATAAAAATAAAATGCCACTGCTGTCTTTTGTTCTGTTCCCCTGGGAAGCTGGGATGGGGGATGGGGGGTAAGGGACAAGGGGAGGGCTAGACGTCATGCCCAAGACTGGACAAGACTGAATGAGCATCTTAGTTCTTTGCCACCAGATACTTGTTGGCCTGGCATCAAGTTGCATGACCTTTCTGGTGCCATTCTCCTGGGCAAACCATGTGCCAGGCAGTATGCTAGATGCTGTGTTTTTATCTTGTAGAAGGTAGCATGGGGCATGGATTCTCATTATGATCTGTGGGCCACCTACATCAGCATCACATCACTTGGGGGCCTCATAAAAATGCACACTCCCTGGTTCCACCTCAGAATCTGTAAGGTAGGTGCATGCTTCACTGACTCCCAGTTGATTCTAATTCCTACTGATGTTTCAGGAACAGGTGAGGTTCTGGGGCATGCCGAACAGTCTGTTTGGGGCTTGTATATGTCCCTTTTTGAGTGGAGGGATGAGCCCTCTCAATGCGATACCACATGCAGCTAATAAACTTGTAGTGATGACCAGAGTTACCATATTAATGAGATCGACTTGTCAATAGTCACTTAATTGGCCTCCAGTGTGCTTTTCCAAGCGTTGGTTTTGAAAGGGATGCTGTTGTAGATTTATGGGCAGGCTTTACTATAACATTCTTGGGCAGTTTCTAACTTTGGGACATTTGTGGCCTCTAGTTCTGTTTGCTTGGCACCTCCTCTCTAAGGGATTGCTTCTACGCCCACTAGGGCTCAGAGAGCCACGTGTTTTTTCATTGGTCTGCACTAGTCTAGTGGTCCCTGGTGATTGGTCCGTGGATGGCTGCCTGACATGAGCTGAACCAATCAGAGCCCTTTCCTGGGATTTTAAACTTGAGGGAAGTGAGCGTGGCTGGCAGTTGTCTGATTGCAGAAGGTGGGGGGATGTGAGGATTAGAATGTGAGTGGCCATGTTTCCAGCCTTCAGTAAAAGCTAGTCTCCAGTGAGAGAGATGTACTGGGGGAAATAAAAATAGGGGGTTTGAGTTACCTGATTCTGTTGTGCCTGGACTCTTTTCCATAACTTGTTAAGCCATTCTTTGAGCCAGCAACTCCCCCTCTTTGCCAAAACTGCTTGAGTAATGACTCTGTCATTTGCAACCAGAAGAGTTCTGAATAATATCATGACTGAGCGAGGGGGTGGTTCTGCTAGAAACTAATTGATGATCTGAGAATGAGCCGGTACCTCCTCAAAGTACTGTGCAAAGTCAACTGCTTGGGCCAAGATCTCATCTTAGGCAACCATTTTCTACCTGTCACAGGCTCTGAATTTTTACCAGGAAGTGTACCAAGGCAGGGTAGTATGATCACATTTAAACAAAGGCGTCTTTAAATGTCATTTTAGAAATTGTTTGGAGTGTGTGCTGGTTTGAAAGGATGTATGTCCCCTAGAAAAGCCAGGTTTTAATCTAAATCCTTTTTCATAGAGGCAGAATAATCCCTATTCAATACTGTATGTTTGAAACTAATCAGATCATCTCCCTGGAGATGTGATTTAATCAAGAGTGGTTGTTAAACTGGATTAGGTGATGACATGTCCCCACCCATTTGGATGGGTCTTGATAAGTTTTGGAGTCCTATAAAAGAGGAAACATTTTGGAGAATTAAAGAGATTCAGAGACAGCAGAACAGAATGACATAGCCATGAGAAACAGAGTCTGTCAGCTAGCGACCTTTGGAGATGAAGAAGGAAAATGCCTCCTGGGGAACTTCATGAAACAGGAAGCCAGGAGAAGAAGCTAGCAGATGACGCCATGTTCACCGTGTGCCTTTCTAGATGAGAGAGAAGCCCTGACTGTGTTTGCCATGCGCCCTTCCACTTGAGAGAGAAACCCTGAACTTCATCGGCCTTCTTGACCCAAGGTATCTTTCCCTGGATGCCTTAGATAGGACATTTTTCTATAGACTTGCTTTAATATTAGACATTTTCAAGGCCTTAGGATTGTAAACTAGCAACTTAGTAAATTCCCCTTTTTAAAGCCGTTCTGTTTCTGGTATGTTGCATTCCTGCAGCTAGCAAACTAGAACAGTTCCTAAAAGATTCTGAATTCCATCTTACTTTGCTTCTGCTTGCTCTTTCACTTGCTTGCTCTGATGAAAACCAGTTGACATGTTAAGGCTCACATGGCCAGACACTGAAGGAGGCTTTTGGTCAACAGCCGGTAAAGAACCGAGGCCTGCAGTCCAACTAGGAACTGAATCCTAGCAATGACTCACTCATGAGTGAGTATGGAAGCACCTTCTTCCCTGTTGAGCTTAAGATGAGAGTGCAGCCCTAAATGATGCTCTGATTACAGCCTTGTAAGAGACCTTAAGGAAGAGGCACCTGACTGAGCTGCACTTGGATAATAAGTGTTCACTGTTTTAAGACAATACATTTTGGGGTGATTTGTTACTCAGTGTTCTAGTTTGCTAGCTGCTGGAATGTGATATACCAAAAACAGAATGGCTTTTGAAAGCAGGAATTTACTAAGTTGCAAGCTTACAGTTCCAAGGCCATGAAAATGTCCAAATTAAAGCAAGTCTATAAAAATGTCCAAATTAAGGCTCCAATAAGGGGTCACCTTCACTCAAGAAAGGCCCATGAAGTTCAGGGTTTCTCTCTCAACTGGAAAGGTATATGGGAAATATGGTGACGACTTCTAGCTTTCTCTCCAGGCTTCTTGTTTCATGAAGCTCCCCTGGGGGCATTTTCCTTCATCTCCAAAGGTGTCTAAGGCTGCAAGGGCGCTTGTGCTTCTCGTGGCTGTAAAGCTTTTCCCAAAATGTTTCGTTTTTTAAAGGATTCCAGTAAACGGACCAAGACCCACCTGGAATGTATCGAGTCATATCTCCCTCTAATCAAAGGTTAATACCCATAATTGGGTGAGTCACATCTCCGTGGAGATAATCTGATCAAGCTTCCAACCTACAGTACTGAATAGGGATTAAAAGAAACAGTGGCCTCCCCAAGATGGATCAGGATTAATGCATGGCTTTTCTAGGGTACACAATCCTTTCAGACCAGCACACGCAGCAATAAATAACTAATGCAGTTTCCCTCTCAAGAAGGCCTTCACTTCATGGAGGTCCCTGGTAACTCTGGGCTGGTACCCTTCAGGGTTCAAGTCAGAGCTAGGGAGAAATTTTGTCCCCCTACTTCACACCAAAGTCAGAACTGAGTCTCTTGTTTAACTGAGTTATGAGCCTATCCCAAATTTAATCGCCATGGCCAGGGCGGATAGAATATGCTGATTGGACCTGCTGGGTCACATGCCCATCTCTAGATCCAGAGGTGGGATCAGGTCACCTAAATCACAAAAACTGGGCCTGGCATTTCAGAATTCAGGGATAGAGAGAACCCTAAAAGCTTTCAGAGAAGAAAAACAGGATCAGGAGACGGAATGGCCCTGAACTACTTGACAGTAACAATGGAAACTCTCTAGAAGTCTATTCTGAAAACTCAAGTGTAAAGGTAGAAAGTGAGTGATTTCAGACTCCTTTCTCTGAAAGTTATGGAAAGACATGCCCCAACAAAAGGATGTAAACCAAGAAATAGAAAATCTAGGAATACAGAAGACAGAGACACCAAAAGAGAGAAGGGAATCACCCAGATGATGACAAGAGGAGTTGAAGGAGTTTTGTAGCCCCTATCTATATTGGCCTGAGGTCAGGGGATGAGATGGGAGTTCCAAAATAAAAACTGAACTAATAAATTATTTGACATGATTGACCATCTGCAAAATTGAATTGAACGTCTTTTAAAAAAAATATCTTTATCGATAAAACTTAACATATAAACATTCTTGAACATACAAACATTTCATACATGGTGTATAGTCAATGGCTCACAATATCATAGTTGTGTATTCATTACCACGATCATTTTTTCAAACATTTGCATCACTCCAGGAAAAGGAAAAAAAAACAAAACTCATACATACCATATCCCTTACCTCTTCCTCTCATTGACTACTAGTATTTCCATCTACCCAATTTATTCTAACCTTTGTCCCCCCAGTATTTATTTTTTATCCATATTTTTTACTCATCTGTCCAAATCCTAAATAAAAGGAGCATCAGATCCAAGGTTTTCACAATCACACAGTCACAGTGTAAAAGCTATATCATTATACAATCATCTTCAATAAACAAAGCTACCGGAACACAGCTCTACAGTTTCAGGTACTCCCTCCAGCTACTCCATATACCATAAACTAAAAGGGATGTCTATATAATGCATAAGAATAACCTCCAGGATAACCTCTCTACTGTGTTTGAAATCCCTCAGCCACTGACACTTTATTTTGTCTCATTTCTCTCTTCCCCCTTTTGGTCGAGAAGGTTTTCTCAATCCCTTGATGCCGAGTCCTGGCTCATCCTGGGATTCTGTCCCACATTGTCAGGGAGATTTACACCCCTGGAAGACATGTCCCACGTAGTGGGGGAGGGCAGTGAATTCACTTGCTGTGTTGATTTCGAGAGAGAGGCCACATTTGAGCAACGAAAGAGGTTCTCTGGGGGTGACTCTTAGGCCTAATTTTAAGTAAACTTAGCCTATCCTTTGCAGGAATAAGTTTCATGGGGCAAATCCCAAGATTGAGGGCTTGGCCTATTAATTGATTGTCCCCACTGCTTGTGAGAATATCAGAAATTCTCCAAATGTAGAAGTTGAATATTTCCCCCTTTCTTACCATTTTCCCAAGGTGACTTTGCAAATATTTCTTTATTCACTGTCCAAATCACTCTGGCATTTATCGGGGCATCACACTAACCTGGACAAACCAACAAAACTGAACTATTGGGGAGCGTGGAAAGACAGTCAATTTCAAAGAAAATGAAGCAACATTGTTTTAAAAAGGAGGGATGGGGAAGCAATTATTAACTCCAGGACAAACAAAAACTTACATATAAAAAGAAATGTAATTATAGTACACTATTCAATTCTGCAGGGAACGATATTTATATAATAAAGATAGCAATGAATACGAATTACACCAAAAATTAAGAAAAATACATGGGTGGGATGGAGAAAAGGAAATGGGAGTGTGTAACTAATCAAAAATGCTCATTGCTCATACTAGAAAGTCTGGAGATATTGTTTAAAGTCGATATATCAAAAGAAAGACTGAAAAATTGTCACAGATCAGAGGAGACCAAGGAAACATGGCAACTGAATGCTATATAGTATACTGGATTGGATCCTGGAACAGAAAAAGAACACTAGTGAAAATACCAGTGAACTCCAAATAAAATCTGTAATTTAGTTCATTGTAATGTCTCAATGTACCAGTATTAATTTCTTAGTTTTATCAATACACCATGATTGTGTAAGATGTTAACTTTAGAGAAGCTGCATGAAGGGTATTTTCTGTACTATCATTGCAACTTTTCTTGTAAATAAAAAATCATTCAGGGTGGGCCACAATGGCTCAGCAGGCAGAACTCTTGCCTGCCATGCTGGAAACCCAGGTTCAATTCCTGGTGCCTGCCCATGCAAAAAAAAAAAAAAAAAAAAAAGAATAAAAAAATTATTGCTATGTCAAAGAATTGCATACAACTTAAAATGCCAGAAGAAAAATCTGGGTTGATGATAGGAGTGGATGGGGCATGGGGGGGAAAGAGGCAACATCCCTGAGCATTATTATAAGTGGATCATGGCCAGTCAAAGCACACAGGGACCAAAACAATGTCTAGTCCCAAGTCTTTATTATACAGATGAGGAAACTAAGGCCAGACAGGCAGGATCCTGCTGAAGTACTGTTCTAGTTTGCTAGCTGCTGGAATGCAACATACCAGAAACGGAATGGCTTTTAAAAAGGGGAATTTAATGAGTTGCTAGTTTACAGTTCTAAGGCTGAGAAAATGTCCCAATTACAAGTTTATAGAAACAGGCATCCAGGGAAAGATACCTTGGTTCAAGAAGGCCGATGAAGTTCAGGGTTTCGCTCTCAAGTGAGAAGGCATGTGGCGAACACAGTCAGGGCTTCTCTCTCAGCTGGAAGGACACATGGCGAACATGGAGTCATCTGCTAGTTTTCTCTCATGGCTTCTGGTTTCATGAAGCTCCCCAGGAGGCATTTTCCTTCTTCATCTCCAAAGGTTGCTGGCTCGTGGACTCTGCATCGTGGTGCTGCAGCATTCTCTGCTCTCTCTGAATCTCTCATTCTCCAGAATATTTCCTCTTTTATAGGACTCCAATAAACCAATCAAGACCCGCCCAAATGGGTGGAGACATGTCATCCCCTAATCCAGTTTAACAACCATTCTTGACTAAATCACATCATCCAGGGAGATGATCTCATTACAGTTCCAAACATACAGTATTGAATAGAGATTATTCTACCTTTATGAAATGGGATTTATATTAAAACATGGCTTTTCTTAGGGGGCATACTTCCTTTCAAACAAGTACAAGTATAAACAACAAGTTAATGGCAGAGCTACGCTTTCCAATATGTTCTAGAGAGAAATAATAGACAACAGGGTTTTGTTGTTTTTTCAGTAACATGATATTTTCTTAAAACATTGCTTTGAGAGACCTTTTCTTAGGAAACCTACATTATTCAGTTTTGTATCATAGTGAAGACATGATAGGTGTCAGAGCTATAAAGGATCTTACAAACTATTGAACCACCTGTGGTCCACAGAAGATGAGAAGGGACTTGACCAGACCAGAAACCAGGTCATCAGCCATGACCTCTCCATGGACACCACTTACAGAGCACTTTTGCCAAGGACTGGGTCCTCACTAAGCATTTTATAGCTAAGTCTAATGGAAACCTTACCACCCACCCAGTGAGGTGCTTTCAAATGTGCATTTCTCAGTTGAGGCAACCGAGACATGGATGAGTCACCCTAGGTCCTAGTACCCAGCAAGTGGAGGAGCCTGGATATAAAATCTGTCCTGACTTCAGGGCCCATGCTCTTCCTTTGGGACATATTATATGGCCACCCTTAAACCAAATGCTGAAGTTGTTTGGAAAACCCCAGCACCCCAAGCCCAGCCCAGTACCTCTTGATGATATCATTCTAATGGTGGGCCCAAGAGGCACAGGCCGGGAAGAAGGTGGGTCTGAGCTGGTTTCCCCTCCTTTTTGGCCCTAAGTGGACATGCTCCCAATGCTGAAGGTAGGATAAGCTGGCCAGTACCACCCAGGACTGACTTTCACCACCTGCCAAATAAAATCAGCTTCCCTCTGGGAGAAAAGCAAACCATCAGGAATATCCAATAGGGTCAATTTGCTAAGGAAGTGCTTGCCAGATGTCAAAGGCCTAGGGACAGTATATTGAAAGAAGCCGACTGCTTTAGCAATGTGCCCTTCCTGCTGGCTAACTGCTGACTCAGATGATAGAGCTGGTTGATGACAAACATCTATCATTTTTCCCCAGGTGAACTGTTTCAGAAAGGATGGGCTAGGTTATGTCTGCAATAACAGACATTTATTTATTTATTTTACATGGGCAGTCACCGGGAATCGAACCCGGGTCCTCTGGCATGGCAGGCAAGCATTCTTGCCTGCTGAGCCACCGTGGCCCACCCTAAACATTTAAATTTCAGTGGCTTAACATAAAGAAAACATCTTTCTCAATCTTGTCACACATCCAGCGTGGGTTGGTATGTGATACATGTAGCATTGCCCACCTGACTGAGGAATGCCCTTGCCCCTGCCTTCCTTGCCAGGTTTCCCTCTCCTAATTCACTGGAAGCACGCCAAACCTTGGCTTCTATAACCTTGAACACTGCCCACCCTGGATGCGTCTTGCTTTGAGAAAAGAGCACACTACCTGATGTTTTCCCAAAACGTATACACAAGCTTCTGGCATTCAGCCACCGTATATAATCTAAAGAGTGGTGGCTGTAAGTGTGGGCATACTCAGTGAACTCCCTGCCGACCTTGCTGTCTGTTGTGAGGTAGCTGCAGCTCTCTGTAAGTCCCCTAATAAATGCTTAAAACTGATCACCCTATTGTTTAGTGCCTCTTTCTTCAGAATCTCAACAGGCTCCATTGTGGGCAATTTGGGGCAGCCCTAGTTGGGCCGCCCCTCTTTCTACCTTCAGGGTGAGTCATGCAGCTGGTTCAGTAGGATGCAACAGTCAGCAGGGGGTGCTCTCCTCATTGTGGACACTCAAGGACCAAGCTAACAGGGGAGCCTTCTTGACCCAGGTTTCCAAGTTCACTGAGGCAGGGGATGGGGAATGTGGCAAACTGCACACAGGTTTTTAAAACTTTCATTTGGAAGTGATACAGGTCTCTTCTGCCAACATTTCATTGGCCAAAGCAAATCATACAACTATGCCTAAAATGGAGGGTGGGGGGCAGAGAATACTGAGTGCCTGGAGGGAAGAGAGTGACAATTTTTGGGGGGACAATACTGACAACTCCACAGCAATGTTCCAGAGGATTCTGACCCAGGGACACACTTGAGAGGCTAGTTTGGAGGTTTCCATATTCATCACCAAACTAGTTTATGAAAAATAAGCACAATAATAACAACTATATTGGTTTACATAAGCAAGGAGCTTGTTCTAGTTTGAAACCTGCCACAATGCAATATACCAGAAACTGAATGGCTGTTAAAAAGGGGAATTTATTAAGTTGCAAGTTTACAGTCCTAAGGGTGTGAAAATGTCCAAATTAAAGCAAAGTTATAGAAATGTCCTATCTAAGGCATCCAGGGAAAAATACCTTAGTTCAAGAAAGTCAATAACTTTCAGGATTAGTCTCTCAACTGGAAAAGTACATGGTGAACATGGCGACATCTGCTAGCTTTCTCTCCAGGCTTCTTGTTTCACGAAGTTCCCCTGGGGGCATTTTCCTACTTCATCGCTAAAGGTCTCTGGCTGCCTGGACTTTCGTGGTTCTTGAGTTTTTCAACCTTCTTCCAAAATGTTTCCTCTTCTACACGATTCCAGTAAATGACTCAAGACCCACCTGGAATGGGTTGAGTCACATCTCCCTCTAATCAAAGGTTAATACCCAAAATTGTGCATGCTCTATCTCTGTGGAAATAATCTAATCAAGTTTCCAACCTACAGTACTAAATAGGGATTAAAAGAAACAGCTGCCTCCACAAGATGGGTCAGGATTAAAACATGGCTTTTCTAGGATACATGATTCTTTCAAACTGGCACAGAACTCAAGAAGGTTGAATTGGTTTCAGTTATGGCTGGATCCAGGGGAACTCTCAAATAATGTTCCAGGATCCTCTCTCAGCTCTCCATATCTCAGCTGATTTCTTCTATGGGGGCTTTACTCTCAGGCAGGGCCACTCCATGTGATGATTTCCAGAAGTTTCAGGCTTACAGCCTACTAGTTTAGCAAACCCAGGTGGAAAAAAAGAACTCATGTTCAGTATTCCAAGAAAAGTCCAGGGGATGGTTCTCATTAGGCTGGTAGGATCACATTTACTCCTTGAGTCAATCCTGTGGCTGGGTTATGTATGCAATACTGGTGGGCTCGGCAGGGGCCACTGGCCCACTCCTGGCGTTGCGGGAATGTGTCGGGTCCCTCAAAATGAACTGGAGTTTGAGAGGGGTGGTTTGCAAAGGAAAAAAGAGGTACTGTTAAGAGAAGGAAAAAAAGAACGGATATTGGGCAGCAACAATAACAAAACATCCACAACAGCTTGAATGCATATAGCAGAAGATCCAAAAGAACGATATTATCCAGTCTCAGTTGATGTGCAGAGAAACTTGAACTTTCTGGAACTAATGGGTGGGAGTGAAAATTGACAAAATCTTTTTGGGAGGCAATTTGGCGAGATATATCAAAAGCCTTAACAGATTGACAGTTCTTAAACCAGGCATGCAACTCTAAAGAATTTATACTAAAGAAACAATCAGGTGTGTGCAAAAATATTTACAAAATTTGCTTGCTCCAGCTTTGTTTATATTTTGGATATATAGAAAATATCCTGAATATACAACAATTAAAGAGATTGTTTAAATAATTGAAATTATATCTATATCAGTAAGTACATTGCCGCAAAAAAGAAAGTTTTTTTTGAATTTTAAAAAGTAATTTATAACAATTAGACCTAACAGTCATCTGCATAGTGCTCTACCTAACAGCAGAATACATGTTCTTCTCAAGTACACATGGAACATTCACTAGAATAGACCATATGCTAGGCCATAAAACAAGTCAATACATTTAAGAGGAATGAATTGTACAAAGTATATTATCCAATCACAGTGGAGTGACATTAGAAACTGGTAACAGAAAAAATTTGTGAAATTCACAAATACGTGGAAATTAAACAATGCACTCCTATATAACCAATGAGTCAAAAAAGAAATCCAAGGGAGAATTGGTAATACTTTGAGATGAATGAAAAAGAAGACACAGCACAGGAAAACTTATGGGGATGCAGCTGAAGTAATGCTTAGAGGCAAGTTTATAGCTGTAAATGCATACATTAAAGAAGAAAAATGATTTGAGAATCAATAACTTTTACCTTAAGATACTGAAAAAAACCTAGATTGTAAGCTCTCATGGCAGTCGTATCTATCCCGGAGTTGTAACTATTCTTTCTAAATTCTGAGCTGCTACATAACCTGGTTGTTCCCTGGAACTTTGGGTACTTGTGTGACTCCTAAGACTTAGAGCTAGAGGTCTGCAGCTGTGAAAGTCAGCATTACCCCATACAGCAACAGTTAAGGACACTGAAAAAGTGATCAGACTTCAATTAGAGATATGAATGAAGCTGATCTGGGTAGGACTAATGTAAATCAGATTAAACAGTGAGGGATGATATTGACCATATTTAAAACTTCAACTTTGGTGTGAGACCAAAGGAAGAGGTGTTTATTTGGTATGAAATTTATATTTTTGGTAGCAAACTATCTAATTTAACCTTTAGGGTCAGCTTATTCAAACACCATAACACAGAACCTTGACTAGGGAAACTTGACTAGGGAGTAAAATCTTGTTGGTTTGTACAGGCTGGTGTGATGTCCCAATATATCCCAAAGTAATCTGGGCAGAAGATTAAAAA
This sequence comes from Tamandua tetradactyla, assembly GCF_023851605.1. Lineage (NCBI taxonomy): Eukaryota > Metazoa > Chordata > Mammalia > Pilosa > Myrmecophagidae > Tamandua > Tamandua tetradactyla. Next base: position 33,543,524 of record NC_135331.1, on the reverse strand, counting down.
GTATTTGCAAAGTCCCCTTGAGGGACTAGGGGAAAATGTTGGAAACATTAAAATTCCCCACCTGGGTAAGACATGATATTCTCAGTCATTGGGAACTGCCAATTTGATCGGCTGGAGCTTCGATCTTGGGCTTTCCCTTATGAAACTTTTTCCTGCAAAGAAGCAGCTAAGCCTACTTATGAGTATGGCTGAGTCGCCCCCAGAGAACCTCTTTTTTTGCTTAGATATGACCTCTTTCTCTAAGCCAACTCTGTTGGTGAACTCACTGCCCTGCCCCCTAAGTGGGACACAACTCCCAGGGGTGTAAATCTCACTAGCAAGATGGGATATGACTCCTGGGGATGAACCTGACCCTGGAATCATGGGATTGAGAAAGCCTTCTTGACCAAAAGGGGAAAGAAATGAAATAAAATAGTTTCAGTGGCTGAGAGATTTCAAATAGAGTTGAGACTTCACTCTAGAGGTCATTCTTATGTGGTATATAGATATCCTTTTTCAATTTTTGGTGTATTGAAGTAGCTGGAGGGGAATACCTGAAACTGTTGAAATGTAATCCAATAACCTTGATTCTTGAAAATGACTGAATAACTGTAGAGTTTTTAAGGTGTGACCATGTAATCATGAAAAACCTTGTGACTGACACTCCCTTTATCCAGTATACAGACAGATGAGTAAGAAAAAAAAAGACATAAAAATAAATAAATAAGGGAATATGTGATGTTTTGGGTATTCTTTTTTTACTTTTATTTATTTATTTATTTTTGAGTAATGAAAATGTCCAAAAATCAATTGTGATGATGAAAGCACAGCTATATGATTATACCGAAATCACCAATTGCAGACTTTGTATTTGGATGATTATATGGTATGCGAATATGTATCTTGATAAAATTCCATTAAAAAAGACACTGGAAAAAGAAAACCAAACTCAAAGCAGGATTAAATCAGAAATTAATGAAATAGATTCTTTTTCTGGAGTGATGCAAATGTCCTAAAAATGATCATGGTGATGAACACCAACTATGTGATGATATTGTGAGCCACTAATTGTATACTTTGGATAGAATGTATGGTGCATGAAGATATCTCAATAAAAATATTAAAAAAAGAAATTAATGAAATTGAGAATAGATAACCAACAGAGGAAATCAACAAAACTAAAAATTATTTGAAAGATCAATGTGGCCCCATGCAAAAGTATGAGATTGGACTCCTACCTCATGCCACATATAAAAACTAATTCAAAATGGACCAATGATCTAAACGTAGGAGCTAAAACTCTTAGAAGAAAACATAGGCACAAATCTTTGTGACCTTGGGTTAGACAATGGTTTCTTACATATGACATCACAAGAATAAGCAAAAACAGAAAAAAAATAGATATGGAGTGTCTTCAAAATTAAAACCTTTTGTAATTCAGAGGATATATTCAAGAACATAAAAAGACAACCCACAGACTGGAAAAAAGTTTTGAATTCATGTATCTAATAAGAGACTTATATCTAGAAAATATAAAGAATGCTAACAACTTAGTAATAAAAAGATAAATAACCCATTTAAAAGTGGGCAAAGGAAAGTCCCTTTGGGGGAATGGTGAGAAAAGGGGAAAATTCAACTTCCCCAAGTGGAGAATTCTTGATATTCTCACAAGCAGTGGGGACAACCAAAGCAAAGTGACTGTGTGGTTGTGAAAACCTTGTGTCTGATGCTCCTTTCATCTACCTTTTCGACAGACAAATAAAACATATGGATAATAAATGATAAATAAATAATAGGGGGAACAAATGTTAAAGTAAATTTAGTAGATTGAAATGCTTGTGATCAATGAAAGAGAGGGGTAAGGGGTATGGTATGTATGAATTTTTTTCTTTTTTGTTTTTATTTCTTTTTTTGAATTGATGCAAATGTTCTAAGAAATGATCCTGATGATGAATAAACAACTATGTGATGAAAAAAAAAAAGTCATAGGTTGTATGATTAAAAAAAAAAAAATGGGCAAAGGATTTGAATGAACATTGCTCCAAGGAAGATAAACAAATGACCAATAAGCATGTGAAAAGATGCTCAACATCATTATTCACAGAGGAAATGCAAATCAAAACCACAATGAGATACTACTTCATACCCACCACAATAATCACAGAGACAGGTAACAAGTGTTGGAGAGGATATGGAAAAATTGGAACCCTCCTACATTTGTAGAAATGTAAAATGTGGCAGCTGCTAGGGAAAACAATTTGGCAGTTCCTCAGAAAGTTACCCTCTTTGTCAGCAAATCAAATCCTAGGTATATACCCACAAGAAATGAAAACATACATTCATACAAAAACTTATATACAAATGTCCAAATCAGCATTAGTCATAATAACCCAAAAGTGGAAACAACTAAATGTTCATCAACTGATCAATAGATAAACAAAATGTGATATATTCACACACGTGTATATTATTCAGCAGTTCTAAGAAATTAAGTACATCCTACAACAAAGATGGACCTCAGAAGTATTATGCTAAGTGAAAGAAGTCCATCACAAAGGTTCATGAATTCTATGATTCCATTTATATGAAATTGTCAGAATAGACAAATAGAAAGTAGATCAGTGGTTGCCAGGGGTTGGTGGAGGTGAAGTGTGGGGATTCATTGCTAATAGGCATGGGGTTTCTTTTGGAATGATAAAAATGTTCTGGAATCAGTAGTTGCATAACATTGTAAATACACTAAAGAAAAACAACAACAAACCTCAGTTGCACAATTTAGAAGGGTGAACTTTAGGGTATGTGAACTGTATCCCAATAAAGCTATTAAAAAGAAAAACAATTATGCTGAGAGGCCGGCCTAGATGGGGTGAGCCCCTTGCAGCCTCCCTCTCTAGCCAAGTGAGAGGTAAGTTACACAGGTCAGGATGTGGCAAGAGCCTAGGAAGTCAAGATGGTTTTTATGGACTCCTGAGCAGTTGTAAGAAAGAATGAAGTTGTGAGGCATGTGTTCTAGTTTGCTAGCTGCCGGAATGCAATATACCAGAAACAGAATGGCTTTAAAAAGGGGAATTTAGTCAGTTGCTAGTTTACAGTTCTAAGGCTGAGAAAATGCCCCAATTAAAACAAGTCTATAGAAATATCCAATCTAAGGCATCCAGGGAAAGATACCTCGGTTCAAGAAGGCCGATGAAGTTCAGGGTTTCTCTCTCAAGTGGAAGGGCACGTGGAACACGGTCAGGGTTCCTCTCTCATCTGGAAGGGCACATGGCGAACACAGCGTCATCTGTTGGCTTCTTCTCCTGGCTTCCCATTTCATGACGCTCCCTGGGAAGCACTTTCCTTCTTCATCTCCAAAGGTCACTGGCTGGTGGACTCTACTTCTCATGGCTATATCGCTCTGCTCTGTTCTTTCTGAATCTCCTCTTCTCCAAAATGGTTCCTCTTTTATAGAACTCCAGTAAACTAATCAAGACCCACCTGAATGGGTGGAGACACGCTTCCACCTAATCCAGCTTAACAACCACTCTTGATTAAATCACATCTCCAAGGGGATGATCTAATTACAGTTTCAAACATACAATACTGAATAGGGATTACAAGAACCGGCTGCCTTTACAAAATGGGATTAGGATTAAAACATGGCTTTTCTAGGGTACATACATCCTTTCAAACCAGCACAGCATGCAACTAGGTATATGAACCTTAAGGACTGAATATTGAATGAAATGTTAGGAACAAAAAGACAAATATTATCATGTCTCAATCATATGGACTAATATGAAAATTTGGTAAACTGAAGTTGAGAACATGGGTTATCAGGTTGGCGCCTTTTGTAAAGGGTCCTAGATTGTAAACTTTTACAGCAGTCACATGTATTCAGGAGATAAAACTGTTATTTCTAAATTCTGAGATACTGAGCTATTTGTTTATAATCTGGCGATTCCCAGAAATTTCGGGTATTTATGTGACACCTGAGACTCAGAGTTAGAGCTTATGAACTCTAAAAGCTATGAAAGTTAGCAGTACCTCATACAGAAACTGTTTGAAAAGGTGAAAAAGTGACTAGGCTTCGAGTAAAGATATGAGTGAAGCTGATCTGGATACGAGTAAGGTATATCAGAGTACAGGGTAAAGGATGATATGGTCCATATTTTAAAACTTCAACTTCTGTATGAGACTAAAGGGAAAGATGTTTATTTTGTGCAAAATCTATATTTTGGGTAGTTCATTTCCTAATTTAACTTGTATGGTCAGTTTAGTTAAACACCGTTAAGTACATGGAATCTTGAATATGGTGTAAGCTTTTGTTGGTTTGTCCAAGTTAATATGATGCCCTGATATGTCCCAGAGTAATTTGGACAGAGAATACAGAAGTATTTACAAAGCCCCCTTGGGGAACTGGGGAGAAAGGAGGAAATATTCAACTTCCCCATTTGGAGAATTTCTGATATTCTTGCAAGCCATAGGGACAACCAAATCACTAGGCCAAGCCCTTGATCTTGGGGTTTACTCCTATGAAACTTATTCCTACAAAGGACAGGTTAAGCCTACTTAAAATTAGGCCTAAGAGTCACCCCTAAAGAACTATCTTTTGTTGTTCAGATGTGGCCTCTTTCTAAGTCAACTGGGCAGGTGAACCGACTGCCTTTCCCTAGTACATGGGACATGACTCCCAGGGGTGTAAATCTCTCTTGCAACGTGGAACAGAACTGGGTTGAGCCAGAACACGGAATCAAGGGGTTGAGAAAGACTTCTGACAAAAGGGGGAAGAGAGAAATTAGATAAAATAAAGTTTCAGTGGCTGAGAGATCTCAAATGGAGTTGAGAGGTTACCCTGGAGGTTATTCTTACGCATTTATATAGATATCCCTTTTAAATTTATAGTGTAATGAAGATGTTGGAGGGAAGTACCTGAAACTATAGAGCTGTGCTCCAGTAACCTTGATTCTTGAAGATGACTTATAAAGATATAGCTTTTACAATGTGACTGTGTGATTGTGAAAACCTTGTGTGTGATGCTCCTTTTATCCAGATTATAGACCAATGAGGGAAAAAATAGGGTTAAAAATAAATAAATAAATAATAAGGGGGACAAAGGTAAAATAAATTGGGTAGATGGAAATACTAGTGGTCAATGAGAGGGAGGGAGGGGCGAGGGGTATGGTATATATGTTTTTTCTTTTTTATTTCTTTTTCTGGAGTGATGCAAATGTTTGAAAAAATGATCATAGTGATGAATACACAACATTGATTGTACACCACAAATGGAATGTATGTGTGTGAAGATTTCTTAATATTAAAAAAAAAAAAAAAAGATGGTGTTTTAGTGGTAACCAGGACAGAGGCCCACAGAGAGCAAGGAACAGCTGTGAGCTTGGCCCAGTGTGAACAAAGGACAATGAAAACCTGGCTCCTCCTGGGGGCACAGACCAGCTTAGTGACTGACTGATGTCCCACTGGCCAGGAGCAACCAGGTGGCAGAGAGCTGGACTTCCAGAACCAGAGTCTCAGAACCCTCCAGCAGGGGCTCAGGGGATCAGAAACAAAAAGGACCAAGAGGCTCCCTCTCCAGGCTGAAACCTGGAGGGCAGGCACCCAATACAAAAAATTAATCCCCTCTGTTTAGGAGTTCTGAGCAGTGGGCTAAGACTTAGTACTTAATCCCTAAACCACCCCATGAGGAAGTTCTTCTGTTGTCCCATTTTGCAGATGAGGACACTGAGGCTTTAGGAGACTCGATCAACCTTTCCAGGGAGTTGTTCAGCAGTGGAGCTGGGACCCAGGTGGGTCAGTCTCACACCACAGCTGTAACTCTTGACCACCTTGTTACTCTTGGTGTACTTGTGTTGTAGAAACGAATTAATGACCAGCAAGAATGCTGGCTTGAATGTAGTCTCGTGAAAAGTCAAAGCCTTAGGGGAAGATAGATCTGAGCCAGAGCCCTGGGTGGGCTGCTAAAGAAATGTAAGTGCTGTCAAGTCATTTCAGCCTCTAAGCTCAGTTTCCCCATCTGCAAAAATGAAGGGACTGTATACACCTGGGAATGGGAAAAATTGTGAATTGCATAGTACCTGGCTCAGAACAGATGTTTAATGGGTGGCGGTACCTGTTCTCATCCAAGGAGCTGCTGGATACCATCTTAAAGACAGAGTCCAGGCCACACACAGGGATCATGTTCCTTCAAGAGTTTGGCTCTGCTCCTTTCCATGGACAGGTTTCTCCTTAGTCTTGTTTCTCCAGAGTGATCAGCAGGAACATCCTTAAAATGAAAATCATCCTTTTGGTTTATTTGTAGGGAAAACAGCTAGGAAAGGGCAAGCTGGGGAGAAAATAAAGGAGAGGCTAAAAGATACCAAGGAATCAAGGATATGGATGGCAGCGTTTTCTGGGCTTTGTTTTGGTCTGGGTTTTAGGGAAAGAGGTAAGGTATGAGTGACAATGCTTCTAAAACTGCTTTTGGAACATTCTCGCAGTGTGTAGCATAAAGGAAAGAGCTTCTTCTGCCCTACTCTGCTCCAGATGATTACATCGCACTGCGGAAGCCCGTGTTGGCAGTCTGGTGCAGGGCCAGCCCAACGGGACTGGACTTGTCTGTATACACACGTGAGAACTCTCATGGGAAGTCCCAGAAATACCAAGCAGGGGAATTGGGAGGTGTTGGTAAGGGCTGGTGCTAGTGAAGTTTGAGTTATTACTCTTGTGGATGGCAGCTTTTAAAAGGCAGGGAAGTGGAGGGGTGAGTCCGAGGTCTGGGAGAACAGAAAGGACTGCAGTCTGGGATGGCGTCCTGACGTAGGGTAGAACCTTTGGGAGGGCCAAGACCAATTCTGGGGTTGAAGAGGAACATCAAGCCAGGCCCTTCCCCCTAACGAGCCCACTCTAGACACAGATGGCTCAGGTTAGTACCCCAGAAAGGCCGGGATTGTGCTGGGCTTCTCACTAATTTTAAAACCCTTCTCCTTAAGGCCAAAGAAATTCTGTTGTTCAAGGAAAATCTATTCTGGAAGACACAGGCTCTGCCATCCCCTCCTTAGGAAGCCCTTACAAACCCTCCCAAGCTCTCTTTGCAACCTTGTCCTGGCTTCCAGAGACGAGATTCAGTGCTGAGTCAGTTTGGCCACCTTCCAGCCAAGAACAGAAGTGGAAGCTGCAATGCAGGGCCATTAAGGGAGCTATTTTTAGGCTCATTTCAATCGTTTTCAGCACAGGCAGTGAGACGCTAGACCTGAAGGTGGCCAGACCATGGGGATGCCGCTGGGAACAAACACCCAGGCAAAGAGGTCAGAGAAGACAAGGAGCTCTCGTAAAGTGGAGAGATAGAAGGCTCACTCTGCTGCCCAAGGCACAGAAGACATGAGAGTGGAGGAGCTGCTGGCAGAGAATCCCATCCTCCTGCATCACTGAGAAGTTACCATGAAAAATGAGGGAAGGAGAGGGAGGACTGTGTCTTCCAAAAAGAGACTAGGACAAACAGCTCCTGGGGAACTTGTTAAAAATAACGCTTCCTTGGCCCATCCCAGATCAACTGAGTCTGAATATTTAGAAGTAGAGCTTGGGAAACAGCGTTTCTAATTAGCTCCCACGATGATGATTCACATAAATTTAAGTTCTGAGAGCCTCTGGGCTGGAGAGGATCTATCCCTGGAATTCAAAAGAAGGATGTAGGCTGAGGGGAAGGTAAGGCACAGGGAGTGGTGGTCATCTCACACGACCAGAGGTGTCATCTCCCCTATTTCTTCCCCCAGGAAACCCCTTTCCCCAGAGAGCTCAGAGGTCAGCTGAGGGGACAGGAGTTATCAGCTTTTATACCAGAAGTCCATGTTATCCAAGGATGAAAAGTTCATTTACTTACAATGGGGAACAAAATGTCAAAGGAGATTATGGGGAGCAACTGTGTGATTGGGGTTATCTTGAGAAATAAAATTTATTTCATCTGGTATTAAGCAAATTTTAGATAATTTACAACTATGTAATAATTTTTTTTTTTGGTAGAGCTGTATGGCGGGGTCACATTTCATTATTTTTCTGTGTTGAGTATCCTATTATACAACTATATAATAATTCTGAAGTATTTTTACATCTTTATTCTTAGGATATGTACTTCTATAACTCAATTACTAAACATTTTTGCATCTTTATTCTTAAGCTATCTATGATATATATTTTTATATGTTAATTCTGAAAATAAATAAAGAATGAACTGAATACTGATTTTTTCAGGGGGTGGGGTAGGATATAATTTTCCTGACAAAATTATCCAAGATCAATCTGTGCCATCCTTCACTTTGTTTGACCTTTGCAGGACAATCACAAAGCAGGTCATTTTGCAAACATTTTATTAGAGGGTGCCAACTATGTTTCTCCAGGGCTTCTTTTAAGCCTCTGAAGGGCAAACCATTGTTTTGTGAGGCACCTGTCACATCGCCATCATGAAGATTCTCCTCAAATGTCACTTGGACTCATTCTGCCAGAGCTTCACTGGCCCTTACTAGCCCACGGTTCTGCCTGTGATCATTCTCCCTGACTAGGAATTCCTGCAAGACCTAAAATTACTCCTTGTGATGTCCTTTATTTGCTTTGCACTGTCAGACATTTACAACATCCAAAGATTGGAAAGGAACTGGCTGTCAGGGACACTAAGACTAGTGGATTGAGGGGAAGGTGAGGTGGGGAGAATGAGATTGATAAATGAGAAGGGAAGGTTGACTGGGGATTAACCTAATAAATGGTGAGTTCATTAGTGAATATTTTAGTGCTATACTGACTCTGGTTTCCTCTGCTACCTCCTAACAGCAGGGACTTTGGATAATAAATACTGAGAAAATGAGGACCCACTAAGCAGAAACAAATAAGGTGTGTGCAGACAAGAGAGTAGTATCTCAGCAGAATCAAGATTCTTTAAAACTCTGCTTTTCTTGGCCACCTAGTGAAATGCCCTTGCACAATATGTGTGGCTCCACCTACCCATCCAGGCTGCAAAGCTGTCCCCTTTCCCTCCAAGGAGCCACAAGACACGGACCATTTGGGCAGGTGACATTTTACTAGGCTGGAAACACAAAACCTGTCTTTGGAGATTATCAACAGCCACATGTGGGCCAGCACAAAGAGTGGAGGCACAGAAATCAGGGTGGGACCTTGGGGGATATGCAGTCAACCAAGTGGGAAGTCAGCGATGGCTGAAGAATCCTTGAGGATGGTTATATTTAAACGGCTTCATCCTACTGGGACCCCTAGAGAAACAGGAGAAAGGAGAATAGTTAACACCATGCCCTTCTGACTGATAAAATAAATTACGGTTTATCCACACAAGGGAATATTCTGTAGCTGTTTAAAAAAAAAAAAGACAGCATTCCATGACATGGAACATTGTGAGAAAAACAGACCGCAGAAATACTATGCAAGGTGTGAGAACATTTTTGTAAAGGTGGTTTTATATACATTTGCAAATGCATTAACACAAATCAGGATGGGCCCTGGCTGACAGAGAATACTTCTGGGGATAGTTCGGGTCCCTTCACTTTGTTTTTTCACATTACTTGTATAAATGTTTAACAACGAGCGTGTTTTATTTCTGTAATTCAAAAAATAATTTTAAAATAACTACAAAAATGTGAAAAGAATGTGCCCTAGGGGTACAAGGGCAGTTCAGTGGTAGAATTCTTGCTTGCCATGAGGGAGACTGGGGTTCAATTCCTGGTCTGTGCATGTCCCCCCCCACCAAAAAATTCAACAAATGGTGCTGTAACAACAGGATAGTCGCATGGGAAAGGGATGAAATGTGAGCCCCACCATACAGCACACAAAAGAAGAAAAAAAAAAGATTCTGCCTGAGAGCTGTGTGCTTCACATTTACTACCTCTTTGGTGAGATCTGTATCATTTTACAGAGGAAGAAATAAGCTCAGAGAGGTAAACTGTTGGCCCAACATTATATAGCCAGGAAATGGCAGAGCCAAGATTCAAAAGCAGGTCTGATGCCAAAGCCTGTTCGCCCCGGGCAGGCTGAAAGTCCCAGGTGGGCAGACAGGCAAGATGTGCGTTTAGAGACGCAACTCCAGAAAGCACAGGTGCTTCAATTCGTATTAAGCTGTTCCAAGCTAAACTTCCTCTTACACATAATTCCACAATGAATGGGGGCACTAAAAAGAGACCCTTTCATCTGTCTCTGACTGACAATCAGTAATGAGAAGGTGATATCTGGATCTTGGTCTAGGGAAATGTGTGTGTAAGTGTGTAAGTGTGAGAGCATAAGTGTGGCAGCATGAGTATGTCAACAGGAGAGTGAAAGAAAGTTATTATTCTACTAACAGTCGTTGAGGGTTTCCTCTGACAGCACTGTGCTTGGTACTTTACATACACAATCCCGTTTAATTTCATCCACCCAAAAACTGAGGAAACTGAATCTCAGAAGGGTGGCAGAACTAGAATTTGAACCATGTCTTTCTGGCCCCAAAGCCCTTAAACATCATATGCCTCCCAACACCAGAAGGGTACAGAGTCTCCTGGGAAGTCCAGGCACACTGCGAAGAAGAACCCAAAGCCGGATGGTACCCAGCCAGGGGCAGAGCCAGGGCCAGCCTTCGGGTCCCCTGCAACCCAGACAGGACTTTGCACCCCAGAATCGCGGACTGATCCCAGCAATCAGCTGGATTCCAGGAGAAGAGCTTCACCTCAAACTTCATCAGATACAGAGATAATTGGATCTGAGTCACCAAAGGAGCACTTGCTCGCAGGCCCTGCCAGAGGTGTTTGACTGAGGCATAAAGTACTTCAGAGAACAGGAAATAGACACTGGCTGAGTGAGAGCTCCTGCCCAGGAAATGTGCTATAGCAGTCCAGGAGGGTGAGGAGAGCTGAGGTCTCACAAAGACCCACTAAGGAGAGTAAGTTCTAGAAGGCACCAGCAGCCAGGCACCAGCTCCACCTCCCAACTACCACATAGGGGCTGGAGCTGGTTATTATAAGACAACACTATAAACCAGGGCAGGGAGAAGTGCCAGACAGAGGTGTGAAGATGCTGGGATAGCTTCCAAAGGCTAAGCCTGGCTGTCTGAGAACAAGGGGAAAGTATGACACCTTCAAGCCTAGCAGGGAACAAAGGGGATATTGATTAGAAACAGATTAAAACCTTTCCCCTTTCATAAACACTGTCCCTTCAAATTCCTTGCCCAAAAGGGAAAGGAAGCCTAAGCAGTGGACTCTGGGATTTTGAAAGTGACTCTTTAAGCACAAGAACATGAGTTAGGGGATAAACAAGCAAGAAAGGACCTGACACCAAAAAGAAAAGGAAACTATAATTGCTCACTTAATCACTATAAGTGAGCCCAGACACACTAAATATCAAATTTTAAGGTTGCTGACAATTTCTTAGTACCTGTCTTGTGCCAGAAACTGTCCCAGGAGCTTTACATGAATGATCTCTAATTCCTCATAAGCTAAAAGGTATTACTTTCACTTGAGCTTTGGAGTAATGGGCTCAGGGCTAAGGTGAAGTGACTCTCCCAGGGTCACACAGCCAGTAAGCAGCAGAGTAGAGTTCTGTACTCAGGTCTGCCATACTTCAAAGCTGGGTTCCTTCTGGAACTCCTACTGCCTAATGCTGCGATTCTCACTTGATGTGTGAGCAACCTGGGAAGACTACAGAAGACTCTCTGGGGACCGGTAGGGATACACATGCTTGAAAAAGAATCTTTGGATGATAAAAAGCAAACAACATTCTATTGTTTTCCACAGGATAGAAAGTACAGTCATATCCTCTTGATTAGGGCCTACCTTTGGAAAGAGAAAAGAAATGCTGCTCTGAGCTCAGCATGTTCAAGAAGAACAGCTGGACCAGGCTGGTAGGAAGTGGGCTGTAGGGAAAGTTTCAAGAAGAAGGGAGCAAACCCTCCCCTGGAAATATGGCAGTAGGATTTTAATTTCCACTGTGAAAAGAGGCAAGAGTACCTGGAAAAGTCCTTAGCTCTGTAAAAAGAGACCTCGTCTTCTGTAGTACTCTAGTTTCTGCACAATTTCATGAGAGGCAAGGCTGAGAATCTCTATCAGAGCCCCTCCTGCCCCTCACCTAAAGAGCCGAAGACACATCTTCTCTTGGGGAAATTCCTTAGGCCCCTCCACGCTGTCATCGTGGCTCTCGGTCTCGAGGTAGACATCCAGCAGCACACATAGGCGCTGCAGCTGGTTGGTCAGGAGCTGGTGACTGGGCCGCGTGCCGCACAACTCCTTGTAGCACACGTTGACCTCGCTCTCCATGGCCTGTGTGGATGGGAAAGCCAACAGCTCAGACTCTTAGGATGGCCTGCCAGCATGTGGCTGACCTGTCGGCCAGGCTTCCATCCTGAGCTGGGCCTGAGGACTCCATGAGACCTGAATCTGGTGTCTCTGCAGGTACAGGCAGGTCAAGGTGGACAGGCTGATTGCAGGGGCCCCCTCTCCTCAATGTAACAGGGTTTTCCTGATTCTGACCCATACCTCTCCCAGCCATAAGCCAAAGCAAATCAACAATATGATGGATTTAACAGTTTAACAGCTGCAACCATCTTACCCATTCTCTCATTCCAGTGCCCTCCCAATGGTTTTGAGTTTATTCATGTTTTCACAGAAGTCCAAGACAACCACCTCTTGGCAGAGGTATTTATATTTATCCCTATTTTATAAATGGAGATATCTGTGAATCCCAAGTGGGTGAGACGGCATAGGCTTTTTCCACTTGTACATCATGTAGTTTCCAACAAATTCTAAAGATCCTGGTAAAAACCTCTGTCTGGAAATTAAACCAGTATCCCAGCCCTCAGCTGCAGCAGGTTCTGCCACACCTGCCAAAGAAGGTTCTCCTGCTCTTCTTATTACCCCTACCCAGGTCTTACCCGGATGTTGTCATCATTGCTATTGGTTTTCTCTCCTTTCCAGTTCAGACACAGTTGGAAAATGGGTGGGATGGAGGAGTAGCCAGGGTTCAGCACAACAGCAGCCTGCAGCTTGGCTGGGAAAGGCAAGGAGAGAAGATAAGCAAGGAGAAATGCTTGCTGGCCATGGCACCCTCCCCACTGGACTCCAGGCTAGCGCAAACATCTCATGTTAATCCAAGTGTTGAAGAGGGCATTTTAGTACTGACTGACTTATACTTTTGTTCTGGAATTCTTGAAGTGGAAGTGCTAGGTTGCAGAATATAAGGCCCAGTAACTGGCCCCTCTAAGGATCTTGATCTATTTCCTGTGCCAGGGAGGTATGTGGCTCCCCAAAGTCTAGTCCACATTGGTTTGTCCAAGGTTTCTACTTGCTACCCTGATGGGCGATCATTTTAACTGGAGCTCCATCATTTGCCAGAAAGTTAAGGCCCTCTCAACGTGAAGGTTTATGATCTGGTTTTTCTCTTCAGCAATACTGTGTATTAGCTGTTTCATCAGCCAAATATTTTTCCCTTGTCCTGTTCCTTTTATTTAAATGTATTTTATATAAAACTTTTTTTAATAGGTAGTGTTTATTAAGCACTTACTCTAGAGGCTGTGCACAGCTCTTTATGGATGCTTTCATCTTAACAACGACCCTAACAACAATCCCCCACAAAATGTGCTCAAGTCCTAACCCAGTCCTGGGGTTGTGAACTCAGTCCTGGGGTTGTGAACTCATCTGTAAACAGGATCCTTGAAGATCTATTAAGATGAGGCCAAATTGAATCAGGGTGGGCCTTAATCCTAGACTAGAGTCCTTACAAGCAAAGGAAATTTGGATGTAGAAGGAGAAACCACAGGAGGAGACTGAAGGAAACCACCAGGTGACAGAGGCTGAGATTGGTTGCTGGCAAGCCACCATGAGTATACTGCAGATTTTGGAGAAACCATGGCCTGCCAATTACTTGATGTTGGGCTTCTAGCCTCTAAAACTGTGAAACAATTAAATTTCTGTTGTTTAAGCCAACCTGTGTGTGACGTTTCTTACAGGAGCCCTGGCAAACTAAGACAGATCCTATGAGATGGGGACCATTGTTATTCCCACTTGGTATATAAAAAAACTGAGGCTCTGACAGAAACTTGCAAGATCTAACAACCTCCAAGCAGCCGCGCTGAGTTTAATCAGAAATGCCTGATGTCAAAGCCTGTGATCATTATCATTAAACTAAATGCTTGTATATGTGAATACATTCATTTTTTCTCTTTATCTTTTCCAACTGAAATGGCATTTATCTCCTCTCTAGCAATGGGCTAAGTATACCATTCCTTTTTAGTGATTTTTGAAAAAAAAGTTTGATCCACCAGTAATTCAAATAACACAGGACACGACAGTATAGGCTAAGATAATTCTTCCCCAAAGGACACAACATTTACTAAAAAAATAATTCCTTTCCCTACTACTGTGTGGTTTCTGTTATAACGGTATGTATACATTTCTGGGTTTACCTCTACACCAACTTTTTTTTAATCCATACTAGGTAAAGTTTTCAAACTGATCCTTTGAAAAATAATTTATACATAAGGCAGTCAACGGTGTTTCAGTGGCAGAGTTCACACCTGCTGTGCCGGAGACCCAGGCACCAATTCCCAGTGACTGCCCATGTTAAAATAGGTTGTTGCCTACCTATCCATCTAAATTTCACTTTTAATTTTTCAAATTCTAGAATGCATCCCACGAAAATTTTACTTCATATTACATTTGTCCTATGCATGAATCTAAAATACTTGGCATCTTTCCAAGCTTTCACTGGCTTAACCAGGAAGCAGGAACAATCTCTTCCAGTCAGTACCCAGGCTTGAGGTACTTAATTTCTTGGACTAAATGTTCTATGCCCTTTTAAAACAGTACTCTATGTTGTTCAGGAATGAGTTAAAGTATTTTTTAAAAAGGCAGAGGGGTGAGGCGGGGAAGCAAATGCCAAATTCTAAATAATCATTGTCTATTATATGGGAGGGGGCAAAATGGCATCAAGGGACTTCCATTGTATCTGAACTATTTACTTTCTTCAGGATATTATAAAAAGGACATGAAGGAAAAAACTGAATGTGGAAGAAAGTGGGTAGAAAGAGAGCTCTAATACCAAAGAGAGCTCTAATACCAAAGACTATGACCTTTCCTCCCACTTCTTGCCCTGGATTGGAACTACACTCCTTACTTGGCTTGGTGGCCACAGCACCAAGCCTCAGGGTGGCCATGTCCTGTGGGAAATGCCAGGCCCTGCTGAGACTGTGGTCAGACAACAGCACAGCAGTCCAAGGGCAGCAATTTGGGTCCTGACAGAATCAGATGCTAGGAGAGATGTGAGGAATCACAGCTTTTGATGCCTATAAAAAAAGGGCAGAAATTCTGGAGAAAAGGGAAGAAAGTTCAACTTCGTAGTCCCAGAGAGCAACACCTCTACCATTCTGTGAAGAGGGGGAAGAACAGGATGTCTGAGAGAGGAAGAGCGAAGGGACTAAGAGTTCAGGCTCAGAGGCCAAAGCTGGTCTGAATCCACCATTTCCTGGTTTTGTGACTAAGCTTTAATTTCCCTTCCTATGAAAATGGGAATTATATTACCACTCCCTGGTCTGCTAAGAGGATTAAATTAGATTAAGTATGTATGTGCCTGTGCCAAAGACTAAGTCCCCACTCGGTGGTGGCTATCACCATCACTGCTGGGTGTTAAGTTCCCTTGGCAGGATTCCCGATCTTTTGCTTGCTTTGGGCAACCCCTGGAAGGTTTTATTTTTAGTGGCGCCCCTTGCCTAGAACCAATGTGATCAGTACAGCAATTACCTGTGCCCCTTTCAATGAGGGCCATGTAGTAGAGATTGCTATCCTCAGCTAGTCCCGCCTCCACGATGTCTTTGGTGAAATGCAGCTCCTGAAAGTCACCAAAGGCAGGGAGTTAATCCTGGCTGTGCTAGTCAAATCCACTATTCTTCAGGTGAAGGGCAGGAGTTCACAAAGTAACATGGGCCTGCAGTCCCCAGGGCGGCAAAGAGGACCTGTCACTCCTCCACCTACCATGTAATCCTCATGGGCAATTGTCACCCACTTCACCAGGCGAGAGACAACTTTTGCAGGGAAGAGGTACTGGCAATCACTGGTAACTGGCACAATGCCATGTTCTAAAAGAGAGCAAGACAGGTGGGGTCACAGGTAGAAACCAGGTGCCACAGCTGGGTAACTATATACTCCTGGGGCTCTCTGAAGGGCTCAGATGGCCCTGCCAGCTGTCCGGTACACCTGGCTCACAGCAGGTAGCCAGGTCAACGTGTGCCAGGAAGGAAGTCACACCAACCTGACCTTCACCGAGAGTGATGTGCACATGGCTGGACCAGCATCCACCCACAGTGCTTCATCCTTAATGCAAATGATGGTCCGTGAAACAAAACTCCCTGCAGCCAGAGTGAGTGGCAGTGTCTTTGCAGCAGTGACTGTTAATTAGATCAAATAGCCGTGAGGTCTGTGTTTTCATTGCTGACCTTGACAAAGTAAACCAAAGTACTCTCTGTCAGTTCCTCTACCAAGGGAGAAGCGCTGGAGAACTGCTCCAGGGTATATGCCTGCTGGCGTTTCAATAGGCAAATAGCTAACACAGTAAATGCTGTCCAGGAAGACAACCATCTAACCTTGGAACAAAATACCCTCAGCGTGCTCAGGGAGCGTGGCATGTGAGAAAGCTGGGCTGGCCTGGAGAGATCAGTGACCACTGGCCCAGGCACTGGAGTCTCAGATGCATCCTGGAAACCCAATGCCTTTCCTAACAGGGACTCTTGTAGACCAGAAAGATCTTAACTCCAATCACCCTGCCAGTGCCTTGTACATGGTAAGTACTCGACAGCTATTCACTGAAGGAATACATTGAAAGTGGCCCCCCGTCCTTAGGGCAGTGGCTCATCAGAATCAGCTGGCAGATACACAAGAAAGCAGGGGCCCCTCATTCTGGAGAATTTCAGTTCAGTGGGTCTTGGGGTTAGGGTTGAAGGGGTGGATCCCTAGGCAGCTGTATTTCAAATAAGCTGAGTGTGCTCTCCACAAAGGCAGAGGCTCTGTTCCTTGTTCTTCCCCCAGCACCATTCAGAGAGCAAGAATTAGACCCCTATTACCCTCCTGTTGAAAACACATCAAAATCTGGGATGCAGTGACCTAGGTTGAGCCACCCATGACCATCCCCTAGCCCGGAAGGCTCTAGGTGTCCTCTCTGAGAGTGGGGCCAGCCCTGATGGCCCTAGGGAGAGTTGGACTTCTGCTTAGATGCAACTGTAGGTCTCTGGTGACCTTCCCCAACCCCTCTATTCTGTAAGGGCTGGGAATCAGCCTTCTCTGATTTGTCATCAGGCTTCAAGAGCTCTGAATGCCAGGCTAAGTTATTCATTTCTCTGTGTTCTCCCAGCGGCTCCTAAACCACAGCCCACACACGAGCTTACCCAGGGATGCAAACTGCTTATGGAGGGCCAGGCGGGACTGCAATCTGGTCTTCAGCAGTTTCATGGTGGTCTCCATGTGGCTAGCACTAAGCGAGTGGTCAGCGATCACTGTGTGCTGTGAACGACAGTGAGTGGCACACACTGGTGAGTGCAGCCTCTCCGCTCCTCCAGGCACTGCCTTGCTCCTAGGATTTGCTGGCCTGTGGCAGCCTAGTCCACTCATGCCCTGAGAGAAGCACTTTTTGGGACAGGCTGGATGCAGAGTCTCAGCAGAAACAATATAAGTCGTGTGTTCTCAAGAGGCTGTGGTCAGCTCCTGAGAAGAGGAAAGCTTCACCTAAGGGGCTGGATTCCCAGGGGTTCTATTTATCTATCATTTGTTTATTTATCTATCTATTATATGATAGATATCTATCATATAATATAGATTACCTATCACTTATCTATATAGATAAATAGAATCTATATAGATTCTATTTATCTATATACAATATAGATTTTATTTATCTATCTATAATGACAGATATCATTATCTATTATTCGTACAAGGATTTTTTGGCATTCTTGTACACAAGACTGAGGGCAGCAGAGCTCAAAGTCATGCTGTACTCAGAGCAAGCATCCATGTTAGTTTGATGTGGAGGGTTATAGGTTCAGGAAAAAGGCCCAATGCACCTAAATACTTGCAGGCCTCGGATGTTTTAGTGATGGGGTCTCCTGCAAACCCAAGTTCTCCCGAGCTGGTAGATGACAGGTCAGCCCAAGTAAAGCAGAATGCTAGTTCAAAGCCCCAGAAGGACGTTGCAGCCCTCTCTGAGTTATGTACACAAGGAGAAGAAGCAGAGCCCCTCAGCCAAGGAGACCTGACCAGTAAGTGAACATACCTGTGGCTGCTCTTTGGGAAAGTGGAGGCCACCTAGCTTCTGTACCCACAAATAGGGGTGACCCAGGTCAAGTACATAGTCTCTCAAAGTCAGGATGCTGCAGAAGTGGACACAGGATGACATGGTTTGTAAGTCATTTCTACTGTGGTTCCAGGATACAGCCTTTCTCCCATCCTCCCATCTCCCAGAACCAGGCTTGTCCCATAGGCTCAGCCATGCTCACAGCCCATGCCATCAAGGCTCTTGACTTCTTCGTTCCCTACTATGAATTTCATCATTCCCATTTTCTCTTTTTCCCTTTGCAGCACTTAACTCATACAAATCTCAAGTGAAAAGTTATTCATTGGTCTACCGATTTTTTAAATATTTAAAACAGGTTTTAATCACATGTTCTTATCATATTCACTGAATTCTGATCCTCCTGCAACATCATGATTTCCCTATTTTGCCTTGTAAATGGAAAAGAACACACGTTTCCTCCTCTCAGCAGGAAATGGCCTCCTCTGGGTCTCCAAGGTAGAGCCGCAAAAGAAACTCAGAAACAGAGCGGTTGGGAGAGGAAGAAACCCTGCTGACTCACCCAACTTTATCAAACTGATACTGATTGGCTGGATTCGGAGTCTTCTTTCCATGATCCCCAGGATACAAACAGTTTAGGACTGAGTCAGGAGAGAGCAAGTCACTGGAAAAGGGAGAAGAGAAAAGGTGGTGAGAATGCTGGTCAATCTCTGGCACCAAGGTAGGCCTTGGGCATTTGGGGAATGGTAATGCCACCCCATGGATGTTCAAATGCCACCCCTTACTGAATGCTTCTTGTGGACCAGACTCTATTTATGCTTAAGGCCATTGAATTCTCACCACCCTATGAGGTAGGGAATATCATCATCTCTATTTTACAGAGGAGGGTCTCAGGGCTCTTAAAGATGTGGCCTGCCTAAGATCACACTGCTAGGAAGTACTAGAGCTGGGATTTGCACTGTCTTGTTTAAATATTTTTTTTTTCCCCCACACCAAAACAGCATTTTATTCTGTAAATTGACCCATTATTACTCCCATGTTATGGTTGTATCATCTGTCAAGTATACAAGGTGAAGAAAAAATTTTCAGTTAAATGGGGGGTTGCAGCGGGAAAATAGATTTCTTAAACTCCATATACAGGGTTTAAATTCAAAACTGCTGGGTCCCAAGTTCTTCTTTGAACTCTAGGGCTGCCAATATCATGTGCAGCACACTACAGCTATACTATTTGATTAGCTTATTAATTCTGCATAAATCGGATCAATCATTGTGTCAACCTGTAACAGACTGTGCACTTTAACTGAACATGGCAAAATATTCACTTTTGAACTTTACATCATCATTTGATGTCAAACAATGAAGCAAACCCCAACAGTATATACAAAAACAGCTTTGCATTTACAAAAGATTGTTTCCCATACTGATTAATCCAGGCAGCTAACTCATTGGTTTATGCAACTTTATTGAAGAAAAATAAATCAATTACTAGCAGAGCTATTAGTTGATCACTCATCCATTGACAACTTGCATCATTTATTCAGTGCTATATTAAACAGTGTATTGGAAGATAGATTAACTAATAGCTCCAAGCTTCCTAACAATTTAAATGAAAATTACAAAATGTTTGAGACCCTATTTTGGAATACAAAGGGTGTTTGACTTCCAATTTCCATTCTCTGTAGAACAAGAACAGGTCATCCCTTTATTGACATGCATAAAATACATCACATTTTCTGTTCTGCTGATGCCATAAATTCAATACCAATTCTCCAGCCACATCAGTTATGAGCATAAAGTATATCATGTAACCTCAAATTTCTAACAGTGGAAGGTTTAAACAAGAATGGATGCTGCTATAGAGCAATGCTGTTTCCTTTGATGTGACAACTGAACATCCATCTCCCTCCCCCTCAGATGACTTCTTCAGCATGTTAGAGCAGTGAGGAATGGTTTTAGTCTCATAACCAAGTTAGAATGAAGACATTGGCCACATAATACACATGCTCCATGTTTTAAAAAATTCTGAATCTTGGGCAACTGTTCTCTTGTAACTACTTTCAGTTTCTAAAAGCAGTTATTGTCCAAAGCTGGAAGAACTTAAGTCTTCTCAGATGAGCATGTGAATGAATGGAGGGAGGTAAACAAAAAATAAAATTAAAAAAGATGAGTTCTGATAGGGGAGCAGCCGGATAAGAAAATCAAAAAAGGAACAGTAATTTAAAGTTTATTCCAGCTATAATGCAGGTTATTCTGACTTTAAGGTAGCATCACATGGCATACTTCTGAGTCCATTCCCGAGATATTCTGTTGTACTTATCTCTGTCTGTTTTATAGATCCGTGCAATCTCTGGCACTAGGGGGTCATCTGGGTTCGGATCACATAGCAGTGAACAAATGGATAAAAGAACTTTAGAAATAGTTAAAGCAGGAGACCACTGTGATCTTAGAATATCGAGACAAATGCTGCCATTACTGTTAATATTTGGATGATAAATTCTTGTTGTAAATGCAACCTTAGGTGGTTTGAAGGGGTAGTCTGTAGGAAAATGAATTGTCAAAAAGAATACACCGCCTTGATATGGGCTGTCATTAGGTCCCATAATTGTGGCTTGCCAATGAAACATATCATCCCCAACTGGACCTGCAGAACATTGTGCTGGGGGGTCACGGGCCAAATCACTAAGTTCCTTATTAATCCGTTTCAGCGCCATAGTCTGTGCTTTTCAACTGGCTCCGCACTATCTTGGTGTGCGCTCAAAGGTCCGGCCAAAACTCTTGATTATCAGGGTGGCAGGGAAGGAGTGTATCTTCGTCTCACACCGGTTCTGCCAGACACAGGCGCAGAGGGGCCGGGGTCTCCCTCAAGCTGCGGCCTCGGCCTCCTCCCCGCGAGGCAGCTGGTGCCTCCCCGGCCCTACGGGGCTCACGCGCACAACCTAAATATTTTTAAACCAATCCCTTCAAGAGTTATACAGTGGCCAGAGCTTTATCACAAGGAGTACAACCCAGTGACACAAGCAACAGAAATAATCATGATTCTCACAGAAGCAGAATATACTCCTTTCTACCTCAGAGAGAACAAGTGTGCTGCTTTATTTGCTGCGTCCAGCTTTCTTTGACCAAACTGCATGCTAATCACATAAAAATGTATACTCCACTTTATACTCCCTCCAAAAAGAGATTATCACATGTCCCTGAGACAAGGTGACCTAACAGAGGGAGACAGTGACACCACTGCCAGCTAGCTGGGATACTTAGGGCACAGTCTGTAATTAAACATGACAGGCAGAAATGAGATGGACCCGCTCTGGTGCAGAGGATAATGTATTAATTTTATCACAAAGGAAGACAAGGCCCATTCTTTCTCTGAACCAACAGGGGATACACTTTTTCATCTTTCCAAGGGTAGCAGCAGGAGCAGCTCAGGCCAGACATAGGGTGCCCTGACCCAAGCACGCATTCAGGAACTGCACACCAGGATGCTAGTGACTTCTGCCTCTTCCCTATTCTGTCTTACCCAGAGTCTCCCTCTGCCCTAAAGGTCTCTGCCCACTTCACTGCCTTACATAGAGATCTGGCTAGAAAACAAAAATTTCCAGACTTTTCGTGTTCAATAACTCTTTTAGGTAGAAAGAATTAACCAAAATAAAATTGCACATGATAAAGTTTTTTAATTGACAAAACCTCATAGAAGAATGAAATTGCCTTGACAAAATTTAGATCTGCAATATGCAGCTCAGGAAAAATTAATTTGGTAGAAGTAATGGCCATAAACGGGAAGACTTTACATAGTCATAAAAATATTATACAAACAGAAAACTGTTCAGTGCATTAATTTTTTGTTATAAAATTTTAATGGAAAAGAAGGGATTTTAAAAACTTGGTAAAATAAAATGATTAAAACAACTTAATGAAAAACTGATTGATGAATTAAACTGACTATGGAAATCATGCTAGAAAATAATTTCTCAAGGAAAATTTAGCAATGTTGGTATAATTATGTTCAAAATGTTTTATTAAAAGCGTTAGTCCCTCAGTGAATTAATAGATCTAGGCATCAGTCATCAACGGTTGCTAACATCACTAGAATAGAGCAGTCCTGTGCTTCCTGTTAGAAGTATCCAATAACAGCTATGACAGTCTTGCCTCTCACCTCCCCCACCTAAAATCAAAATAGAAACTGATTAAACTTTTAAATCTAACCAATTTACAGGTAATACAAGAGGAAAGAAGAGCGTATTAAATTGTACCCCAGGGATACAATCATCAAAATCCACATATGGGGAACTCTATGGAGCAGACAATCCCCTTTCTCAACAAATAAGTGGGAAGGACAAAAACAACGGTGAGAACATTGAGATGAAAGGAAACCTGGGAAAGGCTTCACCCAAGAGCAATGTATGGACCTTACAGAGATACAGATTCAAAACACAAACTGTAAAATCAAAGCAATAAAAAACATTGGTAAGAAAATCAAGAAAATTTGAACCCTGATAGGATATTAGATAATATTAAGGAATTGCTATATTGCAATTATATGGGGGGGGGAAGTATCCTTATGCTTAGAAGAGTGGTTATCAGGCTGGGGTCTCCACAGAGTCAAAGCAGCCTGTACTTGTACTTCAGACACCCCCTGAAGATCTAATCCTGGTTTCACAGGATGGTTCCTTTAATGTCTCTTCTCTCTTTGGGACCAGGGTCCACCTGGCGATGGCAAACAATATAATACACTGGTTACAGAGATCTAGCCAACTCTGAATAAACATTCTTCACTGGCTACCTATGACCTTGTGGGAACCCCCCCCCCCTTGCCCCCGCCCGAACTCCACAGAGCCTGAATTTCTTCATCTGTAAATTGGGGACAATTAAGATCTAACTTGTGGAGTTACTGCAAGAGGTAAACGAATTGATGATGATAAACACACCAGTCATTTACAGAGTGTTTCATCTGTGCTAAGCACTTGGCTGGACTCTTTACCAACCCCTGTGTGGGACACTACAATGAAAAGCCACAGAGAAACCACTCAGAGGCCAGGTGACTTCCTAAAGGTACACATACAGCAGTGAGGGGCAGAACTAGGATTTGGCTGAGCTTTAACTGTGAGCCCCAGCTAGTAAACAGCCTGCAGTACCTCCTCCATTGTTGCCCATAAGTTTAGTGAGGAGCTGGGGTTAAGAATGCAATCAAGGCCAGCCTGGAGGACTGTTATTAGTAGGTCAAGCAGATGAGAAGTGAGCAGACAGAATGCTCCTGAGAAGTTCTACCATGACCAGGGCTTCCAGGGACTTGGCAACTGCTCACCGGACGGAGAACCCTGGCTGAGCAAGGGCTCAGGAGCTCTCTGGGAGCTCTCAAGAAAGCCCTGGGCTCCCTCTGCTGGGGTCAGGTGGGAACAGGGTCAATTTCATCCAAGGTGCCCTTGGGAGGTCTAACAACACCCTGAAGGGACTCAGACTGTGGCTGAAGATGAGGCAGGTTCTAAGTGCAGGGTCTAAAACCTAGGGGGTGCCCCACCATCAGGCAGCCATGGGAAGAACCCTGCCCCACCAGTATTTCTGTAGTTGACATTAGAGCTCAGCAGGACAAGGTGGGTGTGGTGTCAGGGGTGGTGCTCATATAAGCAGACGCTATTTCATCCCCAGACCCTCTCAGCCCTCCCTGCTTTCCACCCCTGGCTGCAACAAGACTGTCATGGTCAGGGGTCTCTGGGGATGCTCAACCCATAGCTGTCATCACTATACCTCTGTCCTCTCCTCAAATCCTAGACAGCAACCCATCACTGTCCCTCCTTCCACCTCCGGGTAAGGACAGCCTGGGATTGAACTGCATGTTAACTAAAAATCCCAGCACCCTGGGATAGAAAGAGAAATGAAAAGAGCAGACTAAATTTGTCAACCTGATAAGGTCTGCCAAATCTCTCTGGCACTCTTTTCACTGGTTATGAAAAGCTGGCACTCTGTTCCGCCTACTCAATTTGCAAATACTCCAGAGCCACTCTTGTCATCTGCTGTGTAGTAACTGGACTTCACAAATTAAAGTCAGCGAGTGTTTTCTGAACACCAATTGGTGGTGTGCCAGGACTTCTAGGCAAGGGACATGGCACAGAAGTCAGCATAGCCGTGAACCTCTGTGAAGCCAGGTGAATGAGGAAACGAGAGCAGCCCAACACCACGGCTCTCATCCCAGGCCCCGCTCCCATGCCCACCCCTAACCCCCACCCCAAATACCCTGCACTGATGGGTGTAATCAGCTCTGTGGCAGTTGTCACTTTGGCTTGTACTGTCATGATGTTGAGATTCATAAGGTAGTAGAAGGTCAGGTGAAGCACACTGTCATCTGGAGGGGGGAGGGGAAGAGATGGTAATGTATAAGTAAAACACTTAGAGCCGAGTCAAGGATACTGTAGAAAATAAATTCAGAGGCTTTGTAAAAACTGAATAGCAATATAATGTTGAGGAAAAAAAGCAAAGAGTGCCCACAAATTCTTTGATATATCTTCCTCCAAGAGGTACAGCTGAATTCTCCTCTCCTTGAGTATGGGCTGGACTTAGTGAGCTGCTTCTAGCAAATACAGAATGGAAAGGGAAAAGTGGCAGCTTTTTAGTAGAGGAATCTGGCAGCTACCATGTTAACCAAGTGATCAAGGTTAACGTGACTAGTAACAAGACATTCTGTTATCATGTGCTTGGTAGGACGCACAGAGGACAACTGTGGTCTTCCTTCCCCAGATCTATAACCTCAGTTTAATCATGAAAAAACAAGAGACAAGCACAAATTGAGACACAGTCTATAAGTGTCAAGAGCATGACAGATAAAGAAAGACTGAGGAGCTGTCACTGATAGGAAGAGACCAAGGAGCATGACAACTAAATGCAATGTGGGATCCTAAACTGGGTCCTGGTATCGAAAAAGGGCATTGCTGCAAAAACTGGGGAAATGTGAGTAACTTCTGTAGTTTCATTAACAGTACTGTATTAACGAAGTTAATAATGACTTTGATAACTGTACTCCAGCTAAGTAAGATATGAACATTAGGGGAAGGTAGGTGAAGAGTATATGGAAACGTTCTGTATCATCTCTGTAACTTTTCTGTAAGTCTAAAACCATCTCAAAATGAAAAGTAATTTTTAAAAACAGACCAAGAGATAACCAACCTGCAGAGGATGTTTCCACTTAGGTAAAAAGTAAAGTGGGAAGGGGCTAAACATCCACTTACTTAAAAGCTTCTAAATGTATAGACTATTCCTAGAAAAGACATAAGAAACCTGTAACAATGACTGTTGTTGGGGGTAAGACGGAAGACCGGGAGTCTTTACTCTGCGAGTTTGGGATGCGAGGGAAGACCAAATTAACTCTGTACTGCCCAAATGCTTTATCACATCTATTCTTTCTGTTAAACCCAGTTTCAAAGCATACATATATTCTCTGCAGACTACAAACCTCTACCTACATTTATTAACGGAAACATCTTAGTCATATGGCTCAAAATCTGCCTACTCTTGCAACTTGTTCTGTGTACTTCAAGTGTCAAATTCAGAAAGAGGTATTTTACTGAGCTTTCCCTATGTGCCTGGAGTTTTCTTGTTATTGGTACTGTCCAGAAAAACAAAAACAACAACCCTATGTAAAGCAATGAGGAGAACTAGAGAATATCTGAAACTGGAATCCTTTCCTGGACCAAGAGGCCTCTGGCTTGCCTGACCGTCTGCACTGGCAGCTGGCTGAGCTCTCAGGCGCCACGGGAATCCCCAGAGTAAAGTGAAGGCTGGGTTTGCTGCAGCCAGACCTTTGCACTTCAGGCTGAGCATGACAGACAGCGGGTGCCTCTTCAGCATCTCTTTGCGCTTGTCATCCAGCTGAACTCCCAGGGTGGGTCGCCGGCGTTTCTGGACAAAAGGAAAAGAGCTTAGCCAATGAGCATGGGTTATGTGAATCTCCCTTCCTCCTCCCAGCCACCAGGACCTGAGCCCTGCCCCCTAGGAATTCCTACTTCAGATATCCAGGTGCCAGGCTCCTAGAAACCTTTTCTTTCAAACCTCTTTGTTCGGCTTCCTAGAAAGGATGGCACCTGCCAACAAGCAGACCCCAGTACAACTGCTTGGCGCCCCCACAAGAGGAAATGATTCTCACCGTGGTCTGCTCCTCCTCAGCATCCGAGTCGCTCTCATCATCTGCAGCCACAGAGAGAAAGCATTTAAAGCCAAAGGCCTCCAAAGTGCCCACCTCAACCCAAGGGGCTTAAAAGGACTTAGATACTTAGCTTCCTGCAAAGGGTTTCTTTAGAATAAATAAGAAATTCATTCATTGCTTCCTATTCAATATAGAAAAAAGGATGATACAAAAGAAGAAAATAAGAATGACCTATAACCTAACCATCACCCCTGTTTCTTAAAGAACTTTTTTTTTTTTGGGTGCATGGAATGGGAATCACACCTGAGTCTCCTGCATGGCAGGCAACCATTCCGCCACTGGACCAGCTGGGCACCCTTCTTAAAGTTTTTTTTCTAAATATTTTTATTGAGAAATAGCCACACACATGTACAGTCTAACCACATCATACAATCAATGGCTCATGATATCATCACATAGTTGTGTATTCTTCAACATGAACATTCTGAGAACATTTGCATCACTTCAGAAAAAGAAATAAAAAGAAAAAAAAAAAAGAACTCATACATCCTATACCCCATACCCCTACCTCTCATTGACCCACAATATTTCAATCTACCCAATTTTTACCCTTTTTCTCCCCCTAATATTTATTTTTTATCCTTATTTTTATTATTATTATTTTACTCATCTGTCCCTACCTTGGATAAAAGGAGCATCAGATACAAGGTTTTCACAATCACAGTCCCTACCTTGGATAAAAGGAGCATCAGATACAAGGTTTTCACAATCACAGTCATATTGTAAAAGCTATGCAGTTATACAGTCTTCTTTAAGAACTAAGGCTGCTTACTGGAACACAGTTCAAGAGTTTCCAGTACTTTCCTCTAGTCACTCTAATACACCATAAACCAAAAAGGGGTATCTGTATATCTATATAATGCATAAGAATAACCTTCAGGATAACCTTACAACTGGTTGAAATCTTTCAGTCACTGAAACTTTATTTTTCTCATTTCTCTCTCCCTTGTTTTGGTCAAGAAGGCTTTCTCATTCCAGTGATGCCAGGTCCCAGCCCATCCCCAGGAGTCAGGTCCCACGTTGCCAGGGAAATTTACACCCCTGAGAGTCATGTTCCATGTAGGGGGAAGGGCAGTGAATTCACCTGGCGAGTTGGTTTATAGAGAGAGGCCACATCTGAGTGACAAAAGAGGTTCTTCAGGGGTGACTCTTATGCATAATTATCAGCAGGCTTAGCCTCTCCTTTTCAGGAATAAACTTCATAGGGGTGAGCCCCAATATTGAGGGCTCAGCCTATTGAACTAGGGTGCCAATGCCTGTGAGAATATCAGGAATTCCCGAAATGGGGAAGTTTAATATTTCCTCCCTTCTCCCTAGTCCCAAAAGGGACTTTGCAAATACTTTTTTTATTTTCTGCCCAAATTACTCTAGAATATATCAGGGCATCACACTAACCTGTACAAACCAGCAAGATCTCACACCCTCTTCAAGATTACGTATGATTATGGTGTTCAAGTAAACTGACCACATAAGTTAAATCAGATGAATATTTTTATATTTGTACATTTAATCATCATTCTTGTCTACTCTAGGCATTCCTAAATTATACCGTCTCAGTCTTTGTCTTCTATCTTTCCTTCTGGTTTCATACGTGCCCCCAGCCCTTCTCCCTCAACCATACCCACATTTGGCTACATTCACTGTACTTATATTATTGTGCTACCATAAGGTAGTTATTGTGCTATCCATTTCTGAATTTGTACAATCATTTCTGTTGCACAATCTGTATTCCTTCAGCACCAAACACCCAGTGTTGATCCTCTTTCTATCTCCTGATAGCCTGTGTTCTTAACTTTAACTCTCAGAGTTCACTCATTAATACTAGTTCATTTTAGTGTAGCCATACAGTATCGCCCTTTTGTTTCTGGTTAATTTCACTTAGCATAATGTCCTCAAGGTCCATCCACGTCGTTATATGCTTTATGACTTTATTCTATCTTAACGGCTGCATAGTATTACAGCGTATGTATATATCACAGCTTGTTATAGCCACTCATCTGTTGATGGACATACGGGCTGTTTCCATCTCTTGGCAATTGTAAATAATGCTGCTATAAACATAGGTGTGCAAATGTCTGCTTGTGTCTTAAAGGACTTTTTCAGGTTGTTTCCATAGTCTACAAGCCCCTCCAGTGGTGGTGGTAGCAGTAATAATAGGAATATAAATAACAATAGTGATAATATTAGCAGCTTACCTAATTTGAAGGGTTGCTATGTGCTGAGGGCTTCACATTCATGACCTCATTTAATCATCTTAATAAATCTACATGAGGCGGTACTATTCTTCTTTTACAGATGAGTAAAACTGAGGCTCAAAAATGTTAAATACTTTTCCCAGCATTACTGAGCTACTAAGTGGCAGGCTGCTATCCAATGGTGGTGTTTTGTGACTCCAGGAACAGATCTCTTCCATGTCCATACCAGAGCATTAAGACATTAAAGTCAAGCTTTCTGCTACAAAGAACCAGAATGGTGAATTTTTCAAAGGACTTTTGGGGGAGGTGACCCAACTACCACATTACCTTGGGAGTCTTCAGGAGGCTTGAACAGAGCCTTGGCTTCATCCACACTGCCGTCAATTGCCACATACAACGTCTTATCTGGGGGCAAGAAAACGCTTCGTAGGGAAGCTGCTGAAGGAAGGAGCTACATAAGCAGGCCAGCCAGCTCTGGAACTGGATTTCTACTGCTTCTGCCTCAGCTTTTCACTGACTAGCTATGGGAGGGCAAAAGCCCTTGCTCCAGATAAGGAGGGAAAAGGTGGGAAACCTGTCTCTCCAACAGATGCTGAGAACAAAAAACATAAAGTACATATTCCCGGACAGGCATCACCTGGGACTCGCTGTGAACATCTCTTTTCAGGTTTACACCAAGGTGCAGAAATTCAAGCCCAGGGCCTCAAGTCACAAGACCTCTTCTAATTTCTTAAAGGGTCTCATCCAGAAGCCCATGGTTCTGCTGACATCCCAGAAACAAGGCTGAAAATGTGCTTATTCTCTGCTCTGTACTCTGCCAAGCATATGGCCTGGCATCTTTACATACAGCTGGGAGGTAACAGGACAATGCGTGGGAACTTAGATCTGTGGGACAGTCCTACGTCTGAGTCCCTGTCCCACCACTTCCCCCACGGGACCTGGAAAAGTTATTTTTATTGTTCTCAGTCTTGTTTCCACAACTATAAAATGGGGTCTTGACAAGGGTATCTGCCCTTTTAGGTAGTAACGACCGAATGAGCTGATGTTTATCATTTTAATTATAAAATTGTAAGAAAAATTGATTTTTAATCTTCACAACCTTCTAGGGTTATTATTATAGTTATTTACAGATGAAAAAAATCAAGGCTCAGAGAAGTTAGGTACCCTAGCCAGGAAGCAGATAAGCTGGGATTCATGACCAGGTCTCTTCAATTGGGCCCATCTGCTCAAGCACTAAACTAACTGCCTGTCTCTGAGCCAGGACTGACACGTCAATGAGTGATGGCTTGGGCCTGTCTTTATGGAACTCTATAGCTACAGACTGGCCACCTCCTCTTCCTGCTCTAGCTGTAAAGACACATAGTCACAGGAGACCAAAATGGTTTGCTCAACCTCACTGAGGAGGGATGGCAAACTTCTCCCAAGAGGCAGCCGTTGAGATTATATCCCCAGGCAGCTGATCACTGCCCTATTTCTTATAACCCAATATAAATGCTCACACCCAACCCCAAACAAGCTAGCTGCTCCCATCAGACCCTGGCAAATGCCATGCTTCTCTTTAGCGTCTGAAATTCAACAATAAAATCAGAATGGAAACAGGATGGATTTTAGACTCAAATGAAAAGAAAATTACTCACCCTGCCTAGGGGGCTGGGAGGAGGATTTCATGTGAGCTGTGATGGAAACAGGAAGAGAACAAAGGGGAGGAAAAGGACCAGAGGGACCAAAAAAATACAGAAGAGAGATAGTAATGCGTTGGTGTGCACGGCTGGGAGGAAAGGCATGCACCGGAGCAATGTATGTCTGTCGTGGTGGGTGGAATGGGAGTGGGGAAGAAAAGTTTACATGCTTGGTGAAAGCTGCATTAGGGAAAAAGGCAGGTCTCCATACACTTCTCAAAACCCTAGTGGAATCACAGGGGCCCTTAAGCTTAATGAGGATATATCCTCTAAATTAGCAATCGACTTTAAAGACATGCAGTCTGACCTGGGAAGTGTCAACACCCTGGGTGAGCTGGCTAGGACCTGTGTCACCAAACTCGTCTCTGCAGCTGAGCATGGTGGCCAGTTGGAAACCAGAACCAGCTGCCTTGGCTATGTACCCAACAGCCATCCAGCCAGGCTCAGGAACGAGTCAAAGCCATCCACTACGAAATGCCCTTCGGGTTAGCTTAGCCTCAGGCCAGCTGGTCAAAGGAGCCGTGCTGGAGAGTGCAGTAAGGAGGCAATATCTGTCACCTGAGGGCTCTGAGCGTGGCAGGGAGCTTTGCCCAACGGGCTGGCCTTCCAAATGACTTAGAT
Source organism: Tamandua tetradactyla (assembly GCF_023851605.1). Taxonomy (NCBI): domain Eukaryota; kingdom Metazoa; phylum Chordata; class Mammalia; order Pilosa; family Myrmecophagidae; genus Tamandua; species Tamandua tetradactyla. Next base: position 33,512,592 of record NC_135331.1, on the reverse strand, counting down.
GGGCTCCTGTTGCTGCTCCCACAGCTCCTCTTCCTCGTCCAGCCCCTATACTCACCACAGGCCTGCCCATATGCAGTGGCCTGGACAAAAAGGACATAAAGCGGAGGTGGCAGGTGTCTGGCTGTCTCATACTGCTTGTGAGCCTGGTCGAATGGCATGAACAGATACTCTTGCACCGGGAGGGAAGCCTGCATGCAACAAAAGAAGGATTTTTGTTTTTCCTTTTTTAGGTAGTCTACAATATGTGACTGCTCAATTACTATATTCAGTTTTTTATTTATGGAAGTGATAGGAATTAATAGGTAGAGAAAAACCAGTACAAAAAAATCAGTTATCTTTCTTTATACTGGAACAGAGTTTAGAAAGTGAAATAACAAAAAGACACCATTTCCAGAAGCATCAGGAAAACATCAAATATTTACAAATAAAGAAACGAAAGGCATGTAAACCTCTACACAAAGACCTGAAAAATCAACGATCAAAATAAATAGAGATATAGGCCACATTAATGGCCTGGAAGATTCCATACTGTCAAGATGTCAATTTTCCCCAAATTTATCTATAAATTCAATGCACTTCAATCAAAATCCTAGCAGGTGGAAACAGATAAGCTGATTCTATAATTGGTATGTAAATGCAAAGGGGCTAGAGTAACCAAGACCACCCTGAAGAACAAAGCTGAAGGACTACACCACTGAGCATTGAGCCTTCTGATAAACCTACATAAATAAGATAGCATGGTACTGGCACAACGAGAGACAAGTAGATCACAAACAGATCCACACACGCCTGAGAGTGGCACTGCAGAACAATGGGGCAAAAGAATGGTCTTTTTAATTAAATGGGTCAGCTGACTACCAAATGAAAAAAAAAAAAGAATCTTGATCCTTACCTCACACCATATACAAAAATCACTTCCATGTAGACTATAGATCTAACTATGAAAGGTAAAAAAGTTTATTTAAGAAAAAAAAAAGGGAGACTATCTTCATGACCTTGGGACAGAGAAAGATTTCTTACATGGGGCACAGAAAGAACTAACTATAAGGGAAAAGACTGATAACTGGACCACAATAAAATTAAAGGTATCCAGTCACCAAAAGATACATTATAAAAGTGAAAAAAGTAAGTCACAGAATAGGAAAAGATACATGCAAAAGACTCATCTCAGAATAAAGAACTCAGGTGACCCAGCAAAAAAAAAAATGGGCAAGAGACTTGTAAAAGACCTTCACAGATGAGTTTATCCAAAAGGTAAATAAGCACACAAAAGGCGCTGGGTTTGACATCATCGGTCCCCAGAGAAATGAAAATTAAAACCATAATGTGATACTTTCCCAAATGGCTAAAATTGAGAATGATGATGACGTGTGTTGACAAGGTGATGGAACAAATGGAACTCTCATATACTGCTAGTGGGAGTGAAAATTAGTACAATCATTTTAGAAAACTGTGTGTGTATTTAACAAAGCTAAATATATGTATACTCTATGACCTAGCAATTTCATTCTCGGGTATGCACCCAACAGAAATGTGTATGATATGCACCAAAGGACACAAATAAGAATGTTGATAGTAGCATTATTAATAGCCCCAAAATAGGAACAATACAAATCAAACACTAAACCGCCACAAAACTAAACGAATTGATATTCTCAGCAATGTAAATGGATCTTACAAATATGATGTTGAGCAAAAGAAGCTGGACACAAAAGAGTTATGATACGATTGCATTTGTTAAAAAAAAGTTAAAAAATAGGTAAATATAACTTATGATGTCAGAAGTCAAGACAACAGTAAGTGGGGGAGAGGGTGGAGGGTTGGGAATGATGGTAACTGGGAGGGGGTAACTGGGAGAAGGGGGCTTCTGGAGGGTGGTAATGTTTTTTTCTTAATCTAGGTGTTGGCCACAAGGATGTGTTCACTTAGTGAATATTTATTGAGCTGTACGCTTTCCTATATACATTTTATTTCAATAAATTTTTTTTCAAATAATTTAATACACACATATTATTTCAAGATGTGGCCTTCAAGTTTATGAAGTAAAAATCCCAAGTCCCAGTCCCTAAAGGTAAACTGTTAATGGTTTGATATGAACACAGACTTTCCAAGCATATACACGACTCATACATATATATGTATATATATATATATCCATCCGCAAACTTTGTCAATGAAGGCACACGAATGACAACAGCAAGGTCTCTCTAGGTGGTGGAGGCAAACCAAAGAGTGCAGGGCCTCACCTGCATGATGCTGTTGAGCCGAGGCTGAAGGCTGCTCAGGTATTCCTTCTTCACCTCAATCTCTTTGAGGATCTTCTCCTTGTTGGACAAGCTCTCTCGGTACTTCTCTGCCAGCCTGTTGGGGAAGAAGAGAGCACTGCCATCCAATGCTTGCCAGGGATACTGTTTGCTGTCAGGCTCCCACCCAGTAAAAGCAGTTGCGATTAACTGCTAATGTTTATCAAGCACTTACTATGTACTGGGAACTCTGATGAGATCTTTACAAGCACTATCACATTTAATCCTGATAAAAACTGTGGAAGGTAGGGACTTTTATTATCTACAAAGGAGGAAACTAAGGTTCAGGGAGGTAAATTACTTGCCTGAAGTCATCAGCAATCAGTAAGCACAGAGCTGGGTTTTGCTCTGTATAAACTTCTATAGACCACTGTCATGGTTAGGGACAGGTGTCAACTTGGCCAAGTTGTGGTACCTGTTCATCTGATTGGGCAAGTGCTGGCCTGTCTGTTGCAATGAGGACATTTCATAGGATTAGGTCATGAGCACGTCAGCTACATCCACAGCTGATTCCATTTGTAATCAGCCAAAGGGGAGTGTCTTTTGCAATTAGTGATGCTAAATGCAATCATGGGAAGCCTTTTAAGGAGGACTCAGAGGAGACAGGTTCCATTCCTGCTTTGGCTGGTGAGCCTCTCCTGTGGAGTTCATCCAGGCCATCCATCGGAGTCATCGGCTTCGCAGCCTGCCCTGTGGATTTTGGACTCTGCGTTCCTATGGTTACGTGAGACACTTTCATAAATTTTATATTTGCAAGTGTTTCCTGTTGATTCTGTTTCTCTAGAGAACCCTAACTAATACATCTTGATACCGGGAGTGGTTCTTGAGGAACAGAATCTTAAAAATGGGTTTTTATGAATGGTTTTCTACTCTGACTGGACTCAGAGACACTAAGGACTCTGATTCCCGTAATCAGAATGACACTCCCAATCCATGGACTGAGTTGGCAAAGGAGATAGTCAAAATATCATCATTCGATTCTCCTAATGCTTCGCTTGTACGAAGCCAGACTCTAGGGGATAATGTTTTTGACACCTTTACAGAGTTTTGTAGAAATAAGAGTTATAGAGATGTTGGTTGGTTGTTGTTAGATACACTATCTACATTAAAGGGTGAAAGGGATGGGTTCAAGGCTTCAAACAAGAAGCTTAAGCGCCGTCTGAAAGATGTAGAGGTTTCTATGAGTATCCTGAAGGAAAATCTTATTTCCTGTAGCCGTAGACTTGAGATCTCTGAAAATCAGACTCAGAATCTTATTGTTAGAGTAGCAACTTTACAACGTAAACTGAAATCTCAGTCTTGCATGGTGTCTGCCGTTAAAGTGAGGGCACTGATTGGAAAGGAGTGGGACCCTGAAAAATGGGATGGTGACATATGGATTGATAATGATGTTGGGGGTGAGGTTGAAACCCTAGACCATGCTGAGTCTTCTTTAGATAACCCTGTAATAGTCTGCCCTGAGGACATAGCCGCCCCACCTCCAGCCTGCCTTGAGGAATTGGCCACCCAACCTCCTCCTGAAGGGATTAGCCCTAGAGTTATTAATCCTGTTTCACCAGATGAAACTGCAAATGAAAGCCCTGAAGCAAATGGCTTGGAAGATATTTCTAATTCTTTTCATGACCCACCCCCACCACCCCTCATTTCTTCCACACCTATAACTAGACTGAAGTCCCAACAGGCCCCTAAAGGTGAGGTACAAAGTATCACACATGAGGAGGTACATTATACTCCAAAAGAACTGTGTGAGTTTTCCAATTTATATAGACAGAAATCAGGGGAATATGTGTGGCAATGGATTTTAAGAGTGTGGGATAATGGTGGGAGGAATATAAGGCTGGATCAGGCTGAATTTATTGATATGGGCCCACTAAGCAGAGATTCTGCATTCAATGTTATAGCTAGAGCAGTTAGAAAAGGTGTTAACAGCTTGTTTGGGTGGTTGGTTGAAACATGGATCAAAAGGTGGCCAACATTACCTGAGGTTGAAATGCCAGAACTGCCCTGGTATAATGTAGATGAGGGGATCCAGAGGCTTAGAGAGGTTGGGATGTTAGAGTGGATTTATCATGCAAAGCCTGCTCTTACACCCCAGGAATGTCCAGAGGATGCACCTTTTACCAGAACAGTGAGAAATAAGTTTGTGAGACTAGCACCATCATCCCTCAAGGGCTCTGTGTTTGCACTTCTCTGTAGGTTAGATATTACTGTAGGAACTGCTGTCACTGAGCTGGAATCCTTAAACACAATGGGGATGACAGGATCCAGAGTTGGCAGAAGCCAGGTGGCAGCACTTAATCACCAAAGACAGGGTAGACGCAGCTATTATAATAGACAACAAACTCAAAGGAGGCATCAAAATTATATGACACGCAAAGATTTGTGGCATTGGCTAGTAAATCATGGGGTGCCTAGAAATACAATAGAAGGGCAGTCTTCTAAATTCTTGTTGGAGCTGTATAAACAAAAGAGTTCTAGGTCAAGGGAACAGAAGTCTAATCTGAATTACAAAAACACAGAGTCACGGCCCCTTAATCAATTTCCAGACTCGAAACAGTTTACAGACCCTGAGCCCCTTGAATGAAGGGGAGGCCAGGTCCCTTTGGGGGAGAAACCTGTTACACTGCCACAAATTTGTACTGTTAACCTTCCTCTAAGTCTTCCCCAAGGAGACCAACGGCCTTTTACCAGGGTAACTGTGCATTGGGGAAAAGGAAATGATCAGATATTTCGGGGATTATTAGACACTGGTTCAGAAGTGACATTAATTCCAGGGGACCCAAAATGTCACTCTGGACCACCAGTCAGAGTGGGGGCTTATGGAGACCAGGTGATCAATGTAGTTTTAGCTCAGGTCTGTCTCACAGTGGGTCCAGTGGGCCCCCGGACCCATCCTGTAGTTATCTGCCCAGTTCCAGAATGTATAATTGGCATAGACATACTGAGCAACTGGCCTAATCCCCATGTTGGCTCTCTAACTCATGCAGTGAGGGCTATTATGGTGGGAAAGGCCAAGTGGAAGCCACTAGAACTGCCCCTACCAAGCAAAATAGTAAATCAAAAGCAATACCGTATTCCTGGAGGGATTGCAGAGATTACTGCCACTCTTAAGGACTTAAAAGATGCAGGGTGGTGATTCCCACCACATCCCCATTCAACTCTCCTATTTGGCCTGTGCAGAAAACAGATGGGTCTTGGAGAAAGACAGTGGATTATCGTAAACTCAACCAGGTGGTAACTCCAATTGTAGCTGCTGTTCCAGATGTAGTATCATTGCTTGAGCAAATCAATACACCAGGTGGTAACTCAAATTGTAGCTGCTGTTCCAGATGTAGTATCATTGCTTGAGCAAATCAATACATCCCCTGGTACCTGGTATGCAGCTATTGATCTGGCAAATGCTTTTTTCTCAATAGCTATTAGTAAGGACCACCAGAAACAGTTTGCTTTCAGCTGGCAAGGTCAGCAATATACTTTACTGTCCTACCTCAGGGGTATATCAACTCTCCAACCCTATGTCATAATCTTGTTCGCAGAGACCTTGATCATTTCTCCCTCCCACAAGACATCACACTGGTCCATTATATTGATGATATCATGTTGATTGGACCTCGTGAGCAAGAAGTAGCAACTACTCTAGATTTACTGGTAAGGCATTTACATGTCAGAGGATGGGAGATAAATTGAACAAAAATACAGGGGCCTTCCACCTCAGTAAAATTTCTAGGTGTCCAGTGGTGTGGGGCATGTCGAGATATCCCTTCTAAGGTGAAGGATAAATTGCTGCATCTGGCCCCTCCCACAACAAAAAAGAGGCACAATGCCTAGTTGGTCTTTTTGGATTTTGGTGACAACATATTCCTCATTTGGGTGTGCTACTCCGGCCCATTTATCGAGTGACCAGAAAAGCTGCTAATTTTGAGTGGGGACCTGAACAAGAGGAGGCTCTGCGACAGGTCCAGGCTGCTGTGCAAGCTGCTCTGCCACTTGGGCCGTATGATCCAGCAGATCCAATGGTGCTGGAAGTGTCAGTGGCAAATAGAGATGCTGCCTGGAGCCTTTGGCAGGCCCCTATAGGAGAATCACAACGCAGACCCTTAGGATTTTGGAGCAAAGCCTTACCATCTGCTGCAGATAACTACTCTCCTTTTGAGAAACAGCTTTTGGCCTGCTACTGGGCCTTAGTAGAGACTGAACGCTTAACCATGGGCCACCAAGTTACCATGAGACTTGAGTTGCCTATCATGAGTTGGGTGTTGTCTAACCCACCAAGCCATAAAGTTGGGCGTGCACAGCAGCACTCTATTGTAAAGTGGAAATGGTATATACGAGATAGAGCCAGAGCAGGTCCTGAAGGCACAAGTAAGTTACATGAAGAAGTGGCACAAATGCCCATGGTTTCCACTCCTGCTGCCACATTACCTTCTCTTTCCCAGACCAGAGCTATGGCCTCTTGGGGTGTTCCTTACAGTGAATTGACTGAGGAAGAGAAAACTCGGGCCTGGTTTACAGATGGTTCAGCACGATATGCAGGTACCACCCGAAAGTGGACAGCTGCAGCATTACAACCCCTTTCTGGGGTGTCCTTGAAGGACAGTGGTGAGGGGAAATCCTCCCAGTGGGCAGAACTTCGAGCAGTGCACCTGGTTGTTCATTTTGCTTGGAAGGAAAACTGGCCAGAGGTGCGTTTGTATACTGACTCATGGGCTGTTGCTAATGGTTTGGCTGGATGGTCAGGGACTTGGAAAGACCATAATTGGAAAATTAGTGACAAAGAGGTCTGGGGAAGAAGTATATGGATAGACCTTTCTGAGTGGGCTAAAAACATGAAGATATTTGTGTCCCATGTGAATGCACACCAGAGGGTGACTTCAGCAGAGGAAGATTTTAATAATCAAGTGGATAAGATGACCCGTTCTATAGATACCAGCCAGCCTCTTTCCCCAGCAACTCCTGTTATTGCCCAATGGGCTCATGAACAAAGCGGTCATGGTGGTAGGGATGGAGGTTATGCATGGGCTCAGCAACATGGACTTCCACTCACCAAGGCTGACCTGGCTACAGCCACTGCTGAGTGCCCAATCTGCCAGCAGCAGAGACCCACACTCAGCCCCCGATATGGCACCATTCCCCGAGGTGACCAGCCAGCTACATGGTGGTCCATTACATTGGACCACTCCCTTCATGGAAGGGGCAGCGATTTGTTCTAACTGGAATAGACACATACTCTGGATATGGGTTTGCTTTCCCTGCACGCAATGCTTCTGCCAAAACTACTATCCATGGGCTTACAGAATGCCTTATCCATCGTCATGGCATTCCACATAGCATTGCTTCGGATCAAGGAACACACTTCACAGCAAATGAAGTGCGGGAATGGGCACATGCTCATGGAATTCTCTGGTCTTACCATGTTCCCCATCATCCAGAAGCAGCTGGATTGATAGAACAGTGGAATGGCCTTTTGAAAACTCAATTACGGTGCCAACTAGGTGGCAAAAACTTGAAAGGCTGGGGTAATGTTCTCCAGGAAGCTGTGTATGCTCTGAATCAGCGTCCGCTGTATGGTGCTGTTTCTCCCATAGCCAGGATCCATAGGTCCAGGAACCAAGGGGTGGAAATGGGTGTGGTGCCACTCACTATTACTCCTAGTGATCCACTAGGAAAATTTTTGCTTCCTGTCCCTGCTACCCTGAGTTCTGCTGGTCTTCAGGTTTTAGTTCCAAAACGGGGTGTGCTTTCTCCAGGAGAAACAACAGTGATACCACTGAACTGGAAGTTAAGATTGCCACCTGGTCACTTTGGCTACTTATGCCTCTGGATCAACACACCAAGAAGGGGATTACATTATTGTCTGGGGTAATTGACCCTGACTATCAGAAGGAAGTAGGACTGCAACTACATAATGGAGGTAAAGAAGAGTTTTCTTGGAATATAGGAGATCCCCTGGGGCGTCTATTAGTACTACCATGCCCTGTGATTAAAATCAATGGAAAACTGCAACAACACAATCCAGGCAGGACCACTAATGGCTCTGAGACTTCAGGAATGAAGGTTTGGGTCACCCCACCAGGCAAAGAACCACGGCCAACTGAAGTGCTTGCTGAGGGGGAAGGGAACATGGAATGGGTAGTGGAAAAAGGTAGTGATAAATATGAACTTCGATCACGTGATCAGTTACAGAAACGAGGACTGTAATGCTGTTTTTTCATGTTATACTATTTAAGTTGTAAGATATCAAGTTTAAGAATGAATGTTGCCCAAGGATTTGCACCCTATTCTGGAGAGATTTAATGTGCTTCCAGTTATATGCAGGACAGTTGAGTATTGTCAGGTAAAAGAAAAAATGTGTGCTTATTTGTTTTCATTTGGAAATTAAGTATGGTCTAAGGTGATATATATATATATATATATATATATATATATATATGTGCCAAGTTGACAAGGGGTGGACTGTCATGGTTAGGGACAGGTGTCAACTTGGCCAAGTTGTGGTACCTGTTCATCTGATTGGGCAAGTGCTGGCCTGTCTGTTGCAATGAGGACATTTCATAGGATTAGGTCATGATCACTTCAGCTACATCCACAGCTGATTCCATTTGTAATCAGCCAAAGGGGAGTGTCTTCTGCAATTAGTGATGCTAAATGCAATCATGGGAAGCCTTTTAAGGAGGACTCAGAGGAGGCAGGTTCCATTCCTGCTTTGGCTGGTGAGCCTTCTCCTGTGGAGTTCATCCAGGCCATCCATCGGAGTCATCGGCTTCGCAGCCTGCCCTGTGGATTTTGGACTCTGCGTTCCTACGGTCACGTGAGACACTTTCATAAATTTTATATTTGCAAGTGTTCCCTGTTGATTCTGTTTCTCTAGAGAACCCTGACTAATACAGCCACCCACATTATTCTTTATTAGACGTCTCACCTCAGATGCTTTCACTAACATGTAGACCCAGCAGCCTCACAACCCAAGCAAGACCCAGACTTGCCTGAATGGGGGAGGGTGGAAACAGATTCCAGACTCAAGGCCCAGGGGAAGTGGTGGCCTGGACAGGGGAGTAATGGACAGTCCCATCTGCTAAAAAGCTGACAACAATTTCCTAAGTACTGGGCTCATGCTCATTAATTTCATAACATGGACTCAATGCACAGAATACATTCCATAACACAGAAAAGCACAGGATAAAAACAATTACTTTTCCAATGCAAAATAGAGCATATGTGCCAACTAAAGGCCCTTAGAACTCTTGTACAAATGTCAAAGAGGAAAATGGCATGATGATGGAAGAGACGGAATCATTAAATCCAGTATGAAAGCAAAAAGTAAACTCTATTCCTAGAAAGGCCCAAATTAAATTACACAGTATAGTAGATAATGTATTTGCGATTAATCTCTTTTTTCCCTTTTTTTGGGGGGAGGTGCATGGTCCAGGAATCGAACCTGGGTCTCCCGCATAGAAGGTGAGCATTCTACCACTGAACCACCCATGCACCCGAGGATTAATCTTTATTAAAATGGAAATGTCTTATATGTACAGGTGTGCCTGAAGCATTATTTATGATACCAAAAAATGCAAACAACCTAAAAGTCCAATAAGGAAATTATTATGTGAATTACAAATTGTTCATACAATGGAACATTACACAACCTTCTGAGATGATGCTTACATCAGTCTCTGACAACACGGGGATATGTTTATAAAGGGGAAAAAGCAAAATACAAAATTAGATTCATGGTAGGAAAGATACATAGGTCTTAGGCATTAAAATGTTAAGGGAAAAAAGTTACTACAACTTCCTGTTAATGGTCTTAAGCAATTCCAATTCCATCCTTCATGAGGCTGGTCAAGTTTGAATGAGATCACAAAATGGGATTTGGTCTCAGAGACTACTCTGCTGGTTCCACAAAGTGCTTTGCTATTTGATCCTAGGACATGACAAAGCAGTGTCCTCTGTGGTTAAAAGTCTGTTGTCCACACAGGTTAACAAGGTCAGGGAAGAGGAAGTGCTACCTTTTCCGCTGCTCCAGCTCCCAATCCAGACGTGCCAGTGTTTGTTGGTGAGGGTCTCCTATTGTGACTTCAGCCTTGCTGATATCTGAAGGAGCCTCTTTATAAAATTCCTCTAAACTCACCAGATCAATTTCTTCATGCTTTGACCTGAAGGCAAAAATGAGATGTCACACCACTGCTCACAGGAACCCAAAATGTGGTCCACTAGCCCTGAGCTAAAACTACCCAGGAACCTGGAACACAGTTGCCTCAACAAATGCCCACTAGTGGCCATTTCATTATGAAGGGAGGTACCTAGAGATATCCCAGAAGATATTTATCCATGCTGCCCAACGTTTTTATCACTGAATTAGTTAAAGACCTGCTCATCAGACTTATAGATATCTCCAAGCTGAGAAAAAAGAGCTAATAGCTAAAAGAGTCAAATAAAAACACTATAGCCTAGGCCTGGACTGTCAGGCTGAAATCAAGAAATGCCACTGAACAGAAATAAGGTTTACACTTAAGTTCAAAAATATTATCTACATGCTCAAATTAGAGACAAAGATGTAGAAAAAGTCCAACAGAGAAATAGAGAACACCAAACAGCAAACATTTCAGTGTGATGGTTTTCACTAAATTGACCTCTGGATGAAGATTCATAAAAACAACCCTATGGAGACTAAAAAAGGACAGTGACAAGACAAGGTCTTTGGGATCTTTTCATATGGGAGATTTTATAGATAAATTATTTGTGGAGGCTTTGAGAATTACTGAGAATCTTTTACAGAGGACTTGAGTTTCTTAATAAAGTCTCACCAAAATTTTAGTAGGAAACTTATTAGATCTTAGAGGGGAGAAAAATCCCAAGTCGTATGGAACTCATCAAAGCTCTTAGAGCTGACTAATATTAGCAAATGTCAAAAATGAGCTAAAAAGTATTTACACAATCCTTTCAGTGGCAGACATTCTGGGGTGGCTGACCCCCTTCATTCTCAACCACCTTTTCTGTTCAGTACCTCTAATATAGCAACTATAAAAAGTAAAAATGCATATTTCCAGTTTCCCTAGTAGATTTGAGGGAGGGTGTGACACAGTTCTGGTCAATGACAGGTACATAGAAGGATTTTTTCCTCTTTTTTTTTTATTCCTCTTTCCTGCTGGGATGCAGATATGAGTCCTGAAAGCACAACAGCCACTGGGGACCATAAGGTCACAAACATGAGGATAAAAAGCCAAAACATTAATGATGATGGAGTAGATTGAGGGAAATATTCCTAGAAAATTGTATCTCTGAGCAGACATACCAGCTTTGGATTGCCAGAATGCAAAACAAAATTTTTTTTATTCATCATTGAACTTTATTATAAACTCTTGGTTAATCTTGTTTCATCTCTATCCCACTCCTTCCCTCCCTACCTCTCCCACTGAGTATTTTTTTTCATTTTTAACTTTTTAAATTAATTTTTTAAAAAATATAACAACACGAACATTCTTAACATATGATCATTGTGGTCTACATATATAATCAGTAATTCACAATAACATCACATAGTTGCATATTCATCATCATAATCATTTCTTGGAACATTTGCATCTGTTCAGAAAAAGCCATAAAACAAAAACAGAAAAAAAAATTTATACATACCATACCCCTTACCCCTCCCTTTCACTGATCACTAGCATTTCAAACTAAATTTATTTTAACATTTGTTCCCCCTATTATTTATTTTTATTCCATACATTCTACTCGTCTGTTGAAAAGGTAGATAAAAGGAGCATCAGACACAAGGTTTTCACAATCACACAGTCACATTGTGAAAGCTATATCTTTATACAATCATCTTCAAGAAACATGGTTACTGGAACATGGCTCTACATTTTCAGGCAATTTCCTCCAGCCTCTCCATTATATCTTGACTAACAAGTGATATCTATTTAATGCGTAAGAATAACCTCCAGGATAACCTCTCGACTCTGTTTGGAATCTCTCAGCCATTGACACTTTATTTTGTCTCATTTCGCTTGTCCCCCTTTCGGTCAAGAAGGTTTTCTCAATTCCTTGATGCTGAGTCCCAGCTCATTCTAGGATTTCTGTCCCATGTTGCCAGGAAGGTCCACACTCCTGGGAGTCATGTCCCATGTAGCCAGGGGGAGGGCGGTGAGTTTGCTTGTTGTGTTGGCTGGAGAGAGAGGCCACATCTGAGCAACAAAAGAGGTTCTCTTGGGGGTCACTCTTAGGCCTATGAATGCAGAAATTTTTTATTTGAGAAAAATAACTATCTGAATATCCTGAAGCCACTTCAGGAACAATGACGATTTCTGTTCCTTGCAGCCAAAGGGCTTCCTAACCAATAAGGAGCTTTAACTTACTGTCTGATATTAAAGTGATTTTACTTTTCCTAGACAAGAGCTATTAACTGGCTTTAATTAAGAAGAAATCTGTTTACTGAAAACAGACCTTTCTTCTTTTTCTCTTTTTCTTGTGGGTTAGCTTGAGTTTTATGAAGGAAACTCAAAAGAGCAAGGATCTTGCATCCGCTTTACAATAAACTGAATCCCAACCTTAAAGGCCAATATGGCAGGGAGACTCCTCACATGGTGGCAGAGATGAGAGGAAGGAAGATTCCTCAAGGACAAGGATTATCTTATGTGTGAGGTGTGCAGGGATCAGGTTTCGGTATCTAACGCATCATCCCTCTCTGAGTAGAGTTGCCCCCCCATTAAGAAATTTTGTGGAATGTAGAACAGAATTATATGTTAATGTTTTTGTTTGTTCTTAATTTTTTTAATAAATAAATAAATAAATATATATATATATAAAAGAAATTTTGTGGAAGCAGTTTTAAATTGACTAAGAGTATAGATGGACTTACACAAGTCTATAAGGATTTAAAAAAAAAACAAACAATCATAATCTGCATAAGTAAAAGATGGGGAAGATTCAGCATGGCAGAATTAGATGTGAAAAAAGATATGGAGCATGTTGAGTGAAATAAATCACCTACAAAAAGACAAATACTGGGGTGGGCCACAGTGGCTCAGCAGGTAAGAATGCTTGCCTGCCATGCCTGAGGACCCGGGTTCGATTCCCAGTGCCTGCCCATGTTAAAAAAAAAAAAAAAAAAGACAAATACTGTATGATATCACAGATATTAAATAGCTAGAATATGCAAATTCACAGATTACAAATTCACAAGATTAAAGTAGATTACAAATTACCAGGGGCTAGGGGTGGTGAATGGGGAATTATTATATAATGGGTGCAGGGTTTCTATTTGAGGTAATGGAAAACTTTTGGTAATAGATGGTGGTGAAGGTAGCATGTAATTATAACCACCGAAAATGGCTAAAGTGGAAAAATTTACATTGCACATATGTTACCCCAATAAAAACTTTGAAAATTATTCCTTTACTAATTTCAAAATAAAACATTTAAAGAAACAAAAAGATCTGGAGGCTTCAATTGTTACATGCATAGCAACACACGTGTAGAAGAGAAAAGAAATCCAATATTCTTGGCCGTGTCATGCCGAATGACAGTAATAGTAAGAGCAGCTACTGTATATTAAGTACCCACTATCTGCTGTGCTCCTCTCATTTACTTTCCACAACATAAAAACTCTGTGAGGTGGGGATTTCAATCTTCATTTCTCAAATGAGACAGAGGCTTCCAAAGGTTAAGCAGTTTGCCCAAGGTCACGCAGCTGCTGAATGGCAGAGGTGGAACCCAGGCTTTCCGTCTTCAGGACCCGGCCTCCTTCAATGCAGCCACCTCCCTTCCCATAGGCCCGAGTCCCACAGAATTCTGGATTTATCTTGTTTCATCTGAAGTAATGGGTACAGGGGGTATCACTTTTCTCTTTTTTAAAAAAATTTTATAGTTTTTAAATTGTGAAATTGCTTAAGACTCATAAGAAGTTACAAAAATATTACAGTTTCCTCCAGTTTCTCCCAATGAAAATATCTTATCCAACCATACTATGTTGTCAAAACCAGAAAACTGACAGGCAAAATACTATTAATTCAGGTACAGACCTTAATCAGATTTCATTTCTATTAGTGTTTAACCATCTATTTTGAGAAAAATTTGTGGGGCAGATAAAATGCTTCTCAAAAATCAATGTCATCATTAGGAAGAGATTAATGTGGTCCTCCTCATCCCAAATTTAATTCAAAGTAAAACCTGCCTTCTTTCAGTCTGACCAAGCAAGAACAATGTCCCTTCTCTTTGCTTGTCTACTCCCTCCTCCTTCTCATCTCTCTAGTTTCAGCTTTGTTTCCCCAACAGGCACCTCATTTTAAGAAGGACACTGACAAACGGTAGATTGTTCACCTGGAGGCAGCCATGCAGCAAGAAGTTCAGGTTCCAAAGAATAAAATGCATTTGCAGAAATGAATTGCTGGGGCTTGAGAGAGGAAAACTGGGCCACAAAGTTGAAAGAATGAGAACAGAAGTCAGTTGTTTCCATACAACATGGTCAGGAATCAAACTGGTAGCATAAAGGCCCTGGCTGGGGAGAAAGACTGCATTTGACCAGGTACAGAGCTCAAAGTTAAAAGGGGTCAGACAGGCTTCTGAGGTTCTTAGTGAAGCCTGAAACCCCTGCTTCTGAATCTGCAGTCTTCTAAGCTTATCAGGTTTGTTTTTGCTTTTGTGTTTGTTTTTTTTTAAAGAGGTCAGCACACACCAAGCTAGGTAGCAAAAAAAGGTTACCAACAGATCATCTCTGCCAAAGCCCTTTCCTTCCCGACTTACTTAAACTCCAAGCATTTGGTGATCTCCTTCTGCAGATGCATCACCTCATATAAAAGGTTCTGTAGCTGCAGGTGATAGGCGTCTACTTTCTGCTTAGCCTGAAAGGAGGACAAGGTCAGGGGTGAGCAGGGCAAGTCAGCAAACTCAGGGAAGAGGCAAAAGGAATAAAGAAGGGGTTGGGAAACAGGAAGGAGAAGGAGGGTAAAGCCTCTCAACTCCTACCTCGTGGGTCTGATCTCTTCCTTTCTTCAACCTGATGTGGGCTAATCGGTTAAGCTTCTTTAGAGTCATGAAATGCACACAGCTCTGGATTCTCCGTTCTTCTATCTCAAGTGCCTGCAGGCAAAGAAAACTGGTCAACAGTTCTGACAACAGGTGCTGGTTCCAGCTTCCTTCAGTCCCTCACTTATGACCCATCTTCAACTCAGGCCAAAAACAGACACTGGAGGGAGCTCAGAACCATGAGAACTGTCAAAGAGAAATGGAAAAATGACTGTATAAGGGAAGTACTTAAGGTTCTCAGGCAAAAAAGCAATTTTTGCTTGGACTGGATTAACAGGAATCGAAGATGGAACAAGTGCAGTCAATGTACTATCCCTTCAGATCCTGTACAGAGATGCTAATGATAGCAACATCTTGAGATTTTTGGCCAACCTCTTAAGTTTCTTTGCCTGCGAAGCCTTAATTATTCATTTAATGCTAACAATTTCATTTTTGGTTTCTATGGTTACATACCCATCCTTTTAACATCAAGGACATTTACATGTACTATCATTTCTCAATACCCAGCAAAATGCTGAGATGTAATAAGTACTAGTTGGATGAATCATCAAATTATATGGAAATGTGGGTATCAGAGTATACTGGAATTCTATGTATTGTTTTTATGTTATTTTTGCAACTTCCTTTAAGTTTGAAGTTATTTCGAAATAAAACATTCAAAAAGAATTACAGGCAGGGAAAATGTAATTATCATATATGTTCATTACTGTAACCGATGACTGGATGGTGATAAGGAGTCTCGATAAATTAAGTTAGTAAGCAGCTATCTGGAGCCCTCCGATTCCAACCATTTGTTCATGAAAACTATGGGAAGACTAGGATCAGGAAGGGCCCTAGAGGCTGCGTAAACTTCTGAAGCCAGGAAGATGTCAGTTCTAGTGCACAGACCCACCAGGCTCATGGCTGTGCAGTCCCACTCCTTACCACATCCTTGCCTCCTCTGCTCTTCAGGTCCTGGATCTCAGCCATGAGCTTCTGCAGCTCCTGACACGTGTACTTGTACAACTCGTAGTCTCTGCTGGGGTCCCTCAGGTCCACCTCAGCCTCCTCGCTGTAGTATTTACCTTCCTGCGGAGGCAAAGGTAGAGGCTGTAGGTGTGTGGTGGGGTGGTGGGGGTGAAAGTCTCCTGTTGGGACCAAGGACCCTTGGCTGGCGTCTCTCATTACATAAGAACAGTTAACAAGGAAACCCCACACCAGGGCTCCAAAGGATCTGGTTCTCCAATCAAAAGTTTTTCTTCTTTTCGAAATGGAAATCTTTTTTTCCCCTTTCTAAATACAAACATAATGGATGCTTGGTGTAAAAAAATTCAGAACATACAGATGCATACAGAAAAGAAAATGAAAAATTGCCTGTAATCTCACTGCTTAATCTTACACAACTCAGTTGTTAACACTCTATGGCAAATACAAATTTAATTTTAAGCACAATGGGATTATAATATCCATGCTGTATAGTGCAACTTCCCATCCCAATAAATTCAGATCTCCATCAAAATGGCTGCATGACAGTCCTCTATACAGATGAACCAGAATTCATTTAACCAAATTCCTACTGACAGGTGTTTAGGTGGTTAAGGCAAGTGTTAGAAGGGACTGAAATATAACAACTGGTCTCCCAGCCTTTGGAGCAAACAGAATACATGAGATTTAACAGAGTGCCAGAATCAATGTCCCTAAAAGGAAAAGATTCTTCATTTAAGTTTAAATTTCTTAAATTTGAGGAAAGCACCATTTTTCATTTAAATTCAAGCTGGAATATTTCCGTGTTCTAGTTTTTAAAAAAACAAAGAGACAAAAAACAAGCCAAGCAAAATCATAAATTGCTTGACAGATTTAAGACAGAAAAACACAGACAAAAGGTAGAGAAGAATTTGCTGACCACATGAGCTCTCGGGCTACAGAAGAGATTCTATGGGCATGTGGTTCTGGTATCTTGGGAGTAGACCCTGGCAGGCCACATCTCCAGGGCTCCAGCGGTGTGCAATAGACTGTCTTCAGACCAGGAAAGTTGAAGACACACACTGCACTGATGTGAACAGGCAAGAATCACGTCTACTACAGGCTTGTCAGTCAGTACTTAGGATGCCACAATTAAAGTGGGTAGGGATTCTCCAGGTTTTATAGAGCCAAGGGAATTCCAGTCACCTGGTCAAGCAGAGGCCACTGGGAGGTTGACACCTGGTAGGTGCGATCCTGGGCTGCTACAGACTCACAGCCAGGGGCCTGGCCATAAGCTGCAATTTCTCAGTCGCTGGGCAATACTGGTTGATCTTACCTGCTCTGCCTCAGATCGATTGCGCTTCCCCTCAGCTGGGGCTCCATCACTTCGGATTACTTTGGGCTTCCGTTTTTTGCTCGATTCTGATGACATGGTTGTTCAGTGGGTTCAGCAGTAAACAGTAGAGACCTCCTAAGAGGAAAAAGCTTTTGAGATTTCCTGCAGTCAGGATATTGAAGTCTAACTAGCAGTTCTGCCACGTATAGACTTGATAACTCAAAAAAAGCCACTTAAACCTCCTAAAGTCCTAAAACTCAGTTTATCTGAAAAAAGGAGAATCATCTTTTAGCCTGTCCAAAATGAACTCTTCTTCTCCACTTCCACCTCCTTTAAAGTCATCATAACACACTCTGCTGTCCAAACTATCCTCGGAATCATCTTTAGCTGCTTCCTTTGCTCCATACTCACATTCTGCTCACACTCTCCAAAGAAGCATCTCTCAACCAAGTGTTCACACTGAGATGGCAGGTACCATGTGTTTTCTCCAACTCAACACCCTAGGCCAGGCCCTTGAATTCCTCTGCAAGACCGCTGTAACAGCCTCCAGTCTTGCCCAACCACTGCTGTCTAAACTCCTTTAAAAAAAAAAAAACCCAATCTGATACCTGATCTCTGTTTCAAAACCTTTGCTGGCCCTTTATAATGCACCAGATGAAATCCACATTCCCTGGCCTGGCATAAAGACCCTTTATGATCTGTCTCCAACCCACCTTCCCAAACACATTTCTTTCATCCTATTTCTATACCTTTCCCCACCACCTTCCCCAATTTCTATTCCTGGCTGCAAGTGCATGTACCACTCCTGGCTCCCCAAACACTCCATATTATTTCCCCTGCTTGAAATCACCTTTTTTCTTTTCTTCCTCTCTCAAGACTAAGCAATGCTTCCTTGCTCTAGGAAATCATTCGAGTCTCCCCAAGGCGCTCCCTCCTTTAGGTACTGTGCACATGCTATTACTGAACACTTTACCTGCCCTCCCCACCTAGACTGTGAGCTCTGTCCAATCCTCCATGAGTCTGGCAATGTGTTCCACAGAAAGTAGCTGAATTGTATCCAGACTTCTCGACCTGGAAGCATACAAGCCCATTCCCATTCCCTATTGACTGATCACTGTGTGCTAAGCCTTGATTTAAGCTCTTTCTGGCTATGGTCTCATTTGAGCCTCACAACAAACTCTTCAAGATAAGAACTAGTATTATCCCCATTCTACAGATGAGAAAACTGGAGCTCAGAAAGGTGAGTGACTTGCTCAAGATCACACAGCTAGTAAATGATAAAGCGTGAGTTCATCAATGCCCTATCAGTGTTCTTGACAATCATATGGCTGTGCCTTCCAGTTCAACAACTCCCTGCTTGACGCTAAAATTGAAAAGAATTAAACCTGGTATTTCATGGGGCTGACAAAGCACCCTCACATCTGCCAGCTCTCCTGGTTGCCACCAGAGGTCCAAGGTGGGCAGCACTGTCCCTCTGACCCCAATCCATTTATCAACCAACATCTGCTGAAGGAGCCAATAGCACATCATGACAGAGTCAGAGAACCCTGAGTTGCAGTGTCTAATGTATTATTTTCTGGGTACAAATCCCAGGACAAGTCGCCTTTTTTCTGGGTCTATTTCCTCAGTAATCAAATGAGAATAGCAGTGCCTACCTCAGGGGATTTTTGCTGGCATTAACACAGAGATGCTGAAGATGATCTGGGACTGGGGATAAGATTTTAGAAGGTGCACGGGTGATCTTTAAAAATGACAACTATCTAAGGAGAAAGTTAACCAACCCCCTTTTCAATCCTTTTTTGAATCTTCTGATTGTTTTCAAGGAGAGCAGCTCAGTCCCCTGGTGTGTCTTTAACATCTACTAATGTTAACACTTCTTTGTAAAGGGTTCTGCCTCAGGGCCTTAAATAGACAATGAAATCTGGCCAGAATTTATTAACAAGGACCTGTTATCATCATATTAAGTATATTGTTTTTGTCATTTTCTCCTACATATGACAAACGAAAGCAGTTTTCCATTCAACATAAAGACTTAAAGTTTCCTTTAAAAGTAAACAAGTTTAAAAAGTGACTCAATTTAAAATCTTTAGTCAGTAGTCGTACAGACAGATGATATACTGATTTGACAGACCCCACAAAGATAGGATCCGAAAGGCCTAAGTGTGGGATACCTAACTTTGATGACACGTAAAGAGCGCCCAGCACACGAAAGCGCCCAATAAACGTGAGCGGTTACCGTTACCATCACCACCACCACCACCACCACCACCACCACCATCTCCATCGTCAACACAGTCATTTCGAGGTTACACCGGGGACCTTGGAGATGCCGCAGCGAACACCCTCCAGATGAGCAAAACTGAGCGCTGGACACGAGCTGCCGCGAACCCCGGACAGTGAAGGTGGAGATCCAAATCGGATCCGGTAAGGGGACGCCATTCGGGTGGTCTGCGCCTTAGTCCTGGAGCACTCTGTCCCGTGCTAGGCCCCTCGCCCGGCCTCACCACCCTGTCACCCGCCCTGGTCCCCTCCTCACCGCACAGCGATGCGAACGAGTCCCGATCTACCCACTTCCGGCGGCGCACCATAGAGAAGCGGAAGGAAGGAAGGAGCGGCGGGTCAGACGCGCGGCGCGGAGGCCGGAAGTGAGGAGTCGAGAGCAGGTGCCTGTGGGCGGTCTGGGATGGTCAGCCCTTCAACGACTCTCTAAGACCAGGAAACGGAGGCTCTAAGGGGGACTCCTATGCATATTGTTTATGCATCGTTCCCCGGCGCCTGAAGCAGTCCCCCAGCAACTAGTGGGCGCTCCACAATTGTCTGATTGACTTGTCACATGCTGAAAATCACACAAGGTGGAAGCGCCAAGATTTCGAGTTCAGTTATTTGCCTCCCAGACCTGGTTTTCTAACCACTGTCATCTTCAGTGCTCCAAAGCACAAGGCTCTGGAAACATCCCACATCAGAAAGAGCAGGGGGTCAGAAAGGGCCCGAACCCCGTTTTACACTCGTTTTTTTCCCAATACAAGTTTCCCTATTTTAGACCTGATTTGCCCAGGACGGTCATTTAGAGCGTTTCCTAGTTCTGGCATGCGTTATACAAAAAGGATGTAAGATTTTTCGTGTAATCCTACTTACCTGGAGCTAGGAACATTCTAGTCCTAATCCCTAGCTGTACAGGGTCAATTTCTTCTGCCCCCGGGGAAAGCAGAAAATGCCCTGCCTAGGAGTGGCTCAGGGAACACAAAACCCTCCAGGGGACATATCAGCTAGGAGGGAATGAGAAACGTGCCGAAGTTCCTTGCAGATGAAAAAAAGACACCAAGGTTTATAGTAAATATTTAATTGGTTCCACCAGAAACTGTAGCACAAGTTTTCTTCGAAGGGAGGCAGAATCAAGCTACCCAGGGGTTCATACCCACTTCACGCACCAGGTGGCCCAGCAGAATGAGAAGATGAAGGGAGGGAGAAGGAATTCAAATGGTGGAATTACAGGTTCTGCCTTATCCCTTTGCCTACACAGAAGGGCTGAAGTTACCCATTCAAGTTCTCAACTTTATTACTTAAAGAAAAACGAATGGGCCTCTCCCCACTCACCTCGTATTTGTAATCTCTCCCCAAGTGGTGTTCTGATACCTGTTTTCTTGTTCCAATTCTGGATTCCACATCCAAATTCCAAATTTTATGATGCAAACCTAAGTTCTGAATTCTAAGTTCTGCTTTTTGGGGGTCCCTGTTTCACATCTGTCTCCCACTCCCAAATCCTTCAGGCCCCAATCTCTTCTCCTAGCCTTCCTGGGTGTTAAGTCCTGACCTCTTCCTGATCTTGCGGATCTGAGGGTTTTCAGCAGCTCTAAGCTTGTCCCCAGACTTGACTCATACTGTCCAGCATGTGGGTGGCCCATTAAGGCCAAGGAATTGCTGAGTGACTGGTCTGGTTCTCAGCACCTTCCTTCCCAACTTACCTCTAACCCCCAGACACTAACTTTTGTATGACTAAAGCTAAACTGAAGATTCCTGTGCTGATGACCAGGGGCTGGGAGTCTTAAGATGAGGAATCTTGGGGGAAGAGGTGGGAAGACATGAAAGGCTGCTGCTCTTCCCTCAGGAAAATTGGAAACTGCTTCTAGCAGGAGGGGAAGGATGAGGGCAGATGGCAGGTGGAGTCTGTGCAGAGCTGCCAGTCCACAGGCCCCAATATCCTTCGGTTCCTCCTCGCCTGAGTTGAGCACCAGCCCCAGAGAGCCCCCCAGATCTGAGAAGAAACCAAAGTTCAGGACCAGAAGCTCCACTGTCCATGGTTGTCCAGAGGGAGAAGGGGAAGGAGGCAGAGGTTGTGGCAGCATCACTGAAGAGGCGAGATCTTCAGGGGGATCATGATCCGAGACTCCATGTGCCGCACCAGGGGGACTGCAGAGAGAGAGAGGCAGAGGTCTTGGAAGGGGACTGAGATGAGCCAACCCCCGCCCCTAACTGACCTCTGGCGGGGGGAGGGGAAGGCCCTGGAAGGGGCTAAGCTTCTCCTGGAAGAATCCATGGAGATAGCCAGATCTCCCAAATTGTGGGAAAGGAGAGACTCCGGTGGTGATGAGATGAACACTTTTCATAATTAAATATTTATTTTTCTGTGTATAGGAAACAAAATAACTAGCAGAGTAAAATGTGATTTTGCAGATATTACTGTTGAGGGCAAAGGTAGTCAAAGAATGAAGTAGGGGGGAAAATACCAAGAAAAAATTGTAGTGGTGGTAGTATGCCTATAGGGCAAAAGCTGTTGAGTGTCTGTGAGTGTCCTTGAGTGGTTGAAGTTTGAAAACACACAGATTTAATCCAAAGGCCTCATTTTCAGTTAGGGAGGCTATAGCCCTGAGGCTCAGGAATAGCCCAGGGTCACCCAGGGAGTCAGACTCTTTCCCCTTGCTCAGACCTTCTCAAATTTTAACGTGTAGGCAAATCACCCACAGTTCTTATGAAAGCGCTGATTTTGATTCAGTAAGTCTGGGGAGCCTGAGATGCCACATTTCTAACAAGCCCCTCCAGGAGATGTGATACTGTTAGTCGGGAATTGCACTTTCAGTAGCGAGGTTCCAGCTAATTCCTCCAGCAGACACATCTCCCCTACACCAGTTAGTATGTCCGTGAGCTTAAATGTAAGCTCCCCAAGGGTAGAGGCAGGGTCCTGTTCATTTCTATACACCCTGCTCACTCACTGCAGCCCCTGGCACAAAGTGAGGGCTCAATCAACACCTACTGACTCCAGGTAGTCCGAAGGGGTCCCCGCCAAAGTGGCACACACCTGGAGCCGAAAATGACAGGCCCCATTTGCTGTGTGCTTCCTGTGCCTGACCCTGAGAGAGGCACCATCACCATCTTACAGATGAAAACAGCCTTAGCGAAGTTAAAAACTGTACCCGAGGTCACAGTGGGTGCTCAGATACTCCATGTCGAGGGAAGGACTGCTGGTGGAATGGAACACTCACCTACAACTGCCTACATCACATGTGCCTCCAGGATAAAAACTTACTAGCTCATTGTCTTGAAAGTAAGCTCCCCATCACTGGAGGTAATCAAGCCAGGCTAGGCCTCCTTGGAAAGAGGATTTCATCTTCCTGGAAGATGACCTCCAAGAGCCTCGCAGACCCCCAGAAGCAGCCCTTACCTGTGTAGTAGACATTTTGATCCCAGCCTCTCTTCCTCCAGGCAGCGTTTCGAGTCTCCTCCCGAGACTGCAGGTCTTTATAGGCTGTGAGAAAGGCATGCACTCATTCACTGATCCCATACCTAGCCCAAGGCCCTCCTCCCACTGTCTCAAACCCTGCCTGCCATCGCTTCCACCCCACGCACCTCAGGTTGATAGCAAAACACTGTCACAATCTCATCCAGCCCATACATATGCTGACAACTACTAAATTTATATCTCCAACCCCGCTCTCTCCTGTGGGTTCCAGACCCATATATCCAATGCCCATTTGACATTTCCACTTGGATGTCCACCCAGCATCTCAAACGTAACACTCCTGAGGGTCAAAATTGTATTCCTTACCCTCCAACTCGCTCCTGCCTACACACCCAACCCACCCCAGTCTCCTACTGTCCTTATAACTGCTCAAGCAGGAGCCTAGGAAGGCTTCTGAAATCTTCTTCTATGACCCAAGACAATTCATCTCCATGTCCCACTGGTTCTACCTCTAGATGAATGAATCTGTGGACTTCTCATTATCCTCACTGCCTCTGTCTTGGGTCAGGCCACCATCCCCCCTTGCTTGGACTTATGTTCCTCTCTCTTGCTCCCCTATAAACCATTCTCCACACGGCAGCCCAAGGTATTATATCAGAACATAAATCAGGTCATGTTGCTGCCACTTAAAACACTTCAGCAGCCTCTGTTGCATTTAGAATAAATTCCAGTTCCTCCCCACGGCCTGCCAGGCCCAGAATGATCTGACCCCTTCCCCCCTCTCCTATTCCATCTCCCTCCACCCTGCCCCCCTCTGTCCATACTAGCCTTTCTTCTGCTCCTCAAAACCCTGAAGGCCTTTCCCTGCTGCGGGGCCTTTGCATGTGCTGGTTCCCTCCACTTGGAATGCCCTTCCCCAGCAATTCATGGCAGGCTCCTACTTGTCTCCTTTAGTCCTAGCCTTGTGTTTGACTCCCTCAGAGAGGCTCTCCTGGCTTACCCAAGTGTTGGGGATCAAAATGAGCCCCCCACAAAACGAAAATACAGATGCTGATGTCTTACAGTAGTAGAAAGATTATGGGATGGAAATTTAGTAACTGTTAATACAACCTAAGAATGCAAGTTGTTGATATTTAAATATTTATTATGTAGTTATCATTTAACCATAATGATAAAAGAGAATGCATTAAGATGCCTAACAGCTGTCGATCAAAAGACTATATGGCTTTAGATGTTCATTCCCTGAAAATCTTCAGGAAATGGTCATAACACTGAATTCACTAAATCCATCAAACTCAGGAGGAAATGGAGGGACATGACGTCTTAGATTCCCTCCATCTTATGTTTGACAGCTGATGAGGTTGAGAGCCCTATAATAAAGTTCTAGTCTCATATGACAATCACATCAGTGTCATATGGCTAGCAGAGAAGCTTCAAGTGGACTGGTAAAGACAGTGGGCTGCTGGGGGAGGCAGATCTGTACATAAGCGCCAATTCCTCCACTTAGTACTTGCATGACCAATCTATCTATTTAACCTCTCTGAACTTCAGTTTCTTGATCTATATAATGAGGCTAATAATATCTACTTCACCGAGATGCTGAGATTTCATGTAATAAAGCTGAAAAATTCAATAAAGGGTAGCCATGTAGGTCATATATATGTTTTCAAATTATTATTTAATAATTACAGTGTGATAGCCCCCAGAACTTTATCCCAAGAAATTCAATTTTTGGATACTTAACAAGCATCTTTTATGTTTAGATCTTATGTACCTTGACACCATATTCTTAGCTGGTGGTTTACATCTACCAATGCTCTTTAGTCCTTATGGCTTCCTCCATGCTCAATCTGGATTCACGTATTCCCTAATAGATGCATGGAGTTGTGGATAAAGAAATGACAAAGCATATTCCATTTGGCAGGAAGTGGAAAAGTATGAAAGGACGGAAGGAGGTAGAGGCAGAATCTAAGAGTCAGTTAATAGGACCAATCACGCAACAGTTCAATGTAGTTCAGAGAGGGTCGTGAGGGTGAATGCCTACCCGTGCTTGAATGTGCATATTATGTGGACACGCATGTGTGTGCATGGGCATGGGTAATTTTCATACTCAGAATATATATTTTTGGTTTTTATTTTAAAATAAGTTTTGCTGAGGTATGATTTGCAAAAATAATAAATACATCCATCTTCAGGAAAAAAAAAAATGAGCCCCCCACAAAGACATGTTCAAGTCCTAACCCCTGGTCCTATGGCTATGAACTCATTTGTAAACAGGATCTTTGAAGATGTTATTTTTGAAAGTGAGACCAAACTGAAGTAGGGTGGGCATTCATCTGTTGGCACTGGAGTCCTTATACACAGAGGGAAGTGGACACAGGAGACAGACCAGGAGAGAGGCAGCCAGGGGATGGAGGAAGAGACTGCATGTGGACTGCCTACCAGTCACCACCAGAATGCTGCATATTTCACAGAAAGCATAGTCCTACCCACTCCTTGATTTTGGATTTGTAGCCTCCAAAACTGTGAGACAATAAATTTCTATGGGTTTAGCCTATCAGACTGTGGCATCTATTATACCAGCCCTAGAAAACTTAGTCACCAAGCCAGATGTAGGTCCACCCAACTTTTCTCCATCACTTCTCCCTGCTTCTTTCCTGCAAAGCATTTGTAATAATCTGAAATTATCTTGTTAGTTTACGTCTGAGGTCAGCTCCACAGGGGCACCTGTGTCTCCCTACTGTCCAAATACAGTGTTGGTGGAAGAACAGGGATGAGCAGGGGGTTCCCAGAGAACCCCTAGCCTACCCCAGAGATGGTGCACCACGTAGAGTTCCCCGATCTGTGAGAAGAAGCCGCCCACTGCCTCCTGGTTCTCCTGCCGGTACTTGATGGCCCGAGCCCTGGAGAAAGCAGAAGGTATCCAACAGAGGCAGGCAAGGCTCTGGGGGATGCATAGGAATCTGGCTGGTGCAAAGGGCCCCCTGATGTTTATTCATAGAAGTAAAGTAGGGACCCTGGTTTTCAGGGACGATTCAGGGAAGAGATGCAGCAATTCAGGGAAGAGGTGCAGCCGCTGGCTGGGTGTTCTACTAGGGGAGCCTCACAAGCTTCTGGGAGAGCCTTACCTTCTGGTAAGGATGTCCTTCTCCAAGATCTAGGAGGGGCAGGGCCTGCTGGGCTCCCTATGAGCTCGCCTGGGGACCAGGGCAGTGAGCACAGACCCCCTTTTCCAACCCCAGCACTCGTGCTGCCACTCACCAGTTGTTCCCCCACTCGATCATGGTTCCTGGCTGAAAGAGAAGCAGGGGAGAGGATGAGAATGAGCCCGTCCTTGGAATCCCATAATCACAGCTGGATGGAGATGGGAAAATGTTGTGTCTCTCCAGCACTAGGGGGCTGCTCGGCCTCATTCAGGGGCCCCCACCGGCACTTGGGTATAATGTGTGCACACCTGCAGACACACCTGTTTTGAGCCAGTAGAGGGGTGAGGCCAGAATCCTGAGTCTAGGGGCTGGGGCACAGGGATCACCTGGGGCATCCACAAAGCCGTGCTGCAGCAGGGAAGGTGGGAAGACAGTAGGGATCTATCAGGTGGGAGGTACCTTGAGTTTGTACGTCCTCAGCTCATAGATGTTGGGGCCCGCTCTGGGCTGTGGCTCATTCCAGAAGCTGAACTCGAGGAGTAGCTGGTTTCTTCTGGATAGCAGCATTTGACTCCGCTCTTTCCGGAACTCCAGGTACTCCTGTGGGCATGGTGGTATGGGCACGGCAGCCAGGAAGGACCTCCCCAGCCCAGCAGTGTGCCCCATAGGGTGGTAGAGGAAGCTCCCACCCAGCACAGAGCTGAGTTGGAACCCACACCCAGAGAAGTTTGCTAGATGGTGGCCTCACCAGACATACCTTATTGTTTTTGAGCTTGTTCATGCAGTCCATGAGGGCTGGGTAGCCGCCAGAAAATCGCCAGAGGTGCACTGTTGGGGAGGTGAAAGACACAGGTCAGGAGGCCGCCGGGGCCCTGCCCCACTTACCGCAAAGCTGGCCCAGTGTATTTGTAAGGGGATCCCCGGCTTGGTTCCGTGATACACCACGGTGCTCTGAATTCTCTTTGCCCTGGTAGAGATGGCTCCAGGTAGAAGTCTAGCAGACCTGGGTTTGGGTTCCAATTCTGCCAGGGAAGTCTTTGACTTCTCTAGACCTCAATATCCTCATCTTGAAAATGGGGATATGGGTCCCACCCAAATTCTCTTAAACAACAAGGAAGAGGATCTGTGTGTCCTTGTTCTCCAGAAATAGTGAGCATAAGCTAAAACTAGGAGGCTGAGAAACAGGCTGGACAAAAGGAGAAGTAGGTCTGATGGGATGATATGGAACATTCTCCAAGACAAAGAATTTTTAAAACGAGAGAAAGAAATCAAAGTAACAAGACAGCATTTATAGTGCACTGCCACACATGTTAAAAAAGGGGTAGAGGGACATAGGAAATGGTCTCTCTTTTTTTGGGAGGGGGGTACATGGTCCGGGAATCGAACCTGGGTCTCCCGCATGGAAGGCGGGCATTCTAACCATTAAACTACCCATGTACCCAGGAAATGGTCTCTTGATGGAGACCCAAGAGATGCTGCTGGGGCAAGTACCTGAAAAATAGGGAGCCCAGGGTAGGAGGGAGGCTTGCTTTTCTCTGACAACTCTTTGTACTGTTTGAATTTGTTTTATCATAGTCTTCCAGTAATAAAGAAGCCTCGGTGGTTATGAAGACAGGAAAATGGTTTTGCCATTCTGTGAGCATGGCTAGGCTTGCAGGGAAAAGGTCAAGGCAGGCTGGGATTTAGGTGGCTGGTTGACTGGCAGTTTGGACGCTCAGATTCTGTTACTTCTAATCCCCAGCCTGCCCCTCACCTGCCTTTTTTTTTTTTTCCTTTGGGTGTATGGTCCAGGAATTGAACCCGGATCTCCTACATGAAAGGTGAGCATTCAACCACTAAACCACCCATGCACCACCCCCACCGCCTGCCTTTTTATTTTTTCCATGGGCAGGCACCAGGAATCGAACCCAGGTCTCCGGCATGGCAGGCAAGAACTCTGTCTGCTGACCACAGTGGCCCACCCTTGCCTGCCTTTTGACTCCATCTGTGCCTTGATTTTCCCAGCTGTAAAATGGACTGACACTATGGTTTACAGGCCTCTTTCTCAAGGGAAATAGCAAAAGTATCATATGGATAGGAGTTTACTGAAACCAGATATGCGAACACATGGAAGAAGAATTCACCTAATAGTGTGGGACTAACAGGTAAAAATGTTAATTTTTTTTTAGCTAGTTTTTAGTTAGTTAGTTTTTTTACCTAGCGAGGGTATCCTAGGCTATAAAGAGAATATTGTCTAAGAATTATAGTGGTCCCTATAGAGGATGGGTCAGAGATTCCCACAAATTCATTACAATGTCAATTCCTGGGCCCTAACCTTAGGACCTGGCTCAAAGGGTCTGCTCCGTCACTGATTCTGATGTAGATGCCCTGAAGCCTATACTTCAGGAGGTTCAACATATAGGATATGCTTTAAAAATGCAGGATTTTGGGTGGGCCACAGTGGCTCAGCAGGTAAAGTTCTCGCCTGCCATGCCGAAGACCTGGGTTCGACTCCCAGTGCCTGCCCATGCAAAAAAAAAAAACAAGATTCCATTCTTCACAGTTCATTTCACAACCAGCGAACTTAGGAAAAGCAACGAATACTGCCAGAGCTGATTAAGTAGTGGCTGGGACTAAAAATGGTCTGCTTTTCCCTTATTGATGTATCAATGTTTGTTACTGAAATAGAATAAATGATTAAGGGAATCCCTCTCTCTCTCTCTCTATAGGTCACCTTTTTTTTTTTTTCTTAAGCCACACAGCTATCAGAGCTGTCAAACAATGAGTTAGACCAGCTTACAAGGTAGTGAGTTCCCCATAGCTAGGAGAGTTCAAGGAAAGCTTAGAGGACCCTTTGTCAGGGCTGCTCCAGAGGAGGTCCCTATGCCATCCAGACAGCCTAAATCAGCACTAAAAGGACTTTCTGCAACAATGGAAATGTGCCACGGCAGTGCTGTCCAAGATGGCGGCTACAAACCATTTGTCTATCGGCGGACACTTGAAATGTGATTGGGGCCACTAAGGAACTGAAATTTTCATTTTATTTAATTTAACTAATTTACATTAAAATAGCTACATGAAGTTAGTAGCTACTGTCTTGGACAGGGCAGGTCTAAATGCCAAGGCCCCTTTGAGTAGCTGAGATCCTATAAGTCAACCAAATTCATGGGTGGGTTCTAGTGGCAGGTGCCAGCTAAGGTGGGTTTGTTGGGGTGGGGTGGGGCATGCTGGGGGTGTCTCCAGGAAGCCATAAGGAATCAGCTCAAGAGCCCCATTTATTCCATAAACATGTGTTGGGACCTGGTGATTCAGTGCTGAGAAAAGACAGGCATGGACTATCCTTCCCGGAGCTCACCCACAATCTACATGGGGAGACAGAGAAGTACATAAGAAGTTTGGAGATGCAGGATCAGAGCTGCAAAGATGCAAGTACTTGGTGCTGGGGAACCAGGGAGTCTCCTGAGCCAACCTGGGTGGAGGGGATCAAGGAAGGCTTCCAGGAGGAGGTGCTGTCTATACAGAAGCAAAAGATAAGAAGAGGTGTGAACCAGGTGAAATAGGCAAGGGAGAAAGGATGCTTCAGGCAGATGAAACAGCATAGACAACAGCCTGTAACCAGAGAGCAGAAGTACTAATCTGAGAAGCTGAAAGAAGTTCTGGGAAGGAAAAGCCCAGTGAGCAAAGAGGGAATGGCGAGATGGGGCTGGGGGCTGGGTAGGGGAGGACTCAAAGCCTCATGGGCCACCCGAGGGCAATGGCAAGCCATGAGTGAGATGAGGTTTGCATTTTGAAGAGACCCTTCTGCTGCCGATGTGTAAAGAAAGGGGATGGCAGCCAGGAGAGAGAGGTGTGGGAGGCCCGGGCTCAGTGGTGGCACTGGAGAGCTGGGTATCTCACCTGCCTGGTCCTGCTCCCCGTACCACGTGTTCCAGTTGCCCACAAGCGAGCAGGGGTAGTCCTCGTCCAGGTGCAGCTTGGGAAGCACAGCCTCTCTGGAGGACAGACACAGAGGGAGAGGCAGGATTCACACCAGTTCTTAGGGCCTCTGGGATAAGGGTCCGAATCCAGGCCCCCAGGACTGGGCTTTGGTCCCCCCTCTCTAAGATGCAAATGCTGGACGAGATGTGTTTAAGATTTACAGGTCCAAAATCTATATCCCCTGGAGTTGTAAGGAGTTTGTAAGGAGGATGGGCCAGAGGATTGTGAGGGAAAGGAGGAGCTTGAATTTCCCACCCCAGCAGGCTGGGAAGGGTGAAAGAAGGAGAATGCTCACGCCAGGCTGTTGTAGGCATCCAGACACTCAGGCTTCACGTTGTGAACTGCAACAGAGGACACAGAGAAGTAGGTGAAGCCGGGGATATGTGTGTCTGCAGGAAGACAGGTTTGGGTGGCCAGGGCTCCCAGGGCAGCTTGGGATGTCCCAGAGGCCCTGGGAGGCTGGGGTTGGCTGGCTCAGCAGCCACTTACACTGGATTTTGTAGAGACTGCTGGTCTCCTTCTTGGACAGCAGGGTTGAATGGGCATCCTTCCGGGGATCCACCTTGTGAACAAAGAGGGAGCGGAACCAGCTGCCTTCATTGTCTTTGGAATAGAAGCTGCGGGACAGAGGAGTTCAGGGGGACATTCAGGGGCAGGGGTCCTTCAGGAGGCCCCTCCGTCTGCTCAGTCACCCCATTTCCCGCCGGCCGGTGACCCACATTTCTGGGAACAGAGCCACGGAATCCCATGGCAGCTCCAGAGTGTGAAATGTCATCAGAGCTGGGTGGGCCAACCTGGTCCCTTCTACAGAGCTTTGAGCTGCCCAGTCCAATCTCAGAGCTCTACAGGGTCTCAGAAGGACAGGAGATGCAGCCCCACCTCTCACCTCTCTCTCTCTGGCCTCCCTGCCTCCACTTCACTCCCTTCCAAGGGGTCCTCTACTTGGGCCACACAACTCCAACCTCTTGTCAAGAGGATATCAGCCCCAAACCCATCGTACTTGATGCCCAAAGCCTTTGGTAGTCCAACTGATCATGTCAGTCTCCTCCTGCCCCACTGTGTACCCCACCCTCCAGGTACCAGCCTCCCTGAAAACACCAGGCTCTTCTACTCTTTACTTTTTTTGCAAGTTCTATTCTCTATGATGAGAAGGCTACATTCATCATCCTCCCCAGTGCTCACACTGCATTTGGCCTGTGCCCCCTCCCAGCCCCCACATACAGAGACCCAAAGACAAATAAGCTTTATCCTTGAGGAGGTCACAGTTCACTGACAGTAATGGGCCTAGGAACCCAATTACAGCAGGGGGACACTTGGGAGAGCCCAGATGAGCAAGGCCTTAACTCTGCTTCCAAGGATCTGGGCAGGTTCTGCAGAGAAGGAGGTGATCCAGCCAAGTCTCCAGGGCTTATTTTGCATCTTCCAGGCAGAGAAAAAGGGTGAAAGATCTTGCAGAGAACTTGAGAGAAGGAATGAATGAACGGCGAGCATATGCTTGGCCCTATACGTGCAACAGTTCAGAGCTGGAGACCTACCGCCAAGTCCTACTAATCCGGAACTTCTACCCCTGCCCCCAAGGGTAGGGATTATTTCAAGGCTGCCAAAGACTGCAAATCCTCTTGCTCAATAGCCATGGCACACTTTGCAGCAAGGTCTGAAGAGCAAATCTCCCGCTGGGGGAAAGGTTCTCAGCTAGGGAAACCTGGGGGCTGGCAAGCCCTCTCTCCTTTTTTGAGCCTCTTCTGTGGCTAGAAATAAATACCTTACAAACAAAAGCATGAGTGTTTTCCAAAATATGGCACTGGTGAAACAAAATCATTTTAAAGTGGTGATACATTTGGAATGAGCATAAAGAAACATGAGAAACGATTTGTCCCAAACCATTAATATTGCTTATCCAGGGAGAGGGGTGAGGGAGGTGATGGCATTTTTCTTTATTCATTATAACTTTCTGTAAAGCTAAAAAAAATACTTTTTGGTTTCTGAATTCGCAGGCTCTGTCATACACATATTTGCTTCATTAATAAAAAGCAAAAAGACAATTATCAGCAGGCAGGCTATCTGTGACATTTTTGGACCAGAATTAAGGAGGGTTTCCGTATAACATTCACCGAGCAGCTCTTCTGCACCAGGGACCTGGGATCAACATTTTTAATAGCATGATCTCACCGAATCTATGCAATGATCTTATAGTGACAGTATTATTAATGTGCCCATTTTCAAGATGGAAAAACCGAGGCTCAGGGAGTTTAATGAACTTGCTCAAAGTCACAGAGCATGTTAGGGGTATTATTGAGACACGAATCAACCCAGGGCTGTTTCATCTAAGGACAGGCCATATTTCAGGGAGGCTACTGACCTGGGGGCAGGTAGACACAGCAAACAACAACAAAGTTGGCATCAGCAGGGACCTGAACTTTGGCGTGAATATAGAAGGGCTGATTTCTCTGGAGAGGGTGGCAACAGAGAGAAGATCAGCTCTCACTAATTGCAACCAAGACCTTTGCTCCAGGACTGGGCTTCGAGTAATTTATTAACGTCCAGTACCGACAAAGATAAGCAGCCGAGTGGTGAGTCTGGAAAAAACTTAGGGACTGCAGTGATGGAGGTGGGATTCCCAGGAATTCCCATGGGTTCCCACCTCTTTCCATCATGCTCTAGAACTTCCTGTGGATGAGTCTCAGTTTCCCCACCTGTCAATGGGGACAGCTCTAAAGCTGTCTGCTATGGGCAAAATCCAAGAAGGGTCTTGTCCAAAATCCAAGGGCAGGGTCTGAGCTCAAAGCCAACACACCCTCAAAAGCACATTTTTAAGAGTTCAAATTTCACTTTCTCAGTGAAACTGCAATGTCCTTCTACCCCTGAACTCCCCAACCCCTCTGATACTGCTCTCTAATTTGTTTATACCACCTGCCACCTTACAACACACTATACCATTTCTCTGTTTATCATGGACCACGTTTACTGTCTGTCTCCCCACTAGAAATGGTCTCAGGAGGGCAGGGATCTTATCTGTCTGTTTCCTGCTATATCCCTACTCCCTGACACATGGCATGGGCTCAAACAGTGTTTGGGGAATGATGAAAAGGTGGTGGGGAAGCCAAGGCACAGTCATGTGAAAATGATAAAAGATGGAAGGTAAGAAAGGCAGAAAAAAAAAAGAAAAAAAGGATGGGCCTTGGCCCACAGTGTGGACTTGGGGACCCCTTCCATTCTGCCATCAGCAGCAGAATTAGTGTTAAAGAGCACAGGCTCTGGACAAACCTAAGTTCTAACCCAACTGCATTCCCTGTGGACAATTCACTTCATCTCTCTGAGCCTCATTGTCCTCATCTCCAAAACAGATGCGATAAGAGGGGCCTTTTAGGGAAAGGGCCTGAGGTGGCAGGGCTCAGACATGGGAACAATTATCACTCTTTTCTCCTAACTCATCTCCCAGCTCCCACTCTCTCCCTGTTTCTCCTAACCTGCCCACTCACCTTTGTAAAGCACCATTTTGGGGATGCCATACCTCTGCTCAAAGGCCTTCCATGGCTCCCTACTATTTACAAAACCAAGGCCCAATGCCTCCACTTGGGATTCTGAGTCCTTCCTCTTCTAACTCTATCTACTTTGCTGAACTTTCCAGAGTCGGCCACCTTGCCAGTCTGGTGATGAGAGAGCGAGGATCCCCTAGCCCAGTGGTTCTTCTCAGACCCAACAGTATCAGCATCACCTGGGAACTTGCTAGAAATCTCGGCCTCTGTCCACCCCCAGACCTATTGCATCAGAAACTTGGGGTGGGGGTTGGGGTTTTGAGATGGGGCAGCAACCTGGAGTCTTAATAAGCCCTCCAGAAGATTGTGATGTATAATCAAGTTTGAGAATCACTGCTCTATAGCTGTCCTCATTCCCCCCCCCCCCATGTAATCTTAGTAAGTCATCCCCAGAAATGCCAAAGATTCTGGTATCTAAACCGTATTAGGAATGCCTCTTCGGCCCAAAAAGATACAATATGGCTTTGTCTCCTCCCAATTTCCTGAAACTGTGGATGCTGTCCTGAAAACATGCCCACTGGAGCTATGGGAAGGGGGTGCCCCAGCCTGACGAGCTTAGCCCCTTCTCACAAAAATATTTCTCGATGTTTCCCTGTCAAGTTTTAATCAGTCTCAAATGATTTGTCTTGACCCCTGTCATGGTCAGGTTCATGTGTCAACTTGGCCAAGTGGTGGTACCTGTTTGTCTGGTTGGACAAGTGCTGGCCTGTCTGTTGTAATGAGGACATTTCATAGAATTAGATCATGATCATGTCAACTACATCCACAGCTGATTCCATTTGTAATCAGCCAAAGGGCAGTGTCTTCTGCAATGAGTGATGCTTAATCTAATCACTGGAAGCCTTTTAAGGAGGATTCTGAAGAAACACACTCCTCCTGTTTCGGCTGGTGAGCCTCTCCTGTGGAGTTCGTCCAGACCCTCCATCAGAATCATCGGCTTCACAGCCTGCCCTGCGGATTTTGGACTCTGCATTCCCACGGTCACATGAGACACCTTTATAAATTTTATATTTGCGAGTGTTCCCTGTTGATTCTGTTTCTCTAGAGAACCCTAACTAATACAACCCCCAAGCCACACCAGAAGCCACTAGCTAATGTCCTTCCAGGTCCCAGTGTGCCTACCAGAGTGTTTTTGGCAGGAGTGTTGCTCAATAAATATTTGTCCCAGAGGAGAACTTTTCAGTCTTTCTTCAGGAAAAGTTACAGATGACATATTTGTATTGCCATAGGGATTGAGAGTCTGAGACCTTCCCACATGGAAGTGCTCCAGTATATTCTAGATTTATGTGCAGGGAAGCTTAGTTCTAGGAAATTCAGCTCTAGTACATGCTGAAAGACTCTTTTAATGACTCAGAAGGGGGCTATGTTTCTGCTTATTATTCTAGAAGTGTGTCTCTAGCTGGAGGAACTAAAGTTCTGACAACAACAGGATGACTAACATAGCAAGCAGTTTACTGAGCACTTACTATGTGCTAAGAGCTAATCCTCAAAATACATTACTGAGAACAATGAAGCTCAGAGATGTTCCATGACTTAATCCATGGCCAAGAGGAATCCAACCCAGAGCTGTCTCTCTGTCCCCACCCCAGCAGCCTCACTGTCTCCAAACCCCAGAGGACAGAAGGGCTGCTGCTGACCCCCCTAGTGATTTCAGAGATAGGGCAAGTTGGGGGTTGGCAGGCGAGGATGTTTCCAGGTCTCCCAGTGGGACCAAGGAGTAAATAACCATGAAGCAGTCCTTGATAATTATGGTTCAAGTACTTTCATAGCAATCCTATGAAGAAGACCAATCCGGGATCACCATTCTAAGTTTACAGAGAAGGAAACTGAGGTTCAAAGACGTTCAGTGGCTCATCCAGGGTTACAGAGCGAGTCTCTTCTTTCCCGGCTGCCCCACATCCCCACTGCTATGGATCTAACAGATCATAGTAACGTCTAAGAAAACCCCAGAATTTCTCTCCTGGGCTGCTGGGTAAGAGGAACCCTTTCTTTTTCTTTCCTCAAGTAGGGAAACAAGTATCCTCACTTCTTTGGCACATGTTCTTTGAGCATATGCTGCCCTGAACCCTGGGTGTGATGGTTTGAAAGGATGTATGTACCCTTGAAAAGCCATGTTTTAATCCTAATCCCATTTTGTAAAGGCAGCCGTTTCTTGTGTGATTTAATCAAGAGTGGTTTAAACGATTAGCTGGAGGCATGTCTGGACCCATTCAGGTGGGTCTTGATTAGTTTACTGGAATCCTATAAAAAAGGAAACATTTTGGAGAATCAGAGAGAGCAGAGACTGCTACAGCACCACGAAGCAGAGAGTCCACCAGCCAGCGCTTCGGAGATGAAGAAGGAAAATGCCTCTCGGGGAGATTCATGAAACAGGAAGCCAGGAAAGAAAGCTAGCAGATGACACTGTGCTCACCATGTGCCATTCCCGGCAAGAGAGAAACCGTAACCGTGTTCACCATGTGCCTTCTCACTTGAGAGAGAAACCCTGAACTTCATCAGCCTTCTTGAACCAAGGTATCTTTCCGTGGATACCTTTGATTGGTCATTTCTACGGACTTGTTTTGATTGGGACACTTTCTCGGCCTTAGAACTGTAGACTAGCAACTTATTGATTTCCCCTTTTTGAAAGCCATTTTGTTTCTGGCATATTGCATTCCAGCAGCTAGCAAACTAGAACACTGGGCAAGGGGCTGAGAAACAGAGAAAAACAAGCTAACATCTACGTGGTGAGGAAGCCCGGCAAGCACCAGGGCCTATGTACTAGGGTAAGTACACAGGTGGGGGAGTTACAGGGTGCTGCAGACAAGGAGGGAGGAGCCCTGAGCAGGGCCCAAAGGCCCAGGCTGCACACATGGCTTAGCAGGCCTCCCTCTCCGCAGCCACCCAGTTCTGGTGCAAAAAAGGGCAAGGTGTGAGGAGACCAGATCTCCAGTCCCAGAACCCAAGCTGCCCTCAGACAGCAGATGGAGTGACCTTGGACTACTTCCACCCCCTCTCAGGCCTCACTTGCCCCTTTTTGCTCAGGGCAGGGCAGCAGAGTGCCTGTGCAACCCTGGTCCTTGGGGATTCCCACACTACCCTCATCTGTACCCCTAGAAAGACCTTTTCCAGGGAGGAGCTGGCCCTCCTAGAAGGCCCCAGTGGGTGCTAGGATGCTATCTCACTCGCGGCAAAGAGCTGGGGCGGGGATGGGGGGGTTCTCCTTCACCAAGGGCCACCCGTTCTGCCCTCTGCTCCTTCCCCATGTCCGGGTCCCCAGGGTCTGCCCCTCCCACCCACCCTATCTTTCATTCTCCGCCCAGACCCTGGTCCCCTCTCGGACAAAGACTCTGCCCCTCCCTCTCCCACCTCCTCCATTCTTCGCCCAGACCCTTCCCCAGGTACAGATCTGGCCCCAGTCTCTAACCCCTGATCCCCAGCCAAGGAATGCCTGCCTTTCCCCCAGGCCTGCACCCGGCGCCCACTCCTTCACCCCCGCTCGCGGCCATCCCCACCCCGCCCCGCCCCGTCCTGCCCGGCCAGGCCCGGCTCTCACCGCACCGCAGCCGCAGCGTTCCCCGCGCAGGGTCCCGGGCCCTGCAGCAGCCGCCACGCCGCCGCAGAGAGAGTGCACAGCCGCGGAGCCATGTTGGAAAACGTAGGTTGGAGCGCTCAGGTTGCGGGAAGGTCCCGCCCGGAGCCCCGCAGCGGAGGCGGGGCGTGGCCGAACCTCGGCCCCGCCCACACGCCGGCCTTTCTCAGCGCCCGGGCAGGTGGGCGTCTCCCCCCTACATCCCCGGACGCGGCAGCGCGGGGCGGAAGTGGGGTTCTCAGGTTCTGAGCCCTTCGGTTGGTGCAGGCCACTCGTTCTGTGACCATGAGCGGTCCCTCAGCCCTCTCTGGGCCTCAGCGTCCACGTGGTAACAAGGGAGCTTTGAACAGGGATTCATGGATGAGCGTCCGAGGGGTGGTAAACCCTCTGAATTTGCATACAAAGGTTATGTGCTCCTAGTTTCCGGGGAAGGGAATCAACAAGCAGCGTTTATGCATTATAAAAGGCACACATCCTCTAACAATTTAAGAAAGGCTGGGCAATGCTCTGGGCCACAGGGATGCTTTCTCTCCACCCTCTCCTTTTCACTTTCCAGCTCCCTGACCATCTGGTCTTGGCCTCCCAGGGTCCGCAGCCCTCCGCCCCTGCCCAGCCCTTTTGTCTACCGGCCAAGCTAACTCTCCAGATCTCTGCAGGGGATGGAGAAACTGGAGATCTCACACCGGGGTGGGGGTGGGGGAGCCAGGGCCTCATGACTTTCGGGGGTTGGGGGCAGAACATAGAGTCCTGTGTCCTGCAGTCTGTCCACCCACTGATCTAATGAGCTTGGAGTGGACGGTGGGGTTGGGTGAGGTTAAAAGTCTGCTTAGCCAGGTCCTGCACTGGGCCTGAGAAACTAAAAGTGGGGGAACAAGTAGCCCCCACCCAACCCCAACCCCCACCGCGCCCTCTTGAGGCTTTAGGCTTGGTGGAGGAGACATGCCTTCACCCCCTGCCTGTGGCTGGCCCATTAAATGTTTACTAGATAAATGAAAAATACGCATAACAATATGCTTGCCAATTGTGATAGAGACTGAAGAAATAGGGGGAACTGTGAAGGCTTATTATAATGTGGGGAGGAAGGGAGAAGGGAGATCCTATATAGACTGGAAGCATCAATGATGACCTTGTAAAGAAGTGCTATCTGAAATTCTTTTGCTTGTGTGTGTTTCCTAAAATGGCTACAATTAACATGTGTTATTGGTGTGATTTATTTTGGGGGAGGGAGGTATGTGATTTATTTTAAAAGGAAGCCATATATCAACATGAAAACTGGAAAAACTGAATCAATTGTTATAAAGGGGCAGAACCATCCAAGTAAATGCAATGAAAACAGCCAGGTCGCTGCTGCATCAACGCCGAAGGCTCTGAGCCCCGAGCCATGCTCTCCTTGTTCACACAGCTGAGCACCCAGAGGGAGTTGAGATGCTGCTCGGTCCACTCTGAACTAGCTCTTCAGGGTTATTAGAAGGACCTCATACTGGAAGTTGGTGTGCTCTCCGCAGGGTCACCAGGGGCACAGCTGTGCAAGAAAAGCCCAGATGGGCAGCCGGAGAAGTGGGAGATGGAGCTGTCATCGGTGTCATGTGGCAGAGTTGCCCTTCCCCTAGTTCGGGAGAATGTCAGGTGTGGAGAGGCACCAAGCCTTGCAGAAAGTGCAACTTTGGACCTGGACCTGAGTCCAAGCAAGGCGGGAGGGTTCAAACAAGGCGGTTGGTTTCAGGAGCACG
Organism: Tamandua tetradactyla; assembly: GCF_023851605.1. Taxonomy (NCBI): domain Eukaryota; kingdom Metazoa; phylum Chordata; class Mammalia; order Pilosa; family Myrmecophagidae; genus Tamandua; species Tamandua tetradactyla. The sequence goes on along the minus strand of NC_135331.1, from coordinate 33,473,371 downwards.
CTCCAACCACTGGTCAGGAAAGAAGGGAGATGGGTCTGTCTCTCTGTCTTCCTCACCATCCCATCTGAATCCCCAGTGGTGCCTCACTGGGAGGAGTGCTTGACCCCCCACTTGACCCCTACTCCCACCTAGCCAGGGTGACCCACTCATCCCATTTTACTTAGGACTTTCCCAGTTTTAGCCCCAAAGATCCCTGTTCCAGGAAACCCCTCATTCCTGGGGAAACTGAGATGACTGACCACCCTAACTTTGGTTCCATTTCTCTCCCCAGGACAACTGCCCACCCCCATCCCAGAATCTCTTCTTTGCCTAACCAAATCCATTTACCTGCCTGAAGGAGAAGGGTGAGGTGGAGGTGGGGGTATTCTTTGTGGCAGTCAGTGGCGTGCAGTGCAGCCAGCCGGTTAACCGAGCACCTGGTATGAGCAGACTCCTTCCCCATAGACCATGCATTCTGGGCAGCAAACCAGATGTTGAACAAAAAAAAAAATTCCACAAATAAGTAACTAGACCATTTCTATGCATTTGACCGGCAAAGGGGGAAACCCATATTCATTGTCAATTATGTTGGAATAAACTACCCCCCAAACTTAGCAGCTTCAAACAATAGAGATTTTGTTTGGATTTGCTAAAGCTGCCAGAATGGTAGATGAGACCTTGCAGCACTGATGGTGATTAACTCTGTAGAGAGAGACTTAAGGATAATTTTTTACATGTGCGCACTGCTTATAAAATTTAAAATACAGTAAATGTGGGCTTAAGAATTCCCTGGAATTAGCAACAGAGGTCACAGAGCCTGCTCTCCTGCACAGCTTTAAAAACAGGGCACTCAGCCCAAGAAGCTTAAGATCACCTGCCTGGAGGCAAGAGGGGGAGACAGTTGTTTCAGACAACCGTGAGGAATTCTGCTTCCTGACTCGAGGAGTTCACAATCTAACCAGAGTCCTGCACATACCAAGAGTCACCTGCTGTTTTCCACACGTCGGATGCTGTGCTGAGCCTTTACAGACAGGCATTTAATCCTCACTTAGCAACCCTAAGAGAGAAACTATTATCCCATTTTTAAAAGAAGGAAACGGACTTAGCAAGATTAAATAGCTCCCTTAGAGTTTCACTGCCAGCAACTGGCAGAGCCAGGATTTGAACTCTGAGCTCAACATCAAAGCCTGCTGTCTTAACCACTCGAAAGAAAGGAAAGGAAGAAAGAAATCTATTAGACAATCATTAGATTGTCCAGTTCACATCATCTGGTCCGATTCTTAAATGCAGCCCAGTGGGTAGAATCTCCCAAGTGCTTGAGGGAGACTTAGAAGAGTCCCAGGGGAGAACACAGGACCCCCTGCCACTCACACCCAGCGCCAGCCTCTCCAGAGGGCCACTTCCCAATAGGGAGTCAGCACGCATGAACCAGTCCAACACCCTGGAGGCCAGCTCCAACACCCCTCTCCTGACTCAAGCAGACACATGCTGAGTGGCTGTCACAGAGCACACCAAGCCCTCCTTCCTAGAAGCCCAGAAGGTCAAGAAGCTGTGACTAACAGAACCATCATTAGTTTTGTTTTTTTTTTTTGCATAGACAGGCATCGGGAATCGAACCTGGGTCCTCTGGTGTCGCAGGCAAGCATCCCTGCCTGCTGAGCCACTGTGGCCCGCCCCCATAGTTAGTTTTTATAAAGATAATTTATTATTCGTTTGCTAGCTGCCAGAATGCAATATACCGGAAACGTAACACTTTTAAAAGGGGGAATTTAATAAGTTGAAAGTTTACAGTTCTAAGACCATGAAAATGTCACAATTAAAGCAAGCCTATAAAAATGTCCAGATTAAGGCACTGTATTAGTTAGGGTTCTCTAGAGAAACAGAACCAACAGGGAACACTTGCAAATATAAAATTTATGAAAGTGTCTCACGTGACCGTAGGAATGCAGAGTCCAAAATCCACAGGGCAGGCTGCGAAGCCGATGACTCCAATGGATGGCCTGGACGAACTCCACAGGAGAGGCTCACCAGCCAAAGCAGGAATGCAACCTGTCTCCTCTGAGTCCTCCTTAAAAGGCTTCCCATGATTGGATTTAGCATCACTAATTGCAGAAGACACTCCCCTTTGGCTGATTACAAATGGAATCAGCTGTGGATGTAGCTGACGTGATCATGACCTAATCCTATGAAATGTCCTCATTGCAACAGACAGGCCAGCGCTTGCCCAATCAGATGAACAGGTACCACAACTTGGCCAAGTTGACACCTGTCCCTAACCATGACAGTCCACCCCTTGTCAACTTGGCACATATATATATATATATATATATATATATATATATATATATCACCTTAGACCATACTTAATTTCCAAATGAAAACAAATAAGCACACATTTTTTTTTACCTGACAATACTCAACTGTCCTGCATATAACTGGAAACACATTAAATCTCTCCAGAATAGCGTGCAAATCCTTGGGCAACATTCATTCTTAAACTTGATATCTTACAACTTAAATAGTATAACACAAACAAAACAGCATTACAGTCCTCGTTTCTGTAACTGATCACGTGGTCGAAGTTCATATTTATCACTACCTTCTTCCACTACCCATTCCATGTTCCCTTTCCCCTCAGCAAGCACTTCAGTTGGCCGTGGTTCTTTGCCTGGTGGGGTGACCCAAACCTTCATTCCTGAAGTCTCAGAGCCATTAGTGGTCCTGCCTGGATTGTGTTGTTGCAGTTTTCCATTGATTTTAATCACAGGGCATGGTAGTACTAATAGATGCCCCAGGGGATCTCCTATATTCCAAGAAAACTCTTCTTTACCTCCATTATGTAGTTGCAGTCCTACTTCCTTCTGATAGTCAGGGTCAATTACCCCAGACAATAATGTAATCCCCTTCTTGGTGTGTTGATCCAGAGGCATAAGTAGCCCAAAGTGGCCAGGTGGCAATCTTAACTTCCAGTTCAGTGGTATCACTGTTGTTTCTCCTGGAGAAAGTACACCCCGTTTTGGAACTAAAACCTGTAGACCAGCAGAACTCAGGGTAGCAGGGACAGGAAGCAAAAATTTTCCTAGTGGATCACTAGGAGTAATAGTGAGTGGCACCACACCCATTTCCACCCCTTGGTTCCTGGACCCATGGATCCTGGCTATGGGAGAAACAGCACCATACAGTGGACGTTGATTCAGAGCATACACAGCTTCCTGGAGAACATTACCCAAGCCTTTCAAGTTTTTGCCACCTAGTTGGTACCGTAATTGAGTTTTCAAAAGGCCATTCCACCGTTCTATCAATCCAGCAGCTTCTGGATGATGGGGAACATGGTAAGACCAGAGAATTCCATGAGCATGTGCCCATTCCCGCACTTCATTTGCTGTGAAGTGTGTTCCTTGATCCAAAGCAATGCTATGTGGAATACCATGACGATGGATAAGGCATTCTGTAAGCCCACGGATAGTAGTTTTGGCAGAAGCATTGCGTGCAGGGAAAGCAAACCCATATCCAGAGTATGTGTCTATTCCAGTTAGAACAAATCGCTGCCCCTTCCATGAAGGGAGTGGTCCAATGTAATCAACCTGCCACCATGTAGCTGGCTGGTCACCTCGGGGAATGGTGCCATATCGGGGGCTGAGTGTGGGTCTCTGCTGCTGGCAGATTGGGCACTCAGCAGTGGCTGTAGCCAGGTCAGCCTTGGTGAGTGGAAGTCCATGTTGCTGAGCCCATGCATAACCTCCATCCCTACCACCATGACCGCTTTGTTCATGAGCCCATTGGGCAATAACAGGAGTTGCTGGGGAAAGAGGCTGACTGGTATCCATAGAACGGGTCATCTTATCCACTTGATTATTAAAATCCTCCTCTGCTGAAGTCACCCTCTGGTGTGCATTCACATGGGACACAAATATCTTCATGTTTTTAGCCCACTCAGAAAGGTCTATCCACATACTTCTTCCCCAGACCTCTTTGTCACCAATTTTCCAATTATGGTCTTTCCAAGTCCCTGACCATCCAGCCAAGCCATTAGCAACAGCCCATGAGTCAGTATACAAACGCACCTCTGGCCAGTTTTCCTTCCAAGCAAAATGAACAACCAGGTGCACTGCTCGAAGTTCTGCCCACTGGGAGGATTTCCCCTCACCACTGTCCTTCAAGGACACCCCAGAAAGGGGTTGTAATGCTGCAGGTGTCCACTTTCGGGTGGTACCTGCATATCATGCTGAACCATCTGTAAACCAGGCCCGAGTTTTCTCTTCTTCAGTCAATTCACTGTAAGGAACACCCCAAGAGGCCATAGCTCTGGTCTGGGGAAGAGAAGGTAATGTGGCAGCAGGAGTGGAAACCGTGGGCATTTGTGCCACTTCTTCATGTAACTTACTTGTGCCTTCAGGACCTGCTCTGGCTCTATCTCGTATATACCATTTCCACTTTACAATAGAGTGCTGCTGTGCACGCCCAACTTTATGGCTTGGTGGGTCAAACAACACCCAACTCATGATAGGCAACTCAGGTCTCATGGTAACTTGGTGGCCCATGGTTAAGCGTTCAGTCTCTACTAAGGCCCAGTAGCAGGCCAAAAGCTGTTTCTCAAAAGGAGAGTAGTTATCTGCAGCAGATGGTAAGGCTTTGCTCCAAAATCCTAAGGGTCTGCGTTGTGATTCTCCTATAGGGGCCTGCCAAAGGCTCCAGACAGCATCTCTATTTGCCACTGACACTTCCAGCACCATTGGATCTGCTGGATCATATGGCCCAAGTGGCAGAGCAGCTTGCACAGCAGCCTGGACCTGTCGCAGAGCCTCCTCTTGTTCAGGTCCCCACTCAAAATTAGCAGCTTTTCTGGTCACTCGATAAATGGGCCGGAGTAGCACACCCAAATGAGGAATATGTTGTTGCCAAAATCCAAAAAGACCAACTAGGCGTTGTGCCTCTTTTTTGGATGTGGGAGGGGCCAGATGCAGCAATTTATCCTTCACCTTAGAAGGGATATCTCGACATGCCCCACACCACTGGACACCTAAAAATTTTACTGAGGTGGAAGGCCCCTGTATTTTTGTTGGATTTATCTCCCATCCTCTGACACGCAAATGCCTTACCAGTAAATCTAGAGTAGTTGCTACTTCTTGCTCACTAGGTCCAATCAACATGATATCATCAATTTAATGGACCAGTGTGATGTCTTGTGGGAGGGAGAAACAGATCAAGGTCTCTGAGAACAAGATTATGACATAGGGCTGGAGAGTTGATATACCCCTGAGGTAAGACAGTGAAAGTATATTGCTGACCTTGCCAGCTGAAAGCAAACTGTTTCTGGTGGTCCTTACTAATAGCTATTGAGAAAAAAGCATTTGCCAGATCAATAGCTGCATACCAGGTACCAGGGGATGTATTGATTTGCTCAAGCAATGATACTACATCTGGAACAGCAGCTACAATTGGAGTTACCACCTGGTTGAGTTTACGATAATCCACTGTCATTCTCCAAGACCCATCTGTTTTCTGCACAGGCCAAATAGGAGAGTTGAACGGGGATGTGGTGGGAATCACCACCCCTGCATCTTTCAAGTCCTTAAGAGTGGCAGTAATCTCTGCAATCCCTCCAGGAATACGGTATTGCTTTTGATTTACTATTTTGCTTGGTAGGGGCAGTTCTAGTGGCTTCCATTTGGCCTTTCCCACCATAATAGCCCTCACTGCACGAGTTAGAGAACCAACGTGGGGATTCTGCCAGTTGCTCAGTATGTCTATGCCAATTATACATTCCGGAACTGGGGAAATAACTACAGGATGGGTCCGGGGGCCCACTGGACCCACTGTGAGACGGACCTGAGCTAAAATTCCATTGATCACCTGGCCTCCATAAGCCCCCACTCTGACTGGTGGTCCCGAGTGACGTTTTGGGTCCCCTGGAATTAATGTCACTTCTGAACCAGTGTCTAATAATCCCCGAAATATCTGATCATTTCCTTTTCCCCAATGCACAGTTACCCTGGTAAAAGGCCGTCGGTCTCCTTGGGGAAGACTTAGAGGAAGGTTAACAGTATAAATTTGTGGCAGTGTAACAGGTTTCTTCCCCATAGGGACCTGGCCTCCCCTTCATTCAAGGGACTCAGGGTCTGTAAACTGTTTCAAGTCTGGAAATTGGTAAAGGGGCCGTGACTCTGTGTTTTTGTAATTCAGGTTAGACTTCTGTTCCCTTGACCTAGAACTCTTTTGTTTATACAGCTCCAACAAGAATTTAGTAGGCTGCCCTTCTATTGTATTTCTAGGCACCCCATGATTTACTAGCCAATGCCACAAATCTCTGCGTGTCATATAATTTTGATGCCTCCTTTGAGTTTGTTGTCTATTATAATACCCACGTCTACCCTGTCTTTGGTGATTAAGTGCTGCCACCTGGCTTCTGCCAACTCGGGATCCTGTCATCCCCATTGCGTTTAAGGATTCCAGCTCAGTGACAGCAGTTCCTACAGTAATATCTGACCTACAGAGAAGTGCAACCACAGAGCTCTTGAGGGATGATGGTGCTAGTCTCACAAATTTATTTCTCACTGTTCTGGTAAAAGGTGCATCCTCTGGACATTCCTGGGGTGTAAGAGCAGGCTTTGCATGATAAATCCACTCTAACATCCCAATCTCTCTAAGCCTCTGGATCCCCTCATCTACATTATACCAGGGCAGTTCTGGCATTTCAACCTCAGGTAATGTTGGCCACTTTTTGATCCATGTTTCAACCAACCACCCAAACAAACTGTTAACACCTTTTCTAAGTGCTCTAGCTATAACATTGAATGCAGAATCTCTGCTTAGTGGGCCCATATCAATAAATTCAGCCTGATCCAGCCTTATATTCCTCCCACCATTATCCCACACTCTTAAAATCCATTGCCACACATATTCCCCTGATTTCTGTCTATATAAATTGGAAAACTCACACAGTTCTTTTGGAGTATAACGTACCTCCTCATGTGTGATACTTTGTACCTCACCTTTAGGGGCCTGTTGGGACTTCAGTCTAGTTATAGGTGTGGAAGAAATGAGGGGTGGTGGGGGTGGGTCATGAAAAGAATTAGAAATATCTTCCAAGCCATTTGCTTCAGGGCTTTCATTTGCAGTTTCATCTGGTGAAACAGGATTAATAACTCTAGGGCTAATCCCTTCAGGAGGAGGTTGGGTGGCCAATTCCTCAAGGCAGGCTGGAGGTGGGGCGGCTATGTCCTCAGGGCAGACTATTACAGGGTTATCTAAAGAAGGCTCAGCATGGTCTAGGGTTTCAACCTCACCCCCAACATCATTATCAATCCATATGTCACCATCCCATTTTTCAGGGTCCCACTCCTTTCCAATCAATGCCCTCACTTTAATAGCAGACACCATGCAAGACTGAGATTTCAGTTTACGTTGTAAAGTTGCTACTCTAACAATAAGATTCTGAGTCTGATTTTCAGAGATCTCAAGTCTACGGCTACAGGAAATAAGATTTTCCTTCAGGATACTCATAGAAACCTCTACATCTTTCAGACGGCACTTAAGCTTCTTGTTTGAAGCCTTAAGCCCATCCCTTTCACCCTTTAATGTAGACAGTGTATCTAACAACAACCAACCAACATCTCTATAACTCTTATTTCTACAAAACTCTGTAAAGGTGTCAAAAACGTTATCCCCCAGAGTCTGGCTTCGTACAAGCGAAGCATTAGGAGAATTGAATGATGATATTTTGACTATCTCCTTTGCCAACTCAGTCCATGGATTGGGAGTGTCATTCTGATTACGGGAATCAGAGTCCTTAGTGTCTCTGAGTCCAGTCAGAGTAGAAAACCATTCATAAAAACCCATTTTTAAGATTCTGTTCCTTAAGAACCACTCCCGGTATCAAGATGTATTAGTTAGGGTTCTCTAGAGAAACAGAATCAACAGGGAACACTTGCAAATATAAAATTTATGAAAGTGTCTCACGTGACCATAGGAACGCAGAGTCCAAAATCCACAGGGCAGGCTACGAAGCTGATGACTCCAATGGATGGCCTGGATGAACTCCACAGGAGAGGCTTACCAGCCAAAGCAGGAATGCAACCTGTCTCCTCTGAGTCCTCCTTAAAAGGCTTCCCATGATTGGATTTAGCATCACTAATTGCAGAAGACACTCCCCTTTGGCTGATTACAAATGGAATCAGCTGTGGATGTAGCTGACGTGATCATGACATAATCCTATGAAATGTCCTCATTGCAACAGACAGGCCAGCGCTTGCCCAATCAGATGAACAGGTGCCACAACTTGGCCAAGTTGACACCTGTCCCTAACCATGACAGGCACCAAATGAGAGGTTACCTTCACTCAAGAAAGGCCAATGAAGTGCAGGTTTCTCTCAACTGGAAAGGCACATGGCGACATGTGCAAGCTTTCTCTCCAGGTTTCTACTTTCGTGAAGCTCCTCCAGGGACGTTTTCCTTTTTCATCTCCAAAGGTCTCTAGCTGCATGGGCTCTCGTGGTTCTCGTGGCTCTTTCCAACATGCTTCCTCTTTTTAAGGATTCCAGCAAATTAATCAAGACCCACCTGGAATGGGTGGACTCACAACTCCATCTAATCAAATGTTAATACCCATAACAGGGCGAGTCACGTCTCCCTGAATTTAATCTAACCAGGTTTCCAACCTATAGTACTCAATAGGGATTAAAAGAAACAGCTGCCTGCACAAGAGGGGATCAGGATTAAAACATGGCTTTTCTAGGGTGCATAATCCTTTCAGACTGGCACAATTATGTCGCAAGTTTACAGTTCTAAGGCCAGAAAAACGTCCACACTAAGACATCCAGGAAAAGATACTCTGATTCAAGAAAGCCGATGTCTGTCACATGGCAAGGCATGTGGCTGGCATCTGCTGATCCTTGTTCCTGGTTCCATTGCTTTCAGCTTCTGATGCCAGTGGTTTTCTCTCTGAGCATCTGTGGGCCTTCACTTAACTCCTCCAGGATACAACTCTGTGTTCTGTCTTGCTTAGCATCTCATGGGAAGGTACATGGCAATGTCTGCTGCTGTCTGCCCTTGTCTAGGCATCTGCTCTGTCTGTCAGCACTCCAAGCATCTCCAAGTTTAAGGTCACCTTCCTGGAGGCAAGAGGGGTGTCTCTGTCAGCTGTGACGCAACTGTTCTCCAAGCATCTGCATCTGAGGTTTCTTCGAAATGTTTCCCCTTTTAAAGGACTCTAGTAAACTAAACAAGACCCACCTTGAATGGACAGAGTCACATCTCCAGTTCATCAAAAGGCCACATCCACAACTGGGTGTGTCATATCTCCATGGAAACAATCCAATCAAAGTTTCCCACCCTGGACAATAGGTCTGGCCCACAAGATTGGATCAAGATTAAAACATGCCTTTTCTGGGGTACATAATAGTTTCAAACCAGCACAGATTTATTATCTCAAACGGCTCCTATGGGTCAGGGAATCAACGAATGGGTGGTTAGTTCAGGGTCTCCCAAGAGGTTGTAGATAAGTTGTCTACTTGTGCGGTAGTCATCTGTGCTGATTTGAAAGGAAGTATGCCATGTTTTAGAAATGCCATATTTTAATCAAAATCCCATTTCATAAAGGTAGAATAATCCCTATTCAATACTGTATGTTTGAAACTGTAATCAGATCATCTCCCTGAATGATGTGATTTAGTCAAGAGTGGTTGTTAAGCTGGATTAGGTGACGACATGTCTCCACCCATTTGGGTGGGTCTTGATTGGTTTATTGGAGTCCTATAAAAGAGGAAACATTTTGGAGAAAGAAAGAGATTCAGAGAGAGCAGAGCAGAACTACATAGCCACGAGAAGCAGAGTCTGCCATCCAGTGACCTTTGGAGACGAAGAAAGAAAATGTCTCCTGGGGAGCTTCATGAAACAGGAAGTCAGGAGAAGAAGCTAGCAGATGATGCCGTGTTCGTCATGTGCCCCTCCAGATGAGAGAGGAACCCTGACCGTGTTCACCATGTGCCTTTCTAGTTGAGAGAGAAACTCTGACTGTGTTCGCCATGTGCCTTCTCACTTGAGAGAGAAACCCTGAACTTCATTGGTCTCCTTGAACCAAGGTATCTTTCCCTGGATGCCTTAGATTGGACATTTCTATAGACTTGCTTTAATTGGGACATTTTCTTGGCTTTAGAACTGTAAACTAGCAACTTATTAAATTCCCCTTTATAAAAGCCATTCCATTTCTGGTATATTGCATTCCAGCAGCTAGCAAACTAGAACATCATCTGAAGATGTGACTGGGACTGTAGGATCCACTTCCAAGGCAGCAAGTCAGTGCTGGTTGTTGGCGGGAGGTCTCTCAAGTCCTTACCAAATGGTCATCTCCAATGGGAGGCTTAAGCATCCTCATGAGTCCACAACTGACTTCCCCCAGAGCCAGGGATCCAAGAAGGCTCTTCTATGATTGGTATGACATGGCCTTGAAAGCCATGCTGTCATTTCCATGATATCCCCTTGGCTACACAGGCTCTTCTGTTTGGGAAGGGACTCACAAGGAACACCATTACTGTGAGTCTTGTGGGGGCCACCTTGGAGGCTGACTACCACAGTTAGATTTGGCATTAGGCCCAACTTAATTATCAGTGTTGGACTTAGCTCTTCAAACTGTGATCTAAGAGCAGCCCTCCCCAGCCCATTTCTCTCTATCCTGTGATCTCTCCTTCTGCTTTTCCATCCCCTTCCTCTCCAAGGTCCCTTCCTGACCACGGCTGAGTCTGTAACATCTCTTTCCCTAGAGCCCTGTCTCCTGTCCACTCCCTCCCTTTCTGCAGGAAGCTGACCCATCCTCTTCTTCTCCCTCTCTCCCCTTTCCAAGCTCTCCCCCCACCAGAAACCACCTTCATTACTCTCTGCCAAGTCCTGCAGCCCAATCTGCAAAGTGAAATGAGAGGAGCCAGGGACAAAGACAGATGGGCAGAGCTGGGCAGAGAGGGAGCAGGCAGGTTCGTAAGTGTGAAATATAGACAAACCTGCCACCATCTATTCCCTGGGACAAATAGATCATCAGCGAATGGGCTGCAGAAGAGCAAAGAGACAAATTATCCAGCTGTGGCAGTGTCACCCGCACTTTATTGATGGGCCTTCATGCTCAGACCCAACTGCTCTCTGAGAACTGCATCTCCCAGCTCCTAGGGGACCCTAAACAGGCTTGACAGGGGCAAGAAAGCATTTATGTCTCAGCTGGGGCATAAGCCATGCTGCCAAGTCCTGGCCTTTCTGTCCTATGCATCATATGCAGATATGAGTTATAAAGCTTTGACACAGTGCCACATAAAAATATTAACAAAGTGCCTGTCCAGGTGTACGCTGGAAATAATAACAAATGCCAGGAGAAAAAGGAAAAAACATTTTAAATAATTAAGTACTGAACAACTCCAAAGGGCAGAATAAATTGTAAACTGTGCTTCGGATCTTACCACCAGGCAGCACCACTTTAGTTGGGGAACAAATGCCCCATCCTTAATCAGTGGAGAGGGGATCATGTTGTCAGAGTGACTTGGACTCTGGCAACTGCTGCTTTTTGTGACTCTCGAGCTGTGATTTTGCCACTCACTGTCATTATACACCACTTTAAGAAGTCACCACAGTATCACTCAAGCATTCATGAAGTAGAGTTGCCAGTGCCGAAAAACACGCCACCCCCCCCATCAGTCAATACATTTGGAGGTGAGACTGGACATGATAAAACACGATGAAGACAGAACCATCTCTGTGGCAGGTGGTCCTGTTAATTTTGGAGAGTGCTCACGGGTAATTAGAGATAATGCTGGAAAGACAAAGTAGCCTCACAAGCAGAAATATTGTGGTATGTTTCTAGATTTATGAGCTGTGCAAGCACGTTTCCTCCTCTACTGATATTCACTTGCATGGGGTAAAAATACGAAGTTTTGAATTATGTGAAGGTTACAGATGGCATTCTTCCTATAAAATGTAACTGCCCTGGGGGCGGGGGTGGGGTGCAAGGGTAATTCAGTGGTAGAATTCTCACCTGCCATGCCCGAGACCTGGCTTGGATTCCTTGCCCATGCACTTCCCGAAAAACAAAGAAGCAAAGAAAGGAAGAAAACAAATAAACAAAAATTCAACAAATGGTGCTGCAATAACGGGATAGCCACATGGAAAAAAAATGAAATGTGACCCTGGCCATACAGCATGCAAAAAAAAAAAAGCAAAAATGTAACTGCCTTGGACCTCCCCAGCTATTCCACCATAAATATGGCTTCTGGAACCCACATGGAAAGGGACCCAGCTTGAGCCCCAAAGGTATCTGCCACAGTAAAAAGTATAGAAATGGCAGCATATTGCAAGGTAGGCACAAGCATGAGTTTTCAGCCAGAAACAAACTCTTTACAGTGCCTCCTGTAGATCAGACCTTCTGCTATGTGAGGCACAATGTCCCAGAAAGACCACAAGCCCTGATCCAGAGACTTGGCTGTAGGAGCCAGGCTCTACCTCTATTAGGTTCTGTGGTCCTTTGCCAGAAACTTGGCTTCCGGAAACCTCTGTTTTGACTGTCAAATGCGGCTAATAACCTAATTAATCATAGGGATTAAATGAGAATTGCATACATGTGAAAGTGAGCATTTGGTGGTTCAAAAGCGTGTGCTTTTAGGCTTTTCCGTTTATAATCCTGTTCCAGTGAGTAAGCTGCCGGAATGCAAGATACCAGAAATCGCATAACTTTTAAAAGGAGGGAATTTATTAAATTGCAAGTTTACAGTTTTAAGGCCATGAAAATGTTCAAATTACAGCAAGGCTATAAAAATGTCCAATCTAAGGCATCCGGGAAAGACACCTTGGTTCAAGAAGGCTGATAACGTTCAGGGTTTCTGTCTCAACTGGAAAGGCATATGGTGACGTCTGCTAGATTTCTCAATGGCTTCCCCAGGACTCTGTCCATTCTTTAGACTCTCATGGCTGTAAAGCTTTTTCCAAAATGGTTCCCTCTTAAAGGGCTCCAGTAAGCAACTCCACCTCGAATGGGTCGAGGCACATCTCCATGGAAACCATCTAATCAAAAGTAACCACCCACAATTGGGAAGGTCACATCTGCATGGAAACAGTCAAAAAGCTACCACCCAGCAATATTGAGTGAAATTAAAGGATTATGGCTTTTCTGGAGTACACAACAGATTCAAACTGGCACACTCCCCATTTTAAGCAATGAAGAAGTAGAAGCCCAAAGATGGTAAAAACTTCTTTGAGGTCTCATAGCAGCTAATGAGTGCACCCTGAGCATAGAGGGTGCTAAATAAATATTAGTTCCCTTCTATGAGGGGCTCTTTAAAAAAAAAAAAATCTTTAATTGTGGCAAAATATACATAGTGTAAAAATAATTTTAACCATTTTAGGTGGACAATTCCTTCGCATGAAGTACATTGACAACACTGTGTAGCTTTCTTTCTTTTTTTTGCTTCGGCAGGCATCAGGATTCAAACCCGGATCTCAAGCACGGCAGGTGAGGATTCTGCCTGCTGAGCCACTGTGGCCCACCCAATATTGTGTAGCTTTCAACACTATTTCCAGACTATGTTCATCATCCTAAACCAAAACTCATACTCATTTACCAATAACTTCCCATTTCCCCCTCCCACCACTCTTGGTAAGCACGATGCTACATTCTGTCTCTATGAACTTGCTTATTCTAAGTATTTCACCTAAGAGAAATCATTCAATATTTAGCCTTATGTGCCTGTTTATTTAACTCAATATGATGTTTTCAGGGTTCACCCATATTACAGCATGTACTAGTACCTCACTTTTTTAAAAACATTTTTTATTGTGAAATGTATACACAAAAAAGCAATAAGCTTCGAAGGACATTGTAATAAGTATAGAACAGATTTCAAAATTTGGTATGGGTTACAGTTCCACAATTTCAGGTTTTTCCTTCTAGTTATTCCAAGACACTGGAGACTGCAAGAAATATCAATATACTGATTCAGCAGTCATACTCATTTGTTAAATCCTATCTTCTCTATTATAACTCCTCCTCCTTCGATCCTTCTCCCAATCTTTAGGGATATTTGGGCTATGCCCATTCTAACTTTTTCATGTTGGAAAGGGGTGTCGACAATATGGAATGGGGGAATGAAACTAGTTGATTTTCTTGGAAAGACTGGCACCTCTAGGTTTCAGGACTTATCTGGCCTAGGATCCATCTGAACATATAGGTTTCTAGAAAGTAATCTTAGTGCATTTAACTTTTGCAGAATCTCAGAGCACTAAGTGTTCTTTACGGTTAACAGGAATGGTGAGGGTTGGGGTTTGGGAAACCATGGTAATTAGCAATATCTACTTGAAACTTGCATAAGAGTAGCCTCCAGAATAGCATCTCAACTCTATTTGAACCCTCTTAGCCATTGATACCTTATTTTGTTACATTTCTTTTACTCCTTTTGATCAGGAAGTCATTGATGATCACATGGTACCAGGGTCAGGGTCATCCCTGAGAGTCATGTCCCATGTTGCCAGGGAGACTTTCACATCTGAATGCTATGTCTCATGTAGGGGGGAAGGTAATTATATTCCCTTCAGAGTTGGGCTTAGAGAGAGAGAGGGGACACATCTAAGCAAAAATGAGGTTTTCTGGAAATAACAATTAGACATTACTATAGGTAGGCTTAGTTTCTCTGCTACAGAAATAAGTTTCACAAAAGCAAGCCTCAAGATCAAGGACTTGGCCTATTGATTTGGAAGTCCCTAGTGTTTGAGACAGTACCAGGGGTTTCCCAGGTAGGAAAGTTTAATAGTTCCATATTTTTTTCTCCAGTCCCTCAAGGGGCTTTGCCAATACTTTTAAATTATCTGCCTGTGCTGGTTAGAACTGTTGTGTACACCAGAAAAACCATGCTCTTTATTCCTGATTCAATATTGCTGGGTGGGGTTTTTATGATTAAGTCATTTCCATGGAGATGTGTCTCCACCCATTCAAGGTGGATCACTTACTGGAGTCCTTGAAGAGGGAACCATTTTGGAAAAAAGCTTCAGAGGTGACATAGACAAGAGACGTTTGGAACTGCAGAAAGGAAACACCCCTGGAGAAGACATTAGAACCAAGAAGCTGGGAGATAAAGCAAGCAGACATCATCATCTGTCTTCCTAGTTGACAGAGAAACCCTAAATGTCATTGGCTCTTTTCTTGAGTTAAGGTATCTTTTCCGGATGCCTTACCTTGGACATTTTTATGACTTTAGAACTGTAAATTTGTAACTTAATAAATTCCCTTTATAAAAGCCGACCCATTTTTGGTATATTGCATCTCCAGCAGCATTAGCAAACCAAAACACTGCCCAACATACACTGGGATACATCCAGGTAGTACATTAAACTATAGAGAATCACAAGCCCTCGTTCCTATTCTGGGCACCATGTGTTTGGGTTGTTTAAATGAGCTGTCCAAGCAGGTTGACTTAGATTATGTGCTACAGAAAATTTAGGTTTGGGACAAAATAAACCTCTCTGTCTTTCACAGTAGGTGAAGTTCTAAAATATATAAATGATATCAACCTTTCCCCTGTATTATAATTTACCTTATACGATCACCTTCCAACCAGATCACCTTCGTTCTTATCTCTAATTGAAGTCTAATCTCTTTTTTTGGTTTCTTTAACAGTTGTTGTATGTAGCAATGCTGGCTTTCAGAGCTGCAGAATTCCAAACCTGAGTCTTAGGTATGACATAGGTACCCAAAGTTCCAGGAAAATACCAGATTTATAAATATATAGCACAGCATCTCAAAATCTAGAATAACATTTACAACTGCAGTCTAAATGTGCCTGCTATAAGAACTTGCAATGTAGGCTCCAATTTCTTATAAGAATTTTCTAAAAGAGACAATACAATATTTGTTCTTTGATTGCTGGCTTATTCTGTAGCACATGATGTCTCCAAGGTTCATTTCCCCCTTTGCATGCCTCAAGATTTCACTTCTTTCTGTAGCCACACAATATTTCATCATATGTATACACCACAGTTTGCCATTCTCCTCTCAGTAAATGTATCCTTCAGCCATCCATAGGGCATCATGGATAATGTCCCAAATAAAAAAAATCCATATTTCACATTATCCTCAGTTGTACAGTCATTAACACTCTCAATTTTAGACAATTTTCATTGCTCCAAAGAGAAAAATGACAGATAAACACACCCTCACCAAACAGAAAATCCAAACATGCTCTTAACTCTTGTCCGTCCCGTCCAATTATTTACCCCTGGCATTGCTATGGTCCTGTTAATGTCTTCGTACCAAATATAGGCCATAACACGCAATAGTAATTTTCCCCCTATACCCCTCTATTATTGACTCTTTGTACAAGATTCATACCTTTGAAGTAGTTCATGCAAGAACATTTATATTTGTAGTGTTAATCAGTGGGATTCTTTCAGTCATGTTCACCTTCAAAATGGTAACATTACATATAAACCCACTGATGAACCACCTTCACTTCTATCCATTCCCTTCCATTGAAGTTCAACCACATAAGCTAACTGTTAACTCATCTCTCTAGTTTCTGTGTATGTTTTGGTCCCCTATATTTTACATTCTAAGCCTCTGGGTTTGCCTTTACCAAGGTCATAATAGCAAAATCATTCAGTATCTATCCTACTATGTCTGGCTTATTTCATTCAGCAGTATAACCTCAAGGTTCATCCATGTTGTCATATGTTTCAGGACCTCATTTCGTTTTATTGTGGCATAATATTCCATGGCATGTATATATATCACATTTTGTTTATCCACTCATCTGTTGATGGGCACTTGGGTTGTTTCTATCTTTTGGCAATTAATAAATCTTCTATGAACATTGATATGCGTGCTGGTTTGAAATGATGTATGTACCCTAGAAAAACCATGTTTTAATCTTAATCCCATTTTGTAAAGGCAGCCGGTTCTCCTAATCCCTATTCAGTATTGTATGTTTGAAATCGTAATTAGATCACCCCCCTGGAGATGTGATTTAATCAAGAGTGGTTGTTAAGCTGAATTAGGTAGAAGCGTGTCTCCACCCATTTGGGTGGGTCTTGATTAGTTTCTGAAGTCCTATAAAAGAGGAAATATTTTGGAGAATGAGAGATTCGGAGAGAGCAGAGAATGCTGCAGCACCACGAAGCAGAGTCCACCAGCCAGTGACCTTTGGAGATGAAGAAGGAAAATGCCTCCCGGGGAGCTTCATGAAACAGGAAGCCAGGAGAGAAAGCTAGCAGATGACGCCATGTTCACCATGTGCTCTTCCAGCCAAGAGAGAAACCCTGACTGTGTTCGCCATGTGCCTTCTCACTTGAGAGAGAGACCCTGAACTCCATTGGCTTCCTTGAACCAAGGTATCTTTCCTTGGATGCCTTTTGTTCTAGTTTGCTAGCTGCCGGAATGCAATATACCAGAAACGGAATGGGTTTTAACAAGGGGAATTTAATAAGTTGCTAGTTTACAGTTCTAAGGCCGAGAAAATGTCCCAATCAAAACAAGTCTATGGAAATGTCCAATTTAAGGCATCCAGGGAAAGATACCTTGGTTCAAGAAGGCCAATGAAGTTCAGGGTTTCTCTCTCAAGTGGAAGGGCACATGGCAAGCATGGT
Organism: Tamandua tetradactyla; assembly: GCF_023851605.1. Lineage (NCBI taxonomy): Eukaryota > Metazoa > Chordata > Mammalia > Pilosa > Myrmecophagidae > Tamandua > Tamandua tetradactyla. The sequence continues at coordinate 33,455,791 of NC_135331.1, read as the reverse complement.
GTCATTTGCTAGCTTATTCTCCTGGCTTCCTGTTTCATGAAGCACCCAGGGAGGCATTTTCTTTCTTCAACTCCAAAGGTTGCTGGCTGGTGGACTCTGTTCCTCATGTCTATGTCGTTCTGCTTTGCTTTCTCTGAATCTCCAATCTCTAAAGCGTTTCCTCTTTTATAGGACTTCAGAAACTAATCAAGACCCACCCGAATGGGTGGAGACATATTGTCACCTAACCAGTTTAACAACCATTCTCAATTACATCATATCTCCGGCGAGATGATGTAATTACAGTTTCAGACATATAGTATTGAATAGGGATTATTCTGCTTTTATAAAATGGGATTTTGATTAAAACATGAATTTTCTAGGGGACATACATCATTTCAAACCAATACACCTTTGATGGGACATTTCTATAGACTTGCTTTCATTGGGACATTTTCTCAGCCTTAGAACTGTAAACTAGCAACTTATTAAATTCCCCCTTTTAAAAGTTTCTGGTATATTGTGTTCTGGCAGCTAACAAACTAGAACAGTACTCAAATGTCTTTTTGTGTTACTGCTTTCAGCTGTTCTGGGTATACACTGAGTAGTGGTATTGCTGGGTCATAGGACAACTCGATATTTACTTTCCGAAGTAACTGCCAAACTGTCTTCAACAGCAGCTGTACCATTATACTTTCCCACCAGCAGTGAATAAGTCTTCCAGTTTCTCCACATTCACTTCAACATTTGTAGTTTGCTGTTTGTTTAAGAAGCCATTCTGACCTGAGGTGTTATATCATTGTAATCTTGGTTTGCATTTCTCTTCATATGCTTTCTAGCCATCTGTATTTGCTCTTTGGAAAAATATCCATTCATATTTTTAGCCCATTTTATAATTGGATGGTTTGTTCTTTTGTTGTTGAGTTGGACCATTTCTTTATGTATACAGAAAATATCAAACCTTTATCCGATAGTGATTTCCAAATATTTTCTCCCACTGAGTTGGCTGTCTCTTCACATTTTTGACAAATCCTTTGAAGCACAGAAGCATCTGATTTTGAGGAATTCACATTTATCTATTTTTTTCTTTCATTGCTTATACTTTGGATTTAGTTTAAGAAGCTACCTATTATTACTAAGACTTGAAGATGTTTCCCTATATGTTCTTCTAGGAGTTGTATGGTACTGGCTCTTGTATTTAGGTCTTTGATCCACTTTGAGTTAATTTTCTGTATAGAGTGTAAGGTAGGGTTGCTTTTTCATTATTTTGGTTATTGATATCCAGTTCTCCCATGTCCATTTATTGAAAAGGATATTCTGTCCCAGTTTAGTGGATTTGGGGGCATTGTCGAAAATCAATTGACCATACATTTCATGGTCTGTCTCTGCACTCTCAATTCAATTCCATTGGTCAATTCTTCTATCTCTGTGCTAGTACCATGCGATTTAGACCACTGTGGCTTTATAATAACCTTTAAAATTAGGAAGTGTTATTCCATGCACTTCTTTCTTCATTTTTAGGATATTTTTAACATTTCAAGGTCTCCTTCCTTTCCAAGTGAATTTGATAACTAGCTTTTTCAAGTCTTCAAAGTAGGTTGTTGGAATTTTGATTGGTATTACGTTAAATCCGTAGATCAGTTTAGGTGGAATTGCCATCTTAATGACATTCAACCTTCCTAACCATGAGCATGGAATATCTTTCCACCTATTTAGATCTTCTTTGATTTCTTTTAACAATATTTTGTAGTTTTCTGTGTATAGGTCCTTAACATCCTCGACTAAGTTTACTCCTAGATACTTGATTCTCTTGGTTGCTATTTTCAATGGAATTTTTTCCTTAATTATCTCTTCAATTAGGTCATTTCTTGTGTATAGAAACATACTAATTTTTGCACATTGATCTTGTATTCTGCCCCTTTCCTGTATTCTGCTCAAGAAGCTTTGTGGTAGATTTCTGAGGATTTTCCAAGTATAGGATCATGTCATCTGTAAGTAATAAAAGTTTTACTTCTTCATTTCTGATTTGGATACCTTTTATTTCTTTTTTCTGCTTGATTGTTCTTGCTAGGAATGTTGAATATAGTGGTGTCAGAGGGGATCCTTGTCTTGTTCCCACTCTTTTTTTCTTCTGCATGGGCAGGCACCAGGAATTGAACCTGGGTCTTCAGCATGGCAGGTAAGAACTCTGCCACTGAGCCACCGTGGCACACTCTTGTTCCCACTCTTAGAGGAAGTTTTCAATTTCTCACTGCTAAGTATGATGCTGGCTATTGCTTGTCATATATGTACTTTATTATATTGAGGAAGTTTCCTTCGATTCCTACTCTTTGAAGTGTTTTTATCAGAAAAAGACGCTTAATTTTGTTGAATGCTTTTTCAGCGTCTATCAAGTTGACCATGTGATTTTTCCCTTTTGATTTGTTAATGTGCTGTATTACACTGATTGATTTTCTTGTGTTGAACCACTTGCATTCCTGATATAAACTCCACTTGATTGTTGTGTATAATTCTTTTAATGTGTCATTGTATTTTTTTTGTGTGTGTGGTACATACATACAATGGAACTTTATTCAGCTGTAAAAAGAAATAAAGTTTACGCTCATGCTACAACACGGATAGCATCTTGAAGACTTCATGTTGCGTGAAATGAGTCAGACACAATGGACAAATATTATGATTCCACTTATATGAAATATGTATGTCAGACAAATTCATAAACAAAAGTTGATTAGAGGTTACCAGGGGCGAGGAGGCATGATGGGGAGTTGCAATAAAAATAATATGTATATATCAACCCATTTCTGAGTCTATAACCCTGAAATACAGGTCAACTAATCAAGGTGCTGCCTCACTAGCAATCAGATTTCATTGTCACCAGATTTACTGCCTGTTATTTCTCTGGTTAGTTCTGCAAACCGAGGGCTTTAGAGAAAGCACAGAAACATCTTAAGCTGGGCAACCCTAAGCACCAATGCTCCCATGGGCCAACATGACCCTCAGGGTCTGAACACTGGACATACAGTAAAATCAGGCCATGTGCCTTTCTAAAAAGTTTTATTAAAGATTTTTATAAAGCAACATCCAGGCTCCAGATTTGGCTGCCAAGGAACACCTGTTATGCAGTAAGGACTGGCTGAGGCATGGCAGGTGGCTCTGGCTTTCCACCTTTCTGCTCTGAGATGGGAGTGATGGGCAGGATCTCATCTTTGGGTTCCATTATGCTCACATGGTCAGGCAGGGGCTTAGGACCAGTTTTATCACTGGAGTCCCAGGGCAGCATGAACTTCACTTTGATGACCAGCACACCCTATCTGAGCAGCACATGGCGCATGGCAGTATCAACATAGTAGTTAACAGGGTCCCCACTGTGGATCATTAGGCCATCCACAAACTTCATGGATTTAGCCCTCTGTCCTCAGAGTTTCCCCACACACCACAGCCTTGCAGCCCTTGGCCCCACTCTTTATGATGAAATGCAGCACACCATAGCAGGTCCTCTGCACAGCAAGCCCTCCTCGGAGTTTGGAATGCAAAGACTCTTCTGGGCAATGGCACAGGGACCTCTTGTGGCCACCTTTTGAGCCTAAAGCTCTACACTGCCCTCAAGGAAGCCAAACCTCGTCTGAACTACAGCAGTCAATTCCTGGATCCAACGGCCTTTCTCATGGAGAACATTCTGTGTCCTGGTGGCCAGAATAATGATTTCTGTCCTGGTTGGTGTAACCTGAATCTCAACTCCAGATCTTCAGCTAGCTCCTGAGTAGAAACTCATTCAGTTCAGCTTTGAAGTTGCCATCAGCAACAAACTTCATCTTCTTGGAAACTTGCTCTGCCATCTTGCCACCAAGTGTTGCCAAAAGGAAAGTGCACCATTGGATTTGATTTGCTAGTATTTTGTTGAGAATTTTTGCATCTATGTTCATGAGGGAGATTTGCCTGTAGTTTCCCTTTCTTGTAGCATCTTTATCCAGTTTTAGTGTTGAGTGATGTTCGCTTCATAAAATGAGTTAGTTAGCGTTCCTTTTTCCTCAAAAATTTTTGGAAGAGTTTGAGCAGGACTGCTGTTAGTTCCATTCGGAATGTTTGATAAAGTTCTTTTGTGAAGCCATCTGGATCTGGGCTTTTCTTTGCAGGAATTTTTTTTTTTTACTTTTTTTGCATGGGCAGGTACCTGGAATTGAATCTGTCTCAGGCATGGCAGGTGAAAATTCTGCCACTGAGCCACCAATCATACAGCCCTATAGGGAGTTTTTGATGACTGACTGAATCTTTTCACTTGTGATTGGTTTGTTGAGATCTTCTCTTTTGTCTTGAATCAGTGTAGGTTTTTCATGTGTTTTTAGGAATTTGTTCATTTCATCTAAGTTGTCTAGTTTGTTGGTTTATAGTTGTTTATAGTATTCTCTTATGATTTTTTTTATTTCTTCATGGTCCATGATAATGACCTCTTTTTCATTTCTGATTTTGTTTATTTGCATCTTCTCTCTTTTTTTTTTATTTGTTGGCCTAGCTAGGGATCCACTGATTTTATTTTCTCAGAGAACCAACTTTTGGTTTTGTTGTACTTTCTTTCTTTCTTTTCTTTGTTCTCCAGTTTGTTTATTTCTGCTTTAATCTTTTTCTTCAGTTATTTGCTTTGGGATTAGTTTGCTGTTCTTTCTCTCATTCAGACAGCAGTTAAGTCATTGATTTTTGCTTTCTTCTTTTTTAATATTGGCATTTAGGGCAGGAAATAAATTTACCTCTCAGGACTGCCTTTACCACATCCCATAAATTCTGATATGTTATATTCTCATTTTAATTTGTCTCCATATATTTACAATTTCTCTAGCAATTTCTTCTTTAACCCACTGATTATTAAGAGTGTGTTATTTAATCTCCATGTATTTGTTAAAGTTCTTGTTGTTTGGTGTTTATTGATTTCCAGCTTCATTCCATTGTGATCAAAAAAAGTGCTGTGAATAATTTCAATCTTTGTAAATTTATAAAGACCTGTTTTGTGGCCAGGCATATGATCTATCCTGGAGAATGTTCTATGTGCACTAAAGAAGAATATATATCCTAGTATATATTATATACAACAATTATAACAATTTATATATGTCTGTTAGGTCTAATTCACTTATCAAATTGCTTAAGTTCTCTATTTCCTTATTGATGTTCTCACTGGTTGTTCTATCTATAGAGGAGAGTGGTGTATTGAAGTCTCCTACTATTACTGTTGAAACATCTATTGCCCCCTTCAGTTTGCCAATGTTTGCCTCAGGTACTTTGGAGCTCCCTGATTAGAAGCGTAAACACTTACAATTCTTATTTCTTCTTGGTGAATTCTCCCTTTTATTTACATGTGTTTTCCTTCCTTGTCTCTTATGACATCTTTCCATTTACAGTCTATTTTATCTGATATCTGTATAGCTACTCCTGGTTTCTTTTGGTTACACTTGCATGGAACATCTCTTTCCATCCTTTCACTTTTAATCTATTTGTATCCTTGTGAAGTGGTGAAAACTCCGTTTTCCCAAGAAAGTACCTGAGCCTCTAAGACGTGAGCCAAAACTTTATTGCAGCAGGCTCAGAGGACTTCCATCCAAAATCTGAGTCCTGAATATTCTTGGTTTTGAGATCGTAAAGTAGGCTAGTAAGGAAGGTGGGAGTCACTATGGGGATGGCCAGTAAACACTGGAAAGGTACAGAATTTCTTTTGTCTGAGATGGGACATGCACAGAAGACCCCTGTTCTGCAGACATGACCTGAGGTAAGGTCTGCAGACATGACCAGGGGCAGACAGAATCCACAGACATTTTGTTTTACTCCCTGTTTTTTACAGGCTTTAGGAGTACATAAATTCTTACATAAATTCATAAGGTGATACGCACAAACATACATAAATTCATAAAGTTATAAAACAATAATACTGAGATGATACACATGAATTTATAAAGTTATACAAAAATACTGAGGTTAAACTTGTAAACTGCCTCACTTGGATCTAAGATGAGTCTCTTATAAGCAGCCTTTAGATGGATCATATTTTTAAATCCATTCGGCCAATCTGTATCCTTTAATTGGTGAGTTTAGTCCATTAACATTCAAAGTTAATACTGTAAAGGCATTTCTTGAATCTATCATCTTATTCTTTTGTTTTTATTTGTCAGATCTATATATTCTTTTCCCTCTCTCTCTTTTCATTCTTCAAGTTACTCTTCAATTCTGTGCCTTCCTCCAGACACCCCTCTCCTGCCTTTTTTTTTCAGCTGACAGTAAATGCCCTTTAGTATTTCTTCTAGGGCTGGTGTCTTGTTAACAGATGCTCTCAGCCTTTATTTATCTGTGAAAATTTTAATCTCTCCTTATTTTTATTTATTTATTTATTTGGGTGCATGGTCTGGGAATTGAACCCAGGTCTCCTACTTGAAAGGCGAGCATTCTACCACTGAACCACCCATGCACCCTTTTCCTATCTTTTGAAGGACAACTTGGCTTAATAGAGAATTCTTGGCTGGAAATCTTTCTCTTTCAGGATCTTAAATATGTTATACTACTGCCTTCTCACCTCCATGGTGCCTATTGAGTAGTCTGAACTCAGTCTTATGTGGTTTTCCTTGTATGTGGTGAGTTACCTTTCTCTTGTTGCTTTCAGGATTTTCTGTTTCTCTTCAATATTTGACAGATTGATTAATATGTGTCTTGGAGTAGGCATTTTAGATTTATTCTATTTGGTGTTCACTGGACTTCTTTGATTTGCGTATTTATGCATTTGAGAAGAGTTGGGACATTTCCCCTATTATCTTTTCAACTAATCTTCATAACCTTTTACTCTTCTCTTCTCCTTCTGGGATGCTGATGATTAATATATTTGTGTGCTTCATGTTGTCCATTATTTCCCTGAGATTCAATTCCAATTTTTCCATCTTTTTTGCCATTTGTTCTTTTGTGCATTCAAATTCAATTGTCCTGTCCTCTAGGTTATTTTGGTCTTTCTTCTGCTTCTTCAAATCTGTTGTTGTATATCTCTGATATTTTAAAATTTGGCCTACGGTATCTTTCACCTCTGTGAGATCTTCTATTTTTTCCTATTTATTCTTTCACATTCTTCTTTAATCTCTTCTAGTGTCTTCTTAATGTCCTTTATATCATTAGCCGACCCATTGAATTTATTTAAGAGATTTGTATAAACATCTTTGATTAGTTGTTCCAAATTCTGTTTCTCCTCCAGTGTTTAAATTTGATCATTTGGCTGGGCCATATCTGCCTGCATCTTCATATGCTTTATGATTTTCTGTTGGCTTCAAGGCATTTTTATCTTGATAGAGTTGTTTTGAAAGTTGATTTCCCTCACACATTTAAGGTTTTACATTTTCTTGGGCTTGCATTGAATGTCTCCTTTTGCACTTGGTTTGTCAGTAATTCCCTGCAGGATTCCTACAAGGGATGCAGCTCTACTTAAGTATCTGTTTAAAGTTAGATAGTTTCCTAGACTGCACTTTCCATTCCTTCCCAGCAGATAGTGCTCTTGGGCATTTTTTCCCTCTGAAGCCTGCCTCTCCACAACTGCAGCAGCTGGCTGAGCTGGATGATGACCTAGTGCAATTCCAGTCAGGTCTGCAGTCCCAGTGCATGCTGAAAGCCACCAAGTCCAGGGCTTTGAGGGGGGCAGTGTGTACCTCAATGGTGATTCCACTTGTGGATCTGCTTGGAATGACCTTGGGGTTGTGTAACTGGGTATTTCAACTGCCCCTACCCACAGCCAACCTGGAATTCCCTGCTGGCTCATTTGGTTTGGGACACAGGCCATGGCACAGCTTGTTTCCTTGTCCCTGCCTCTCCATTCATGCACTCCTGAGGGGTCCAGGCCTCCATATGAAAAAGGGACTAGTAGGCACTGTGCGCTAGCTGGATGGTCTCCATGCACAGGGAAATAAGTCTCCTGGCTTCTGGATTCTCTATGGGAGCGCCAGGCAGCAGAGCTGGTGGGGATGATCTACCAATCTAACTGAGGAGGTAAATTTCCTCTGTGCTGTCTCTTGTCCCCAGTGGAGTCATGACTGAACACACTCACTCTGTTCTATCCATCCCAATTCCTCTGCTTTTTCAACGAGGACCTCCACTATATGTGTAGAAGACACTCTCTGGTCACTTGTATCCTGTAACTTCTATCCTAGTCATTCTGTCACTTCTCTAGTTGTTTCATGGAGCAGGGGTGAACTCAGCCTATTCTTTTCCAGATTAAAAAAAATATTTTTTACCATCACAATCGACTTTTTTTTCCTTCTTTTTTTTTTTTGTGAAAAATAACATATATACAAAAAAGCTTTAAATTTCCAAGCACAGCACCACAATTAGTTGTAGAACATATTTCAAAGTTTGTCATGGATTACAATTTCACAATTTTGGGTTTTTACTTCTAGCTGTTCTAAAATACTGGAGACCAAAAGAGATATCAATCTAATGATTCAGCATTTATATTCATTTGTTAAATCCTATCTTCTCTGTAAAGCTCCACCATCACCTTGATCTTTCCATCCCTCTCTTTAGGGGTGTTGGGCTATGGCAATTCTAATTTTTTTTTATTGGAAGGGTTTGTCACTAATGTGGGGTAGGGAGATGGAATTATCTGATGTTCTGGAGAAGGTGGTTTAGGTCTCAGGATTTATCTGGGCCAGGAACCCATCTGGAGGTTGTAGGTTTCTGGAAAGTTTCTCTAGTGCATGGAACCCTTGTGGAATCTTATATATTGCCCTAGGTGTTCTTTAGGATTGGCCAGAATGGTCCTGGTTGGGGGTTGGCAGGTTATGATAGGTAGCAAGGTCTAACTGAAGCTTGCATACGAGCAAGCCTCTCGACTCTGAACTCTGTCTGCCATTGATACTTTATTAATTACACTTCTTTTCCCCCTTTTGGTCAGGATGTAATTGTTAATCCCACGGTGCCAGGCCTGGATTCATCCCTGGGAGTCATCTCCCATGTCACCAGGGAGACCTTTTCCATCCTTTCACTTTCAATCTATTTGTATCCTTGAGGCTAAGATGAGTCTCTTGTAAGCAGCAAGTAGCTGAATTATGTTTCTTAATCCATTCTGCCAATCTGTACTTTTTAATTGGTAAGTTTAGTCCATTAACATTCAAAGTTATTACTGAAAATGCGTTTCTTGAATCCACCATCTCATCTTTTTAATTTTATTTGTCAGCTCCATATATTCTTCTCCCTCTTTATTTTCATATTCTTTAAATTACCCTTAGTGGTACTCTTCAATTCTGTGCCCTCCTCCAGACCTCCCTCTCCTGCCTTTTTTTTTTTTTTTTTTTCAGCCAGCAGAACACCTTTTAGTATTTCTTGTAGGGCTGGTCTCTTGTTGACAAATTCTTTCAGGACTTCTTTGTCTGTGAAAATGTTAATCTCTTCCTCAATTGTGAAGGACGATTTGGCTGGGTACGGAATTCTTGACTGGGAGTTTTTCTCTTTCAGGATCTTGAATATATCATACCACTGCCTTCTCGCCTCCAGGGTGCTCGTTGAGTAGTCTGAACTCAGTCTTATTTGGTTTCCCTTGTACTAGATGTACCAGATGGTTTTTCTCTTGCCACTTTCAGGATTTTCTGCTTCTCCTCAACATTTGACAGGCTGATTAGTATGTGCCTTGGGGAAGGCCTATTTGGATTTATTCTGTTTGGACTTTGTTGGGTTTCTTTGACTTATATATTTATGTCCTTTATAATGGTTGGGAAGTTTTCCCCCATTGTATCTTCAACTACTCTTCCTAGCCCTTTACTCCTCTCTTTTCCTTCTGGATCACCAATGATTCTTATATTTGTGTGCTTTGTTTTGTCTGTCATTTCCCTGAGTTCCAATATTTTTTTAAATCTTTTTTGCCATTTGCTGTTTTGAATCTTCGAAGTCAATTATTCTGTCCTCTATATCACTTATTCTTTCTTCTGTCTCTTCAAATCTGGTGCTGTGTGCCTCTAGTATGTCTTTTATTTGGTCAACAATCTTTAATCTCTGTGATATCTGCTATTTTTCTATTTATTCTTTCAGATTCCTCTTTATGCTCTTCTACTGTCTTCTTGATCTCCTTTATGTCATTTGCTATCCCACTTGTTTTATTAAGTAGCATTGTATGAACATCTTTGATTAGTTATTCCAACATCTGTGTCTCCTCTGGTGTTTTCATTTGGTCATTAGACAAGGCTATATCTGTCTGCATCGTGATGTGCTTAGTGATCTTCTGCTGTCTCCATGGTATGTAAATATCTTGATTGATTTTGGGAATTGATTTCTTTCAGTAGTCTAAAGCCTTGTGTTTGTAGGATGGTTGTACAGTAGGGAGCAGGATATGGGGAGGGGCACTCAATGCGGTGATTTGTTACAAGGGCAGGTGTAGGTGCAGGTTGGGGATGTTACACTGATGCTTGTGAACATGGGTGCCCAACAGCCAGGGAGTATATAGCTGTGCAGGTGCGGCAGTCTTGGGGGCATAACCCTGGTGTGTGATGGTCTAGGGCATGGGGCCCTTTGTGAGCATGCATAGAGCTGTGGCAGCAGGTCAGCGTTAAGCCTTCTTTGATTGGGGGCAGATGTGACCCACTGCGCAAGTTGGCATTTTCTCAGAGGTGGGAAGTGAGGCTGAGGGCCATGCGCATGCGCGATTCTAGGACTGCTGTAAAGTGTGGTTCCCAGAACTGAATGACATGATTGGGGCCCATGTGCATGCATAGGCCTGGAAGTGCTGTAAACGGATGCGCAAAGCTCAAGGGGTGCAGAGCGAGGCTGTGCGACACTATGGGTGGCCGGTGCGGGTAGCCTAGGTATGGAGGCCAGTGCCCGCAACCTTTATGCACTGGCAACAGCCTGCAGGGAACAGGGAGGGGGAGGCAGTGGTCAGGAGGAGTGCAGGAGAGGTGGGTTGGGCTGCACTTGGGGTGGGGGTGTGGGGGCAGGTATATGCAGTAGGCTGGTGGGGTGGGGACGCCTGTACCGCGGGGAATGGGAGCTGATGATGGGGTTTGGGTGCATGGGGTGTGGGGTGAGTTGCCACTCACATGGCAGTGCTGGTGAGGGTAGCCAGCCCAAGGAGCATGGCCTGGCTTACTTCCTAGTCCCGGGCTCCCATCCATGCAATCCTGCGGCCTCCATGCCAGCTTTCTGCTTCTCAGTTCCTTGGCCTCTGCAACCAAGGCTGACCCATGTGGTGCAGAAGCCTCTCCCAGGTCAGCCCCACTCCCGAATCGATGCCGCAGTTGCCCTCTTGTCCCTTCTCCAAGTTTTTCGTGGAGCAGGGCTAATCTCGAGCTACTCTATTCAGCCATCTTCCTGGAAGTCACTACTCCTCGGCCCATTTTTGATTGTTTGTCTTTTTTATTTTCAAGTTGTAGGAGTTTGTTTTATATATATATGTTCTAGTTAGTAAACCTTTATCAGATACATGGTTTCCAAATATTTTCTCCCATTTTGTAGGTTATCTTTTCACTGTCTTGTTAATGTTCTTTGATGCACAAAAGTTTTTAATTTTTCTGGTCCCATTTATCTATTTTTTCTTTTGTTGCTTGTGATTTTAGTGTAAATTTTTTAAAGTCCATTGTTTACTACACAGTCCTAAAGATATTTCCCTATTTTTTTTTTTTTTGGTAAGAGTTTTAGAATATTAGCTCTTATATTTAAGTCTTTGATCCATTTTGAATTAATTTATGTATCTGGTGAGAGGTAAGGGTCCACATTCATTCTTCTTCAGGTGGATTTCCTGTTGTCCCAGCACCATTTGTTGGAGAGAATATTCTTTCTCATTGAATGGATTTGGCACCCTTGTCAAAAATCAACTGGCCATAGATATATGGATGTAACTCTGGATTCTCAATTCTATCCCATTGGTCCATGGTATATGTCTATCCTCATGCCAGTGCCACAATATTTTAATTACTGTAGTTTTGCAGTAAGTTTTGAATTCAGGAAATATGAGTCTTCTAATTTTGTTCTTTTTCAAGATTGTTTTAGCTGTTTGGGGTACGAGGAACACTTTTTTTTTTTTTTTTTTTTACAGTCAAATAGCTTAATAAGTCCCATGCCAGAGAGCCCTGAGAGTTCTACAAGGAACTCTTAAGCAGGTTATATCACAGAGAAGTAGAAATGCCAACTCAGATCTGTCTGTCTGTCTCCACTACTGCAAGCGACATCCTGGGCAAATTCAAACGTCCTTAATTCAGAGCATGAAGGGAACAGGGTGAATACTAGTGATTTTCTATAGTGTTCTAGGTTTGTTCCCACAGTTTTTTCCAGAAAGATGTTATTATGCACAGCCTGATTTTGTTTGGACTCAGCAAGTCAGTGCGGTGCCTTGGAAAGCATGCTGGCCAAGGTCTCAGAAATCTTAGGTCCCAGGGTCACCTCGGTTTTTACCAGCCAAGTTGAGTCACCTTCTTGAGCCTCAGGTTGCATACAGGTGGGAACCTCTTAATTTGCACCCCACTCCAAAAAGAATGCAGTGCAGCTTGTAAAAATACAACTAGATGCATTTCCCAATACAACTTATGTAGATAGTTTGATTGAACACCATAAGTACTTGGAATCTCAGGTAGGACATGAGATTTTGTTGGTTTGTCCAGAGTGATGCCCCAATGAATCCCAGAGTGATTCGATCAGGGAGTGGAAAAGTATTTGCAAAGTCTTGGTGAGAACAGGGAGAAATTCAACTTCCCCAAGTTGAATTCTTGATATTATCACAAGCAGTGTGGACAACCAAAGCTATGGGCTGAGCCCCCAGTCTTGGGGTTTGTTCATATAGAACTTAACCCCACAAAGGTTAGGTCAAGTCTACTTAAAATTTAGGCCTAAGAGTCACCCCAACAGAGCCTCTTTTGTTGCTCAGATGTGGCCTCACTCTCCAGCCAACACAACAAGCAATCTCACCACCCTCCCCGTCTACATGGGACATGACTCCCAAGGGTGTGGACCTTCCTGGCAACGTAGGACAGAAATCCTAGAATGAGCTGAGACTCAGCATCAAGGGATTGAGAAAAACCCGAGGATGAGCTGAGACACAGCATCAAGGGTTTGAGAAAACCTTCTCGACCAAAATGGGGAAGAGTGAAATGAGACAAAGTGGCAATGGCTGAGAGATTCCAAACAGAGTTGAGAGGTTATCCTGGAGGTTACTCTTATGCGTTAAGTAGATATCACCTTGTTATGCAAGATGTAATGGAGAGTCTGGAGGGAACTGCCTGAAAATGTAGAGCTGTGTTTCAGTAGCCATGTTTCTTGATGATGATTGGATAATGATATAGCTTTCACAATGTGACTGTGTGATTGTGAAAACCTTGGGTCTGATGCTCTTTTTATCTACCTTGTCAACAGACGAGTAGAACATATGGAATAAAAATAAATAATAGAGGGAACAAAAAAAAATACAACTAGAACATCAATCAAAGCAGGAGAAAACCTAAGACAGAGTAGATTAGAAATTACCATGGGATACGGTAAGGGGGGAGGTAAATGATGTTTGATGGGTATAAAGTGTAATATTTGGAAGTTTAGAAATAAAATTAATAACAAAAACCCAATCATTTATTATCTCACAGTGTTCTTGGGTATGGAGTCCAGGCATGGCTTAGTTGTATCCTCTGTTCAGGGTCTCACAAGGCTGCAAAGTGTCAGCCTAACTGTCCTGCTTTTCTGGAGCTCAGTGTCCTTTTCCAAGCTCATTCAGGTTGTTGGCAGAATTCAGTTCTTTGTGGTTGTAGGACTGAGGTCCCCCTTGTCTCGCTGGCTGTTGGCCAGGGATTACTCTCAGCTCCCAGAGGCCACCCATGCCAGTTCCTGGCTATGTAGGTGGTTAACAACAGGGATGTTTGCGTTTTTCAAGGTTGGGAGGCACACATCTCCCTGACTTCTTCCATCTCCGACCCCTAGACCTCGTATTTTTTTATTTTGGTTTGGAAGAACCAGTTGAATTTCTCAGGGAAGTTCCTTACAATGGTGGTGCTTGGCTCAAGCCATTGGGTTTGCTACCTGGGTCTCTAGAGGTGGGAGGAGACACAAAAGTGCTTAAGGCTGAGGTCACAATTATGCCCTGGATACAACAACCAGGAAAAATCATGTTGATCAAGGAAACAAAAATCCCTCAAAACTCTGTTTTTTTTTTTTTTAAATCAAATGAATAAAAATAAATGCCAGAGCCCCAGCTCTGAGGATGATGGCCTGTCCACCCAGAGCCATGGCTGCTACAGTCAGTGGTCCTTGATCAGCCCTGGACCCAGCCATCACAAGGGTGGGTCCCACAATCCTTCCTTGGTGCAAGTCCCAGTGATGTCCCAGGTAGGGGGTCAAGGTGACACATGGAGGGTGAAGCCCTCAAGTGAGGAGTAAGGGACAGAGTCTGCTTTTTTGATTGGGGCAGGACAGAAAAAGTCACCTTCCCTAATGTATGGGAAGAATTTTTGTTCTCTAGAAAAATCAGATTTGCCGAGAAGGGCAATGTTGGTGCTGACTGGTACATCGATTCAGGGGTGGGTGGGGAGGAGGAATAGGAAGAGATGTTGGGGTGGGGGCTGGCTCAGCCCTTCCAGCTTTCCTTGATGGCTAGTGCAGAGGTGCTCAGAGATTGCTGAAAAGTTCATTTTTCTTGCTCCAGTACATCTGCGGGGCCTGTTTGCAGCGGTATTTCTGATGTGTTCTGTCTTTGGCCACATCCAGGGAGATGGTGAAGTCCAGGATGGGGTCAGAGGAGGAAGAGGATGCTGTGGGGTCCTGTTCTGGGACTGTCCTGGGGATTCAGCTCCTCACTGGTATTAGACCTCCTTTTAAAAAGTTTTATTGTGGATATATGTATCACCCAATTTTCCATTTTAACCATTTTTAAGTGTACAACTCTGTGGCAGTCCCAGTCAGGATAATCTCTTTCTGAGTCACTCATCTGATTGGGGACTTTATATCTGCAAAAAATCCCTCTCACCATGCAAAGTACAAAATCACTGGTGAATATCACACATACCACAAGTCTTGCCCACCCTCAAGGGGAGCATTATTCAAGGGAGTGGGTCACTGGAGGTTATCTTACAATTCTGCCTACCATACTGCTTATCTGTGGGTTCTAATTTCCTTTTTATGAAGCATGTGAATTACTTGTAAAATAAAGAAAAACAGAATAAAAGTTACTAAAAACAAGAACAAAACAAGCAAACCAGTTGCCCATGAAAAATACAAATGCTGCAGCATAAGAGATTTCTCTGGTGGGTCTTTATAGAAAGGATGCTGTCAGAACCTTTGTCAGAATTCCTTGGGGCTAGTTCTTATTACAGCTTCTCTGCAGGACACTACCTTCGTGCCAATGTGTAGGAAAAGTAATTCTGCAAATAGCTACAATGACAATGCAGCAGTCCAGATTTAGGCAGAATGGCCACAGTCTAGAGTTCACATGTAGCATCTAGGACAAATTGACTTAATCTGGGCTCTATAGATGTGCTTTGGAGGAAACTTTCCATGAACTTCTGGAAAGCATATGCAAAATTTTGTGCATGTGTGCATTCCTTTGAGAAGGTCCACTGATTTCATCAGATTCTCGGTAGAATGTTTTTGATTAAAAAAGAGCAAAGAATCACTGCTCTAGGGCAGGGTCCCTTTATTTTGGCACTATTGATATTTTGGGTTGAATAATTCATTGTCATGGAAGCTGTCCTGTGAGTTGCAGGATCCTTAATACCATCCTGAGGCCAGGAGCATCCTCTAGCTGTGACAACCAAAAACCTTCAGACATTGCCACATGTACCCTGGGGGCAAAATCCCTCTCGGATGAGAACTGCAGTATTCTTTGGAGCTCAGAAGAAAGCTTTCTTCCAAGATGTATTAGTTAGGGTTCTCTAAAGAAACAGACTCAACAGGGAACACTCACAAATATAAAATTTATAAAAGTGTCTTATGTGACCGCGGGAATGCAGAGTCCAAAATCCACAGGGCAGGCTGTGAAGCCGACGATTCCAATGGAGGGTCTGGATGAACTCCACAGGAGAGCCTCACCAGCCAAAGCAGGAAGGATTCTTCTCAATCCTCCTTAAAAGGCTTCCAGTGATTAGATTGGGCATCACTCATTACAGAAGACACTCCCCTTTGGCTGATTACAAATGGAATCAGCTGTGGATGCAGTTGACATGATCATGATCTAATTCTATGAAATGTCCTCATTGCAACAGACAAGTCAGCACTTGCCCAACCAGACAAACAGGTACCACCACTTCGCCAAGTTGACACATGAACCTGACCATGACACAAGCTTACTCAGGTTATTGGCAAAATTCAGTTCCTTGGGGTTATAGGACTGAGAATCACTCCCCCTCCCCCACAACACACACACACACACACACACACACACACACACACACTTTGGCATGCATGAGAATCCCCTGGAGGGTTTGTTAGAACAAGGCCCCTGGGTCCCAACCCCAGAGTTTTTGATTCAGTTCTTCTGGGGTGGGGCCTGATAATTTGCTTTTCTAATTAGTTCCCAGGTAAAGCTGACAGTGCTGTTTTGAGAACCACTGGTCTTCTGGAAGAAATGGCTGAATTCGATGTAAATCAGGCTTAAATCTGGATTTAAAGCCGTCTGGGTGGAAGAGGCAGCTCTATCAATTATGATCATGGTAGAGATGATAATTACCTCATTTTAGCCATAACAGTTTCTTCCCGGATAAATCAGGGATAAAATAACTACCAAAAGGAGTTTTGGTAAAGATGAAAAGAAACAAAGTATGCAAAGCACTTTGCAGGGTGCCTTATATTGTAAGCTCTTCATGTATGGTAGCTATTGATTGGGCTCTCATCATTGAGAACATAAGCATTTCCTCATGTCCTGCATTTATTCACTCAGTAGATATTTATTAACTGGTGTCTATGTACTGGTTCTTTCTTAAGATGCTGTACCTTATTTCACTGTACCCTCCTCAAACCCTTATCTGGTGGGTATTATCATCATCTGCTTATTCTTTGTGAATGGCAATTCAATGCCTATATAATATTCCATCTAATTTTATTCCTGGCCCCTCCCTTCTGAGATTCAGACCCATAGGTATACCTGGATGATCTCCCGGAAGGTTGAATTCAAGCTTTTACCTCTAACACACAGTGCCTAGCACCTAGTAGGCCTTCCACAAATAGGAGCTATTACTGGCCACCTACGTTATTTTTTAGTCCCTGTTGTTGAATCCACCTCCTTCCTTTACTCCTCCATTAGCTCCCAGAGTCACTTATTTTCTGTCAGTAGTCTTGGCCCTGGGTTAAAGCTCTGATTTGCTGTCCCAGTGGGGAGGCCACAGGAGAATCGAGTCCTGTTCTTTCACCCGCAGGGAAGAACTGAAGCAATGAAAATGAAGACACTCCCACGCCAAGCCAGTATTGCCTAGAAAAATCAGTTCGGTGGAGACAATTTGCTAGCTGCATCCAGGACATAAAGTTAAGTTCCCCAGATGAAATCTCTCTTGGTGTGCCAGTAAATGATTGCTGAGGCAGGGCTGGTGTTTCATGGCACAGCAGGGGCTTGCCGGGAACAGCTAGATTTATCCATTATCCACTTACAGCAACAGTGTCTGGAGAGTGCTCCAGAAGTGTAATTCACGTTTCGTGGCTGCAACAGGGAGCAATTTGGAAGTCACAACCAGGGAAACATGGTCGTGACACCAGCAGGCTCTTGATCTGCGAGACCTAGGTTCAAATCCCAGCTTTGCCTCTCCCTATTCCAGTAAGTTCACAGTCTTCTACCGAGCCTCTCAATTTCTTCATCTGTAGGGCGAGAGCGATGCTAATGATTATTAACATTTAAGGAGCACTTACGGTGTGCATAACATTGCTTCTATTTGGATAGTAATGATTATTGTAAAATAGGAAAATATAATTTATTAATTTAATACAGAAAGGTGTAATTGCCTCTCACACCCGTTATAACTCTTATAATACTAAACAATAATTAATACACGTGTATAGTTCGAAGATGCAAATCACATAAAGTACAAAATGAGAAATGCTTTCAATTTTACGACAGTATTGGACCTTCAAAAACAGCAGTATCACAGCAGTCAACCTATTGTTTGTCAGACACCGTTCTAAAACTTTATATGTTAACTCGCTTAACATTGCGAGGTAGGCACATTATTATCCCCCTTCGATAATATTATCTCTCCTAAAGCGAAGCAGAGAGATCTGGCTGGATAGTGCCGACAACCTAAGAAGACTCCACAAGCGTTCTAAGTGTTCGTGAGGTCACTATATGTAATTAAGGGCCAAACAGGAATATTCAACGCGTGTCCGAAACGCACTTTCCTACGGCGCGACGCTCGCGCGTGCTGCGTCCAGAAAACAGTGCCTCAGAGGACCAGGGGAGGACCTGGCTCCCTCGCTGGAGCCAGCCCGTGCGTGGGGACGCAAGAAAGGCGCGTCGGGAGCTGACGCCTCAACCAATCTTGCTAGAGAAGGCGTGAGCCTAAGAACAAAAGTGTTCGGAGTGGCTGCTGCTCCAGCCACTCAGGGCCGAGTCCAAGCTCTGCATCTCCAGTTAGGGCGCAACTTCTAATTGATGGAGCCGCTCTGAAGGAGGCGGGACGGAGCTGGAAAGCCCCGCCTCCCTTGGAGTTTTCAACCAACCGCACAGTCGCCGGGCTCCGCAGGGTGGCCCAGCAACCGCCGGGTTCGGTTGCGCTGAGAGAGGGGCCTGAGGGCGGGGCGGGAGCGGGCTGGGGACTCGGGTGAGGGGACGCTTCTCGGGGGCGCGCGGAGCGGGAACGGTGACAGGCCCGCGCGCGCGAGCGCGTCGCTCCCGGCTGCAGCTCGGCCCTGCCACTCCGGTCGGCCGCTGAGAGGCGCGCGGGGTCTGGGCCGCCGCCGTCGGGGAGGGCCCCATTCCCGGAGGACCCGGGGGTCCCGGGCATCCCGGGCGTTCCCGAGCGCCGGGCTGCGCCCGCCCCGTTAGTACTCGCTCGCGTCCTCTACACGCGGCGGGCAGGACCCGCCCCCCGACGCCCCTTTCGGCTCCGGGTTTCAGGGTCTTCGCGGCCCATGCGGGCCGCTAGACGCCCGCGCCGCAAAGACAGCTCCCGGGCCGGCCGGCCGGCCACCATGGTGGCCCTGAGGCCTGTGCGGCTCCTCCAGGGGGGCTAAGAGATCCAGAGCGCAGGCTTCGGGGCGGGGGTGGTGGTGGCAGGGGGCCCGGACCCGACTCCCGCGCCATGGCCGGGGCCATCGCTTCCCGCATGAGCTTCAGTTCGCTCAAGAGGAAGCAACCCAAGACGTTCACCGTGCGGATCGTCACCATGGACGCCGAGATGGAATTCAACTGCGAGGTAACGCCCGCAGCCCCGACTGGCAGCGGTGAGGGGAAGCTGGGCCGAAACCCCTCTCCACCAAGCCCCGGCGCGGGGTTGGGCACCGACCGAGGCGCCGCTGCCACGGTGACAGTCCAGGTGGAAGTGTGAGGGATTCTGCTTACATCACCTGCTGATCGTAGGTAGAGAGGGTTAGAACCAGAAGGGTCTGTCTGGGCTTAAATCCTCGTGTTAAAGGTGTTTTCTCTTCCAGGGGCTTTGAGGGTTTGGGAGAACTTTCTTTCTGGAGGTTGTTTTCATTCATTGCTATTGGAAGAGGCTGGAAGCATCTGTGGCAGGGAATTATCGCTCTCAGTTTCGAGCTTAAGCTCTGAGTTTTTAACTTCATTAGGTAATGGAGTTTTTAACTTCATTAGGTAATATTATTAAGCACCCCAAGTATTGAAAGTTGCATCTTGTCTATTGGAAAGCCTGTCCTTGCTTCCTGTTTTCAAAGTTTAAATTTTCAGGAAAAGATTCTTTGACAGAAAGGATGGTGGCTTCTATTTACTTTTCACTATTACTCCAGGATGATAATAGTTATCGTTGTTGAATACTTTCTAAGTGTTAGTCATGCACAAATTTGATCTTCACAACACAAGGAGGTAGGTACAATTATTATTATCATTACCCCCCCCCAAACTATATATCTAGTAAATGGCAGAGTGGGACTTTGAACCAAGCTTTTAGTCAGCACAGTACTGTTTTCAGGTAATTAAGTTTTTGTTACTCAGAGTGTGGTCTACAGACCACAGCATCAGCAGCCTTGACCTAAGTCAGGGATTGGAAACTTTTTTTTCTGTAAAGGGCCACGTAGTAAATATTTTCGACTTTGTAGGCCATGGAGTTCTCTGTTACAACTACTGAACTCTTTAAGCCTACTGTTAAAGTGCAAAATCAGTCTTAGACAGAATTGACTTCCAGTATGACAATGGGATGGGCTCCACAGACCCACTGGGGTTCTCACCTGCCATGCTGGAGATTGGGCTTCAATTCCTTGAGCCTGCTTATGCAAAAAGAAAAAAAAAAAGGACAACAACAACAAAAACAATTATTTATTTATTTTGGCATGGGCAGGCTCCGGAAATCAAACCTGGGCCTCCGGCATGGCAGGTGAAAACTCTGCCACTGAACCACTGTTGCCCACTCTAAAAACAATTATTTTTTAGATTATTATTATTTTAACAATTATTTTTAGCTTTTGGAAATGGTCCTAAGGGTGAGTAACAAAGAAAGAAAATCTACTCAAAGTCAGTAAGAAAGACAGGCGTCTGTGGTATTTGAACCAAGACAGATCCCTCCCTCCCCACAACCAGCTCAGCAAGGTGGGACTGATAAATCCCAAGACTGGTACAGTCAAGACCACAGGGCTCCCTCTCCCTCCAGCTCGTATTTGGAGGGTTTTCTTCACGGGAGAAGCAGGACTTCAGTGTTTCAAATCCTGTCCCCAGCCACCTGTTGCTGTGGCTAAGTCCTGGGTGAATGTGGTCTAGAGGTGGTAGCTCTAGCACATGAGATGGTGGTTCCATGCCAGGAGACGCAAGCCCAGTGCAAGATGTCCCCAGTGCAAGATGTCACTAAGAGAGCTTGCTAGTATCCCCAAACCCAGTTCCAGAGCCCTAGTTCAGAATCTTTTGTCTTGGTAGGAAAAGCAGGTCATAAAACAGATGTTTCCTAATCTCTTCCCAAAGGACTGACATCGTTTGCTACAGAGCATTGAGAAGTTTGTGCCTAAGGGTGCTCTCAGAGACAGTGGTGTATGTGGAAAATATTCATGGATTTCATGAAAATTCAGCCTAGGTTGTTTGCTGGGTAGTTTTTGGGAAACAATAGGGGAATTGGACCCCTGAAGGAGCCCTTCTGTGATCTGAATAAATATCACATACTGATCTGAGAAGCTATTCCCTCAAAGGAGCCATAGTTCGATTAGGTTAGTTTGTATAGCAGTTTATTTCTCAGGGTATTGGTGAAAATAATAGACACATCAACCAGTAATTAGTGTAGCTTTATGACTGGGTATGGTCAGGGAAAGAGAGGAAGAGACCATTACGCAAACCACCATCATCCGAGGATGACTGGGGCATACCCAAAGCTTTCTGAAGAGCAACATCAGAGCCTTAGTCCTATAGGGAGGGGGAAATAGACTTCCCTAAAATAATCTAGCCTGTCAACAAAACATATACAAGCAAATAACAAGCCCTTCCCCTCTGAGGGGAGGGTAGTACCCAGAATTACTACAATATATTATCTAAAGTGTCTAGTTTCTAACAAATAACATTACAAGGCATGCAAAGAAACAGGAAAATATGACCCAAGTGCTAGAAAAGAAAGCAGGCAACAATTACTCTCTGTGAGAGCAATCAGATGTCCAATTTAACAGACAAAGACTTCAAAGCAGCCATTAAAAATATGTTCATAGAACAAAATGAGAACTTGGTTAAAGAAGTAAAGGAAGATATGCTGACAATGTCACATCAAATAGAGAATACCAGTAAAGAGATAAAAGTTATAAGTGAGCCAGAAGAAAATTCTGGAGTTGAAAAGTACAATAACTGACATAAAAAATTCACTAGAGGAACTCAATAGTAAATTTGAACTGGAAGAAAGAATTAGCAAATTTAAGGATAGATTGACAGATTATGGAAGCCAAAGAAAAATTAATAGAGCCTCAGAGAAACTGGGACGCCATTAAGCACACAAATGTATGCATCATAGGAATACCAGAAAAAGAGAAGAGAAAGAAGTAGAAAATATCTTAAAAAAAAAAAAAAAAAGAAAAGGCTGAAAACCTTGAAAGCAGCAAGAAAAAAAACCAATTTGTTACAAGGGACCCTGATAAGATTAAGAACTGGCTTCTCAGCAGAAACAGTGGAGGTCAGAAGGCAGTGGAATAACATATTCAAAGTGCTCAAAGAAAAACACTATCAACCAAGAATATTTTGGTCCTATTTGAACCAAGACATGTCCCCCTCTCCCCCTCCCAGCTCAACAACAGGGGACTGGTACAACGTAAGACCAATACAACTCCAGATCGGTACAACCAAGTCCACAGCAAAGCTATCTTTCAAAAGTGAAGACTAAACAGAGACTTTCCTAGATAAATAAAGATTTATTGCCAGCAGTCCTGCTTTACAAGATATACTAAAGGAAGTTCTTCAGACTGTATTGAGCTAGGGAAATGACTACAAAATGGTAGAGTACTGTTGGGTTTCTAGTGATAATACATGTAATAGATATAGCAATAATTCTACAAAATGGGGGTAAAGGGAATAAAGCTATATAGAAGTAGCATTTCTGTGTAACTTGGGAATTAAGCTAGTATAAATTTGAGGCTGATTCTGATAAGTTAAAATTATATATAATACATCCTAAGGCAACCACTAAAAAATCCCAAATATATATAGTGAAAAAAATCATTAAAGCCATTAAAATGCAACATTATAAAACATCCACTTAATGCAAAAGAGAGCAATAAATATGGAATAGAGAACAAAAAAGATGTGGAAAGACCACAGTGAGATACCACTTTACACCCACCAGGAAGACTATTATTAGAAAACAGAAAACAACAAATATTGGTTTTTGTTTGCTGAAGCTGCCAGGATTGCAATACACCAGAAACAGAACAGCTTTTAAAATGGGAATTTAGTAAGTTGCGAGTTTACAGTTCTAAGGACATGAAAATATCCATATTAAGGCAAGGATATAAAAGTGTCCAAATTAAGGCAACCAAGGAAAGATACCTTGAGTCAAGAAGGCAGATGGGTCCAGAACACCTTTGTCAGCTGGACATTTGCTAGCTTTCTCTCCCAGCTTCTTGTTTCATGAAGCTACCCTGGGGGTGTTTTCCTCTTTCATCTCCAAAGGTGTCTAGCTGTGTGGACTCTGTTGATTCTGAAGCTTTTTCCAAAAGGGTTCCTGTAAACAATCCCACCTTGAATGGGTGGAGACACATCTCCATGGAAACTGTCTAATCAAAATTTATCACCCATGACTGGGTGGGTCACATCTCTATGGAAACAATAAAAAAGATGCCACTCAGCAATGAAGATTAAAGGACATGGCTTTTCTGGGGTACATAATAGCTTCAAACTGGCACAGTTGGCAAGGATGCCAAGAAATTTAAACCTTTATATATTGTTGGTGGCATTGTAAAAAGATACAACCTTTGTTGAAATTATTGGCTGTCCTCAGAAAGTTGAATATGGATCTGTCCCAACAATCCCACTTCTTGGTATATACCCAGAGGAATTGAAAGCAGGGACTTGAACAGATACTTGTATACCAGAGATTGTAACAGCATTATTCACAATAGCCAAAAGGTGGTAGCAACCTAAATGTCCATTGACAGAAGAATGGATAAACAAAATGTAGTACAGATGTACAATGGAATATTACCCAGCCATAAAAAGAAATGAAGTTTTGACACACGTTGCAACATGGGTGAATCTTGAAGGCATCATGTTGAAAGAAGTAAGCCAAGCACAAAAAGAGAAATATTGTGTGATCTTGTTTATATGAAATACCTAGAATAAGCAAATTCCATAGAGACAGATAGTAGATTACAGATTACCAGACACTAGGGGTGGGGGTGGGGAGAAAGAAAAATTACTGCTTAATAGGTGTAGAATTTCTGTTTGAGGTGAAGAAAAATTTGGGGTAATACATGGTTTGATGACAGCACATATTTTTAATTTAATTAATATCACTGAATTGTACACTTGAAAGTGGTTGAAATTGTACACTTGAAAGTGGTTTTGAGTTGTATATATGTTACTATGATAAAAAGTTTAAAAAAGACATGAAACATAATAAATTCAACCATATCAATAATATTAAATGTGAATAGTTTAAACCTATAGGTATGCCTAAGAGTTATTCTGGAGGACCTCTTTTGTTGCTCAGATGTGGCCTCACTCTCTCCAAGTCCATCTCTGTAAGTAAAATCATTGCCCTCCCCCCTATGTGGGATATGACATCCAGGGATGAAAGTCTTCCTAGTGGCGTGGGAGATGACTCTCAGGGATGAGTCTGGCCCTGGAACTGTGGGATCAACAATTCCATCCTGACCAAAAGGGGGAAAAGAAGTGTAACTAATAAAGTATCAGTGGCTGAGAGAGTCAAGAGGCTATTCTGGAGGTCACTCTTAGGCAAGCTTCAGTTAGATGTTACTACCTATCATAATTTGCCAAACCCCAACCAAAACCATTCCAGCCAATCCTAAAGAACACCTAGGGCACTATATACAATTCTGCAAAGATTCCATGCACTAGTGTTACGTTCCAGAAACCTCCAACCTCCAGATGGGTCCCTGGACCAGAAAAGTCCTGAAACCTAGAGGGCCCAACCTCTCCAGAATATCAGCTAGTTCCATGTCCCTACCCCATATTATTGATAGCCCATTCCAGCATGAAAAAGTTAGACTGGCGATAGCTCCAAATACCCCTAAAGAGTAGGTTAGAAAGATTAAAGGTGGTGGTGGAGTTACACAGAGAAAGTAGGGTTTAGTGAATGGATATGTTGGTCTTCAGTATCTTAGAGTAGCTAGAAGTAAAAACCTAATATTGTGGAATTGTAACCCATACCAAACTTTGAAATCTTTTCTACAACTAATTGTTGTGCTGTGCTTTGAAATTTATTGCTTTTTTATATGTATGTTATTTTTCACACACACACAAAAAAGTCTATTGTGATGATAAAAAAGTATTCCTTCTAGCCTCTTATGTTCTAGAGCAGCTAGAAGGAAAAATCTGAGAGGATGGTTTGGTATCTCAAGACAAACTGTTGGATCTGTCCTGCAACTACTTGTTGGAGAATGTTTTGGAAACTATTGCTTTTTTATTTCTTTGCTATGTATAAATATTATACAGTAAAAAGTTAAAAAAATAAAGGGTTGAAATAGTATAAAATTAAAGTTCTCTGATCATGGTGAAATTAATAAATTAGAAATCAATAACATAAAAAATTAGGGAAATTCATGATATATGGAAATTAAACAACACATTCCTAAATAACCAATGGGTCAAAGAAGAAATCACAAAGAAAATCAGAAAAAGAACTTTAGTTGAATGAAAATGAAGCTACAACATACCAAAATTTAGAAGATATGGCTAAAACAGAGCTTAAAGGAAAATTGTATAGCTGGAAATGTCTATCTGAACAAAGAAGAAAGATCTCAAATTAATAACATAGCCTTCCATCTCAAGACACTTGAAAAAGAAGAGAAAACAAAACCTAGAGCAAGCAGAAGGAAGGAAATAATAAAGATTAGAATAGAGTTAATGAAACAGAGAGTAGAAAAACAGTGGTTCTTTGAAAAGACTGACAAAACTGACAGACCTGTAGCTGTATTGACCAAGGAAAAAAAGAATTGGAAATGAAAGGGGACATTACTACTGATCTTATAAAAATAAAAGGATTATAAAATAATAATATAAACAATTGTACACCAATAAATTAGATAACTTAGATGAAAGTGACAAATTCCCAGAAAGAAAGCAATTACCTGAAGTGACTCAAGAAGAAATAGACATTCTGGATAGACCTATAAGTGAAGAGACTGAATTTTTTTTAAGCTACCCATTAAGAAAACCCCGGCCCACATGGCTTCACAGCTTAGTTCTACCAAACGCTTAAAAAATAATTAATATAATTTTTCACAAACTCTTCCAAGAAGTTGAATAAGTGGGAAAACTCCCACCTCATTCTAGGAGGCCAGTATTACTGTAATAGGCAAAGACATCACAAGAAAAGAAAACTACGGAACAATATCTTTTGTGTATATTGACACCAAAATCCTCAGCAGAATACTAGCAAACCAAATCCAGCAATGTATAAAAAGAATTTTGCACCATGACTATGTGGGGTTTATCTCAGGGATGCAAGGTTGATTTAACATTTAAAAGTCAATTAATATAATATGTCATCTCAATAGAGAAAGATAGCAGATAACGCCTTACTCGCCATGTGCCCTTCCAGCCAAGAGAGAAACCATGACTGTGTTCACCATGTGCCTTCTCGGATGAAAGAGAAACCCTGAACTTCATTGGCCTTCTTGAACCAAGGTATCTTTCCCTGGATGCCTTTGATTGGACATTTCTATAGACTAGTTTTGATTCGGACATTTTCTTGGCCTTAGAACTGTAAACTAGAAACCTATTAAATTCCCCTTTTAAAAAGCCATTCCATTCCTAGTATATTGCATTCCAGCAGCTATCAAACTAGAACATAGAGTTGGGCTTAGAGAGACTTCATAATTTTTGCCATCAAAGATGATGGACAACATTCTCATTTAGAACAAGATTTCTCAACCTTGGCACTATAAACATTTGGCTAGATAATTCCTTGTGTCTTGGGGGGGCTGTCTTGTGCATTACAGGATATTTAGCGGGTTCCTTGGTTTCTACTCACTAGGTACCAGTGACAGCCCCTCCCCTCCCCCCCAAGATATTTTCATGTGTCTTGTGGAGTAAAAACACCCTTTCAAGATGCATCTCTACATTGATAGGTAGAGATGAAAGGTTATAGTGGTGACATTCAGAGAGGCAGAATGGTATAAAGCAGAGCTTGTCATACTTTAGTGTATCCATAAATAGCCTGGGGATCTTGGTAAAATGCATATTCTGATTCAGTAGGTCTGGAGTAGGGCCCGAGATTCTGCATTCTGAACTCTCAGGTGATGCTGATGCTACTGACCTAGGGACCACACATTGCAAAGTAGTGTTACAAAGTGCATAGACTTTGAAATAAGACTGACCTGGGCTTGAATCTCACTTTAGTTACTACCTTGGGCAAGAAACTTAAACTCTCAACCTCAAATTGCCACATCAGTAAAATGTGGCCCAAAATACTGACCTTTCAGGGTTGTTATAAAGATTCATGGAATGGGCAGGCCATGGTGGCTCAGCAGGCAAGGATGCTTGCCTGCCATGCCAGAGAACCCGGGTTCGATTCCCAGTGCCTGCCCATGTAAAAAAAAAAAAAAAAAAAAAAAAAGATTCATGGAATGTGTAATGCCTGGAGGAAAGGAAGAAATAGAAGAGTCTGTAGTTGGCCTAATTAGGAAGGTTTGGGTCACCGTGGGCCACAGTCCTGTTGTGACTTGTCAAGCTGCTGCATCTCCAGTGGAAATACCTGTTTGTAAGTGATGTTCAAATAATCTGTTAAAAGTAGTACTAATTTGATTTATAATGATAGAGAGAGCTCTGAGAAGTGATTAGTCTTACTTTCCTGCCCCATTTTTATGTTGTGTATTAAACTGAGCAAGGTGTTAATGCAAGGAGATGGCAGGTGTGTTTTGAGAAGAAAGGAAGTGATACTTGTGAAATTCTTGGCTTTGTTGAGAACAAATGTAGGTGGCTTCTAAGAAGGACTCAATTTTAGAACCAGTGGCAGTTAAAATATGAATCAGATTATTTTATGCTAATAAGTTCAGACTTTCTGCTCTAGGGATAGGGGAAAAAATTTTTTCTTATACTACTTGCTGCATTGCACATTTGGTTTGATGCTTTGGAGGATTTTTCTACTTGAAAGATTTGATTGTTGTCATTTTGAGAAAGTGGGTACTGAATGTAATGTGCCAAGAAGCTAAATGGTTATATTATTTCTTATCTAGGGTGGAATTTTACTCTAATAATTCAGTCTATCATAAAAAGAGCCAGATATGGAAAATTTCTCAAAATTGAGTTGTGAACGTTTCTAATGTCATCTTATGTTGAAAATAAAGTGTCCAACTCCTGTTGGATGACATTCTAGATATTTTTACGTATTTAACTGAAAGTATATGATTGAATTAAATACTCATATTGCAAATAATTCTAACATATAACACATGGACATAAAGTAATCTGTGACAGAAGAAACGTTGTAAAGAGGAAAACAGAACAACTCTGGTATTTTCAGTAAGATGTTAAATCCTAGACACCCCAAGATTCAGACAAACAATACCCTTCTAGGTTATAAACTTGGGGAGGGTGGTGAGGGTTACTTCAATTGCTCAGTTATACATACTACTCCATATGAAGACAGTAAGAAAACTGTATTCTTATCTCAGAATAAAAGGCAGTCAACTACTTTTTTATGATGGGCTCCCCATGGAGTTTAAGCAGTGCCTGTGGATGGCATGGGTGTTGCGGGTCAGCTCTAAGGTGTGGATAGGCATGAGCAGATGATTAGTATGAAGAGTAAAGGAGGTGGTATGAGTGCCAAGACTATAAAACGAAGACGTATAGGGAATCATCTTCAAGATCTTGTGGTAGACAATGCTTTCTTTGACTTTACACCCAAAGCATAAGCAACAAAAGAAAAAATAGATAAATTGGACCTCCTCAAAATTAAATACTTTTGTATCTTAAGGGAATTTATTGAGGAAGTGAAAAGCAGCCTACTGAATGGGGGGAAATATTTGGAAACTATGTATCTAGTAAGGGTTTAATATCCAGATTATATAAAGAAATCGTACAACTCAACAGTAAAAGGACAGACAACCCAATTAAAAAATGGGCAAAAGATGTGAGTAGACATTTTTCCTAAAAGGAAATAAAAGTTGCTAAAAAGCAAGTGAAAAGATGCTCAGCATCACTAGCTATTAGGGAAATGCAAATCAAAGCCACAATAAAATATCATTTCACATTTACTAGAATGGCTACTATTAAAAAAACAGAAAACTGCAAGTGTTGGAGAGGATGTGGAGAAATATGAACACTCATTCGCTGTTGGTGGGAATGTAAAATGGTGCAGCTACACCATTTTCTACACCATTCTGAGGAATGGTGTGGCTGTTCCTCAGAAAGCTAAATATAGAATTGCCATATGATCCAGCAGTCCTGCTACCAGGTATCTACCCAGAAAAACTGATATATACCCAGAAGAACTGAAAGCAGGGACACAAACAGACATTTGCACATCGGTGTCATAGTGGCATTATTCGGAGTTGCTAAAAATGGAAGCAACCCATCAACTGATGAATGAATAAACAAAATGTATTATATATACAAGATGGAATATTATTCAGTTGTAGCAATCAGTGAAGTCCTGATGCATGTAACAACATGGATGAACCTTGAGGACGTTATGTTGAGTGAAATAAGCCAGACACAAAAGGACAAATATTATATAATCTCTTTAATGTGAGCTAATTATAGTAAGTAAACTCATAGAGTTAGAATTTAGAATATAGGTTACTAGTATTTTAGAATATAGGTTACTAGTAGATAAAATGAGAATAGAGAATGGGGAGCTGATGCTTAATTTGTGTAGAATTTTTAATTGGCTTGATTGTAAATGTTTGGAAACGGATAGAGGGGTAGGTAGCACATTATTGGGAGTGTAATTAACAGTGCCAAATTATGTGTTAGAATGTGGTTGAAAAGGGGAAGTTTTAGGTCATGTATGTTGCCATAGGGGAAGCTAGAGGATAAAACACGGACTGTATAACACAGTGAACCCTGTTGTTGGTGATTACTGTGCCTAGTGGTCCACATATAAAAATGTTCTTTCATGTATGTCACTATTACAAGGTGTTAGTAATAGGGTGATGTACTGGAAAAAATACACCTAATGCAAACTGTGGATTATAGTTAATGGTAATATATTTATTTTTTAGTGTGTGTGTATTTTTTTTTAACATTTTTAAATTGTGAGATAGAACATATATACAAAACAATAAATTCTGAAGTACATTTTAACAGGTAGTTATAGAACAGATTTCAAAGCTTTGTAAGGGTTATAGTTCCTTGATTTCATGTTTTTCCTTTTAGCTGCTCCAACACACAGACTATACAGAAATATCAATATAATGATTTAGTAGTCCTACTCATTTGTTAAATCCAAACCTGTATTATAACTGCTTTTCTCCTTTGATCCTTCTTCCAGTCTTTAGGGATATTTGGCTTATGCTCATTCTAATTTTTCATGTTGAAAAGGGATATGGGATAGGGGAATGTAACTGTTTGATGTTCTTGGAGAGACTGGCACCTCTGGGTTTCAGGACTTATCTGGCCTGAACGTTTTCGGTTTCTGAAAAGTAAACTTAGTGTGTGAAACTTTTGTAGAATCTCAGGGTGTTCTTTAGGGTTGACAGGAATGATGTTGATTGGGGGTTGGCAAACTGTGGCAATTAGCAGTATCTAAAACTTGCATAAGAGTAACCTCCAGAATAGCCTCTCAACTCTATTTGAACTCTCTTCACCACTGTTACCTTATTTTGCTACGTTTCTTTCCCTCCTTTTGGTCTGGACAATCCCATGTTGTCAGGGCCTGGCTCATCCCTGGGAGTCATGTCCCACGTTATCAGGGAGATTTTGTCCCCTGAATATCATGTCCCACATGGCGGGAAGGGTAATGGTTTTCCTTGCAGAGTTGGGCTTAGAGAAAGAGGCCACATCTGAGCAACAAAAGAGGTTTCCTGAAAGCAACTCTTAGGCATAATTATAGGTAGTCTTAGCTTCCCCACTACAAAAATAAGTTATTGATATCCAGTTCTCCCATGTGCATTTATTGAAAAGACTGTTCTGTCCCAGATTTGGGGGCCTTGTTGAAGATCAATTGACCATACATTTCATGGTCTATCTCCACACTCTCGATTCAATTTCATTAGTCTGTACTTCTGTCTTTGTACAGTGTGTGCAAAGTGTACTTTGACTACTGTGCCTTTCTGATAAACTTTAAAGTCAGGAAGTGTTAGTCCTCCCACTTTCTCTTTTTTTTATTTTTAGAATTTTTTTTAGCAATTTGAGGTCTCTTTCTTTTCCAAATATTGAATAACTAGCTTTTTGAAGTCATCAAAGTAGGTTGTTGGAATTTTGATTGGTATTTCATTGAGTCTGAGTCTGTAGAACAATTTGGGTAGAATTGACATGTTAATGACATTCAACCTTCTACTCCATGAACATGGAATGTCTTTCCACCGATTTAGATCTTCTTCGATTTCTTTTTGCCGTGTTTTTTAGTTTTCTGTGTACAGGTCCTTAACATCCCTGGTTAAGTTTGTTCCTAGATACTTGATTCGTTTAGTTGCTATTTTCAATGGATTTTTTTCCTTAATTGTCTTTTTCAGTTAGGTCATTACTTGTGTATAGAAACACTGCTGATTTTTGTACATTAATCTTGTATCCCACCACTTTGCTGAAATTATTTATTAGCTCAAGAAACTTTGTTGTAGATTTTTCAGGATTTTCTAAGTATAGGATCATGTTATCTGCAAATAATGAGTTTTACTTCTTCCTTTTCTATTTAGATGCCTGTAATTCCTTTCTCTTACCTGATCGCTCTAGCTAGAACTTCTAGTACAATGTTGAATAATAGTTGTGACAGTGGGCACCTTGTTTCATTCCCAGTCATAAGAAGAGTACTTTCAATCTCTCACCATTAAGTATGATGCTGGTTATGGGTTTTTCATATATGCACTTTATCAGCTTGAGGAACTTTCCCTTGAGTTTCACCTTTTGAAGTATTTTTATCAGAAAAGGATGCTGAGTTTTGTTGAATGCTTTTTTTCAGCATCAGTTGATATGATCATATGATTTTTCCCTTCCAGTTTATTAATGTGCTATATTATATTGATTTAATTTTTTGTGTTGAACCCCCATTGCATTCCTGGTATAAACCCCACTTGGTCATAATGTATAATTCTTTTAATGTGTTGTTGGATTTGATTTGCTAGTATATATATATTTTTAATTTGAGAATTTTTGCATCTGTGTTCATTAGGAAGATTAGCCTATAATTTTTCTTTCTTTAGCGTCTTTACCTGGTTTTGGTATTAGAATGATTTTAGCTTCATGAAATATGTTAGCTAGTGTTCCCTTTTCCTCAGTATTTTTGGAAGAGTTTGAGCAGGATTGGTGTTAGTTCCTTTTGGAATGTTTGATAAAATTCTCCTTTGAAGCTATCTGACCCTGGGCTTTTCTTTGTAGGAGGATTTTTGATGATTGATTGAATCCCTTTACTTATGATTGAATTGTTGAGATCTTCTGTTTCTTCTTGAGTCAATGTAGGTTATTTGTGTGTTTCTAGGAATTTGTCCACTTCATCTAGGTTTTTTAATTTATTGGCTTTTAGTTGTTCGTAATATCCTTTTGTGATTTTTAAAAATTCTTAAGGATCCATGATAACAACCCCTCTCTCATTTCTGATTTTTTTATTTGCATCCTCTCTCTTTTTTCTTTGTCAGTCTAGCAATGGGTCTTTCGATCTTACTGATTTTCTTAAGAATCAACTTTTGGTTTTGTTGATTCTTTCTTTTTTTTGTTCTCCAGTTTGTTTATTTCTGCTTTAATCTTTGTTATTTCTTTTTGTTTATTTGCTTTGGGGTTAGTTTGCTGTTCTTTCTCTAGTTCTTACAGGTGAGCAATTAAGTCCTTGATTTTTGCGCTTTTGTCTTTTTTAATATAGATATTTAGGACAATACATTTGCCTCTCAGCACTGCCTTTGCTGCAGCCTGTAAGTTCTGATATGTTATGTTTCTATTTTCATCTGTCTCCAGATGTTAACCAATTTCTTCTTTGATCCACTGATTATTTAAGAGTGTGTGTTTAAACTCCGTGTATTTGTGAAAGCTCTGGTTCTTTGGTGTTTATTGATTTCCAGCTTCATTCTGTTGTGGTCAGAGAAAGTGCGTTAAGTAATTTCAGTCTTACTTAATTTATAAAGACCTGTTTTGTGATCTGTCATGGAGAACATTCCATGAGCACTAGAGAAGAATGTATATCCTGGTGTTTTGGAGTGTAACAATGTATGTATGTTTATTAGGTCTTATTCCTTTATCACATTGTTTAAGTTCTCTATTTCCTTTTTTTTTTCATTTTAAATAGTTTTATTCACACATCATACAATCCAACCTAAGTGTATAGACATGCCTTCACCACCATAATCTGTTTCCTTTTTGATCCTCTGTCTGGTTCTATCTATGTATGAGAGGGGCATATTGAAATCTCCCACTATTGTTGAAATGTCTATTGCTCCCTTCAGTTTTGCCAGTGTTTACCTCCTGTACTTTGGAGCTCTTTGATTGGGAACATAAACATTTATGATTATTCTTCTTGGTGAATTGTCCCTTTTATTAATATGTATTGTCTTTCCTTGTCTCTTATGATATCTTTCCATTTAAAGTCTATTTTATCTGATATTAGTATAGCTACTCCTGGTTTCTTTTGGTTACAGCTTTCATGGAACATCTTTTTCCATCCTTTCACTTTGAATCTATTTGTATTCTTGGGTCTAAGATGAGTCTCTTGTAAGCAGCATATAGATGTATCATATTTTTAAATTCACTCTGCCAATCTGTATCTTTTAATTGGTGAGTTTGGTCCATTAGCATTAAAAGTTATTACTTATGAGCAGTTCTTGTGTATACCATCTCATCCTTTAGTTTTTATTTGTCAGATCTGTATTTTCTTTTCTCTCTCTCTCTCTTTATCCTTCAAGTTACCCTTACAGGTTGTTTTCGTTTGCTAGCTGCTGGGATACAATATACCAGAAACAAAATGGCTTTCAAAAAGGGAAATTCAAGAAGTTGCTAGTCTACAGTTCTAAGGCCGAGAAAATATCCCAATCAAAAGAAGTCTATAGAAATGTACAATCAGAGGCATCCAGGGAAAGATACCTTGGTTCAAGAAGGCCGATGAAGATCAGGGTTTCTCTCTCAAGTGAGAAGGCACATGGTGAACACAGTCATAGTTTCTCTCGGCTGGAAGGGCACATGGCAAGCACAGCGTCATCTGCTAGCTTTCTCTCCTGGCTTCCTGTTTCATGAGGCTCCCCAGGAGGCGTTTTCCTTCTTCATCTCCAAAGCACTGGCTGATGGACTCTCTGCTTCAGGGTGCTACATCATTCTCTGCTTTCTCTGAATCTCCTTCATTCTCTAAAATGTTTCCTCCTTTATAGGACTCCAGAAACTAATCAAGACCCACCCAAGTTCTCTAATTCCTTTTTTAGGAGACATGTCATCACCTAATCTGGTTTAACAACCACTCTTGATTAAATCTCATCTCCAGGGAAATGATCTAATTATAGTCTCGAACACACAGTACTGAACAGGAATTAGAAGAAATGGCTACTTTTACAAAATGGGATTAGGGTTAAAACATGGCTTTTCTAGGGTTCATACATCCTTTCAAACCAGCACACAGATACTCTCTCTTTTTCTGCTTTCATATTTTTCTTTATGAATAAGAATAAGCACTATTTGAAAACATCTATTCTGTATTAATCATTATGACAGGATAGGATATTTACATGTACATACATGATATTACCATCCCTTCTTTTTAGGTGAGGACTTGAAGCTCAGAAAGGTGACAGTGTTGTGTTTATCTGAACCCTGTGACCATGGAAAATAGTGCAGGTTAACAAAACCCGCTCTTTGTCTTACTAAAATGACATTAAATATCTTTGGATTGACTAAACTTCAGCTAGGCTTCTCCTTGACTATAGGTTCCTGACTTCCTCATCTGGCCTTTTCACGTAGTCAATTCAGGAGGTAGTACCGTGTAATTCCCACACCCTAGTGCTTGGCTGCCCACTCCAGTACATTTCCACTAGCTCAACCCAGTCCTTTGAACTTTACCTCTGCTTTGGTGGAGTTCTCTTTCTGGCCTTTCGTGATTGTCTTCTGGTCTTTCTTTCTCTTTCACAGTTGTCTTCTGGCCTCCCTTCTCTATTGCATGTAGTTTTGATTAAAGTCATCCTTGCCTGTTTAAGATTGTTCGGTACAATCTTTTTCTTTGTACAGGTTTGAGGTTAAAAGTTAAGTAATTTGCCCAAGGTCCAATAGCTAGGTAGTGGTGCAGTAGTAGCTCAAATCCAGGTCTGTGCTTAGTCCCCAAATCCAGGCTTTCCCTGGTGATTCCCTTCCATTTCCTTTTAATATTTTTATCAGTAAAGGATGTTGAATTTTGTCAGATGCTTTTTCATCATCGATCGAGATGATCATGTGATTTTCCCCTTTTTTTTTTGTTAATGTGCTGTATTACATAATTGATTTTCTTGTGTTGAACCATCCTTGCATTCCTGGTATAAACTCCACTTGGTTGTGGTGTATAATCCTTTTAATGTGTTGTCGAATTCAATTTCCTAGTGTTTTGTTGAGAATTTTTGCATCTGTGTTCATTAGGGAGATTGGCCTGTAGTTTTCCTTTCTTATGACATTCTATTCTAGTTTGCTAGCTGCTGGAATGCAACACAACAGAGACGAATTGGCTTTTAATAAAAGGGGATTTATTTCGTTAGCTCTTCTGAGGAAAGGCAGCTAGCTTTCGACTGAGGTTCTTTCTTATGTGGGAAGGCACGGGGTGATCTCTGCTGGCCTTCTCTCCAGGCCTCTGGGTTCCAACAACTTTCCCCAGGGCAATTTCTTTCTGTATCTCCAAAGGCCTGGGCTGAGCTGTGAGTGCTGAGATGAGGTATGCTGAGCTGCTTGGGGTGTGCTACATTGAGCGCTCTCATTTAAGCACCAGCCAATTAAATCAAACATCATTCATTGCAGCGAGCGCACTCCCTAGTTGACTGCAGATGTAATGAGCAACAGATGAGGTTCATGTACCATTGGCTCATGTCCACAGCAACAGAACCAGGCACCTTCACCTGGCCAAGTTGACACCTGAACCTAACTACCACAGCATCTTTACCTGGTTTTGGTATTAAAATGATACTAGCTTCACAAAATGAGTTAAGTAGTATTCCTTTTTCCTCAAATTTTAGGAAAAGTTTGAGCAGGATTGGTATTAGTTCTTTTTGGAATGTTTGATAAAATTCCTCTGCAAAGTCATCTGACCCTGGGCTTTTCTTTGTAGGAAGATTTTTGATGACTAATGTAATCTCTTGTGATTGGTTTGTTGAGATCTTCTATTTCTTACTGAATCAGTGTAGCTTGTTTGTGTGTTTCCAGGAATTTGTCCATTTCATCTAAGTTGTCTAATTTCTTGGCATATGATTGTTCATAGTATCATCTTATGATTTTTTAAAAAATTTCTTCAAAGTCAGTGTTAACGCACCCCTTCTCATTTCTGATTTTGTTTATTTGCACCCTCTCTTTTTCTTCTTTGTGGTCCATCGATTTTACTGATTTTCTTAAAGAATCAATTTTTGGTTTTATTGATTATTTCTATTGTTCATTTGTTCTCCCATTCGTTTAACTCTTTGTTATTTCTCTTCTTCTGTTTCCTTTGGGGTTAGTTTGCTATTCTTTCTCAAATTCCTCCTGGTGAGCAGTTGAGTCCTCAATTTTTGCTCTTTTTTGTTTTTTAATACAGGCATTTAGGGCAGTGATTTTCCCTCTCAGCACAGCCTTTGCCACATCTCATTTAAAGTCTATTTTGTCTGATATTAGTGTAGTTACTACTTTCTTTTGGTTACAACTTGCGTGAAACATCTTTTTCCATCCTTCCACTTTCAATCTATTTGTATCCTTGTGTCTAAGATGAGTCTCTTATAAGCAGAATCTCACTGGATTATAGTTCTTAATCTATTCTGCCAATGTGTACCTTTTAATTGGTAGGTGTAATCCGTTAACATTCAAAGTTATTACTGAAAAGGCATTTCTTGAATCCACCATCTTTTCCTTTGGACTTTATTTGTCAGATCTATATAATCTTTTCCCTCTTTCTCTTTTTATTCTTTAAGTTACCTTAACTGGTGCTCTTCAATTCTGTGCACTCCTCCAAACCTTCTTCTCTTGTCTTTTTTTTTTCAATTGGTTAAACTCCCTTTCATATTTCTTGTAGGGCTGGTCTCCTGTTGACAGATTCTTTCAGGATTTGTTTGTCTGTGAAAATTTTAATCTCTTCCTCAGTTTTGAAGGACAATTTGGTTGGGTACAGAATTTTTGGCTGAAAGTCTTTCTCTTTCAGAATCTTAGATGTACCATAACAACTGCCTTCTCACCTCCGTAGTGCCAGTTGAGTAGTCTGAACTCAGTCTTATGTGGTTTCCCTTGTATATAGTAGATTGTTTTCTCTTGCAACATTTAGAATTTTCTGCTTCTCTTCAAAATTTGACAGTCTGATTAGTATGTGTCTTGGGGAAGGCCTATTTGAATGTATGCTGTTTGGAGTTAGTTGGGCTTCTTTGGTTTACATATTTATGTCCTTTATAAGGGTTGGGGAGTGTTCCCCCATTATATCCTCAGCTAATCTTCCTAGCCCTTTACTCTTCTCTTCTCCATCTGGGACACCAGTGATTCTTATACTTGTGCACTTTGTCTTGTCATCTTTTCCCTGAGATCCAATTCAAAATATTCCATCTTTTTTACTATTTGCTGTTTTGAGTGTTCGAAATCAATTGTCCTGCCCTCTAGTTTGCTTATTCTTTCTTCTGCTTCTTCAAATCTGCTGTTGTTGCTGGGTCACAAAGCAAGTCTTAACAAATTTAAAAAGATTGAAATCATACACAGCACTTTCTCGGATCATAAAGGAATGAAGTTGGAAATCAATAATAGGCGGAGTGCCAGAAAATTCACAAATACGTGGAGGCTCAACAACACACTCTTAAACAACAAGTGGGTCAAAGAAGAAATTGCAAGAGAAATTAGTAAATACCTTGAGGTGAATGAAAATGAAAACACAACATATCAAAACTTATAGGACGCAGCAAAGGCAGTGCTAAGAGGGAAATTTATTGCCCTAAATGCCTATATCAGAAAAGAAGAAAAGGCAAAAATGCAGGAATTAACTGTCCACTTGGAAGAACTGGAGAAAGAACAGCAAACTAATCCCAAAGCAAGCAAAAGGAAAGAAATAACAAAGATTAGAGCAGAAATAAATGAAATTGAAAACATGAAAACAATAGAGAAAATCAATAAGACTAGAAGTTGGTTCTATGAGAAAATCAATAAGATTGATGGGCCCTTAGCAAGATTGACAAAAAGAAGAAGAGAGAGGATGCAAATAAATAAGATCAGACATGGAAGAGGAGACATAACTACTGACATCACAGAAATAAAGGAGGTAATAACAGGATACTATGAACAATTTTACGCTAATCAATACAACAATTTAGATGAAATGGACGGGTTCCTGGAAAGACATGAACAACCAACTTCGACTCAAGAAGAAATAGATGACCTCAACAAACCAATCACAAGTAAAGAAATTGAATTAGTCATTCAAAAGCTTCCTAAAAAGAAAAGTCGAGGACCAGACGGCTTCACATGTGAATTCTATCAAACATTCCAGAAAGAATTAGTACCAACTCTCCTCAAACTCTTCAAAATCAAAGTGGAGGGAAAACTACCTAATTCATTCTATGAAGCCAACATCACCCTCATACCAAAACCAGGCAAAGATATTACAAAAAAAGAAAACTACAGACCAATCTCTCTAAGGAATATAGATGCAAAAATCCTCAATAAAATTCTAGCAAATCGTATCCAACAACACATTAAAAGAATTATACATCATGACCAAGTAGGATTCATCCCAGGTATGCAAGGATGGTTCAACATAAGAAAATCAATTAATGTAATACACCATATCAACAAATCAAAAGCAGAAAAATCACATGATCATCTCAATTGATGCAGAGAAGGCATTTGACAAGATTCAACATCCTTTCCTGTTGAAAACACTTCAAAAGATAGGAATACAAGGGAACTTCCTTAAAATGATAGAGGGAATATATGAAAAACCCACAGCTAGTATCATCCTCAATGGGGAAAAATTGAAAACTTTCCCCCTAAGATCAGGAACAAGACAAGGATGTCCACTATCACCACTATTATTCAACATTGTGTTGGAGGTTCTAGCCAGAGCAATTAGACAAGAAAAAGAAATACAAGGCATCAAAATTGGAAAGGAAGAAGTAAAACTATCACTGTTTGCAGACGATATGATACTATACGTGGAAAAATCCACAACAAAACTACTAGAGCTAATAAATGAGTACAGCAAAGTAGCAGGTTACAAGATCAACATTCAAAAATCTGTTGCATTTCTATACACTAGTAATGAACAAGCTGAGGGGGAAATCAAGAAACGAATCCCATTTACAATTGCAACTAAAAGAATAAAATACCTAGGAACAAATTTAACCAAAGAGACAAAAAACCTATATAAAGAAAACTACAAAAGACTGCTAAAAGAAATCACAGAAGACCTAAATAGATGGAAGGGCATACCGTGTTCATGGATTGGAAGACTAAATGTAGTCAAGATGTCGATCCTACCTCAATTGATTTACAGATTCAATGCAATACCAATCAAAATCCCAACAACTTATTTTTCAGAAATAGAAAAACCAATAAGCAAATTTATCTGGAAGGGTAGGGTGCCCCAAATTGCTAAAAACATCTTGAGGAAAAAAAACGAAGCTGGAGGTCTTGCACTGCCTGACTTTAAGGCATATTATGAAGCCACAGTGGTCAAAACAGCATGGTATTAGCATAAAGATAGATATATTGACCAACGGAATCGAATAGAGTGCTCAGATATAGACCCTCTCATCTATGGACATTTGATCTTTGATAAGACAGTCAAGCCAACTCACCTGGGAAAGAACAGTCTCTTCAATAAATGGTGCCTAGAAAACTGGATATCCATATGCAAAAGAATGAAAGAAGACCCATATCTCACACCCTATACAAAAGTTAACTCAAAATGGATCAAAGATCTAAACATTAGGTCTAAGACCATAAAACAGTTAGAGGAAAATGTTGGGAGATATCTTATGAAACTTACAATTGGAGGCGGTCTTATGGACCTTAAACCTAAAGCAAGAGCACTGAAGAAGGAAATAAATAAATGGGAGCTCCTCAAAATTAAACACTTTTGTGCATCAAAGAACTTCATCAAGAAAGTAGAAAGACAGCCTACACAATGGGAGACAATATTTGGAAACAACATATCAGATAAAGGTCTAGTATCCAGAATTTATAAAAAGATTGTTCAACTCAACAACAAAAAGACAGCCAACCCAATTACAAAATGGGAAAAAGACTTGAACAGACACCTACCAGAAGAGGAAATACAAATGGCCAAAAGGCACATGAAGAGATGCTCAATGTCCCTGGCCATTAGAGAAATGCAAATCAAAACCACAATGAGATATCATCTCACACCCACCAGAATGGCCATTATCAACAAAACAAAAAATGACAAGTGCTGGAGAGGATGCGGAGAAAGAGGCACACTTATCCACTGTTGGTGGGAATGTCAAATGGTGCAACCACTGTGGAAGGCAGTTCGGCGGTTCCTCAAAAAGCTGAATATAGAATTGCCATACGACCCAGCAATACCATTACTGGGTATCTGCTCAAAGGACTTAAGGGCAAAGACACAAACGAACATTTGCACACCAATGTTTATAGCAGCGTTATTTGCAATTGCAAAGAGATGGAAACAGCCAAAATGTCCATCAACAGACGAGTGGCTAAACAAACTGTGGTATATACATACGATGGAATATTATGCAGCTTTAAGACAGGATAAACTTATGAAGCATGTAACAATATGGATGGACCTAGAGAACATTATGCTGAGTGAGTCTAGCCAAAAACTAAAGGACAAATACTGTATGGTCCCACTGAGGTGAACGGACATTCGAGAATAAACTTGGAATATGTCATTGGTAACAGAGTCCAGCAGGAGTTAGAAACAGGGTAAGATAATGGGTAATTGGAGCTGAAGGGATACAGACTGTGCAACAAGACTAGATACAAAAACTCAAAAATGGACAGCACAATAATACCTAATTGTAAAGTAATCATGTTAAAACACTGAATGAAGCTGCATCTGAGCTATAGGTTTTTTTTGTTTTTTTTTTACTATTATTATTACTTTTATTTCTTTTCTCTATATTAACATTCTATATCTTTTTCTGTTGTGTTGCTAGTTCTTCTAAACCGATGCAAATGTACCAAGAAACGATGATCATGCATCTATGTGATGATGTTAAGAATTACTGATTGCATATGTAGAATGGTATGATTTCTAAATGTTGGGTTAATTTCTTTTTTCCGTTAATTAATAAAAAAAAAAATCTGCTGTGTGTGTCTCAAGTATATTTCTTATTTGGTCTGTAGCATCTTTAATCTCTGTGATATCTGCTATTTTTTATTCTTTCAAATTCCTCTTTATGCTTTTCTAGTGTCTTCTTTATCTCCTTTATATGCTTAGCCATCCCATTTATTTCATTTAGTAGAGTTGTATGAGCATTTTTAATTAGTTGTTCCAAAGTCTGGGTCTCCTCTGGTGTTTTAATTTGCTCATTAGGTTGGGCTATATCTGTCTGCATTATGATATACTTAGTGATCTTCTGTTGTCTTCGAGGCATGTAAATATCTTGATGGGTTTACTTTGTAAGTTGATTTCTTTCAGTAGTCTAAAACTTTGTCATTTCAGGATGGATGTGGAGCAGCCTCAGGTTTACTTTGAAGTTGATTTCCTTCAGTAGTCTAAAGGTTTATCTTTGTGGGGTGGATGTGGAGCAGTATGCGAGGCATGGGGTAGGGTATAATGGTGTGGTGACGCGTTGCAGTCTAGATATAGGCACAGGTTGGGGACACTTCACTGGTGCCTGAGAGTATGGGGTTCAGCTCAGGCATAACTTGGAGTGCAGGAACAGGGTGTGGTATAGGGGACACAGAGGTAGAGCACAGTGGGAGGTGGATGGGGAGGCTTTGTGGAAGCACAGGGGCTGGTGTGCAGATAGGATGTGGGTGGAGCGGGGGGTCGTGGGTCTCAGGGGTAGGGTAAGTGGCACAGAGGTCAGGGCATGGGGGGGCAGGCTAGGGGTGTGTCCTTGGGCAGGGCAAGGGGTCCAGAGGGCCCTGGATGCAGATGTGGGTGTGTACAGTGGTAGCTACAGGTCCCTGGGGTTGTGGGATATAGGTGGGGGTGGGGGTGGTGTCAGGTGGGCTGTGCCCTGGCATTGGTGCACAGTGTTGCAGGGGTTGGATCAGGTGGTCATGTGTGTGCAGTGCAGGGGCTAGGTAGCACAGACTTACCTATGAGCACCTCCCAGATATGGGAGCAGGGCACTTGTATCAGGGGAGTGGGGCAAATGTGTACATTTGTGGGGCAGTGGTCAAGAAATCAGTGCATGAATGTGTGGCAGGGAGTATGTGGCTGTGTGAATGCATCAGTCTAGTGGATGAGGTCTTGGTGTGCACTGGTCTTGGGATGGGACCCTTGAGTGCACATGTGTAGAGCTCAAGGGCATCAGGCCAGGGATGTACCTGTGTGAGTTGGGGGCTGGTGTGGTCCGACTGCATAGGTCAGGGCTTGCTGAGAACTGGGGGTGGGGGTGCGTGACTGGGGCCTGAGTACGTGTGCAGATCTGGGATGACAGTAAACTGATGTACACATGCACAAAGCTTGGGGGACGGGTTGGGGTTGTGTAGCTGCATGGTCTGGGGGTGGGTATGGCCTAGGTATAAAGTTAAGTGCCCATAGCCTTTATGTCCTGGCAACTGCCTACAGGGGGCAGGGGGGAGGGGGGTTGGGTCTTGGGAGAGGTGGGGTGAGACTGCATTACCGGTGGAAGGGTTCGTTGGGCTGGGGCAGGCGTGTGCTCCCTTGGGGTGGGGGTGCTTGAGTACAGGGATGGAGGTGGGTGAGGGGCTTCAGGTGTATGGGGTGTGGGGTGAGTTGCACATTGTGAGGCTGAGCTGGTGAGGGTAGTGTGTTCAAGGAACACGGCTTGGCTTACTTCCTAGTCCCCGTCTCCTTGCCCATGCCCTCCTGAAGGCTCTGGGCTTCCTTTTGGAAAGGAGCATATTAGGCAGTTTGCACTAGTTGGGATGGTCTCTTGTCTGCTTCTCAGTTCTTCAGCTTTTGCAACCAGGGCCTCCCTATGTGGTGTAGAAGACCCTTCTATGTCACTTACACCCTGGAATTACTATCCCAGTTGCCTTCCCACCCTTTCTCTAGCTGTTCCTTGGAGCAGGGGTGAGCTCGACCTATCTTATTCCTCCATCTTTCCAGAGCTCCTTATTATTGCTCTTCAGTCTGTGCCATCCTCTAGACTTCTCTCTCTTGTCTCTTTTTTTTCCAGCCAACAGAACTGCCTTTAGTATTCCTTGTAGGGCAGGCCTCTTGTTGACAAATTCTCTTAGCCTTTCTTTGTCTGAGAAGATTTTAATCTTTCTATTTTGAAGGACAACTTGGCTGGATGAAGAATTCTTGGCTGGAAGTCTTTCTTGTTCTGGATCTTAAATATATCACACCACTGTCTACTCACCTCCATGATGCCTGTTGAGTAGTCAAAACTCAGTCTTACATGGTTTCCCTTGTATGTAGTGAGTCATCTTTCTCTTGCTGCTTTCAGGACTTTCTGCTTCTTTTCAATATTTGACAATCTGATTAGCATGTGTTCTGGAGTATGCCTGTTTGAATTTATTCTATTTGGGGTTTGTTGGGTGTCTTTGATTTGCATATTTATATATTTTCTAATAGTTGGGAAGATTTTCCTCATTATCTCTTCAGCTAACCTTCCTAGGCCTTTATTCTTCTGTTCTCCTGGGACAACAATGATTCTTATATTTGTGCTCTTCCTGCTGTCAGTCATTTCCATGGAATCTCGTTCCTTTTTTTTTTCCATCTTTCTGCCATTTGTTCTTTTGTGTGCTCGAGTTCAGTTGTTGTATCCTCTAACTCACTTACTCTTTCTTCCTCATTTTCAAATCTGTTGTTGTATGTCTCTAATATATTTTTAATTTGGTCTACAGTATCTTTCATCTCTGTGAGATCTGCTATTTTTCTATTTATTCTTTTAAATTATACTTTATCCACTTGCAGTGTCTTTTTGATATCCTTTGTCATGAACATCCTTGATTAGTTGTTCCTAATTCCATGTCCCCTCTCGTGTTTTCATTTGGTCATTTCTGGGCCATATCTGCCTGAATCTTCATGTGCTTTGTGATTTTTCTATTGCACTTGG
The DNA here is from genome assembly GCF_023851605.1 of Tamandua tetradactyla. NCBI lineage: Eukaryota > Metazoa > Chordata > Mammalia > Pilosa > Myrmecophagidae > Tamandua > Tamandua tetradactyla. The sequence goes on along the minus strand of NC_135331.1, from coordinate 33,411,607 downwards.
GGCATATATTTATCTTAATGAGGTTATTATGCAAATTTATTTTCTTGACTCATCTAGGGTTTTGTATTTGCTTGCATTCACCTTGAACGTCACCTTTTGCACTTGGTTTCAGTGATTACTTGCCATACCAAGGCTCAGGTCTCATGGAGGGGATACACTTCTACTTGAGGCTTCCCAACAGATGGGGCTCTTGAGCCACCTCTTCCCTCAGGCCTGCCTCTCCCTGATTGTGGCGGCTGTCTGAGCAAGGTGAAGACTTGGTGTAATTCCAGCCAGGGTCGCTGATCTTGGTGCATGTTGAGAACCGCCAACCCTGGGATTGGGGGATGAGCAGTTTATACCTCAGCAGAGACCTCACTTATGGGCCTAATGGGTCTGCTGGTCCTCAAACTCCCGCTTGGAATGACCTCGGGCTGTGGGGCTGGGTATTTCTGCTGCCCTTGGTTACAGCCAGCCAGAAATGCCTGGCAACTGATCCCAGTGTATGGCAGGCAGCTAGTCCTGGCATGTAGCAGGGCATCTGGTCTTGGTGTGGAGTAGGACAGCTGTTTGCGGCATCCAGTGGGACAGCTGGTCCTGGCGTGGGGCAAGGTAGCTGGGCGTGCTTCCAGGTTCCCCATGGGAGCTCCCAGCTGGCTATGGAGCCATGCGAGAAGATTTCCCAAAGGTAGCTGTGAGGGTAGGCTGTACTGGAGGGATGGTCTACTCCTTTGGACCTGTATTCACCCCATGCTCTCATTTGTTCCCAGTGGGGTTATGCTCAAGCTCACTCACTCCATTCTGTCCATCTCAATTTCTCCACTCTTTCATCAAGGACCTCCCTATATAACGTAGACCTTCTCTGGTCACTCACACCCAGGCACTGCAGTCCTGGTCATTTTTCTTTCCCGTCTTTCATTCCACAGAGCAGGGGTAAATTTAACCTGTCCTATTCTGCCATCATTCTTTCTTCAGTTGTAATTATGGTACCACACCAATGCTAAGTGCTAACAATAGGGGGTATAAGAGGTATGGTGTTGTTCTTTTTGGAATAAGGAAAATGTTCTAAAATTGTTTGTGGTGATGAATGTACAACTCTGTGATTATACTGAGAGTCCTTGATTGCACACTTTGGATGGATTATATGGTGTGTGACTATATCTCAATAAAACTGCTTGAAAGAAAAAAACCCACTGGTGCCACTGTCTATTCTGAACGAGAAACAAGAAAACAGGAATGGGCAGGTAATTGGAGAATAGGTGGGCTCATAACTTATAATGACCAGTAAGGCCTGCAGTTGCTTATTTGAACCTCAGGAGCCTTTCAAGTAAGGCAGGCAGGTCTTAGTTGGAACTCCAGTTTCCTCTTTGGTAGCTTCTGCAGCAGCATAACCTAGAGGTTAAAAGCCTGAGCTCTGTTTCTGTCTCTAATGAGCTGAGTGACTTTAAAAAGTTTCTTCACTATTAGTCAGGGTTTTCTAGAGAAACAGAACCAACAGCAGAGATCTGTAAATATGAGGTTTATAAAAGTTTCTTACACAACCATGAAATGAAAGGGTCCAGAATCTGTAGGGCAGGCTGTGAAGCTGGCAGACATGATGAAGGTTCTGCACACACTCCACAGGAGAGGTTCACTGGCTGAAGAAGCAGTGAAAGAGTCTATCTTCTTCCTTAAAAGTCTTCATCTGATTGGATTATCTCATTGTGGGGGGGGAGACGCCTCAGTTGATTGCAGATCTAATCAGCCACAGATGCAGTCAACTGACTGATGACCTGATATACCAGCCTTCCAATTTATCAACCAGCCAGCAAATATCTCTGCAGTAACGGTCAAGCCAGTGCTGGCCCAATGAGACAACTGGGCATAATCATTTGGTCAAGTTGACACCAGAACCTAACCATCACAGTCCACTTCTTGTCAACTTGGCAGCTATACATATCACCTTGACACATGTTTAATTTCCAAATTGAACACAGTAAAAAGCATAGGTTTTGCCTAACAATACTCGGTTGTCCTGTGTACAACCAGAAACATACTACATCTCTCCAGAATAGGGTGCAGGTCCTTAGAGAACATTAACTCTTAAACTTCATATCCTATGACTTAAACACCATAACATGAACAATACAACATATTGTTGTATCATATGATAAGAGGAAAACAAGATATTACTTATGTACAAATGCAAACATACTCATAACAAAACAGCGAGGAAATATTCATACAGTCATAACCCTCGTTTTTGTAACTGGTCTCATGGTCATAGTTCATATTTATCACTGCCCATTCCATGTTCCCTTTACCCTCAGCAAGCACTTCAGCTGACCGTGGTTCTTTGCTAGGTGGGGTGACCCAGACCTTCATTCCTGAAGTTTCTGGGCCATTTGTAGTCCTTCATGGATTTGGTTGTTGCAGTTTTCCATTGACTTTAATCACAGCGCATGGTAGTACTAAGAGATGCCCTAGGGGATCTCCTGTATTCCAGGAAAACTCTTCTTTACCTTCATTGTGTAGTTGCAGTCCTATTTCCCCTTGATAGTCAGGATCAATCACCCTAGACAGAACAGTGATACCCTTTTCTGCCTGTTAAATCAGTGGCATGAGAAACCCAAAGTTGCCAGGTGGCAGTCTTAATTTCTAGTTCAATGGAATCATTGTTATGTCTCCTGGAAGGAGCACTCCTTTTGGACTTAAGACTTATAGACCAGCAGAGCTTAACGTTTCAGGGACAGGAAGCAAAAATTTTCCTAGTGGATCACTAGGGGTGATAGTGAGTGTTGCCACTCCCATTTCCACCTGTTGATTCTTGGACCCGTGAATCAATGCTATGGGAGAAACAGCACTATAGAGTTGATGCTGATTCAGAGCATACACAGCCTCCTGGAGAACACTGCCCTAGCCCTGCAAGGTATTGCCATCTAGTTGACATCGTAATTGGGGCTTCAAAACGCCATTCCACTGTTTTGACAACACAACTGGCTCTGGATGATGGGAAACATGGTAAGAGCAGAGAATTCCATGAGCATGTGCCCATTCCTGCACTTCATTTGCTGTTAAGTGGGTTCCTTGCTCAGATGCAATGCTGTGTGGAATACCATGGCAGTGGATAAAACATTTTGTGATTCCACATATGGTGATTTTTGCAGAACCATTGTGTGCAGGGAATGCAAACCCATATCCAGAGTTTGTGTCTATTCAGTTAGAATAAATCTCTCCTCCTTCTACGATGAAAGTGATCCAATGTAATCAACCTGTCACCAGATAGCAGATTGATCCCTTGGGGAATGGTGCCATATTGGGAACCGAGTGTGGGTCTCTCCTGGTGGCAGATTGGGTATTCAGCAATGGCCTTAGCCAGGTCATCCTTGGTAAGTGGAAGTCCATGTTGCTGAGCCCATGCATAAGCTCCATCCCTACCTACCACCATGCCCACCTTGTTCATGAGCCCATTTGGGCAATGGCAGGAGTGGCTGAGGAAAGACGATGACTTGTATCCACAGGACAGGACATCTTATCCACTTGATTATTAAAACCTTCCTCTGCTGAAATTAACCTCTGGTGAGCATTCACATGGGACACAAATATGTTCATGTTCTTTGCCCACTCAGGAAGATCTGTCTACATACCTATTCCCCCGAACTTTTTGTCACCAGTTTTCCAGTCATGCTCCATCCAAGTCCCTAACCATCCAGCCAAACCCTTAGCAGCAGCCCATGAGTCAGTGTACACACGCACCTCTGGCCAGTTCTCCTTCCAAGCAAAATGAACAACCAGGTGCTCTGCTCGAAGTTCCATCCAATGGGAGGATTTCCCCTTATCACTGTCCTTTAAGGGCATCCCAAAATGGGGCTGTACTGCTGTAGTTGTCCACTTCTGGGTGGCCCCTGCATGTCCTGCAGAACCATCTGTAAACCAGGCCCGAGTTCTTGCTCCCTCACTCAGCTGACTGTAAGGAACTCCCCAAGAGACTATAGCTCTTGTCTGAGAAAGAGAAGGTAATGTGGCAGGAATGGGGGCCATAGGCATTTGGGCCACTTCCTCATGTAGCTTACTTATGACTTCAAGACCTGCTCAAGCCCTATCTCTAATATACCATTTCCATTTTATGATCGAGTGCTGCTGTGCATACCTGACTTTATGGTTTGGTAGGTCAGACAACATCTATCTCATGATAGGCCATTCAGGTCTCATGGTTAACTTGGTGGCCCATGGTTAAGCGTTTAGTGTTTACTAAGGCCCAGTAGCAGGCTAAAAGCTGTTTCTCAAAAGGAGAGTAGTTATCTGCAGCAGATGGTAATGCTTTACTCCAAAATCCTAAGGGTTTGCATTGTGATTCACCTACAGGGGCCTGCCAGAGGCTCCAGACAGCATCTCTATTTGCCACTGACACTTCCAGCACCATTAGATCTGCTGTATTATATGGTCCAAGTGGCAGAGCAGCTTACACAGCAGCCTGGACATAACATAGCACCTCCTCTTGTTCTGTTCTCCACACAAAACTAGCAGCTTTTCTGGTCACTCAGTAAATGGACCAGAGAAGCACACCCAAATGAAGAATATGTTGTCTCCAAAATCCAAAGAGTCCATCTAGGTGTTGTACCTCTTTTTTTGTTGTTGGAAGGGCCAGATAGGACAGCTTATCCTTCACCTTAGAAGGGATATCTCAACATGCCCCACATCACTGGACACCCAGAAATTACACTGCGGTAGAAGACCCCTGTATTTTTATTGGCATTATCTTCCCTCCTCTGACACACAAATACCTCACCAGTAAGTCTAGAGTAGTTGCTATTTCTTGCTCACTAGGTCCAATCAGTATGATATAATCAATATAATGAACCAGTGTGATATCTTGTGGGAAGAAGAAATAATCAAGTTCCCTGCGAACAATATTGGGACATAGGGCTAGAGAACTGATATGCCCCTGACACAGGACAGTGAAGGTATACTGCTGGCCTTGTCAGCTGAATGCAAACTGTTTCTTTTTTTTGGGGGGGGGGGGGGAACAGAGAGGAATAGAAACAGTATATTTGCATGATATTGGAGTTAAGTTAGTGTTTTAGTTTGCAAGTTGCTGGGATGTGATATACCAAAAATGGAATGGCTTTTAAAAAGGGGAATTTATTAAGTTGTTAGTTTACAGTTCTAAGGCCATGAAAATGTCTAAATTTAAGAAAGACTATTAAATTGCCCAATCTAAAGCATCCATGGAAAGATACCTTGGTTCAAAATGGTTGATGACTTTCAGAGTTTCTCTCTTAGCTGGAAAGCCACATAGTGACATCTGTTAGCTTTCTCTTCAATGGCTTCCCCAGGACTTTGTCCATTCTGGTGGCTCTTGTGGCTCCAAAACCTAAATGGTTTCCTCCTGTTTCTAACTCCTGCTGGTCTCTGTTACCAATGATATATTCCAAGCTGATTCTCGAATGTCAGTTCACATCAGTGGGACCTTACAGTATTTGTCCTTTAGTTTTGGGCTAGACTCACTCAGCATAATGTTCTCTAGGTCCATCCATGTTATTACATGCTTCATAAGTTTAGTCTGTCTTAAAGCTGCATAATATTCCATCATAGGTATACGCCACAGTTTGTTTAGCCACTCGTCTGTTGATGAACATTTTGGCTGTTTCCATCTCTTTGCAATTGTAGATAATGCTGCTATAGACACTGGTGTGCAAATGTCCGTCTGTGTCTTTGCCCTTAAGTCCTCTGAGTAGATACCTAGCAGTGGTATTGCTGGGTCGTAATCCATTCTGCCATTCTATGTCTTTTGATTGGGAAATTCAGTCCATTAACTTTTAGTATTATTACTATTTGGATAATATTTTCCTCTACCATTTTGGCTTTTGTATTATATATATCATATCTGATTTTCCTTCTTTCTACACTTTACTCCATACCTCTCTCTTCTGTCTTTTCGTATCTGACTCTAGTGCTCCCTTTAGTATTTCTTGCAGAGCTGGTCTCTTGGTCACAAATTCTGTCAGTGACTTTTTGTCTATAAATGTTTTAATTTCTCCTTCATTTTTGAAGGACAATTTTGCTGGATATAGGAGTCTTGGTTGGCAGTTTTTCTCTTTTAGTAATTTAAATATATCATCCCACTGTCTTCTAGCTTCCATGGTTTCTGCTGAGAAATCTACACATAGTCTTATTGGGTTTCCCTTGTATGTGACAGATTGTTTTTCTCTTGCTGCTTTCAAGATCCTCTCTTTCTCTTTGACCTCTGACATTCTAACTAGTAAGTGTCTTGGAGAACACCTATTTGGGTCTATTCTCTTTGGGGTGCGCTGCACTTCTTGGATCTGCAAATTTAGGTCTTTCATAAGAGTTGGGAAATTTTCAGTGATAATTTCTTCCATTAGTTTTTCTCCTCCTTTTCCCTTCTCTTCTCCTTCTGGGACACCCACAACACGTATGTTTGTGCGCTTCATATTGTCATTCAGTTCCCTGATCCCCTGCTCAAGTTTTTCCATTCTTTTCCCTATAGTTTCTGTTTCTTTTTGGAATTCAGATGTTCCATCCTCCAGTTCACTAATTGTATCTTCTGTCTCTTTAGATCTACCATTGTAGGTATCCATTGTTTTTTCCATTTTTTCTTCTTTTTCCTTCACTCCCGTAAGTTCTGTGATTTGTTTTTTCAGATTTTCTATTTCTTCTTTTTGTTCAGCCCATGTCTTCTTCATGTCCTCCCTCAATTTATTGATTTGGTTTTTGAAGAGGTTTTCCATTTCTGTTCGTATATTCAGCATTAGTTGTCTCAGCTCCTGTATCTCATTTGAACTATTGGTTTGTTCCTTTGACTGGGCCATATCTTCAATTTTCCGAGCATCATCCATTATTTTCTGCTGGTGTCTGGGCATTTGATCAGATTTCCCTGGGTGTGGGACCCAGCTGGTTGAAAGCTTTTTCTGTGAAATCTCTGGGCTCTGTTTTTCTTTTCCTGCCCAGTAGGTGGCGCTCGTGGCGCTCGTCTGTCTGCACGGCAGTTGGCCCGGGAAACCGTGCGTGGAGGCGGGGGTCGCTGGCCGCCGCGGCTTGGGAGAGTGCCGGTCCTAATTGCCCAGCTGGCCCGAAATGCCAAGCGTGATGGGAGGGCCCCGTATCCAACGTTCCCAGTCAGACCGGGGAGCCACGTGCGTGGAGGGGACCCCAGTCGCCAGCCGCCCCGGCCGGGAAAACGCGCGCCCCTCGGGTATCTCACCGCAGCAGATTCTCCCTGCCCGTTCAGCTGTTCCAGAATGGGGTACGCTGTCTTTTTGGTCTCTGTCGTGACTCCGGGAGCTGTTTCGTATTGTTTCTGTTTCTTTAGTTGCTTTTCTGGAGGAGGAACTAAGACCCGCGCGTCTTACTAAGCCGCCATCTTCTCCGGAAGTGCAAACTGTTTCTTGTGGTCCTTAGTGACAGCTATTGAGAAAAAAGCATTTGCCAGATCAATAGCTGCATACCAGGTACTAGGTGATGTATTGATATGCTCAAGCAGTGATACCATGTCTAGAACAACAGCTGATATTGGAGTCACCAGCTGGTTAAGTTTACAATAATCCATTGTCATCTTCCAAGTCCTGTCTGTTTTCTCCATAGGCCAAATAGGAGAGTTGAATGGGGATGTGGTGGGAATTACCACCCTCGCATCTTCAAGTCCTTAAAAGTGGCACTAATCTCTGCAATCCCTCCAGGAATACAGTATTGCCTCTGATTCACTATTTTGCTAGGTAGGGCAGTTCTAGTGGCTTCTCCTTGGTCTTTCCTACCACATTAGCCCTCACTCCATGAGTCAAAGAACCGATGCCGGGATTCTGCCAATTGCTGAGTACGTTGATGTCAATTATGCATTTTGGAGCTGGAGAAATATTACAGAATAGGTCCGGGTACCCACGGTAAGCCAGACCTGAGCTAAAACTCCGTCGATCACCTGACCTCCATAAGCCCCTACTCTGACTGGTGGACCACAGTAATGTTTTGGGTCTCCTGGAATTAGTACCACTTCTGAGCCAGTGGCGGCCTGGGAAGCTGTTTCCTCAAGGTGGGCTGGAGATCAGGAAGTTCTTTCTTCAGAGCAGTCCATTGCAGATCTATCTAGCCAAGGCTCAGCAGATTCCAGGAATCCCGTCTCCTCATTGCCACCATTATCAAGCCATAGATCACCATACCACGTTACAAGATCCCATTCTTATTCAACCAAAGCCCTTGTTTTTTTTTATATTCATCATCGTGATCATTTCTTAGAACATCTGCATCAATTCAGAAACAATAAAAAGAAAACAGAAAAAAATTCATACATACCATACCTCTTACACCTCCCCTTCACCAATCACCAGCATTTCAATCTATTAAATTTATTTTAACATTTGTTCCCCCTATTATTTATTTATTTTTAATCCATATGTTTTACTTGTCGGTCGATAAGGTAGACAAAAGCAGCATCAGACACAAGGCTCTCACAACCACGTAGTCACACTGCGACAGCCATATCATCATACAATTATCTTCAAGAAACATGGCCACCGGAGCACAGCTCCACATTTTCAGGCAGTTCCCTCCAGCCTCTCCTTTACACCTTAACTAACCAGGTGATATCTATTGAATGCAAAAAATAACTTCCAGGATAACCTCTTGATTCTGTTTGGAATCTCTTAGCCTCTGACACTATTTTGTCTCATTTCGCTCTTCCCCCTTTTGGTCGAGAAGATTTTCTCAGTCCTTTGATGCTGATTTCCAGCTCATTCTAGGATTTCTGTCCCATGTTGTCAGGAAGGTCCACACTCCTGGGAGTCATGTCCCAGGTAGAGAGTGGGGAGGGCAGTGAGTTTGCTTGTTGTGTCAGCCGAGAGAAAGAGGCCACATCTGAGCAACAGAAGAGGTTCTCTTGGGGGTGACTCTTAGGCCTAATTTTTTTTTTTTTTTTTTTTTTTTTTTTTTTTTTTTTAAAGAGAGAGGGAGGAAGGGAAGGAAAGACAGAGAAGGAAGGAAGGATGGAAGGAAGGAAGGGAGGAAGAAAGGGAAACATCTTTAAACATTTTCTTGTTTTATTATATTTTGTTTGTTTGTTTGTTTGTTACATGGGCTGGGGCCGGGAATCGAACCGGGGTCCTCCGGCATAGCAGGCAAGCACTCTTGCCCGCTGAGCCACCGCGGCCCGCCCAGGCCTAATTTTAAGTAGGCTTAGCCTATCCTTTGCTGGATTAAATTTCATATGAACAAACCCCAAGATTGGAGGCTCGGCCTATTGCTTTTGTTGTTCCCACTGCCTGTGAGAATATCAAGAATTCTCCACTTGGGGAAGCTGAATTTTCCCCTTTTCTCACCATTCCCCCTAGGGGACTCTGCAAATACTTCCCTATTCACTGTTCAAATCACTCTGGGATTTATCTGGGCATCACTCTGGACAAACCTACAAAATCTCATGCCCTACGCAAGGTTCCAGGTACTATGGTGTTTGATTAAGCTGTCCATATAAGTTATATTAGGAAACGCACTAGTTAAAGTATGAATTTTGTACCAAATTAACATTTTTTGCAAAGCCCTTATTTTAACAGCAGATAACCTACAGAGTTGAGATTTAAGTTTACATTGCAAATCTGCTACTTGCACAAAGAGGCTTTGTGTCTGGTTTTCAGAGATCTCAAGTCTGTGACCACAGGAAATAAGATTTTCTTTCAGCCATTACATTTGATCTTTTTGCCACTCTGTAGGGATATTTGAGATATGCCCATTCTAACTTTTTCATGTTAAAAGGGGCTGTCCGTAATATGGGATAGGAGGATGAAACTAGTTGATGTTCTGGAGAGGCTGGCCTCTCTGCATTTCAGGATTTACCTGATCCAGGGAACCATCTGGAGGTTGTAGGTTTCTAGAAAGTTACCCTACTGCATGGAACCTTTGTAGAATCTTATACTTGTAAACTTTTACATCATTCATAAGGCGCTGAAGTTTCAAATTTGAAGCCTTCGGCTCATATTTGAAGCCTTCACCTCATCCCTTTCGCTCATCATTGTATCCAGTGTATCTAATAACAACCAGCCAACATCATAATGCCTCTTAATTCCACAAAAATCCATAAAGATGTCAAAAACATTATCACCCAGAGCTTTGCCTTGTATAAGCATACATTTAGCAGAATCCAATGGTGATATTTTGAGTATCTCTTTTACCAACTCTTTGAGTATCTCTTTTACCAGCTCACCCATGGACTCTTGTGCTATCTTTATTATTGGAAACAGAATCATTAGTGCCTCTGAGTCTAGTTAGAGTAGAAAACCAATTGTATAAATCCATTTTTTAAAAACGTTTTTTATTTTGAATATAACATAAACAGATGAAAGAAAAAGTAATAATTTTCAAAGTACACTTCAACAAGGGTTACCGTCACACTGTTTCATATTTTTCTTTCTAGCTGCTCCAAAACACTGGTGACTAGAAGAAATATTTTTTTCTTTTGTGTGAAAAATAGCATATATACAAGAAAACAAATTTCAAAGCACATCGCAACAATTAGTTGTAGAACAGATTTCACACTTTGGTATGGGTTACAATTCCACAATTTTAGGTTTTTACCTCTAGGTACAAACATCAATATATTGATTCAGCAGTCATAATTGTCTGTTAAACTGTATCTTCTCTGCATAACTCCACCATCACCTTTGATCTTTCTCCCACTCTTTAGTGGTATTTTGGGCTATGCCCATTCTAACTTTTTCATATTGGAAAGGGCTGTCAATAATATGGGGTGTGGGATGGGGGGATGGAACTAGTTGATGCTCTGGAGAGGTTGGCCCCTTTGCATTTCAGGACTTATCTGGTCCAGAAATCCAACTGGAGGTTGTAGGTTTCTGGAAATTTACTGTAGTGCATGGAACCTTTGTAGAATCTTTTTTTTTTTTAATTGTGAAATATAATACATAAACAAAAAAGCAATAAATTTCCAAATACATTTTAACAAGTAGTTATAGAACAGATTTTAAAGTTTGATATCAGTTACAGTTGCACGATTTTTCATTTTTCCTTCTAGCTGCTCCAAGACACTAGAGACCAAAAGAAATATCAGTATAGTGATTCAGCAGTCATATTCATTTGTTAAATCCTATCTTCTCTGTTATAAACCTCCTTCTCTTTTTTTTTTGTGAAAAATAACTTATATTCAAAAAAACAATAAATTTCAAAATACATCACAACAATCAGTTCCAGAATGGATTTCAGAGTTTGGTATGGGTCACAGTTCCACAATTATAGATAGATTTTTACCTCTAGCTGCTCTAAGGTACTGAAGACTAAAAGAAATACCAATATAATGATTCAGCAATCATATGTTAAACCCTACCTTCCCGGTATAACTCCACCATTACATTTGATCTTTCTGCCACTCTGTAGGGATATTTGAGATATGCCCATTCTAACTTTTTCATGTTAAAAGGGGCTGTCAGTAATATGGGATAGGAGGATGGAACTAGTTGACGTTCTGGAGAGGCTGGCCTCTCTGCATTTCAGGATTTACCTGATCCAGGGAACCATCTGGAGGTTGTAGGTTTCTAGAAGGTTACCCTACTGCATGGAACCTTTGTAGAATCTTATATCATGCCTTAAGTGTTCTTTAGGATTGGCAGGGATGGTTTTGTTTGGGATTTGGCAAGCTATGATAGGTAGCAATGTCTAACTGAAGTTTATGTAAGAGTGACCTCCAGAGGAGCTTCTCGACTCTATTTGAACTCTACCTTTTCCCCCTTTTGGTCAGGATGATATTATTGAGCCAACAGAGCCAGGACCAGACTCATCCCTGAGAGTCATCTCCCACACCACCGGGGAGACTTTCATCCCTAGATGTCATGTCCTACATAGGGGGGAGCATAATGATTTCACTTGTAGAGTTGGGCTTAGAGTGAGAGAGGCCACATCTGAGGAACAAAAGAGGTCCTCCAGAAGTAACTTCTGGGCATACCTATAGGTAGGCTAAGCTTTTCTGCTATATACATAAACTTCACAAGAGCAAGCCCCCAAATCAAGGACTTGGTCTATTCATTTGGTTGTCCTTAATGTTTGACACAGTATCAGCGGTTTCCCCTGTGGTAGAGTTTAATAATTCCATATTTTTTCTCGCATCCATCAAGGGACTTTGCCAATAATTTTTGATTATCTACTTAATATACTCTGGGATGTATCCAGGCATACTCTGGGATATATCCAGGCATTACATTAAGCTATGCAGTCGTAAAGGCCCTCATTCTTATTCTGGATCCCTTTTGTTTGGATTGTTTAAATGATCTAGCTAGACAAGTTCAGTTAGATTATGTGTTACAGAAAATTTAGGTTCTGGACAAAATAAACCTTTCTTCCTTTGGTCTCAAGTAAAAACCCTTTTTTAAGATTCTGTTTCTCAAGAACCACTGCTAGTACCAAGCTGTGTTAGGTTTCTCTAGAGAAACCAAACCAACAGGAGAGATCTCTAAGTATGAGATTTATAAAGGTGTCTCAGGCAACCATGGGAATGGAAGAGTCCAGAATCTGTAGGGCAGGCTGTGAAGCTGGCAGCTCTGAGGAAGGATCTGGACAAACTCTAGAGGAGAGGCTCACTGGCTGAAGAAGTGAGAGTCTCTCTCCTCCCTTAAAAGCCATTGGATTATCTCATTGTAGGAGACATGCTTTAGTTGATTGCAGATATAATCAGCCAATTATCTGACTGATGACATAATACACCAGCCTTCTGGTTTATCAGCCAGCCAGGAAATATCCTTGCAGCAACTGTCATGCCAGTGCTTGCCTGACCTGACAACTGGGCATAATATTTGACCAACTTGACACAAGAACCTAACCATCATAATCACCCTCTCACATGCCTCATTTTCCTCATCTGCAAAATGGGGATTGTAATAGCACCTCCTGATTGGATTGTTAGAGGGATTAAAATTGAGTTATTAGTATAGTGCTTAGAATAGTACCTGGACCAAGGTAAAGGCCACATCAGGGTTGTTAGATAAAAGGAGGTGTTTTGTCCTTTCATCATTTTGGTTCTTTTCTCAACCTCTCCTGCACTTCCCTATTTATTCTCTGCTCTGGGACTGTTGTTCTGCCTGCTCTTTCCTGAAAGCTGCAAGCCTTTTTCTTACTGCTGTGCCTTTCCTAGGCTGTTCCCTTTGCTTAAAATGTACCTTTCACTGATTCTCCTTCTAGATTTTGCCTATGTATTCCCTCCTCTTTGTGTTCAGGGGCATCGCACGCTAGTAACTGTGTGCTTCTTTCTTCCAGAGCATCCCTCTTTCCACTATACTACTGATACCCGACAAGGAAAGTAGAATTAGAAAAAGGAGAGAAGGTATTTAAAACCTGGAGAAAGTGTAAATAGGGCAAAAAGTGGAAATAAGGGATCTTTCAAAGGACTTTTTGACTCAACAACTATTTGTTGATCGCATTATTATATTAATTGCATTTGGTATAAATACCATTTCAGAGTGGGCAGCAGTGGCTCAGTGGCACAGTTCTTGCCTCCCATGTCGGAGACCCAGGTTCAATTCCTGGAGCCTGCCCATGCCAAAAAAAAAAAGAAACAAACATATTTAAAGAAGCTTATATTTTTAGCTGATGAACGATGTGACTAATGAACTCTGCTTGTTGCTTCAGTGTGTAATTTGTCTGAATCAAATGGACATTTTCCATAAATGAATCCTTTACACTTCAATGATCTCCTTGGGATTCCTTGGCATTAGTTTAAAATAAAATTTATTTTGCAACAGTTAAGTATTTTCTAGTTGCATATTTAACATGCTTTGTGGTCAGAATGTTCTTCCCTGTGTTTAACCGGTGTCTTCTCATAATATTTGGTGTTCCCACATGTATAGCAATTAATTGGTTAGCATTTCTATTCTAATACCCTTTCATGTACTTTGAGAAGTTGACTTTTAGTTAACTGTTCAGATTACAATGTCTCATTTTCTTTACTTTCTTTAAAGTCTACCTCCATCCTTGCAGTTCAGTTTTGAAGTACCAGTATTTAAGGGATTGGAGCATACATTAAGAGGGAGGGTCTCGTCTTCCCACGGTGCTCATAATTTAGAGAAACGAGACACCTGTGGAAATATAACACAAAGGTGATAGAGATATAGATATATCAAATTAGAGGCATGTTCCTGATGAGCGTAAAAGTGGAATCACCGTACAGTGGGGTGAAGAGGGAGGAACCCCCCAGCTTTGAAGGCAGATTTGTGTCCCAGATGCAGAGGGGAAGGACTTTCTGGCAATGGATGGAAATGCCTGTGGTTTGAGGGGGGAAAGGGGGAGATGTGTCTGAATTGGTATGTTCAGGACAGATTTTAGAAGCCCTGGAAGGCCAGTTAAAGAGCTTATATTTATCAGATGGAGTAGGGAGCTTTAGAGTTTTTGCTTGGGGAGTGATTTCAAGTGCTTGGTAGGCAGAAAATGTTTTGGAATGTTGGGTGGGAGGGAAGGTTAGAAATGGGGAGCCTAGTTAGAAGACAAATGCTTTGAGCCAGGTATTTTACAGACAGCAGCCTGAATAGCAGGGGTTCCTAGATGGGCAGTTTGGGGGCTAGGACAAAGTTGGGCATATATAAAATCCTGGTGAATCCAGAGACCTGTGCACTAGGATACCTGGGCCAGGATTCAGGGTCTTTTGTGACCATGAGGCAGTGGAAGACTTACTGAACCCAAGATTCAAGAGGTACTGTGGTCTAGGGTCAATCATCAAGTCCTGAGACCAGCCAAACGAGGAGAAAGTTCTCAGGGGTCAGGAGGTCACACATCTGGTCCCTGTATGAAGTCAGGTGTTAATTCATTGAGACTATTGAGACCCTGAACTGGATGTCTGAACACCTGACTTCCAGGTGACCATGGGCTTGTCCTTATTTCCCTCAGGCCTCAAATTTTCATCTGAAAAGTGAGGGGAAGAACTTGATTTCAAAGGCCCTCAGGCTTTAACATCCTATTGAAGATCAAGATGTGGGCAAAAGAGGCTTATTGCGCTCTTCCATCTTTCCTATTTCCCGCTTACTTAGGAAGTTATCTAGGGATTTGAGCCCATACATATGAGAAAAATCTACAAAAGGACAATAAGAATATTGCTTGGGGAGAAAGAGCTGGTGTCCAGATATAAGGGGTACATTGGCCTAGGTGAAAGCCCTGCCATTGCCTGATGATCTTGGATTTACCTCTTTAAACCTCAATTGCCATATCTTTAAAAAGAGGAAGATAATAGTAAGATTCTTGTAGGGTTGTTTTGAGGACAGCATGAGTGGACTTTTACAGACACTTAGCCCAGGGCCTGATTTGCAGTATGCACTTGTTAAATATCAGCTCCTTTGTTGTCATGGGCATGGGAGTGTGGGGACAAAGAGAAAGGGTCTTGTACTAGAGGCACTGTGAATTTTTTCTCCTTTAATCACCCCCTTTGAATCTTCTTCAGGTTTTTCATGCCTATGTCTTTGTAATTGTAGACTTCCTAGACTATAATTAATCTCAATATTTACCTTATGCCATATTCCTGTTTAAGGATCTTTTTTTTTAATGTGCTATATAATTGATTTCTATTTAGCTTGATGTCCACTGTAATATGAGGATTGTTTTCTGATTTCTGCTATAGTTAATCATTCTCCTTTTTTATTCCCAATGTGTCACTTTGAAATTATTTTCTGTTTTTATGACTTTTCCAGTTATTCATGCTAGGTTTGCATTCTTGTCCAGTAACATTTTTGGTGATTGCTTATTTTCAGTTTCTGAAGTTAAAGCATTCACGGTCCTTTTTCTAAGTGTCTTAAAAACCTTGACTTGAGGTTTCTCAGATCTGCCAGTCTTTTCAGCCATCTGGTGATAAGGCTTCTCTGGTTTGTTACAGGATAATGTATTCTATTGTCATATCTGTGCTTTGTCTAGTTTAGATTCTAAATCCACGTGTTTTAGTACATTTTAGCAGATAAGATACATTAAAAAATTTTTATTTTGAAATACTTTCAAACTTACAGGGCAGTAACAAAACTAATACAACCCCCATACAGAGAACTCTAGCATAGCCCTACCCCCTCAAATACCCAAATCAACCAATTTTTTTTTTCTTATGCTGTATGGCATGGTCACATTTCATCCTTTTTCCATGTGTGTAGCCCCTTATTGCAGCACCATTTGTTGAATTTTTGTTTGTTTGCTTGTTTGTTTGTGCGGGAAGTGCAGGGGTCAGAAAGCGAACCCAGGTCTCCTGCATGGCAGGCAAGAATTCTACCACTGAGTTCCCCTTGTACTCCCCACCCCCCAGATCAACTGATTTTAACATTTTGTCACGTTTGCCATATAATTCTATCTGTCCATTTACCTATCAATCCATCTATTTTTCTTTCTTTCTTTTTATCAATCTATTTTCTGAGCACTTGAGTGTAGGTTGTATATATCATGTCCCTTGAACACTTAATACTGTGATGCACATTAAGTGCAATTATCAAGTTCAAAAAATTTAACATTGATGTAAAGCTTGCAGTCTAGATTCCTGTCTTTTTATTTGTCCCAAGAATGTTCTTTTGAATCTTCTCTCCTCCCTTTTGGACCCTGTCCAGGACCATGTATTGCCTTTTTTTTTTTTTTTTTTTTATTAATTAACGGAAAAAAGAAATTAACCCAACATTTAGAAATCATACCATTCTACATATGCAATCAGTAATTCTTAACATCATCACATAGATGCATGATCATCGTTTCTTAGTACATTTGCATCGGTTTAGAAGAACTAGCAACACAACAGAAAAAGATATAGAATGTTAATATAGAGAAAAAAAATAAAAGTAATAATAATAGTAAAAAAAAAAATTAATAAAAAATTCTCCACTTGGGGAAGTTGAATTTTACCCGTTTCTCACCATTCCCTCAAGGGGACTTTGCAAATACTTTTTTACTCACTGTTCAAATCACTCTGGGATTTATTGGGGCATCACTGTGGACAAACCTACAAGATCTCATGACTGTGCAAGGTTCCGTGTACTTATGGAGTTCTATTAAGCATTCCACAAAAGTTATAATAAGAAATGCAGTAGTCAAAATACAAATTTTGTATCAAATAAACATTTTTGCTTTAGTCTTACATGTAAGTTAAAGTTTTAAAATATTAATACCATCTGTTTTCAACACCCTGAATTATTGACATTCCTTTGTTTTTCCTCATACAAAAACATTTTTAAATTTGTACATTTAGTCACTATCATTATACACGCTAGGCAGTCCTAGTTTATAACATCTCAGTCTTTATCATTAATCTTTCTGATTTCATTTGTGTCCCCAGCTCTCCTCCCTCTATCATTCTCACATTCAGCTTCATTCAGTGTTCTAACATAATTGTTAGTTAGGTAGTATTGTGGTATCCATTTGTGAGTTTTTACAATCAGTCCTGTTGCACAATCTGCATTCCTTCATTCCAGTTACCCAATATCTTTTTTTTTTCTTATGGGGTGCTTGATTTTATTTTATTTTTTTAAATACCAAAAAACACCTAACAAGCGCAAACATTCCTATTTTGATCATTCCGTTCTACATATATAATCAGTAATTCACAATATTATCACATAGTTGCATATTCGTCATCGTGATCATTTCTTGGAAAATTTGCATCTATTCAGGAAAAGAAATAAAACGAAAATAGAAAAAAATTTATACATACCATACCCCTTACCCCTCCCTTTCATTGATCACTAGCATTTCAAACTAAATTTATTTTAACATTTATTCCCCCTATTATTTATTTTTATTCCATATATTCTACTCCTCTGTGGGCAAGGTAGATAAAAGGAGCATCAGACACAAGGTTTCCACAGTCACACAGTCACATTGTGAAAGCTACATCATTATACAATCATCTTCAAGAAACATGGCTACTGGAACACAGCTGTACATTTTCAGGCAGTTACCCCAAGCCCCTCCACTACATCTTGACTAACAAGGTGTTAACTACTTAATGCATGAGAATAACTTCCAGGATAACCTCTCAACTCTGGAATTTCTCAGCCATTGACACTTTGTCTCATTTCACTCTTCCCCCCTTTTGGTGGAAAAGATTCTCTTCAATCCCTTGACGCTGAGTCTCAGCTCATTCTAGGATTTCTGTCCCACGTTACCAGGAAGGTCCACACCCCTGGGAGTCATGTCCCACGCAGATAAGGGGAGGGTGGTAAGTTTGCTTGTTGTGTTGCCTGGAGAGAGAGAGGCCACATCTGAGCAACAAAAGAAGTTCTCTTGGGGGTGACTCTTAGACCTAAATTTATTTTTAATTTTTTAATTTTTTATTTTTTTTATTAACGGAAAGAAAGAAAGAAAGAAAAAATAAATAAAATAAAGAAATTAACACAACATTTACAAATCATACCGTTCTACATATGCACTCAGTAATTCTTAACATCATCACATAGATGCATGATCATCGTTTCTTAGTACATTTGCATCGGTTTAGAGGAACTAGCAACACAACAGAAAAAGATATAAAATGTTAATATAGAGAAAAGAAATAAAAGTAGTAATGATAGTAAAAAACAACAACAAAAAAACCCTATAGCTCAGATGCAGCTTCATTCAGTGTTTTAACATGATTACTTTACAATTAGGTATTATTGTGCTGTCCATTTTTGAGTTTTTGTATCTAGTCCTGTTGCACAGTCTGTATCCCTTCCACTCCAATTACCCATTATCTTACCCTGTTTCTAACTCCTGCTGGACTCTGTTACCAATGACATATTTCAAGTTTATTCTCAAATGTCCGTTCACATCAGTGGGACCATACAGTATTTGTCCTTTAGTTTTTGGCTGGACTCACTCAGCATAATATTCTCTAGGTCCATCCATGTTATTACATGCCTCATAAGTTTATCTGTCTTAAAGCTGCATAATATTCCATCGTACATATATACCACAGTTTATTTAGCCATTCTTCTGTTGATGGACATTTTGGCTGTTTCCATCTCTTTGCAATTGTAAATAACGCTGCTATAAACATTGGTGTGCAAATGTCCATTTGTGTCTTTGCCCTTAAGTCCTTTGAGTAGATACCCAGCAATGGTATTGCTGGGTCGTATGGCAATTCTATATTCAGCTTTTTGAGGAACCGCCAAACTGCCTTCCACAGTGGTTGCACCATTTGACATTCCCACCAACAGTGGATAAGTGTGCCTCTTTCTCCGCATCCTCTCCAGCACTTGTCATTTTCTGTTTTGTTGATAATGGCCATTCTGGTGGGTGTGAGATGATATCTCATTGTGGTTTTGATTTGCATTTCTCTAATGGCCAGGGGCATTGAGCATTTCTTCATGTGCCTCTTGGCCATCTGTATTTCCTCTTCTGGTAGGTGTCTGTTCAAGTCTTTTCCCCATTTTGTAATTGGGTTGGCTGTCTTTTTGTTGTTGAGTTGAACAATCTCTTTATATATTCTGGATACTAGACCTTTATCTGATATGTCATTTCCAAATATTATCTCCCATTGTGTAGGCTGTCTTTCTACTTTCTTGATGAAGTTCTTTGATGCACAAAAGTGTTTAATTTTGAGGAGCTCCCATTTATTTCTTTCTTTCTTCAGTGCTCTTGCTTTAGGTTTAAGGTCCATAAAACCACCTCCAGTTGTAAGATTCATAAGATATCTCCCTACATTTTCCTCTAACTGTTTTATGGTCTTAGACCTAATGTTTAGATCTTTGATCCATTTTGAGTTAACTTTTGTATAAGGTGTGAGATGCGGGTCTTCTTTCATTCTTTTGCATATGGATATCCAGTTCTCTAGGCACCATTTATTGAAGAGACTGTTCTGTCCCAGGTGAGTTGGCTTGACTGCCTTATCAAAGATCAAATGTCCATAGATGAGAGGGTCTATATCTGAGCACTCTATTCGATTCCATTGGTCGATATAGCTATCTTTATGCCAATACCATGCTGTTTTGACCACTGTGGCTTCAAATATGCCTTAAAGTCTGGCAGCATGAGACCTCCAGCTTCGTTTTTTTCCCTCAAGATGTTTTTAGCAATTTGGGGCACCCTGCCCTTCCAGATAAATTTGCTTATTGGTTTTTCTAATTCTGAAAAATAAGTTGTTGGGATTTTGATTGGTATTGCATTGAATCTGTAGATCAGTTTAGGTAGGATTGACATCTTAATTATATTTAGTCTTCCAATCCATGAACACGGTATGCCCTTCCATCTATTTAGGTCTTCTGTGATTTCTTTTAGCAGTTTTTTGTAGTTTTCTTTATATAGGTTTTTTGTCTCTTTGGTTAAATTTATTCCTAGGTATTTTATTCTTTTAGTTGCAATTGTAAATGGGATTCGTTTCTTGATTTCCGCCTCAGCTTGTTCATTACTAGTGTATAGAAAAGCTACAGATTTTTGAATGTTGATCTTGTAGCCTGCTACTTTGCTGTACTCATTTATTAGCTCTAGTAGTTTTGTTGTGGATTTTTCCGGATTTTCGACGTATAGTATCATATCGTCTGCAAACAGTGATAGTTTTACTTCTTCCTTTCCAATTTTGATGCCTTGTATTTCTTTTTCTTGTCTAATTGCTTTGGCTAGAACTTCTAACACAATGTTGAATAATAGTGGTGATAGTGGACATCCTTGTCTTGTTCCTGTTCTTAGGGGGAAAGTTTTCAATTTTTCCCCATTGAGGATGATATTAGCTGTGGGTTTTTCATATATTCCCTCTATCATTTTAAGGAAGTTCCCTTGTATTCCTATCTTTTGAAGTGTTTTCAACAGGAAAGGATGTTGAATCTTGTCAAATGCCTTCTCTGCATCAATTGAGATGATCATGTGATTTTTCTGCTTTGATTTGCTGATGTGGTGTATTACATTAATTGATTTTCTTATGTTGAACCATCCTTGCATACCTGGGATGAATCCTACTTGGTCATGATGTATAATTCTTTTAATGTGTTGTTGGATACGATTTGCTAGAATTTTATTGAGGATTTTTGCATCTATATTCATTAGAGGGATTGGTCTGTAGTTTTCTTTTTTTGTAATATCTTTGCCTGGTTTTGGTATGAGGGTGATGTTGGCTTCATAGAATGAATTAGGTAGTTTTCCCTCCACTTCAATTATTTTGAAGAGTTTAAGGAGAGTTGGTACTAATTCCTTCTGGAATGTTTGATAGAATTCACATGTGAAGCTGTCTGGTCCTGGACTTTTCTTTTTAGGGAGCTTTTGAATGACTAATTCAATTTCTTTACTTGTGATTGGTTTGTTGAGGTCATCTGTTTCTTCTTGGGTCAAAGTTGGTTGTTCATGTCTTTCCAGGAACCCGTCCATTTCCTCTAAATTGTTGTATTTATTAGCGTAAAATTGTTCATAGTATCCTGTTATTACCTCCTTTATTTCTGTGAGGTCAGTAGTTATGTCTCCTCTTCCATGTCTGATCTTATTTATTTGCATCCTCTCTCTTCTTCTTTTTGTCAGTCTTGCTAAGGGCCCATCAATCTTATTGATTTTCTCATAGAACCAACTTCTGGTCTTATTGATTTTCTCTATTGTTTTCATGTTTTCAATTTCATTTATTTCTGCTCTAATCTTTGTTATTTCTTTCCTTTTGCTTGCTTTGGGATTAGTTTGCTGTTTTTTCTCCAGTTCTTCCAAGTGGACAGTTAATTCCTGCATTTTTGCCTTTTCTTCTTTTCTGATATAGGCATTTAGGGCAATAAATTTCCCTCTTAGCACTGCCTTTGCTGCGTCCCATAAGTTTTGATATGTTGTGTTTTCATTTTCATTCGCCTCTAGGTATTTACTAATTTCTCTTGCAATTTCTTCTTTGACCCACTTGTTGTTTAAGAGTGTGTTGTTGAGCCTCCATGTATTTGTGAATTTTCTGGCACTCCGCCTATTATTGATTTCCAACTTCATTCCTTTATGATCCGAGAAAGTGTTGTGTATGATTTCAATCTTTTTAAATTTGTTAAGACTTGCTTTGTGACCCAGCATATGGTCTATCTTTGAGAATGATCCATGAGCACTTGAAAAAAAGGTGTATCCTGCTGTTGTGGGATGTAATGTCCTATAGATGTCTGTTAAGTCTAGCTCATTTATAGTAATATTCAGATTCTCTATTTCTTTATTGATCCTCTGTCTAGATGTTCTGTCCATTGATGAGAGTGGTGAATTGAAGTCTCCAACTATTATGGTATATGTGTCTATTTCCCTTTTCAGTGTTTGCAGTGTATTCCGCACGTATTTTGGGGCATTCTGGTTCGGTGCATAAATATTTATGATTGTTATGTCTTCTTGTTTAATTGTTCCTTTTATTAGTATATAGTGTCCTTCTTTGTCTCTTTTAACTGTTTTACATTTGAAGTCTAGTTTGTTGGATATTAGTATAGCCACTCCTGCTCTTTTCTGGTTGTTATTTGCATGAAATATCTTTTCCAAACCTCTCACTTTCAACCTATATTTATCTTTGGGTCTAAGATGCGTTTCCTGTAGACAGCATATGGAAGGATCCTGTTTTTTAATCCATTCTGCCAGTCTATGTCTTTTGATTGGGGAATTCAGTCCATTAACATTTAGAGTTATTACTGTTTGGATAATATTTTCCTCTACCATTTTGTCTTTTGTATTATATATATCATATCTGACTTTCCTTCTTTCTACACTCTTCTCCATATCTCTCTCTTCTGTCTTTTTGTATCTGACTCTAGTGCTCCCTTTAGTATTTCTTGCAGAGCTGGTCTCTTGGTCACAAATTCTCTCAGTGACTTTTTGTCTAGGAATGTTTTAATTTCTCCCTCATTTTTGAAGGACAATTTTGCTGGATATAGGAGTCTTGGTTGGCAGTTTTTCTCTTTTAGTAACTTAAATATATCATCCCACTGTCTTCTAGCTTCCATGGTTTCTGCTGAGAAATCTACACATAGTCTTATTGGGTTTCCCTTGTATGTGATGGATTGCTTCTCTCTCGCTGCTTTCAAGATCCTCTCTTTCTCTTTGACCTCTGACATTCTAATTAATAAGTGTCTTGGGGAACGCCTATTTGGGTCTAATCTCTTTGGGGTGCGCTGCACTTCTTGGATCTGTAATTTTAGGTTTTTCATAAGAGTTGGGAAATTTTCAGTGATAATTTCTTCCATTAGTTTTTCTCCTCCTTTTCCCTTCTCTTCTCCTTCTGGGATACCCACAACACGTATATTTGTGCGGTTCATATTGTCCTTGAGTTCCCTGATACCCTGTTCGAATTTTTCCATTCTTTTCCGAATAGTTTCTGTTTCTTTTTGGAATTCAGATGTTGTATCCTCCAAATCACTAATTCTATCTTCTTTCTCTTTAAATCTATCATTGTAGGTATCCATTGTTTTCTCCATCTTTTCTACTTTATCCTTCACTTCCATAAGCTCTGTGATTTGTTTTTTCAGTTTTTCTATTTCTTCTTTATGTTCAGCCCACGTCTTCTTCATGTCCTCCCTCAATTTATCGATTTCGTTTTTGAAGAGGTTTTCCATTTCTGTTCGTATATTCAGCATTAGTTGTTTCAGCTCCTGTATCTCATTTGAACTATTGGTTTGTTCTTTTGACTGGGCCATATTTTCAATTTTCTGAGTGTGATCCGTTATCTTCTGCTGGCGTCTCGGCATTTAGTCAGATTTCCCTGAGTGTTAGACCTCACAGGTTGTAAGATTTTTCTGTGAGATCTCTGGGTTCTGTTTTTCTTATCCTGCCCAGTAGGTGGCGCTCGTGGCACACGTTTGTCTACGGGATCCACCAGTAAAAGTTGCTGTGGGTACTTTAACTCTGGAGAACTCTCGCCGTAGGGGAGGTTTGGCAGCCGAAGCGTCTTGGAAGAGTGCCAGCCGGCCCGGGGGTCCGAATGCGGGGAGGGTCGCCGGCCGCTGCAGCACGTGAGAGCGCCCGACCAAATTTCCTAGTCGGCCCAGGGCGCCAAGCGTGGCGGAAGGGCGCCAGCTATCGCAGCCCGGGAGAGTGCACTGTTCCCAGGCGGACCGGGGAGTCACGTGTTTGGAGGGAACCCCCTGGTCACCGTTCTCCACAGTCTGGGGATTTCTGACCCAACTCTTTCAGTTGGTCCGGGGGGCCTCACGTGGTGGGGACGCCAGCCGCCGTGGCCTGAGGGGACCGCCTGCCCAATTCTGCCAGCTGGCCTGGGAAGGAGGAAGGGAGGGACTCTAGCCGCTTGCCGTCCCTCCCAGGAAAGCCCGCGTCCCTCGGTGTTCTCACCGGAGCTGGTTCTCCCAGACAGTCAGCCGTTCCAGGATGGGGTACGCTGTCCCTTTGATCTCCGTTGTGGCTCCGGGAGCTGCTCTGTATTGTCTCCACTCCCCCAGTAGCTGTTCTGGAGGAGGAAAGGTGAGGGCCGCAAGGCTGTCGAGGCTGGTGGCGGAGGAGCCGGTGAAGGCTGGGGAAGAGGGCACCGTGGTGGTTGGAGAGCCGCCGGAGCAGGAGGGGGAAGAGGGGAGAAGGAGGGCGGGCGGGTCAGCTGCTGCGGGGCGTGGGCGCCGCGTGGCGGGCCGGCGGAGAAAGAGAGGGGAGAAGCTTAGACCTAAATTTTAAGTAGGCTTGAACTATCCTTTGTGGGGTTAAGTTTCATATGAATAAACCCCAAGACTCGGGGCTCAGCCTATAGCTTTGGTTGTCCACACTGCTTGTGAGAATATTAAGAATTCAATTTGGGGAAGCTGAATTTCTCCCCATATTCACCATTCCCCGAAGGGAACTTTGCAAATACTTTTCCACTCACTGATCGAACCTACCCTCATTTTTGAAAGACAGTTACTTGATACAGAATTTTTGCTTGGTGATATTTTGCTTTCACTAGTTTAAATTAAATATGTCTTCCCACTGCCTTCTTATCTCACGGTTTCCAAAGGGAAAGCAATACTTAATCTTGTTGAGGCTGCCTTGTATTGACATGTTGCTTTTGTTACATAGCTTTTACAATTCCTATTTGGCTTCAATAGTTCGATTATAACATATTTGATTATAACAGGTGTGGTCTGTTTGGGTTTATCCTGTTTGGAGTTTGCAGAACATCTTGGATATGTATCCATGTCTTTTGTTAAATTTTGGGGAAATTATCCCCATTATTTCTTATTTCGTTTACTAAGCCCTACCTTCTCTATATAACTCTACCCATCACCTTTGATCTTTCTATCCCACTCTTTAGGGGTATCTGGGCTACGGCCATTCTAACTTTTTCATGTTGGAAGGGTCTGTCAGTAATATGGGGTAGGGGGATGGAACTAACTGATGTTCTGGAGAGGCTAGGCCTTCTAGATTTCAGGACTTACCTGGTAGGACCCTATTTTTAAAATCTTTGTTCGAAATGTCCCAGGTGTGGTTTTCCACGTTGATGTTTTCTAATGCTTAAATTTTCTCTCTTGCCTGGGCCATCACTTCCTGTTTCTTTGAATGTTTTGTGATGTGTTGTTGAAACCTGGACATTTTGATATTTTAGTGTGTTAATGCTGGAATTTAGACTGTGGCCATTAAGCTTGTATTCAGCTAGTATTGTAATAGAGCTTTCCTTCACTGCCAGGAGCTAACAAAAAAAGAAAAAAACATCTTTCCCAGTCTTTGATTTCCCTCTCTCCTTCTGGGCTTAGCTATGCAATGAGTTTGGAGAATTGTTCCTGGTCAAAGCCTTAGGGCCTTCCTGATCATTTCTACATATGTGTCTTGTCTTGGTCATGGGTGTATAACTCTAGGAATTTCCAGATTATATAAAGATATATATATATGTATCTTCCCTAGGAAACTGTTTCTTCATGTTCTTTTTCTTCATGGTCCTGGACACTACGCTATATGTTCTATAGTCAGCAGTCCCTTGCTCCAGGCAGTATGACATTACTCTCTCTCTCTCCAGGCAGTATGACATTACTCTCTCTCTCTCTCTCTCTCTCTCTCTCTCTCTCTGGTGTTATGTAGGCAGCCTGGGAGCTGACTTTTACATGCAGGGCAAATTCTGGGCCAGCAAGTCTTTTAGGCCACAGAAGACAGCGAGGGGGCCAGACATGTATCTCCCATTTTGTGCATGAGGAGTAAGTACTTTGCTCCCTTTGGAACTGGGAGTGTTGGAGAATGGACCAGCCAGTGTGCCACAATATTCTACTGCCTATTGCTTTTATGTAATGTTCTCCTTTATTCACCACTCACTCTGTATGCTGCTTTGAAAGGATGTATGTCCCCTAGAAAAGCCATGTTTTGATCAAAATCCCATTTCATAAAGGCAGAATGATCCCTATTCAATACTGTATGTAATTAGATCTCTCCCTGAAGATGTAACCCAATCAAAAATGGTTGTGAAGCTGGATTAGAGGAGATGCATCTCCACCCATTTGGATGGGTCTTGTTTGGTTTATTGGAGTTCTATACAAGAGGAAACGTTTTGGAGAATGAGCAATTGAGAGAGAGCAGAGAACGACATAGCCACAATAAGCAGAGAGCCCACAAGCCAGCGACTTTTGGAGATGAAGAAGGAAAATGCCTCCTGGGGAGCTTCATGAAACAGGAAGCCAGAAGAGAAAGTCAGCAGATGATGCCTTGGTTGCCATGTACCCTTCTAGCCAAGAGAGAAACTGTGACTGTGCTCACCATGTGCCTTCTCACTTGAGAGAGAAACCCTGAACTTCATCGGCCTTCTTAAACCAAGGTATCTTTCCCTGGATGGATGCCTTTGACTGGACATTTCTATAGACTTGCTTTAATTGGGACATTTTCTCAGCCTTAGAACTGTAAACTAGCAACTTACTAAATTCCCCCTTTTTAAAAGCCATTCGTTTTTTTTTTTTTCAGAGAGAATTTGATGCTTTATTAAAAAAATACTTGAAGGGAATAAAAGTTAATATTTAAAAAAAAAAAAGAATTTGTTTACAAAGTAGTGCTGATGTCAGGGGGAAATTGTTTAATCAAATCTTCAGTCACCTGTGCTGAGATTCAAGGTATTTGTCCCAGTTTAAGAATCACTCTGGCACCACTAGATGGGGTCAGAGCACATCGTTTCTAAAGCCATTGGCTCTTTTTTCCCTCTTTCAACTCTCACTGCTAATTTTTTTCCTCTTTACAAAATTTGAACCTCGTTTTGAAAATTCACAAAAACCTTGTTACTGAGTAGCGTTACTTAGAGTTTTCCCATCCACTTTTATTTTTATTTTATTCGTATAGGGTCATTAGTTTTGATAGTCTGATGTTCAGATAAAGCTTGAAGTTGAAGCCCAGAGTAATAACTAAACTTAATAGAACTGATCTGTGGTTTTAAATTCACTAACAGTGTATTTATCTAATATCCACATACTGAGTTTGAGATTAAATGTCTCTTAAATATGTTTAAAAAGTCTCCATTCCACAGTAGTTCTCATCCATCAGTAGAATTTTTTTACCAGTCCTACCCACTTATACCTATACTTTCTGATATTGTTAAACTAAGCGTTATTTTCATGGATGACTGTGAAATTTGATGCAAGGGTCAAACAACTAGAAACAGAAATGGAATGTGTAGAATTTCTTTCTGGGTTCTGTATGAACTAGTTTATATGAATGGATTATGCTCACATTCTTTTATGCCTGTAGCTTTTTTCAAAGGAAAGACTTAAGTACAAACTACAATTTTTAAAATGGCTAGAGGGTGCAAGGGTAGTTCAGTGGTAGAATTCTCGCCTGCTATGCAGGAGACCCAGGTTCGATTCCCAGTCCATGCACTGCCCCAAATACAAACAAACAAGCAAACAAAAAACAAATAAAAATTCAACAAATGGTGCTACAATAATGGATACTCATATGGAAAAATAATGAAATGTGACCCCATCATACAACATACAAAAAAAATGTCTAGAGCAGTAATTAATCAGTTGGATAATACTTAATCATGGGTTATATTTTATAGTCTGCTAGTCTTCCTGTTTAGCATTTGAAATTTAGCCTTGTGTCTGTCTGTACTGAATTTACTTTTGCTTTCTATTTGTTGCTCGCTGCAGAATTATTCTCAGCATTTCAAACATTTGCAATCATTGATTATTACTGAATATCAGCAGCATACTAGGTGCTAAAAACTTCAATTTTTTAGGGACATTGTAGTTATCATTTTGCTATATTATAGACTTCATTATTATACAGTCAGCTCTTGAATATTAGGAGTAAGGAACATGATAGCAGAACCTGAGTAAGGAAAAAGGATGTGGAAACCACACATCAATTAATGTTAAGTTGTTAAAAACACTGAAAAAGTGGTCAGACTTCAGTTAGAGAAATGGATGAAGCTGATCCGAGTAGGACTAAGGTGAAGTAGACTAAAAAGTAAAAGGATGATATTGACTGTATTTTAAAACTTCAACTTCTGTGTGAGACCAAAGGAAGAGATGTTTATTTGGTACAAAATTTATATTTTTTGGAGCAGACAATCTAATCTAATTTGTGTGGTTACCTTATGTGAACATCATAATTACATGGAACCTTGAATAGGGAGTAAGATCTTGTTGGTTTGTACAGGTTGGTGTGATGCTCTGGTATATCCCAGAGTAATCTAGGCAAAAGATTAAAAATTATTTGTGAAGTCCCCTTGAGGGACTGGGGAAAAAGGTAGAAATATTAAACTTCCCCACCTGAGGAAGACCTGATATTCCCACAATCTTGGGGACTGCCAATTTGATGGACTGGGCCCTCAGTCTTGTGGCTTGCCCTTATGCGGCTTATTCCTGCAAAGGAGAAGCTAAGCCTTCTTATGATTAGGCTTAAGACCTACCCCCAGAGAGCCTCTTTTGTTGCCCAAATGTGGTCTCTCTCTCTAAGCCAGTTTCGCAGGTGAGCTCATTGCTCTCCTCACTATGAGAGACATACCCCTGGAGGGTAGAACTCTCGGGCAACATGGGACATGACTCCAAGGGATGAGCCTGGCCTTGGCATCTTGGGAGTGAGAAAGCCTTCCTGACTGAAAAGAGGAAGAAAAATGAAACAAAATAGTTTCAGTGGCTGAGAGATTTCAAATAGAGACTAGAGGTCATTCTGGAGGTTATTCTTATGTAGTATATAAATATCCCTTTTCAGTTTTTGGTGTGTTGGAGGAGCTAGAGGGAAATACCTAAAACTGGTGAATATAATCCAATAGCCTTGATTCTTGAAGATAATTGAATAACTATAGAGCTTTTAAGGTGTGACTGTGTGATTGTGAAAACCTTGTGACTGACATTATCTTTATCCAGTATATGGACAGAGGAGTAAGAAAAAAAAAGAAGACAAAAAAATAATAGTGGGCAAGGGGGGCATGGGGTGTTTGGGGTGTTCTTTTTCACTTTTATTTTTACTTTTCTTTTTCTTTCTTTTTTTTTTTTTTACATGGTCAGGCACTGGGAATCAAACCCAGGTCTCTGGTGTGGCAGGTGAGAATTCTGCCACTGAGCCACCATCACACCACCCTACTTTTATTTTTTTGAGTAATGAAATGTTCAGAAATCTATTGTGATGATGAGTACACAGCTATATGATATGAACCATTGATTGTACAATTTCAATAATTATGTGGTATGTGAATATGTAACATATCTCAATAAAATTGCATTAAAAAATTAATGTTAAGTGCCATTTACATCCCTGAAAATGATTTGATGTTATGGAATGGGATGTTAAAGAATTAAAAGAAAAACATTGTAGTAATGAAGAAAAAAAGTACTGTATGATTTGCACAAAACCATTTCAATCTCAGACTCAGAGGGTGTTAATCCTGAAAGACCACTTGATGACTGAAGAAGCTGAGACCCAGAAAGGTTAAGTGACTTACCCAGCACAGCAGGTTTGGATGTTTTATAGCTATTTGACTAGGCTATGATTGCACTCATGTTGTGAGCTAAATTCCAAAGATAGGTATCGTCTTCTTTGCTTTTGGGGGATTATATTGTTTTTATAGCATCACAACTGTATTATTTCTTTTTGCATTGTCATCTGTCGGCTGACTTTCAAGGGCCTCAATTTCCGTATTTATAGCATCATAAAACCTGTGCATTGTACAGAAAAATAGAGATTTACAGATGAAAAAACTGAGGCCCCTTTGAGCTATGGGGTTCACCCAAAGTTCAAGGCCATTGGTGGTGGAAAGAGGGGTCTAGGATCCAGATCTCACCTCTGTATTCAGTGCTGCTCCTTAGCCTCTCTCCACTTCACTGGGAGGGATGCCAGGAGCTGCAGACATAAGGACTTCTTTCTTTCCCTAAAAAAAACTATAATTCTTCTTGTTTTGAAAGACTTAACACAGTTTAAAACCTCCGTTTTGTGGCTGCCCAAGGTGCTGTGATTTGTTTCTTACCAGTCTCTTTTGTTCTGTGGAAAATTTTCCCATTTGATTCTTTGAGATGTAGATTTCCTTGCCAAGGTATTTTTAGAGAGAGGAAATCAGGATGTGTCACCAAAGGGGGGAAATATATACCTTAAGGCCTAATTATGCAATTAGAATTTTAATAAGGAGTGTCATAAATTCTTGCTTCATTGCAGTCATTACATAGAAGACTGTTCTACTCAGAAGCCTCATCTAGTTAACACCATCATTATCATCATCAGCAGCAGCCAACCACTAGCATTTACAGAGTGCCCACAGATTATGCAGCACTTTCTTGGGTTCTGGGTAGCCCTTCTTTTCAAGGAGTTTGTGATTTTCAGAAATTGCGGGAAAGATAGTAGTCTGGGAAAAAGACAGACACCTCATTTTTCCATATAAGTAAGGTACATATTACTTGTGTATTTCATATTGTATGGAAGCTGGGGGGAGGATGCCTGGGATATCTGCGAGATATAGGAGCAGATCTTAGAAAGGTCTAGTAACAGGTAAATTGAAGCACATAGGTTTGCTGGCTTGGGAGCAAACAAGGCTGGGTTGTACCAAGGCAGGGCAGAATTTTTGGCTTAGAATTGATTGAAGGAGGGAGAAAGCAATTGGTGGGAGGCCTTGAAACCAATAATTTAAAATAGAAAAAAAAGTAAGGTATAGAAATAGAAATGATTGGAAAGCTAGGAGAGGAAGATTACTTGCTGTGGTTGATTATGGCAGAATCTAATGGGGCAAGAATATGGAATTGTTTTTTTGTTTTATTTTGATTTTTTGCAAAGAGGAGGATTCAAGTCTATGAGATTTTGTCCCAGTTTCAGTGAAGGATGTAGGGATTGAGATTGGTAGAGTAAACAAAAATGGATCTCATTTTTGCTAAGATTCTACTTCTGTTTGGAGGATCCCTCTTTCCCTCATGTTGAGAAATAATGGCTGAGTAGGAGTGGTGTTTCTTAAGTGCAAAAGGAAACAGTATAACGGTTTTGCAGTTTAAGCTGATGAAACCAAGAATCTGCTTTTCTGATGTGGTGGTATCACACACTGAGGTGGGAGAGTCAGTGTTATAGCAGTGTTCCTGCATTTTTTCATCCTTCTGGATTAAGCAGAATAGGTTTTAATAGAACTCATTATTTACTTGCTGTATAACAAAAATCATTTTATTAACTCTTTCCATTTGTTTATCTGGTAAATTGAGGCATTTGGTATTTAATTTTTAATAATGCACAAATAAAAGTTATATTTGGGTTTGGATTTGGTACATTAACATTTTAAAATAAATTCTCAAGTCTTCTACAAATTGGTTTTTGTAGGTCAGCCATAATTGTAAAGGTCAGTGATGGACCAACAGTGAGAGGTTGTTGTAGTTTACTAGCTGCCGAAATGCAACACGCCAGAGACGGATTGGCTTTTGATAAAAAGGGACTTATTTCATTAGTTCTTCAGAGGAAAGGCAGTTAACTTTCAGTCGAGGTTCTTTCTTACGTGGAAAGGCACAGGGTGATCTCTGCTGGCCTTCTCTCCAGGCCTCTGGGTTCCGACAGCTTTCCCTGGGGGATGATCCCTTTCTGCACCTCCAAAGGCCTGGGCTGAGCTGCGAGTGCTGAGATGAGATATGCTGAGCTGCTTGGCTGTGCTGTTGCGCTCTCTCATTTAAGCACCAGCCAATTAAATCAAACATCATTCATTACAGCAGGCACATCTCTTAGCTGACTACAGATGTAATGAGCAACATATGAAGTTCAGTACCATTGGCTCATGGCGACAGCAACAGAACTAGGTGCCTTCGCCTGTCCAAGTTAACAACTGAATCTAACTACCACAGAGGTGAAATCACAGTCACCCTTGGTTTTCCATTTCTGGAATAATAATGAACACATGGCCCACACTGGTGCCTGGGCAGCCTTGAGAGGCGTAGTTCCTTCTGTTGCTCATATCTGTAAAGAAGCTAACCTTTTGAGGATTTTCATATAAAATGTTGGGGCAGCTTCTGAGCCAATTAGAAGAAACCCTGATCAGCAAATGCTTGAAAAGATCTGGGTTTTCCAGTTCTCTTTCATCTTCTGTGGAATAGACAGCCAGTCAAGTAGCATTCCTTGTGTGGCTGATAATCTAGTCCCATAGACCTCTGTGAAAAGGAATGCTGCTTCTCTTTGGGTTCTTATGCTTAGGCATTTCACTCACAAACATCCAAATCTGGTTATCTTTCTTCAAGAAAGCTTTTCTTTTCTGACTTTGGCCTTTTCCCATCTTGTGGCTGGGTTTTTATTCACCTTACACTGTTGTATCAACAAGTACAAGGGATTGTATTGTTAGTGACCCCATGGCCCAAAGAAAGCAGGGGGAGAAATGAAATGTGAAGGCTGCTAAGGAAAAAACAAATGGCTGTTTTAGGGTTTTGAGTCTAAAACTGGCCAGTTGTAAAATGGCTGTCAGTAGACATCACTCACAGTGCTTACCCAGTTAATAAACCTCAATTAGCCCCACAGAGTATTGGTGCCAGTTGCTTCCCATAACAGAAAAGTGCTGCATTCCAGATACGTTCCTGCTGCGAAGGGTAAGTGCTTAGTGCTATTTACTTAAAACATTCTAGGTTGATAAATTACAAGCACTTCACTCTGAGTAAAGCTCATAAATTCAGTCCCTACAAAAAATAACAAGCTGACAGCACTTAGTCCTGTTTATAAAGTTCATGCACATCTATCTTTGATACAGGCACAAGTATATATCTATGAAATAGCACCACAGCATGGTAAAGTAATGGGCAAGCACAGCCTCTCTGGCAAGAAGTGTTGTACTTCTAGATTCACTGCCATCATCTCCTCTGCTTGAAGGGCATCTGGAGGGTGAGGCGTGGAGAGAGGGAGGTTGCATACAGTAGAATCCAGATTTGTGCTCCTTCCTGTCTTTTTTTCCCCTTGCAAGTCACCGATCTCTCACCCTCTATCTACCTCTTTTTCTTACTGCAAATTGAGAATCTGTCTCCAAAAGCCTCCCTCTCCTCTAGGATGAGAGGAGGCCAGGAGCTGTAGTGCTGTTCGTAGAGCAGTTTGATCACTGTGGCTGGATGGAAGGAGATGGGTTTAAAATGATTGTTAATCAGAACTAGAATCTGTACTGTTTTTGGCAGTCTGTTCAGGAAAAATGATAAACCCTAACAAAAAAGGCCTTTAGGTAATATAAGTGCAAGGTTTGGAAGGCTTGCATTCTATCAGGTGTCAGTAAAAGAAATATTTTAACAAAATAATAAATAACTCATCCCACTAGTCATACACTTCTTAGAGATTCTGGCAGGTATTGTTACAGGATGCTCTGAACCAGTGACTAAACAACCTGGGTCCTAATCGACTGTGGAGATTCAGCTTGTCACAGAGCATCAGGCTGAACCTGCATATTCAGTACTGTGTTGAACATTCAGTACTGCAGATAGGATAATTATGCTGCTTGTCAGATACTAGAAAACTGCAAAGAACATTCCTTCACTTTGCAAAGGCTTGGACCCAAGTGGCAGACATACAACAGTCTGTCTCTGGCTGGCATGACCTCTCCTTCCTCAGCCCCTTCACCACAGTACAAACTCCCACCTGGCTCTTGACGCAGCTCAAATGGTTCATCCTCAGTGAAGCCCCTCACCCCTCAGGTCCCCAGGCCCGAGTTGTGTACCCACAGCACTCTGTTCTGTTAGCATTTACCAGGTTGCATTTTTTGTCATCCATTTACCTGTCTTCCCTGCCAGACATGAATAGGGACAGTATCTTGTCCTGAATTCATCATTTATCTCTTATGCCAAGCACAATGACTAGGACGTAGTGGGTGTTCAATAAATGTTTGTCAAATGAGTGATGGTTTGGCTAGCTCAATGCGAATTGATGGTGCCCTTTCTGATCTGTCATCCATCATCTGTGGAGTGAAACAGGAGTGGGAAACTTTAAATAGTGTCATGTGAGGATGTAAGGAGAGGTAGGGTTAGAATTAATAACTTCCCTTATTGAGTATTTGCTGTAAGCTGGGCACTGTTTTAGACTTCTAATGTGTATCAATGCATTTAACTCTTAGATCAATCCTCTAAGACAGGTTCTGTTTGTTGTCCCCATTCTGAAGCCCAAGAAAGTTCAATAACTTGCCCAAGGTTACACAGTGACAGAACTGAGATTTATACCAATGTTAGATAACCTTGCCTATTTATGCCTTTTAGACTGATTCCTTGATATAATTAAGCCCTAATATTATAAGGCATCCATCTTGTACATTGCTTTAACTTCTCTCCTGTGCATCCAGAATGGTATTCATTATATTCCATCCTTGGGGGAATAGAGGAAACAGTCATTCAAATAACTTTCTGTGTTTCTGTGGTTCAGGTGAAGGAGGTAGTTTAGACAGTCAACAGATAACTGGTTTTACCTGGTAACTTTGTCTGTTTGGAAACACATCAGTAAACACTCTGTTTCCAGAAAAACTGAACTACAATATGTTTCATTACAAGCAAAAGCTACCCAAGCTCTCTTTTGCCTTCTAGACCCTTCTTTTGCCTATGCTATTCCCTCTGCTACTTCTCTACTTATAACCCCTTCCACAAATCCAATCTTCATTTGGCTCCTCTTCCTACCAGGAGTCAGTTTTGATGTCATTTTCCTACCCTTCCAGGACCAAGAGGGTCCCTTCCTAGGGGTTCCTACAACGCTGGTATCCCAGTTCTGGCACTCATGAATGTTGAGGTGCTGAAAACCAGACCTGGAGTTCATTGTTATGTGTGGTGTGAGGGAAGTGATTATCTGTTCTTGGCTCATTCTGCTTTCACTCATTCTAGTCCTGCTCTGTCAGAACTGAGACCATCTATTTTGTTCACCAGTTATCCCCCGCACCTTGTACAGTCCTTGGACATAATATATGTTCACAAATATTTGTTGAAGGAGTGAACGAATGAGGGTTAATTTTGCTGTAAGACTTAAGCCTTTGGTTTTTGAAGTAGTCAAGTCAGTTAAGTCAGCTCAGTTGAACATTGTTTGCTTTATCTTTGTGTACACACTTAGCTAGACACTGTGGGGAAGAAAAAATGACTAGTATTGCTTTTGTTCTGAGGTGGTTACAATTGAGGGAGACTTTCAGATGGCCATGAATCACTTTACAGCCCAGCACTGAGGACCAGCGATAAAATGGAAGAGAAGCATTGTCACATTCTGGCGGGTCAGCCAATTCACAAACCAAGACCTTCCTGCCACAGGGTATCCCAAGAGCCGCTGGAAGCGACTGTGACCAGCAGCTCTTGTTTATAAAAAGTAGAACCCAAATTATAAAGACTAAGTAAGCCTTATATGTTCAGGAAAAAGTGGTGAAAAGTACAACCTCATAAAGGTAACAACATGTTAAGGTTAGAGTCAATCAAATAAAAAAAATGCTCAGTTTCTTTAAGACTATTTTTTTAAATAGAGCTATGACTTTAAATAAAAAATATTTGGGACATTTCTACATGGTTTCCTCTGGCATCTTAACTTATCTTGTCTAAAGCTTAATTGTTCATCTATTGCCTGCCTTCCCCCCAAACATGCTGCTGCTCCTGTATTCCATCTCTCTCTTAACGGAACCACCCAGTGTCCAAATGAGAAACATGAATGTCCTCCTTGATTCTTTCTCCTTTCAGTCCCCACAAGCTTTCAGGCACCAGCTCTATGACTGCCTCCTTACCAATTCTCAGGCTGTGTTCTCTCCTTCCCACTGCCTTGTTAAGGCTTTATGCTTCTATGCTCCCTTCCTCCAAGTTGTTCTCTACCTTGTTGTCAGAGCACATTCCAGAATGCAGATCTGATTCCATCACTCCTCTTCCTGAGACTTTTCAAAGACTTCATGGCTTTCCCACTCAGCCAGCGGCATGCCCTTATTCCTGTCTCGCCCGCTCCTGCGTCAGGCTGTCTCAGCTTTCCAGAGACTTGCAGGTCCCTGAAGAGATCATGACTTTTTAAATACTTATTTCTTCCCCTCCTTTATGTATTCCCTCTTGTTCTTTAGACCTTCTTTGACCTCGGTCGTTACCTGTGTTTCCTACAGGAACGATGTTTACTCCATTTTGTATCCTCGGCATCTAACATTGCTTGACATACAAGAATTGCTTATAATATTTGCTGAAAGGCTAAATGGGAGGTAACAGAGGCTTTAATTCACAGTAAACTGTAAATTTCTGGCCCTACTGAGAATGGGGTTTGTTTCAGAGTTGGGAAAGAGTGACAGTACACCAGTTACTGGATAAGGTGGCTGGGGAGTGATGTGGAGAAAGAGAAGGAAAGAACACCACAGAGCAGGAAAAGAAGTGCTTACCTTAGGTCCGCATGAAAAAGCCCAGTTTCTGCTTGCTAAGAGTCTATGGCTCAGTTTCCTTATTTATACAAAACAGTAGATGATTACTCAGACTCATTTCCAACTCTGACATTCTAAGATTCTTTGAGTCAAAGTTATAAATCTAAGTAGGGCATTCTGAATTGGTGTGAGAAATTTTCCTCCTATTTTCACTTTATTGAAAGCTCTATGGGGGCAAAGACATTTTATTTTTGCATTTCAAAAACAAAGAAATAAAGGCGTATACAGAAAAACTGTATAAATACAATGTTATGTTGAGAATTTAAACTCCCAAATCAGGAAATTCTCTCATCATTCCCTTGGCAGCCTTCGTTTAGATGCAGGGTACATTCCACTCAGACAGGTCCGGTCGTGGCCTGAGTTATGGACAGCTAGGAATCGTTACCTTGATCTTCTTGGCCCTTGGGTGCTTAACTTCTTCAATTTAATGTCTTCTCTTTAGTGTTACATTATCTATGTAGCAAGATAGTCATTTATAATTTATATACTATGTACTGGCTTAAAATAGAGGCAAGAGGATAATCAGCATCCTGAAGCTTCTAGTTTTCCAAAATAACATTTCTTCAGTGAAGTCTGCCTGTAGGAATTAAAACCTGCTGTGAATTTAAAAACCCTCTGTCCTATTGTCTGACTAGAAAATGGGCGTGCCTACAAACATTATTAAGCCT
This sequence comes from Tamandua tetradactyla, assembly GCF_023851605.1. Taxonomy (NCBI): domain Eukaryota; kingdom Metazoa; phylum Chordata; class Mammalia; order Pilosa; family Myrmecophagidae; genus Tamandua; species Tamandua tetradactyla. The sequence goes on along the minus strand of NC_135331.1, from coordinate 33,374,353 downwards.
TACAAAAGGGGAAAGGAAAGCATCTTTTTTAAAAAATAAAACCCATCATTTTATTTTACTCTCTTCAGAATTATCTCTAAAGACTTCACCTTTGTTGTGTTCAAGCTTCTCTCCGTAGTCTCAGAAAGAGGACAGAGGCAGAAGTAAAAGGACAGATAAGAGCAATAGCCCCGTGAAGGACAGAAGCCGGTGCCTACCTCAGCCGCTTGTCTGCTGCAGTGCTCGGGGTTCTTCCACTTAGGTTGTTGCGTCGCCTAAGAAGGGGTGGGCTTGCCTGTGGCTACCTTGTACAGATGCACTTTTTTCATTGATGTGTTTTTAAATAAAAGGCCTACTTGAAAAATCCCTCTAGAATCAGGTTTTAGTAAGAGCCAACCAGATATCAGGAAAACTTATTTTTTTCCTACTTGCTTTTATAACAACTCTCTCAACCTCAAAAATTTTCCCCGTTGCTTTTCAATATACATTTTCAGTGAGCCAGAACTTTGGACAGAGATTTGGTCAGGAAAAGGAGAGATGTTTCTGCAGTCAAGTGGTCTTGTTTTTCTAGTGTCTGGAGACCTGGTATTTGAATCCCAAGATTCCTTTGTGACCATTGTTTTTGTGATGTGTCTCATGTAATCATAACTGTGCCTGGGTGGGCATTTGGATGTCCATTTGATACTTGAAAAGGGTGGACAGAAGGAGGGCAGAAACAACAGCAAAGGGGTAGTACAGGAACATTCTGGGTGATTTAACTTGAAAGCCACAAGGTGGCAACATTTACTAAGCTGTGGCTTTATTAAGATGTTGAACTTACTTTTCAAGCTGCAAAATTGAAGAACCGAGAAAAGGGTTTAGCAGCCATTACTTTAGGTCTTTTTGAAATGAGGCTTATTGGATAAACACACTATATTAGTGTCTACCTGTCACCTTGCTTTAGATACTAAGAGTGAAATTGTTCCCTGTGACTATGGCAGGTTGCCTCCCCTTAGGCCTCAGTTCCACATTTGTATTAGAAGAAACCTGTAATTGGACTCAAGGTTTCTAATGCTTCTTTTTCTCTATGATTTATGACTTTGGTTACAACTTCCTCCCTTATATTACTTTTCAAGAACTTCTAGCAAAACCAGTCTTTAGACTAAAAAACCTACCTTTTATGAAAGGTCAGAGTCATGATTTAAAAAAAAAAAATCAACAATGAAATCCCAAGTAAATTATCCCTAGAAGCTAGCCAAATCCCTGGGTTAATTCAAGAGGCTTGACTCTCCTAAATGAGTATACTTATTTACCAGCTTTCTTAAATTAGCAGCTTTGGGGATATTAAGGCTGTAAGGAACTGTCCAAGGGAGGTATCGTGTATGCTTTGCAGTGATTAAGCCATTAAGTACTAATTGGTATTTTCCCACTCATGGTTTTGTGTAGGAAGCTTTAAAATTATTTAGGAATTCTGTGCTCATCAGCCAATTTAGTATCATCCCTACATTTTGTAATCTGAGAGTAAAGAGTACGAAGAAAAGGTTTTTGTGAGAATGGATTATGATTTTTGCTTACAGTATCCTTCCCTGTTGGTTTGTTATATTGCAGATGAAGTGGAAAGGGAAGGACCTGTTTGATTTGGTGTGCCGGACCCTGGGTCTTCGGGAAACCTGGTTCTTTGGACTTCAGTATACAATCAAGGACACTGTGGCCTGGCTCAAAATGGACAAGAAGGTTGGGCTTTGGATTCAGTGAAACGGGGAGGGGGGGCTGGTGTGTTCTCTTCCATATTTTTCTGAACATGCACCTCATTTATTTGTTTATCTTTAGAGCATTACATATACATAATAGAGAAGGGGGCAAGTTCCTAAATTAGTTAGAAATTAATTAGCACAGAAAGCAGATCCTGGAGATGCTACAGGTTTCCTACTCCACAGGCTCTCCAAGACAAGCAGTATGAACTAAGATTAAATTGTTGCCAGCTTAGCTTATTTATCCATTGTCACCAGGCTCATTACTTCTGGCTTTATGCCCTTCAATTTATTGAACCACTAGTCAAGATTTATGAATAAAAATTGCTATAACCTTTATACATACACACATACAAATGCATACATGTGCATATTTTTTACAATTTTATTTGTTTGAAAGATTCTCTTGGGGCTTTTGTTCTTGAGGGAATTTTTACGAGTCTTATAGAGAAACACCATGGCCTGACTTGGCTTAATCATTAATGTGAGTGAAAAGAGTAAAGAGTGCCCTAGTCTCTGTGTCCATTTTGTCTTCATGATTCTCTTGAGCTTCTGAGACATGGTGGAGAAGTCTGGAATGTGGTTTGGAAATGGATCCTGCTTAGGGGAACTGTCTTCTACGTGGGTTCCTATGTGCTCACAAAGGCACAATTACTTTTTACCTGCCTATCTCAAAAAGAAGATGGTTGGAGAACAGGGTTGTATGCTTTTGTCAGTAACTCCTAAAAAGGCACCTAAAAGGCAAAGTAAATCAGTGTCTAATTCTTACCCCAATAGATACCACCTGCAGTTACCTACCAGAACTTATTATCTACTATGTGGCATGATAAAAAATTAAAGCCTCCTATCTTTTACCAGTTTGACTCTAAGTTCAAATGTTCAAATTGCATTCAGATATGTATACATTCTGAGTCTTCACATCAGAATTCCTTCTTGTTGTAAGTTTCATGTGGGAGCTCTTAGTGAACATAAAGAGTCTCTGTGTGTTATTGTCACTGAGAGGGTACTACTTAGAGCGTGACTCCCTAAGGTATTGTCACCTGGAATTTGGATAGAGCATGAAGAATTATGTGTCAAAGACAGCAGAACTTTTCTATGTCTTTTTGTTATTCTGAGCAAAGTAAATTTTAAATCAAGTTGATGTGTTGGCCAAATGGATGCCAGATTGGGGGCATCAGGAACCATGGAGCCTACTGCTCAAAAGATCTAATTTAGATACATGCTAATAGGGTCTCATAGCCTGTCATATGGTGTGTTTATGTTCTAAAATGAAGTGTACTCTGGAAAGCAGACGGTTCAAGTTCGTTAAGGAGTAGATGGGAAGATTAAAGGCAGTGATTTATTGACTATGCTCTAAGCATTCTGTGGGGCATCTCTAGAGGTTCTTTGAAACAAAGAGTTCCCATGATGAATGCATTTCTCTTCTGTTGCTTGGTTAGTGTTTGGATAATTTCAGAAATATCTGGTTTATTGTCTCTAAGCTCCATCCAATATAGACTTGAATATTGGAGGTAGGTAACAAGAAAAAAATAAAAGAAGATTCAACTACTTCAGAAGATTTTAAAAACCTTCAACCTATCATAAAAGGTAGTACCCAAGATCTTTGAGTTATAAATTTCTAGTTTTAGCTATTTCTATGGTCTTGAGAGTATTTGTGCCTTAGTAATCTTAGCTCAACTCACTCCTTGTGGATATTGATTAATTTGGTTTGGAAACACCATGCAAAGTGAATGTTATCTCTTGTTTTGTATGGCTTTGTGAATGCTTCATACTGTCGAATCACAGCCTTTGGGAAATGTGATGAATTTAGAGGGAAGAGAAATTCTGTATACTCCCTGTACATGTTTCTTTGGTGGTGGCATGAGAGAAAGAAGTGCCAAGATAGCACCTTTGTCTTTTGCTCCTCAATTCTGCAGGTGCTGGATCATGATGTTTCAAAGGAAGAGCCAGTTACCTTTCACTTCCTGGCCAAATTTTATCCTGAGAATGCCGAGGAGGAGCTGGTTCAGGAGATCACGCAACACTTATTCTTCTTGCAGGTACACTAGTCCATGCTATTTCCCTCATTTTAGTTGCAGAGTCAGTCAGGGAGAACGCTTGGAGTTGAACAAGCACTTTCACATTGCGGAAATATTCTCCCTCTGGAAAGTCAATCCCTTTGGTTCTTTAATGGAAAATCTTCAGAATAGAACTGTACTGGAGTGATGAGAATTGATGTTAGATTAAATTGCAAAAGCCGATGGTGAAAGAATGGAAACAAGTAGCTATATAACTTAAAACCTCCTTGAAGATGGATCTCTTTTTCTTTTTGCTAATTTAAAAGTACTCAGTAGTTGGAAAGAAAGGCTAGAAATTCTTATAAAGCAGCAGTTCTGAAGGTTTAAAATCTTTTCTCTCTGTGACAGGACTTCTAGGAACTTGAGTCACACTTGGCTTCTACCATACCTGTGCTACTTCAGACACCATGCTTCATGCTATTCCTTGACTGTAATTGACTAATTTTTCCCTTACTCCCTCATTAGATTGTAAGCCCCTTAAGAGCAAGCTTCAGTGGGTGCGCAGCAGCTATTCCATAAGTAATTGCCTAAATGAATTGATGAAATTAGGAGATCCATAATAATAGGTTCAAAGTTGGCTAGTTGGCCATCTTGGGGGAAGGGGATTGTCTGAGGATGAAAGCCCTGTCTGTTTTGCTTGTGTTGTTACTGCTTGACCAGAGCCCTTCTCCTATTTCATGGTTGATTACAGAAATTGGTGCTGGGGCTGCCATGTGTGCCCAAAGGTGCCCACTGTCAGTGAAAGATTGTGATAGGGTGTGTGAATTACATGGTTATTTGGAAGTGGATGTATAGTCAGTCCATCACATAGTCTTCCAGTAATTAGTTTGAACCTCAGTTATATTGTGCTCAGTAAGTATTTACTAAAACCCCCTTAGTGTTTTCTTTTGCAAAACGTTTGCCATATGTACATTCTTTCCAATATTTTCAGGTCAAAGGGAAGCCCTTTCAGTTTTTCTGTAGTGTGTTCCCCCCCGCCCTGCCCCATTCCCCCCTCCCACACCTTTAAAAAAAACAAAGACAGAGGTGCTAGTCTCCCTGGAGGCATGGGAAATGTCTATCAGGGATAAGCCTTGACCCTGGCACCATGAGATCAACAATGCCATCCTAACCAAAAGAAGGAAAAGAAGTATAGCAAATGAGGTATCAGTGGCTGAAAGTTCAAATAGAGTCGAGAACCTACTCTAGAAGTCACTCTTATGTATGCTTCAATTAGACATTACTGCCTATCATAATTTGCTAAACCGCAATCAAAACCATTCCTGCCAATCCTAAAGAACACCTAGAATATTATATAAAATTCTATAACGGTTCCATGTAGTAGGGTAACTTTCCAGAAACCTACAACCTCCAAATAAGTCCCTGAACCAGAAAAGTCCTGAAATACAGAGAGGCCAGCCTCCAAAACATCAACTATTTCCATCCCCCTATCCTGTATTATTGACAGCCCCTTCTAACATTAAAAACGTTAGAATGGGCATAGCCCAAATACCCTAAAGAGTGGCAGAAAGATCAAAGGTGATACAGAGTTATACACAGAAGGTAGGGTTTAAAAAATGAGTATGATTACTGAATCATTATATTGGTATTTCTTTTAGTCTCTAGTATGTTAGAGCAGCTAGAAGTAAAAACCTAAAATTGTGGAATTGTAACCCATACCAAACTCTGAAATTTGTTCTACAACTAATTGTTGCAATGTGCTTTGAAATTCATGTTTTTTTTGTATATGTTATTTTTCATTAAAAAAAAAAAGTTGGGCGGGCCACGGTGGCTCAGCGGGCAAGAATGTTTACCTGCCATGCCAGAGGACCCGGGTTCGATTCCCGGTGCCTGCCCATGTTAAAAAAAAAAAAATAGTCGATTGTGATGATAAATGCACAGCTATATGATGATATTGTGAACCATTGATTGTATACTTTGGATGATTACATGGTATGTGAATATATAATATATATCAATTAAAAATTTTTTTTTAATTGTAAAAAAAAACACCCCAAATTAGAAAGTTGCACTGCTTCAGAAACATCTCAGGTTTCATTTTCTCTCTAAGAATGTAAAATCAGTTTTAAAACCTGGGAAAAATATTTATGTTTGAACAAAACCATGTAATGGTCTCCCAGGTCTCAGAATGTCCTAGTATTATGGAAATGGCTCTTATAAAAACAGTTTGAAGCAGTGTCCATCCCTCATGGGACTTTGGCTGGATTTTCTGTTATATTGAAATGTTAGAGCATTTTGTGACTGAGAAAGACAGAATTTACTACTTTTATGAGTCTGGGTAACAGTTGACATCTGTGAAGAGAGAGTTGGCTGTCCTGTTGTGTTTATTTCAGCATGCCACCACTTCATGCAGCTCTTTGCCTCTATGTCTGGAATATCACACACTGCACCATTCTAAGAAATTAAGTACAATGAGATAGGTTAATTCAGCATTATGACTTAAGAATTATATTTCCTGGACCTCACATGTACTTAAAAGTTTAATCAATTAAACTTTATTGCCTCCTTTTTCCTTTAAGCAAGCTCACTGAAAGTGATGTTTTTTTCCTGCAGTCATAACTCAGTGGCCTTGGTGACTTTTGTCTGATATTAAGACTTAAAATGTAATTCCATTTCCTCTAGTGGTAAATGTGCTTAGCATTGGCCGAGGCTGCAATCACCACCAGAGCTGCTTCTGACACTTCTTGTGTTCACAGCTGTCCTCTGTCCCAGCCTAGATGTCAGACTCTGTTTTATCCATGGTTGTTTTTCCTCGTCAGCATTTGGAGAATGAGGAGAAGAGATAAGGGTTTTTTTTGCACATACCATCTTCCCAATAATTTCTCAGTGACCGAACTCTCACCCATACTGTGTCTATAAAAAATGGTATCCTTTGTCATAAAACTCATTACCAGGCTGGTTTGGCAGCCCTCTTTTGAACACCCTGCGGCCATCTGCTGTGGCTAGACGCAGGGCTCACTTCCACACATACAGTATCATGTCTCACTTGTTGACCTTTTCAGGTAAAGAAGCAGATTTTAGATGAAAAGATCTACTGTCCTCCCGAGGCTTCTGTGCTCCTCGCTTCTTACGCTGTCCAGGCCAAGGTAGGCTCAAAGGCATTCTTCCGGGTATTAATGTGTGCCGAGGGATTGCTTCTACCTACTGTTTCTGCATTTTCTGAACTTCAGAGAAACTCACCCCAGAAAAGGAGATGTTATGGGACTTGTGGACTTAGGGAAACCACTATAACTGTCCCAACTTTGTGTGTGTGTGTGTGTGTGTGTGTGAGAGAGAGAGAGAGAGAGTGTGTGTGTGTGTGTGTGTATGTACAGATGGTCACTTTATTCTTCATAACATTTTTTTTGAAGAATATCCTTACAGAAGATTGTGCAAATGATAAGAGTATAGCTTGATAAATGTTCTAAGAAATGATCATGATGATGAATATGCAACTATGTGATGATATTGTGAATTACTGATTATATATGTAGAACAGAATGAGCATATATTAAGAATGTTTCTTTCTTGTAATATTTTTTAATTAATAAAAAATTTAGAAAAGAGTACAGCTTGATAAATTTTCTGTATAACCTTATTATACATGTGTGATTAATTATATTCACTGGGCCAATCTTTTTATTTTTTTTTATTTTTACTTTTTTTTGCATAGGCAGACACCAGGAATCGAACCCGGGTCCTCTAGAATGGCAGGCAAGCATTCTTGCCTGCTGAGCCACCGTGGCCCACCCTCTCTCTTTTTATTAAGGACGAAAAATAAATTTATGGTCTCCAGTTTGTGCCAAATATATAGCCCGTGGGTCAAAAAGGCCCAGGTCCTCTCCACACTCATCTCCTGAGTACCAGTGGTCCTGTGTTTATGTGGACCTTGTCATGCCCCTAGAGAATGCCCTGCTTCCTTGGCCCCTGATGGACCTCCTGCTGTGCTAATGGTTAGGCACTGCAAGCTCTGTGGCCCTATGAACCCAGTTGAGCTGTCTGGTTGGCTGAAAGTCTTTTGCCAGAGAAATCACTGCAGATTAAGAATGAGGTTGCTGGTCTTGGGTTTTTGTCCCCTCTGCTTTTATAAAACCAACCAGAGGGTCAGCACAGGATCTTTGGTGTTCCTCAGATTTCCCACTTCAATCTCATACCACCTTCACTTGGTCACCTTACTCCTGCCTTTCACCCCAGTATGAGATGTTCCCAGAGCTGGGACTCCTTGATTACTTTTATGATTTTGAAGAATTATCTTTTTTTAGTTACGATTTTCTTTTTAAGTTACCGGTGTCCCTCAAGCCGTTTCTGATTAATATTAGAAAAGTAATAGGACACACAAATAATAATAATAAAGCATAGCAAACTTCTTAGCTCATTTTATTGGGTAGCTTAATAGAATTTCAGATCAAAGCCAGGAAATTTACAGGCCTGTCAACTGAAAAGAAAAAAAAAATGTCTGTACAATGCTAGTCAGCCCAACGGAAGCCTTAAGTGAGTTTACTCATTTGATGACTAGTCTAATATTTGCTGAGTATCCCTAGGACTTGGGATGTTCTTGACTCTAAGTAAGCAAATCGCCCTCAGCGATTTGTCCAAAGTCATTTGGGTTATCTTGGGTAAAGCTAAGGGCAGAATTCTTGGCTTTGGAATCACATTTTTGCTCCACTATTCCATTGTCCTGAAAAATGAGTAATTGAAAAAGCAGAGAAAGGGCCTTGACTCAACTAAAACATGTGCTTCCTTTTGTGCTTTGATTAAGAATATTAATAACAGGAAAAATGTGTCCTTTCAATCAGCATCACCCTGACAGTGATGAAGCAGTTGTTGTCACTTTCATTAAATCCGAGCTGTTCCCAGCCTAGAGTTGTTTCTTTTCAGCCCTCATTCTCCCCAGCTGAGAGGAGATTCACACTCTCAAGGGCAGTCCTTCTTTTTGAAGAGTTTCAGTCTAAAAGGCTGCATTTTCCTTGCATGGGTTTTGGGCCTGAAATTCAAAGGCCACCTGTGAAAAAAATCACTTTTCAGGGAACGAGCAGATGTTTGCCTTAACAGATGTCACTGTAGGAAAACCCTACTAATTTGGATCTTACTAATTTGAAGATGAAAGTGATTCACAGATAGCATATGTGGTTCACATGGAGGAGGATATTCTAACTATCTTTTCCAGGGTACATTTTCAGGATCTTACAAATAAAGGTAATCTATGGCTTAAAGTCCATACTCAGGAACCTGAGAATTACTCTAACATGTTTCCCAGTTTTTAGGACTGTTAATATTAAAAGGATATCTTTTATTATGTTAAACAGATTTTACATGCCTATAGTGTTTTACAATTTTATAAAATGTTATGAATATTTTGTGTGGTACTTAGTATTGAATTTTCTGGTCGCTGAGACTTGGGAACATTTTGCCTGTTCTGTGCATGAGGAATTTAAGGCTCAGTAAGGATTAGTAATTTGTCCAGTGTCATTTCATTTTTATGGAATTTATTGCCCTCCCTCCTCCTTCCCCTCCTCTGCTCCCACCTCTCCCCTTCTTCTTCCTCCTCCTCTTCTTCCTTTTCCACCCACTTCTTGATAGACTATTTGAGGCAGGATGTAATGAGTGAGTGGAGCTGGGATGAGGTCCCTGGTCTCCAGGTGGTCTAACTTAGACCTTTGGTCTTGCCACACATTGTCTAGAGTGTAAGGGAGGCCAATGGTTAGCCTGCACTGCCTTTCACTACATTCCAACTTCATTTAGTCCCCTTAGTCCAAGTTTTTCAGGAATTCATACCAGTTCCTTCTGTTATATTTGGTTTGATTTCTTCCACAACTTTTGAAACAGAAAGGAACTTCAGAAGTATGGAGGGGAAAGTGAATTGAGCTCATTAACACATGGAATATAATTAGAGGCAAATGTATTCATTGCAACATTTCAGCTGTTTGAATGATATAGACACAGCTAATTCCAAGGCATAAAGAAACAATTACCCTCAAAGTATAAATACAAATATTAATCACATGGTTCAGTTAGCAAGAACCATATTTCTTGTTTGAAGTTTGAGTTATGTTTAAATCAAAATTATGGACTGGTTTGATTTTGTTTTTTTCGTTTCTTTCTTTGCGTCCTGTCACAGATATAGCAAACCATCTTGCAATGTTTAAACCACCTGTTGGATTTTGTGTTGACAGTTTGATGTTTGAAATTTGTTCTTATTAAAAATGACTGTGGGAGAGAATGGTATTTTACTTACCAGTCTTGCATTGCTGGCCTATAAACTTGAAGTATTCAGACAAGAGAAAAGAATGGTGGGAGATAAGGCTTAGTTTTCTTATTGTTCTTTAATGAAAATCAGGGACAGATACTAAAATGCAATCAGCTGAGTACAGTCGATCCTCATTAATCACATATTTCATATTCACAAATTCGCCTACTCACTAAAATCCCAAATCAATACTTGCAGTGCTTTCACAGTCATTTAAAAACATGCACAGGGTAGCAAAAATTTTGAGTTGCTCTATGTATGCTTTCCAGGTAAGGTCATGCCTCCTTGCTTCAGCTTTCAGGCTGTAAACAAGTGTCTTTGTGATGGTATATTTAATGCCATGTTTTTCACATTTTTGTGATTTATTTATTTATTTATTTATTTATGCTGTTTAAAGTGGCCCCCAGGCTTAGTGCTGAAGTGCTGTCTAGTGTTCCTAAGTGCAAGAAGGCTGTGATGTGCCTTATGGAGAAAATACTTGTTAGCAAAGCTTCATTTGGACATGAATTATAGTGCTGTTGGCTGTCATATTAAGTAAGGTATCTTTAAATAGAAACACATAAAACAAGGTTATATTGGTTGATTGACAAAAATATTGTTCATAGGAACCTCAAACTCTGTATCCCCTAGAGCAGTGTTTCAGTATTTATTTCGGTGTTTGCAGTGACTTTATAGAATATAACTACTGCAGTTAATGAGCATCAGCTGTAGACATATACAGTCTATATCTACAAGGGTTGGGGCTTTAGAGGTCTGCAGGGGCTCAGATTATAAAGGGTCTTAACTTTATATTGTGGGTGATAGAACACCAGTGATGTTTATATTTTAGACAGATCCTTTGGTGGCTGTGTGAAGGACAGGTTGGAGTGAGACAAGTGCGGAAAGAAGGAGACCAGTTAGAAGGGTATAGTGGTCTTCCTGGTGAGTGGTCATCCTGGTGAGAGATCATGAAGCTGAGACCTGAAGCAAAGGTCGGATGAGTAAGAGGAGACTGATTTTAAAAAATCCACGATGTAAAATTTGATATAAATGGTGCTATACTCTGCATATCCTTTTACAAACTGTGTTTTTTTCCCCTGCTTAATATCGATTTTGAGAATTATCCATGTCATTATGTGTAGGTGTAGTTCATTGATTTTAACTGCTGTCTGTAATTCATTAATGAATAAACCAACTTTACTCATTCCGCTTCTGAGGAAGAACAGGTTGTTTCAAGCTTTTCCCTCTTACAAACAGTGCTTTATTGAAAATCCTTTTATATGGCTTTTAAAAAAAATTTATCAATAGAAATTTATTGCTTTTAAGTTTACAAGTTCTAGAGGCTGTGAAAATGTCAAAATCAAGGTATCATCAAGATGATACCTGGGCTCCTCTGTCAGATGGCAAGACACATAGTAGAGTCTGCTGTTCTTTCCCTTCTCTCCCAGGCTTCGTGGCTTCCAGTTTCTGGCTTCAGTGGTTTTTTCTCTGTTTCTGAGTCTCCTCTTTCAGCTCCTATGTCTTTCTCTTTTAGCATCTCTCTGTTTCTCTGAATTTCATCCTCTTTTAATGGACTTCAGTAAGAGGATTAAGACCCTCCTGGGCGATGCCTCTACTGGAATAATCTAATCAGAAGTTCCCACCCATGATAACTCTACACCCACAGGAATAGTTTAGCTTTAACAGCATAATCTTCTGGGGTTCATAAAGCTCCAAACCATCACACTACCATACAGTGCTCCAAGTCAGGGAGTGGACTTTGATTACTACTGTCTAATCCACGACCCTGTATTAGTTAGGGTTCTTTTGAGAAACAGAATCAACAGGAAACACTTGCAAATATAAAATTTATAAAAGTGTCTCACGTGACTGCAGGAACGCAGAGTCCAAAATCCACAGGGCAGGCTGTGAAGCCAATGACTCTGATGGAGGGTCTGGGTGAACTCCACAGGAGAGGCTTACCAGCCGAAGCAGGAATGGGGCCCATCTCCTCTGAGTCCTCCGTAAAGGCTTCCCATGGTTAGACTTAGCATCACTAATTGTAGAAGACACGCCCCTTTCGCTGATTACAAATGGAATTAGCTGTGGATGCAGCTGACGTGATCATGACCTAATCCTATGAAATGTCCTCGTTGCAACAGACAGGCCAGCACTTGCCCAATCAGATAAACAGGTACTACAACTTGGCCAAGTTGACACATGTCCCTAACCATGACAGACCCCATGCACATTTTGCCACCTGTCCCAATAAAATTTTCCTTTCTGATCCAAGATTTTCCCCAGGAATACTTGCTGCATTCTTTTCATACCTCTTCAGCCTTCTACATTATGGAAAAGTTCCTTAGTCTTTCTCTGCCTTTCATGTTCTCAGAGGGCAACCTTCAGCCTGGGTCTAATGTTTTCTCATGGCCAGGCCTGGGTCATATTTTCTTTCTCTTTTTTTCCCTCTTTTTTTCACACGGTCACATTGTAAAAGCTATGCAGTTAATACAGTCTAGAACACAGCTTGACAGTTTCAGGTACTTCCCTCTAGCCACTCCAATTATGTACATCTTGTGTACATCTGCAAGAGTTTCCTCCCCCTTAGGATAGTTTGCTAGAAGTAGAATTGCAAAGGACCGACAGAAGAAATACCCCTAATTATAAAGAACTCTTAAGTTTATAATGTCCAGAATAGGTAAACCCATAGAGACAGAAAGTCGATTAGTGATTGCTAGGAGAAGGGAAAGGGAGGAGTTGGGAGTGACTGCTAATAGGTACCGGTCTTGTTGGGGTGATGGAGATATTCTGGAACTAGATAGCGGTGGTGGTTGCACACCATTGTAAATATACTGAAAAACACTGGGTGGTTTTTAATTTGACCAGTTGAAAATGGTGAATTTTATGTTCTATGAGGTTTATCTCAATAAGACTTAAAAAAAAAAAAAAGAAATACATGTGGCCATTTGTCCCCCAGAGGTGTTGCCCTGATTTAACTTCCAGCAATGGTATATGAGAATACCTATTGTTCTATATCCTCATCAGCAGTAGATATTATCAGTCTCGTCAATTTTGCTAATGTAATAGAAAAAAGATTTTTAAAAATTCGTATTTCCTTGATTGACATTGGGGCTGAGCATCTTTTCTTAGGGTTATTGGCCTTGGTATTTCTTTTTTCTACTCTATCATTTATCTGTTTTCTGATTGATTTGTAGGAGATCTTTGTATTATGGGTATCAGCTTTTGGTCTATTTTTACATGTATATTTGTCAAACTTTTTCTTTTTGTGTTTTGAGTGACTTTTAGAATGGCTCTACCAACCTGTTATTATATACATATTCCTAATTTTATTCTGGTATTTTTGTGGATTTTGTTTACAGGTTTAAGACTTTCATCCATCTGGAATTTAATTACAGTATATCGTTAGAATCTAAATATTTTTCTATATATGTATTAATCAAATCTTTTTGTTTTGTGGAATCCTATTCTGAGCATTTGATTTAATTTTCCAGTACATATAGGCCTATATATTCAGAAGGCATTTGACCTAACAATTGACTCCGAGTTCTTTAAATGGTGAACTCTCCTTGGCTTTTATAGGGTGGATTCAGGTTTTGTGAAGCCTGAAGTTAGTATAATTTGGGGGGCTCTCTTTAATGCAAGAATACCTAATTATGAATATAAATTTAGGTACAGGCCCATGCAGGTGTGGAGACCTAAAATCCAAGCTTCATTAGCTCTTCACTGAAAAATTCATGCCTAGTTATACCAAAAGAATGTATCAGTTACATAAAAGAATGTGGAGCAGCCATTTCAATTTGTGCGATGATATGACTTTTTTATACTCACTAGCAGCCACAATTTAAGGATTTTCTTTCTTTCTTTTTTTACTTCTCTTTGTCTCCCTAAATATATGTATATCTATCTCTATACATACACACACACAGAGGCAGATCTGTGATATGAATATCATAGGGAATTTTGGTCACGCTTTTTGTTTTTTGGGGGGTGTGCATGGGCCAGGAATTGAACCCGGGTCTCCTGCATGGCACGTGAAAATTCTACCATTGAACTGCCTGTTCTCTTTCTTTGATTTTTAAAATATTTTTATTGAGAAATCTTCACACACATACAGTTCATACATGGTATACAATCAGTGGCTCACAATATCATCACATAGTTATGTGTACATCAACATCATCATTTTTAGAACATTTGCATCACTCCAGAAAAAGAAATAAAAAAAGAAAGAAAGAAAACTCATATATCCTGTACTCCTTACCTACCCCCTCGACTTGTATTTCAGTTTATCCAATTTTTACTCTTTATCCTCTGCTTTTTTTTTTTAATTTTCTAATAATAATCACTTTAATCTGGATTTTGTGGACTCCCAGAAACTTCAGTCACATACTATGAATTGTCAGTGTACATGGATGTCTTTTTTTTTTTACATATGCGATCAGTAATTCTTAATATCATCACATAGATGTATGATCATCATTTCTTAGTACATTTGCATCGATTTAGAAAAAGAAATAGCAAGACAACAGAAAAAGAAATAAAATGATAATATAGAGAAAAAAATAAAAATACAAAATACAAAAAATATATATAAAAACAAACAAACAAAAAACTATAGCTCAGATGCAGCTTCATTCGGTGTTTTAACATAATTACATTACAATTAGGTAGTATTGTGCTGTCCATTTTTGAGTTTTTGTATCCAGTCCTGTTGCACAGTCTGTATCCCTTCAGCTCCAATTACCCATTATCTTACCCTATTTCTAACTCCTGATGGTCTCTGTTACCAATGACATATTCCAAGTTTATTCTCTAATGCCGGTTCACATCAGTGGGACCATACAGTATTTGTCCTTTAGTTTTTGGCTAGTCTCACTCAGCATAATGTTCTCTAGGTCCATCCATGTTTTTACATGCTTCATAAGTTTATTCTGTCTTAAAGCTGCATAATATTCCATCGTATGTATATACCACAGTTTGTTTAGCCACTCGTCTGTTGATGGACATTTTGGCTGTTTCCATCTCTTTGCAATTGTAAATAATGCTGCTATAAACATTGGTGTGTAAATGTCCGTTTGTGTCTTTGCCCTTAAGTCCTTTGAGTAGATATCTAGCAATGGTATTGCTGGGTCGTATGGCAATTCTATATTCAGTTTTTTGAGGAACCGCCAAACTGCCTTCCACAGTGGTTGCACCATTTGTCATTCCCACCAACAGTGGATAAGTGTGCCTCTTTCTCCGCATCCTCTCCAGCACTTGTCATTTTCTGTTTTGTTGATAATGGCCATTCTGGTGGGTGTGAGATGATATCTCATTGTGGTTTTGATTTGCATTTCTCTAATGGCCAGGGACATTGAGCATCTCTTCATGTGCCTTTTGGCCATTTGTATTTCCTCTTCTGATAGGTGTCTGTTCAAGTCTTTTTCCCATTTTGTAATTGGGTTGGCTGTCTTTTTGTTGTTGAGTTGAACAATCTTTTTATAAATTCTGGATACTAGACCTTTATCTGATATGTCGTTTCCAAATATTGTCTCCCATTGTGTAGGCTGTCTTTCTACTTTCTTGATGAAGTTCTTTGATGCACAAAAGTGTTTAATTTTGAGGAGCTCCCATTTATTTATTTCTTTCTTCAGTGCTCTTGCTTTAGGTTTAAGGTCCATAAAACTGCCTCCAATTGTAAGATTCGTAAGATATCTCCCTACTTTTTCCTCTAACTGTTTTATGGTCTTAGACCTAATGTTTAGATCTTTGATCCATTTTGAATTAACTTTTGTATAGGGTGTGAGATACGGGTCCTCTTTCATTCTTTTGCATATGGATATCCAGTTCTCTAGGCACCATTTATTGAAGAGACTGTTCTGTCCCAGGTGAGTTGGCTTGACTGCCTTATCAAAGATCAAATGTCCATAGATGAGAGGGTCTATATCTGAGCACTCTATTCGATTCCATTGGTCGATATATCTATCTTTATGCCAATACCATGCTGTTTTGACCACTGTGGCTTCAAATATGCCTTAAAGTCTGGCAGCATGAGACCTCCAGCTTCGTTTTTTTTCCTCAAGATACTTTTAGCAATTCGGGGCACCCTGCCCTTCCAGATAAATTTGCTTATTGGTTTTTCTATTTCTGAAAAATAAGTTGTTGGGATTTTGATTGGTATTGCATTGAATCTGTAAATCAATTTAGGTAGGATTGACATTTTAACTATATTTAGTCTTCCAATCCATGAACACAGTATGCCCTTCCATCTATTTAGGTCTTCTGTGATTTCTTTTAACAGTTTTTTGTAGTTTTCTTTGTTAATAGGTCTTTTGTCTCTTTAGTTAAATTTATTCCTAAGTATTTTATTCTTTTAGTTGCAATTGCTCTTGTTTATTTATTTTTCATCCTTGTCTTTTTACTCATTTATTTTATATCCTCTGCTCTTACTTATTTATTTTTCATCCTTGTCTTTTTACTCATCTGCCTGTAACCTGGATAAAAGCAGCATCTGATGTAAGGTTTTTCAATCACACGGTCACATTGTAAAAGGTGTATAGTTATACAATCATCTTAACGATCAAGGCTACTGGAATACAATTCAACAGTTCCAGGTACTTCCCTCCAGCCACTTCATGCACCATAAACTAAAAAGGGCTATCTTTATAATGCATAAGAATAACCTCTCGACTCTGAAATCTTTCAGCTACTGAAATTTTATTTTGTCTCATTTCTCTCTTTCCCCTTTTGGTCAAGAAGGCTTTCTCAATCCCATGATGCCAGGTCCTGGCTCATCCCAGAAGTCCTCATGTTGCCAGGGAGATGAACACCCCTGGGAGTCATGTCCCACGTAGTGGGGGAGGGCAGTAAGTTCATCTGCTGAGTTGGCTTAGAGAGAAAGGTCTCTGATTTTTAAAGAGACGTTTAAGAGCCAACATCCACCTCAAGGTGACTTTTATGTTGTAAGTGGAGTTGCTCTGGTGGAGAAGTTCTTCAGCAGGGTCTTTGGGGCCCCTGCATAACTCAGATGTAATAGTTTTGATCAGTAGAGTAGTTGGAGCGCATTATAATAATCTGAATAGTTAATCTTGCAGGCCTTTGGAACCTGAATTTACAACTTAAACTTTTCAAATCTGCTTACTTTTGCATTAGAGTTTGGTTCAGTATGCTTGAGAAGTTTGCAAATGCAACCAACAGTGCTTTCTTTAGCATCCTACCCCTTCAAAAATCAGGGAGGCAAACAGTGACTGGTGTCATTATAAATGATGTGAGAACAACACTAATAATACTCGATTTTCACTACAAACCAGGCACTGCATTAAACGTCCCCCTTTGATGTTACGCTGTTAGGTCCCTTGCTTTATGGGTGGGGAGGCTGGGATTTTGAGAGAGGGAACCTTACTCACGGCCTCAGAGGTATACTCCAGAGTCTATCCTTTGAGATTGCTCTGAGGCAATACTTTCATCTGACAGATAAGGAAACAGAATCAGAGAGATATCACGACCTGAATTTTATCTTTTGATATTGAGTTTTATTGAGCAGAGCCAAGCATCATTTAAAAATCTTTATGAGTTTTATTTCATTTAATCCCAAGAGTCCTGTAAGTACTGTTATTATCCCTATGTTTCAGATTAGAAAACAGGCACAAAAACTTCCATACTTACATAGCTAATGAGTGAAAGAGCTGAGATTGAACCTTAAGCAGTCTCGTAAGGTTGCAAGTCTCTGCTTGCACTCTACAGCTCCCTCCACAAGAATGCAATTGTAGCTCAGTATAGTTACTGGCTTACATCTCAGGGCCTCCTCCAGAGATAGAGAAATTGGGCACTTCCAGTTTTAATGAAAAAGTGCCTGGACAGGATTACAAAAACTAGCATAATATTTTAAATGTTTAGCTTCACTAAATTAATTATTTTAACACAGTCACGTGACAAAACAGTGCAATATAATTCTGCCATTCACAAGGTAATCATAGGAGATTCATAAGATATACTGACTCATGGGGCTTTTATAGTCAGGGTGATATGGTAATGAGGCACTATTTAAAGTTGATGATAAGCATCTTTCAATCCTGGAGTGTCTCTCTGTAGTCTGGTATATGACTTCATTTGGTAAATGAAAACACCAGAAGTCTTATTGGAGGTTCTCTGGGAATAGGAAGGTAGGGCAATGCCCTGACCCAGTTTGGTGGTGGATAGAGCCAACAGAATTGTGTCTGACCTTTTGTTTTTCCAATGTTGGTGGCTAATAGGGTAAATAGTTATAGATTATACTAATTTACTGGAGTTTGCTGTTCTTTTTTTTTTTTTTTTTTTTTTTTTCTGGAGTGCATGGGCCAGTAATCGAACCCAGGTCTGTTTTTTTTTTTTTTCATATGTTAGAGAAGTTCTCATATACTTTCTACATACTTGCAGTTTTCCCTATTATTAAAACTTTGCATTAGTATGGTACCTTTGTTACAGTTGATTAATAAATATTATTATAATTGTACTGTTAACTATAGTCCATAGTTTACATTAGTGTTATACAGACATCTGTTTTCTTAAAAATTTTTATTCTATTAACATACATACAACCTAAAATTTCCCCTTTAACTACGTTCAAGTATATAGTTCAGTGGTGTTAATTAAATTCACAATGTTGTGCTACCATCACCACTCACCATTACCAAAACTTTTCTATCACCCTAATCAGAAATTGTCCCATTAAGCATTAACTTCCCGTTCCCTACCCCCACCCCACCCCTACACATAGCCCTTGGTAACTTGTATTCTGGTTTCTATTCTATTAATTTGCTATTTTAATTACTTAATATCAATGAAATCATATAGTATTTGTCCTCTTGTGTCTGGCTTATTTTAGTCAACATGATATCTTCAAGGTTTTTCCATGTTCCGCATGTATCAGAACTTCATTCCTTTTTTACTGCTGAATAATATTCCATTGTATGGACATACTGTATTTTTTTATCCTTCTATTGATTGCTTCCATCTTTTGGCAATTGTGGTTAATGCTGCTGTTTTAGTTTGCTATGCTGCCAGAATGCAGTATACCAGAAATGGAATGACTTTTAAAAAGGGAATATATTAAGTTGCAAATTTGCAGTTCTAAGCCTGTGAAAATGTCCAAATTAAGACCCCTTCACTCAAGAAAGGCTGATGCTGTCTGGAACAGTTCTGTCAGCTGGGAAGTCATTTGGCTGGCATCTGCTGGGGTCTTTGGGTTCTGGACAACTCTCTAAGTTGGAAAGGCACTGGAGACATCTGCTAGCTTTCTCTCCTCATTTATTAAGACTTCCCCAGGGGTGCCTTCCTTTTGCATTCTTCAAAGGTCTCTGGCTATGTGGACTCTGTTGGTGCTAATGGTTTTTCCAAAATGGTTCCCTCTTAAAGGGACCCCACCTTGAACGGATGGAGACATATATCCATGGAAACCACCTAAGTAAAGGTTACCACCCACAGTTGGGTGGGTGTGGTAGTTAGATTCAGTTGTCAACTTGGCCAGGTGAAGATGCCTAGTTATATTGCCATGGACATGAGCTGATGGCATGTGAACCTCATCTGTTCCTGATTACATCTGCAGTCAGCTAGGAGGTGTGCCTACTGCAGTGAATGATGTTTGAGTTAATTGGCTACTGCTTAAATGAGAGAGCTCAATGCAGCACAGCCCAAGCAGCTCAGCATACTTCATCTCAGCACTCGCAGCTCAGCATACTTCATCTCAGCACTCGCACCTCAGTCCAGGCCTTTGGAGATGCAGAAAGGAATTACCCTGGGGAAAGACGTTGGAACCCAGAGGCCTGGAGAGAAGGCCAGCAGAGATCGCTTTGTGCCTTCCCACATAAGAGAGAACCTCAGTTAAAAGTTAGCGGCCTTTCCTCTGAAGAACTATATGTTAACTAAATAAATCCCCTTTTATTGAAGGCCAATCCATCTCTGGTGTATTGCATTCCAACAGCCAGCAAACTAGAACAGTGGGTCACATCTCTATGGAAACAATCAAAAAGATGCCATCCAGCAGTGTTGAGTGAGGATTAAAGAACATAGCTTTTCTGGGGAATATAACAGTTTAAACCAGCACAGCCACTAAAAACATCAGTGTGAAAATAGCTGTTGAGTTCCTACTTTCAATTGTATTTGGTATATATTGAGAAGTAGGATTACTGGGTCATTTTGTAATTCTCTTTTACTTTATGAGAAACTGCCAGACTGTTTTCCACAGTAGCTGCACCATTTTACTGTCCCACTATCAGTGAGTGAGTATTCCTATTTCTCCACATCTTCTTCAATACTTGCTCTTTTCCATTTTTTGAATAGTAGCCATTCTAGTGGATGCGAAATGGTGTTTCATTGTGGTTGTGATTTGCATTTCCCTAATGGCTAATGATGTTGAACACATTTCATGTGCTTTTTGGCCATCTGTGTATCTTCTTTGGGGAAATGTCTGTTTGTATCTTTTGCCCATTTTTAAATTGGGTTGTCTGTCTTGTTGTTGTTGAGTTGTAGGATTTCTTTATACATTCTGGATATTAAACACTTATCGGATATGTAGTTTCCAAATATCTCCCATTCTGTAGGTGGTCTTTCTACAGTGCACAAGTTGTTTGATGACAGAAGTTTTAAATTTTGATGCAGTCCCATTTATTTTTTCTTTTGTTGCTTGTGCTTTGGGTATAAAGTCTAACAAACTGTTGCCTGAAACAAGGTCCTAAAGCTGCTTTCCCATATTTCTTTTAGGAGTTTTATAGTTTGGGTTATTATATTTAGGTCTTTAATCCATTTTTAGTAAATTTTTGTATGTGGTGTGAGTTAGGGGTCCACTGTCATTCTTTTACATGTGGATATTCAGTTTTCCCAGCACCATTGAAGACACTAGTCTTTCCCAATTATGTGGACTTGACACCCTTGTCAAACGCCATTTGGCCACAGATGTGAGGGTTTATTTCAAGACTCAAAACTTGATTCAATTGATCTCTGAATTTTTCCTTGGCTCTTCATCATTTCTTTTAACAATGTTTTATAGTTTCCCACATATAAATTCTTGACATCCTTGGTTAAATATATTCCTAGATATTTGATACTTTTATTGTAAATGGAATTATTTTCTTGATTTCCTCTTCAGATTGTTTGTAATTGGTATATAAAAATTACTGACTTTTGTAGCTTGATCTTGTACCCCACCACTTTACTGAAATTGTTTTACTTAACTCTAGTAGCTTTGTTGGTTTTTCAGGATTTCCTGCGTATGAAATCATGTGATCTGCAAATGGGGAAAGTTTCAATTCTTCCTTTCCAATATGGATACCTTTTATTTCTTTCTCTTGCCTAATTACTCTAACTAGAACTTCCAATCCAGTGTTGAATAACAGTGGTGACAGTGGGCATCCTTGAATTGTTCCTGTTTGAAGAAGGAAAACTTTCTGTCTTTCAGCATTAAGTATGATATTAGCTGCAGATGTTTTGTACATTCCCTTTATCATGTTGAGAAAATTTCCTAGTTTTCTAAGTGATTTTTTTTGTCAAAAAGATTTGCTACATATTGTCATATGCCTTTTCTGTATTGATTGAGATGATCTTGTGTGGTTTTTTCTTTTGTTCTATTAATATGGTGTATTACTTTTTTCTTTTTTTTTTTTAGTTTTCTAGTATTTTTGTTGAGGATATTTTCAGCTATATTCGTAGGGAATATTATTCTGTAATTTTCTTTCCTTGTGGTATCTTTATTGGCTTTGGTGTTAGGGTGAAGGCCTCATGGAATCATAGAATGAGTTAGGGAGTAGTCCCTTTTCTCCAAACTTCTGAAACAGTTTTAGTAGGTTTGGTGTTTAACTCTTCTTGGAATGTTTGATAAAATTCCCCTGTGAAGCCATCTGGTCCTAGGCTTGTCTTTGTTGGGAGGGTTTTCATGAATGATTCAATTTCTTTACTTGTAATTGGTCTGTTAACAGCTTCTGTTTCATCTTGAATCGGTGTAGGTAGTTGTGTGTGTTTCTAAAAATTTGTCTATTTCATCTGGGTTTTCTAATTTGTTAGCAAACAGTTGTTCATAGTATCCTCTTAATAATCCTTTTTATTTCTCTGGGATTGGTAGTAATGCTCCCATTTCATTTCTGATTTCGGTTACTTTCCATCCTCTCTTTCTTTTCCTTTCTTAGTCTGACCAAAGGTTTTTTTGGTTATTAATCTTTTCAGAGAACCAATTTTTGGTTTCATTGACTCCCTCTATAGTTTTTTACTTCTATATTTCATTTAATTCTACTCTAATCTTTGTTATTTCCTTCCTTCTCACTTTGGGTTTACCTTGTTTTTCTTTTTCTAGATCCTCCACTTGAGAGGTTAGGTCTCTGCTTTGAGATTTTTCTTCATTTTAAAGCAAGCATTTAGAGCTATAAATTTCCATCTCAGTACTGCATTTGCTGCATCCCATTTGCCTCAAGATATTTTCATTTTCATTCATCTCAAGGTATTTCTTAATTTCTATTGTGATTTCTTCTTTGACCCATTGGCTATTTAAGAATTCATTCTTTAATTTCCACGTTTGTGAATTTTCTAGTTGTCCCTCTGTTATTGATTCCTAGCTTTGTTCCATTATGATTGGAGAAGATACATTGTATTATTTCAATATTTTTTAATTTACTGAGGCTTGTTTTGTGACCTAACATATGGTATAGCCTGGAGAATGACCCATGGGCGAAGTATTCCACAGGTCTGTTAGGTCTGTTTGGTTTAGAGTATTGTCCAAGTCTTCTATTCCCATATTGATCTTCTGTCTAGATGTTCTATCAATTATTTAAAGTGATGTCTATTGAAAGTCTCCTACTGTTAATGTAGAACTATCTATTTCTCTCTTAAAATCTGTCAGTATTTGCTTTACATATTTTGGGGTTCTGCTTTTAGGTGCATATATATTTATAATTGTCATGTCTTCTTGATGAATTGATCCCTTTACCAGTATACAGCGACCTCCTTTGTCCATTGTAGTATAGCTACCCCATCCCTTTTGGTTACTAAGTGCATAGGTATATATTTTTTCCCTCCTTTTTACTTTCAACCTGCTTGTGTTTTTTAATTTAAAGTGAGTCTCTTGTAAACAACATATAGTTGGATAATGCTTTTTATTTTTTTTTAATCCTTTGTAGGGAGTTTTTTATCCTTTCTAGCAGTTTTTGCGGTCTGCCCAGTATTTCCATTTGCTTTCTTTCTACAATGTCTATCTCTTTATTGAGATTTTTATATTGTTCACTCATTGTTATCATAATATCCTTTAGTTCTTTCTCGGTGTATTTTCTTTTGTCTTCTTGAGCATATTATGCATCATTTTAAAAAATTCCTTGTCCGATATGTTTAATGTCTGGTTTTCATTGTTAATAGATTCTATATTTTTACCTTGTTTCTTTGTTTTGCAATCTTTTGTTGTGCACTGTACATTTTAATATTTTAAAATGTTAACTGTAGGATTTGTCCCTGAGCAGTCTGTTCCTTAAGTTTGTATCCAGTAAGTGATATGATAGATTTCCTTGAGAGCCAGGAGCTAACAAAACAAACCAATGCAAAAAAAACATATTTCACAGCTTTTGCAGACTGGTTCTGTATTGGCTGGTGCTCTCCTTTAAAGTTTAGTCCTCCTATCAGTAAGATCAGCCTGAGGCAGGGTCCTCTCCGTCTTTACTCTGTCTACTTTTCAGTCTGTCTCTTCCCTCATCTGTAGGAATTGTTGGGTTTTTGTTTTGTTTTGTTTTTTGTATACTGTATGGTGGTGGTCACATTTCATTCTTTTTCCATGTGAGTATCTCCTTATTGATGCACCATTTGTTGAATTTTTGCTTGTTTATTTGCTAGTTTGTTTGTGAAGTGCATGGGCCAGGAATCGAAGCCGGGTCTCCCACATGGCAGATGAGAATTCTACCACTGAACTACCCTTGTTCCCCCTCTATAGGAATTCTAATGACCCCTTTACTCCCTATGAAATAAACTTTCTCTCCTTCCAGGGTTTCCTTTTGTATGACTTAAAGCAAGTAATCCTTTGCCCCAGGCTGCTTCAACTTGTTTCTTACACAGTTTTAGCTGTTTTGAGCTCCTTCTGCCTGCCAAGCAAGTTCTGGGAGGGTGAGCCCGAGATGAGTTTCCTGGTTCAATCTTTCAGGGTGCCACCTGATGGCTTGGTACCAACATACAGGTCCCCAGTGTGTGCATAGGGATTACTCTGCTCTCTCCAGAACAGGCCATTTACCCACAATAGAAGTGCAGGCTGGCTCCACACAGTGTAGGGGAGATGTCAGCGAGGGTGCTAAGAGCTTCTCGTATCATCTTTAAAGTGTGTTTTCTAGATTTGGCACTAACCAAGTTACTGCAATCCCTCAGTTATTATCTGGAGTTTTGAGGAAGATAGCTCTCTTGGTTTTTCTAGTTGTTCAAAGATCCTGTGGGGGAATGGTACCCTCAAGCATCTTACATAGCCATCTTGATGAACTGTAAGCCAACTTTGTTGTTTTTGGCAAAAAGAAAAGCCACTGAATGCTGATTGATAAAGACAGACTTTGATTTTGTATTCTAATATGTTTTGTGGTTTGTTTCTTTTTAAAACTTCTTCCATTTTTAGTTATTTCCTAAGTAGGCTTAAGTTTTCTATGAAGGGAAGGAGTTTTTTTTTTTTTTATCAGAAAATAAATTTCGAAATCATTGTCCCTGGATGAGTACATTAAAATTCAGAGTACTATTTCCAGCCCTACTAGTGACTTTAGGAAAATCAGTTAACCTTTTACTCATTTCTTTGACTGTACAAGGGGAAATGACAGTATTTTTCCAAAGCATTTTTGAAAGCCTTGAATAAAAGATACTAAAAATATTGTTTGCATTATTCCTGGCTCCCAACTAGTAATTCGTTCCAATCACTAGCCACTTGGAAACATTTGTATCATAAATGGGTAAGACTCTTATCTGCTGCTCATCATACCTTTCACAGTTGTATTTTGTTGGTTCATTTAAAAAGTTAATGTTTTGGTAGTGACTGTTTTCTTTTATAGTTAGAAAACTTGGCCACATTCTATACAAATGTCACATTTTTATTAGCACATATCCATCTATCCCTTACAGGATTATGCAACTCTGTTCATAGATATAATCAGCTTTGTATTTTCATTCAAGGATAACAAAACTAGAAAGGTTGAAATCTTGACTTGTCATCAGAATTGAATTGCTCCCTTGGAGCTGGGCTGGAATGAGACTGAGCAAAGCCCTCTTCAGAAATGGCATCTGTCTCATAGAATCTCAGTTGCCTGCTCTCCCTTTCTTCTCCTCCAGTATGGTGACTATGATCCCTCTGTTCACAAGCGTGGATTTTTGGCCCAAGAGGAATTGCTTCCAAAAAGGGTAAGAAATCAAACTGGGTTGTACTCCAGCTTGTTTGGGAACATGGAGCAGTTATATGGTCTATAAGAAAGCTAACTAAAGGACTTGAAGGAATACTCTAAGTACTTGACAAGAGCATTTTTATAAATAGTTTGTAATAAATCTTGAATAAAATGTGGAATCTTTGTTAAGAATATAAAAAAGCAAAGGTTGCAACTAAAGAGACAACGACAGTTCATGAGCCTAAACTGGATCTCATAATGGAGGAGAAAAGGCCCAATAGACATTATTGTGACATATGGAAAAATTAAAATATAGACAGAATGCTTTATATCAGTGTCAGAGTTTTGAACTAAGTGTGCCTAAGCTGGCTGCATAAGTGACTATCCTTGTTCTAAGGAAATGTACACGGAAGCATTCTATGCTTGTAGAATGATATATGTCACCTACTTTCAAATGTTTAGAAAATTGATGGACAGGTTGGTAGGTGGATGGATAGATAAAGTGATACAGGAAATGTAGCAAAATTTTAAAATTGGTGAATATGGTTATGGGTGGGTGTTTGTTGGAGTTCTCTGTGTGGGTTTTTATTATTTTTACAACTGTCCTGTAAATTTGAAATCATTTCAGAATAAAAAGTTTAAAGTGGTGGGTGGCGGGGGCGGGGGGGGGAAGCGAAGGTTTGTGGAGTAGGTTTGGGGTTGCCAGACCCAGCATGACATGTTAGTGTTCTCTAGTACAGGTATTTTCTTTAAAGGTGGTTGAGCATTGTTGATTCTCGGGGTGGGGGTGGGGGGGCTGTGTTCAGCTTGGGAAATTGAGCTGTTTGCATCTGCTTTGGGTGGATAGAGGTGAGTTAGGAGTGAGTATTGTGGTTTTTAATCCTCATTGTTGCTCATTTTGTTCATCAGCTGCAGAAGCAGCCATCCCTCCCTTTTGCCACTTCTGATTTGATAGCTCCACTCATCTGTCATTGTGCTAATAAAGGCCTACTTCTCACCTTTTGCGGACTTTACCTGTTCATTTGATGACTTCTGTGCAGGCCTGGCCCAGGTGGCCAGCCCAAGATTAGTTCACATTGCTCCTGACCAAGCTCTTCTGTTGAGCAATTCTGTCAGAGATGGTCTCTGGGACAAACAACACAGGGAAGAAAGAGGGCGCTGCAGGGGACAGGGACGGGTGCACCATGGCCTGAGGAATAGTGTCGCTGTCTGAATTGTAATTCACATTGAATGCTGCTTGCATACACGCCTACCTGTGATGCTCCTTGTGTGTCTGTCTCCCTGGCTTCAGCTTTTTAAAAATAGCTTGCTGTTTTGTAAAAATGATACATAATTATAAAATTGTCTAACAATACCAAAACTTTCCATGTGTGGGCTTTTTATTTTGCTATATTTTTTTGGTAGGTGATAAATCTGTATCAAATGACTCCAGAAATGTGGGAGGAAAGAATTACTGCATGGTACGCAGAGCACCGAGGCCGAGCCAGGTAAAGCATCCCGTTAGACTATTCCATTGTTGTTTTACGTTTCTTTATGAGATTTGTTTTTACTTTTTTTAAAGAACTATAAAACTAGGTCATGCTTATTGGACAAAATCCAGTTTGGATGTATATAGGCTGAGAGTAATGTGGGTCTTCAGTTTCACGTGTGTCCTTTCTCTGCTGCACACAGTGTAGGGTGATCGCGTGTGTGCATGCACACTTCTTCCTCCTGTTGGGGTGTATAGACCTACAGCATTCATGGCTGGTTTAGTTTATTTTTAAGAATTCTAGAATATAGCAGAACTTTTATATCTTTTCTTCTATTAATGACATTTGGAGTATCTGTAGAGGTCTGACTTTCACAGAAAGGTTGGCAATGCACAATCTTTTATATCTTTATACATTTGCGTGAGTAGTTCTGAGCTTAGATTCTTTAGAAGAAGAATTGCTGGGTCAAAGGATGTGAAATATTTGCATTTCAGTGGGAGCCACCAAATGGCTCTCCAAAAAGATAGTTACCTAATTGCATTCACAGCAGCAGAATACAAGTATCTCCCCTCCATCCCATTATCTCCCAAACACTTGTTTTTATCATGCATTTTAATTTTTGTAATCGAAAGGTAAAACGTGTTTTGTTTTAATTAGAATTCCCCTAATCACTTTTGGGGTTGAGCATCTTTTTATTAGTCTTTAAAAATTTGTTCTCTTCAATCATATTTATTTCCTTTCACATGCTTTAAAAAAAGTGTACTACATATACTGAAAAGTGGACAAATCAGAAGTCTACCCCTCGATGAATTATGAGAAAGTGAAAACCCCATGTAACACCAGGTGAAGAAATAGAACATGACCCCCACGCCCCCTCACTCCCTTTCTTTCTTCCCTAAAAGTAACAACTTTACTGATTTCTAGTAATTAGAAATTAGATTATTAGGTAGATTATTGTTACCTGTTTTAAACTTTATATAAATGGAATCAGACAGCCTTATTTCTTTTACTCAACCTCATATTGTGAGATCTGGGCTCGTGGTATGTGGCAATAGTTTTTTTTCTTTCATTTTCAGTACTGCAAAGAAGTCCATTGTTTTAATACACCACAAATTATCAATTTAAGTTGTTGGGTTGTCTTCTGGCTTTTGCTATTATAAATAATGCCGAACAGTTTTCCAAAGTGATTGTACCAGTTTATGTCAGCAGTGTGTGATATCTAGTTGCTCCACCTGTTTACCAACATTGGGTTTATCACAGGTTGACCTTTAAAAAGTCATTTTAGTGCGTTTTGAGGCCAGGGAGTAGAGGGAGGAGGACAAAATCATAAGAGATTTGTGTTAAAATATTTCAGTACCGTACCAATTGGGGGCTTTTCGGCAAGTCAGTACTACTTTAAGACATTGCTTTAAATTTGACTTACAACTTGGAATCCAGTGGCCTGGCTTGGGTTTTCAGCCAAGCTATTACCTTAACCGCCACTAATACCCAAAGAAATAAAATCAGGAAGATAGCTTTCAGGTAGCTTGCAGAGAAAGTTATTTCATTGCCCAAACCATCTAGCTAAAGAAAGTACATGTAAGATAAAGAAATTCTACTTAAGTAAAATTTAAACATCTAAATACATTTGAGGGTAGAAGATAATATATCATATGCTTTTCTTGAATTAGTTAAGATGGGAGTCGTCATTTACCGAGGGCAAAGTGTAAAATTGAAGCAAGAGACACCATAATGAACCTATTCTCTTGTTTTTATGGGAATGGGAAATACTGTTTGATCTCAGTATGTTTAATAGACTTGGAGTTGGTGAGAGCTTTACTGGAATCTGCTCTGGGGTGTATCTCCTGCCAGGGACGACTCTAGAAGAACAGCAGGTTCAGAATGTCCAGCTTGGCCTGGACTCACCTCCACCCTCCTCACTTAGCTCTGGTGACATTGTCTTTCATTCTCCTCACAGGGATGAAGCGGAAATGGAATATTTGAAGATAGCTCAGGACCTAGAGATGTACGGTGTGAATTACTTTGCAATCCGGGTGTGTAGACATCTCATTGAGTTCCTTGTTTAGAAAACAGAGACTGAATTAGGGACAAGCTGCTAAAATGGGTTACTTCATTCCAGGGTGGATAGCACAGTCGACTCCTTTACGGTTCAGTGGTAAAGAAGAGGAAGGGGAGAGAGGTCTTATAGTCTAATTTTCTATTTTTGGACTTCAATTAGATCATAGGTGATTAAATGTCACTTGAGCCTTGAGGGAGTAGGACCTCTGCTCAGCAGAAACTTGTTTGAATGTTTGAGTGTAGCATCTGATTGTTTCTGGGTTTGTGAGATGTTTACTCACAGGGGATCACTTTTTTCCCCAGAGCACAAGAATAGTAAAGCTGCTTTTATAGATTACTGATTTGTTTGGGTGGGGAATCTTGTTCTCACTATGAAGCTAATTGGTTTTCTATTCAGACCGTTAATAGTCGACTGTCCTCTGGGAGCCCATTACTTCTGCATGGAGAGCTGTGTTTGTTTTCAGTCCAGATCGGGGCCTTTAGAATGGTTTTCTCCCATGGGTTGGTTGCTGGATGCAGTGTGTGGGTAGCTTCTTCCAAAGGAATGCATGCAATTCGCTTAAGTGTTTCATCACTGGCTCCATGCTGTAGATGAGGAGACTTTAAAACAGCCATCCACGGTGGGTCCACCTTTACTATTTTCATAGTTATGGTTTACTTTCCATGTTTGGGTTTCTACAAATTCTAAAATGTGCGTAAATTGAAACACATTTTAAATATTCTAGGAAAGCTTTCTACTTTATTATATTTACTATACTTCATTATATCTACTTTATTTGTTTTCTAAATACAGATTTTTACAGATTGCTTGGCATGAAATAAAGTACACTGAAATGTCACGTTATTTCATACAGTGAAAAAGTATCTAAAGGTATTCTATAATATTGCATACTACATAATAATACAGAGGTTGTTTTCTAAAGTTTTATTCATTTGTGTTTTCACAATTCTGTGGTTTTATCAGGCCCATTCCTGTTGTCCCTTATGCCCAACTAGATTGTAAGAAGTTGGAGTTTTATGATTCTCAAAAACAGTTTCTTATTGGATAATATTTCTATCTATATCAGTCAGACTAAAATATAATTTTGTGTGTGTGTTCTTATATTGAGCAAAGACAAAGCTAATAGCTATTTTAGTAGTTTGTTTTTTTTGAGTTAGCACTCCTGAATTTTTACCTGAAAATATGTGCTTAAAACATTAATTTTTTTTAATGGTGCCTGAGTCCCCATTTCCTTCCATTGAATCTTAAAAATGGTGATTCAAAATGATAGGAGGCAGAGGGTAGATCCTTTAAAAAAAAAGAAAAAAGAAAAAACTAAAAGAAAGATAACAAAATATCTCATTTTCCAATGTACTGTAGATTTTTAAGTAGAAAGCTTCACTTGTGTAGACTCAATAGTTTAAAGAGCTTTACAGATAAGGAGAGGAATCTCGCATGGTTTGATGATAATGCCTGACTTCAGAGTTAGGAGTAAGAAGATATATCTTAAAGCACTTCCTTCTCCATCTGTTCTAGTTTGCTAGCTGCCGGAATGTAATATACCAGAAATGGAATGGTTTTGAAAGGGGGAATTTAATGAGTTGCTAGTTTATAGTTCTAAGGCTGAGAAAATGTCCCAATTAAAATAAGTCTATAGAAATGTCCAATCTAAGACATCCAGGGAAAGATGCCTTGGTTCAAGAAGGCTGATGAAGTTCAGAGTTTCTCTCAAGTGAGAAGGCACATGGCGAACACAGTCACAGTTTCTCTCTCATCTGGAAGGACACGTGGCGAACACGGCGTCATCTGCTAGCTTCTTCTCCTGGTTTCCTGTTTCATGAAGCTCCCCGGAAGACATTTTCATTCTTCATCTCCAAAGATAGCTGGCTGGTGGATTCTGCTTCTCGTGACCATGTCGTTCTGTCTAAAATGTTTCCTCTTTTATAGGATTCCAGTAAACCAATCAAGGCCCACTCAAATGAGTGGAGACACATCTCCCCTAATCCAGTTTAACAACCACTCTTGATTGGATTAAATCTCCAGGGAGATGATCTAATTACATACAGTATTGAATAGGGATTATTCTGCCTTTACGAAATGGGATTTTGATTAAACATGGCTTTTCTAGGGTACATACGTCCTTTCAAACTAGCACACCATCCAACACCTGGTGTTAGATTGGTGCTTTTCATCTTGGCTAGCACACCCTCCTGGTTGCAGATCCGCTTTCCTGTCCTTCAGTCTTGTTTCAATTTCCTTATCAGTAAGGTGTTAAGTGCTATGTGTCCTCATGCATGGAACTTCCTTCCACCTCCATAGAAGGGCTGAATCTCTCAGGCAGATGGTGGCAGCATGAGACATGGGCTCCAGGGTAGTTGCCCTCTGGCTACTCTGACTTTTGATCAGCCCTTCTGTCAGAGGCATAGCACATAGATAGTAAATTAATTTTTTTTTTTTTTTTTTTTTTTTTTGCATGGGCAGATGCCAGGAATTGAACCCAGGTCTCTGGTATAGCAGGCAAGATGTCTGCCTCTGAGCCACCATTGCACCACCTGTAAATTAATTTTTAAAAACAGTTGTATTGTCAGGAACATGGGCACTCACTGCCCTAGACCCTGAACTGGTAAAGAACTGCCTTATATTTGAGTACTTAGAAAACAATCAAGAAGGCTCCTAGGACCCGGGAGCCCTGACCTCATCTTAAAATAAGTTTGAATATGATGAAGGCCATGTTTCAGCTCCAGGATCTGACTACTTACCCCTTAAACCCTAGTGGGAAGGAAGACCAAACATCTACACCAGTAGGTATTAACAAGTATCAGCAGCCTTGACATCTCCAGGGGACCTGTTAGAAATGCAGAACCTTAAGCCCCACCCCAGACCTGCTGAGTCAGAATCTGTGCCTCCCAAGGGATTTGTATGCACAATGAAGTTTGAGAAGCAGTATTCCTAGAACAGTCTTCTCAAACGTCAGCATGCATCACAGTCACCTAGTGGGCTTGTTCAAGCACAGATTGCTGGACCTCAGCACCATGGTTTCTGATCCATAAATCTGATTGGAGCCCAGAATTCTGCATCTTCAAAGGTCACAGATGGTGCCGAGACTGCTAGTCCAGGACCACTCTGAGCTGCCCTGTTCCAGACAAACCCTGCCACCACCACCCCCTCACCTTCCAGTGAGCTTGGGGCTCGTAGCCCTGGAGTCATCTACCCTGCCTGCCCTCTTGCAGAACAACTTGAGGATAAGCCCTGAGAACCTGTCTCCGAATACAAGTTCTGCCTTTTGCTCTTCAAGCTGTTCTCTCTCTCAGACATTTCCCAATCCCAAATAGATGACGATAGCACCAGCAAGTAAATTTGCAGAAATATTGTTTGAGGCTCTCAGCTCTATATGCTGGGAGTAAATAAAATTGTACTTTGCCTTCTTATTTGATATAAAGAATTGTTAATTTAAAAAAAAAACAACAAACAGTTGTATTGCAGTATAATTTAGCCACAGTTCATTTTGATGATTTAATTTTCCATTTTATTATGAAAATTTTTAAACATACAGAAAAGTTGAAAGAATTTTGAGTCAACACGTATATGCCCTCTTAAATTCTACAGTTATTTTACTATACTTGCCTTATCACATTGTTACTATGTTTTAACATTAAATGAGACCATTCCTTCCTGGCACTTAGATTTTTTTGTTTTTTTGTTTATTTGTTAGTCCAACAGCCTTTTCTTTATTTTTTTTTTTCGGAGGGGGGTGCATGGACTGGGAATTGAACCCGGTCTCCCGCATGGAAGGCGGGCATTCTACCACTGAACCACCCATGTACCCTAACAGCCTTTTCTTTCAATATAAGAAATATGTGCTCCCACTGAGTTTTATTCTACATCTCTAAAACCTGGTTATTTAATTAGTTTGAGCTTTGCGATGAATAAATTGCTTCTATGTTGCCTGTCTTCAGTATTTCTCTTGATATAAATGATTTTTGAATTAACAACACTTAGATTGCCCCTACTTCAGCTGTCAAGCCAGTGTCAGAGACCCCCAGTGATCCGTCTAAGGGACAAGTCAATCACAAAACAATACAATTTTGCCCGTGCCTGCCTCAGTTCAGAAAGCTGGAGCCCCCCGAGTTATGAAACAGCTCTGACTTCTGTTGGGACCAGTTGAAACTTGTCATATATAACAGTATGTGCCAGGTTCTTTGAAAAGTTGAGTAAAACTTCACACCTCTGCTGAAGCTGAAAGTTGCTGTTCTTTATTGGATCTACAGAATAAAAAGGGCACAGAGCTACTGCTTGGAGTTGATGCTCTGGGGCTCCACATCTATGACCCTGAGAACAGGCTGACCCCCAAAATCTCCTTCCCGTGGAATGAAATCCGAAACATCTCCTACAGTGACAAGGAGGTAGGTCGTGTTGTACTGCCAGTGCCACTAGGGTCCAGTGACTGAGCAGAAGTTCTTTTCCCATCTCTTCTCCTCCTTGCTTCTCATTAGTATAATCCTTTAATTCCCAGGCTTTTGGTTTTTGGTTGTTGATTTTTAAAGTATTTTCAGAACAGTATTGGCATCCTTTTTTCAAAGGGCATCACTAAACCCCACTACTGACTAACAAGAGGATGGGAAACTCAACTTGTCAGGGCTAAAATCCAAAGAGCAGGAAACTCACAAGCAAAAATTAATGTTTCTTATTGCTTGTCTTCTCTTTCTGGTGAGAAATTGTCTTTGCATTTTAGTTTGGTATATGTTGTAGTCAACTCTGTGCCCAGGGCTTGATACCTGTGGTAGGAAATATGTGTGAGTATCTCTGTGTATATATTTATATCTCACTCACCAATGTTATAAATATCAGCCTAATGTGCTTAGAAGTATTTGAGAACAATTAAGTTGAGTAACCTAGGTGAACACTCTCAGAATTATACCATTTCTATAGAGAATGGTGACCTTTCCCAAATGCTGCCAGTCTTCCTTCCTTCATTCATTGTTCATTAATTTTAAAGGAATTCGTGAGCTTCTCTTTTGTATTAGGCTTTGTAGGGGAAACAAAGATGGGGAAAACCTAGTGTCAGCCTTCAAAAAGTCAGGTAAAACTTCAAATGCTATAATAAATAACTGCAGTGTAAAGGATTAATGATGAAGATGATGGCAATATAGTGCTTTTCCGTTAAGAAAGCAGTTTCACCCACTCTCTGATTTTATCCTCATAAGAACACTGCTATAAGGTAGGGTCATGCCTTATTATCTCTGGGTCACATCAGGAACCAAAGAGGCAGAGGGATTAAGTGACCTGTATCTGGCGAATGACATAGCAGGTGCTGAACTCCAAGCTTACTAATGCCACATCTCCTTTTTTTCTCTTTTTAACTTTTTTTTTAAATACTATCAAACTTTTTATGATAGATACAAAAGTAATAATCATACAGAGAACTCCAACATACTCTTCCCCCTAAATACCCCAATCCACCAATTGTAACATTTTATCACATTTGCCATATATTCTGTCAGTCCATCTATCTATGTATTTATCGATCTATTTTCTGAAGACTTGCACGTAGGTACATACATTTCTCCTTGTACACTTAAATACTGCCATACACATTTCCTAAAAGCAAGGATATTCACTTATGTAGTTGCCTTAAGTACAGTTATCAAGTTCAATATATATACATAGTCCAATATTTCATATATCCCAATAATGTCCCTTTGAGCACTTTCTCCTCCCTTGCTAGGTCCCATCCAGGGTTGTATATTGCATTTAATTCTCATTGTCTATTTAATTGCTTTCTTTTTTTTTTTTAATTGTGAGAACATATATACAACATAAATTTTCCCATATCAACCACTCCCAAGCATACTGTTCAATAGGATTAATCACATTCACGATATTTTGGTACCTTCATTACCTTCCATTATTAAAACTTTCCCATCTCCCCAAACTGAAACCCTATACCCATTATGCATTATCTCCCCATTTCCCCTGCCGCCCCCCCCCCCCCGCAAATGTACTCTAATTTCTGTTTCTATGAAGTTGCTTATTTTCTGATATTTTCTTTGTAGTTACCAAAGAAATTTAACATCCTCCATCTATAACAATCTCGTTTGCGGTTTTAATACCAACTTAACTTCTATAGTATACACAAATGATGTTCCTATAATCCCTCTGTCCCCTCACATTATATAATTCTTGTCACATGATTATACATTGAGTCCAAAACCATTGATTTTATGCATTTGCCTTTTAGATCCTGTAGAAAGTAAAAAATGGAGTTATAAATAAAAAATACAATAATACTGGCATTTCTATTTATCCATATCATTACCCTCATCAGAGATCTTTATTTCTCCTTGTGGCTTTGATCTATTGTCCTTTCTTTTCAACCTACAGAGCCCTCTTTAGCTTCTCTTGTAGGGCCAGTCTAATACTGACAAACTCCCTCAGGTTTTGTTTATCTGAGAATATCTTAATCCTTTCCTCATTTTTGAAAGATCATTTTGCCAGATATAAGATTCTTGGGTGGCAATTTTTTGCCTTCAGAACTTTAAATATGTCATCCTACTGCCTTCTTGCCTCCATTGTTTCTGATGAGAAATCATCATTTACTCTTTTTGAGGTTCCCTTGTACATGACACTCTGCTTCTCTCTCAGTGCTTTTAGAATTTTCTCTTTATCGCTGGCATTTGACAATTTCATTAAAACATGCTGCAGCATGGGTCTGTTTGGGTCTGTCCTGCTTGGAGTTCGTTGAACATCGTGTATGTATATGTTCATATGGTTTGTTAAATTTGGGAAGTTTGCAGCCATTCTTTTTTGGAATATTCTCTCTACTGCTTTCTCTCTTCGTTCTCCTTCTGGGACTCTACCATGTGTGTATTGGTACTCTTGATGGTATCTCACAGGCTCTTCAGGCTCTGTTCACTTTTCTTCATTGTTTCTTCTTTCTTCTCCTTGGGCTAAATTATTTCAGTTGTTTTAGCTTCAAATTCTCTTTACTTTTTCTTCTACCATCTGCACTCTGCTGTTGAATCCCTCTAGGGAATTTTTTATTGTTGTTACTGATTGACTTTAGCTCTTTTACATAATTTCCATCTCTCTGCTGAAATTCTTTTTATATTCATCTCTTGTTTTCCTGATTTCCCTTAGTTCTTTGGTCATATTTTAGTGTAGCTCTTTGAGTCAATTTAGGACCATTTTTTCTGAAGTCTTTGGTATGTCCTAGGCCTGGTCCTCCTCATTGACGGTTTCTAATGCTTTTATCTTTGCCTTTGCCTGGGTCATCACTTCCTGTTTCTTTCTGTGTTTTGTGACCTTTTGTTGAAACCTGGACATTTTGCTGTTTTAATGTGTTATCACTGGCAGTTAGACTCTGAGGGCTCTCTTTATTAAGCTTTACGAAGCTAGTATTATGAAAGAGCTATCCTTGATTGCCAGAAGCTTACAAAGAAGGAAAGAAAGAAGACAGCTTTCCCAGTCTTTGCAGATTGACCTGTGATAGTGCCTGCTCCTTCAGGGCTTATCCGTAAAATTAGTTTAGAAAATAGTTCAGGCTAAAGTGTAGAGGCCTCCCTGATTTTTCTCTACGCATACTTTTTATCTTGGGCTTGCTTGTGGCCCTAGGTGCACTACACCCCCCCCCCCCCCACATACACACACACACACCTCCCATTTACACAGTTCCAAATGTCCCTTCTTCCCTAGGAAACAGTTTCCTCACATTCCAGGACACTACACTGTATGTTCTGCAATTCCTTGCCCAGGCATCTTAACTATTCTCCCACAGCATTCTGTAGGAGAGTTCCATGTGCTGCCTTCTACATACAGGGCAAATTCTGGGACAGCAAATCCCTCAGGCCACTACCAGAAAGATTGGGCCAGACAAATGTGCTTCCACTATGTGCAGGGAGATTACTCTGCTCCCACTGAAACTGGTACCAGGGATCCTCACTGAGACTGCAGGCCAGTAGGGGGTGGGGCCATCCAGGGCACCACACAATCCTACTGCTTTTAAGTGACCTTTTTCTTGACTCAGTGCTTTTTCTGTTACTGTAGTCCTTTAAGTGTTTTCTAGAGCTTTAAGAAGGATGTTTCTGCCAGTACTTACTGGTTATCAAAAGCTTCTTTGAGGGGATGGAACCGTAAAGCTTCTCATTTTGACATCTTGAATAGGGTGTGGACTCTTAATCCATCCCCTACTTTGCAAGGCAGCCCAAAGGAATGAGCCCTGAGAGCAAAGTAGGAACTGGATAGAAGCTGTGCCCTCTGCTGTAGGAGAGCAAGCCAGGACCATCTCCCTGACTTCACAGCTAGGGTACATGTGGAACGTGAATAACTGGGATGACTTATGTTGTCAACTGCAGAGTCTGCCCTGAGCACATTTCCCATTTTCTCTTTCTTAGTAGCAACTCGAGGGGAGGAACACCAGGCCCCTGGCTTCCAGCCCATGGTTGGGATCCACTCATCCATGCTTGATGAGACAGATTGAACTTCTGAATTTGAAGCCTTCTGGCTTTGAAATTTTTGAAGTAGTTAGCCCAAGAGTTGAGCTTTCAGGTATTTCTTTTTTAAAGCTCTTAAATTGAAAGTGCCACATGACTTATAGCAATAGATATGCCCTGCTATGGTAGTTTTTCATCTGCAGTTTCATAAAATCTGTTTATTGCATATCCACACTTTGTGTACTAAGGGGTCCCAAAATACACATTCTTCAGAGATCCCAAGGATTAAAGTCTCCCCCAGTTTGGCTTGACTCAGTAAATTCTAAAGCACCCTCTCCAGGGGCAAGGCGCCATCCTGTTCTATCATGTCAGTAACTCGTGCAATGAGAGAGCCCCAAGCTGCCTTGATAATAAGAAATAGTCTTGGTAGTTATGTGTGCCTGCCGTACTGTCAAAACAGAAATGTTGGTTTATTTTAAGTAATTCATTGATGCTTTGTGTGTGCCCTAGCATAGCACAGACCCTGTGGTTTCCCCACTACTTGTGGTAACCCTCTAACAGCTCTGGGGCTTGACAGCAATGCCAAAAATAGGCTCATGAAATTCACAAATAGCCTACTCAAGAGCAACTCTGCTTCTGTGTTAACTTGGTAAAAATGAAAGATAGTTGTTTTTTTTTTTTTTGCCCTCAGTATGTGAACCCCTTGTGGATGATACAGCATGTGAAAAAAGTACCCATGATTAAATCTCCTTAAACATATTTATCTGTTTAGCAAGTCTTTCTCGGAAATGGATATACATTTTTAAGCGAGCGTGTTATTGAAATCTAGGGTCTGTCTGGTCTCATCAGGAGGAGTTGAAGGCAGTGGTTGCTTTTTTTTAAAAATGGGCTTCCCTGCCTTATGGTCTTGCCCTGGGCTTTCTTACTAGATTATCACCCTATCTTTACCATTCCTGTTTCTCTTCTGTTTGATTTCAGGAAACTATGTTTCCCTCTTCTACTATAGTCCACTCCTTTTCATGCTCTGCTTTATGCCTTCTATTAGCAACTTTCATCAAATTATCCTTATGTTCAAAAACCTTTAGTTACTCCCGTATCCTGTCCCATCAAATGTAAACCTCTTTGTATTTTATTCCTCACTATTCCTGCCTACATCCCAGTCTAAGCCCATTTTATCATCTTAATCCTTTGCTTGTTTCCCACCAATGCATCTCTCTCCCACTCTCTCTCTTTCTCTCTTTCTCACACATACATACACATATACAGTGTTAATTTCCCCATCTCTGCCCCTCTTTCTATTGCATGCCTTGTCCAGAATGCTCCTCTATCCTACTTTTTAGCTTCTCCATCATATTCTTGTTCCTCAGGCCAGCTTAAGTCCCCTCCTACTTATTTTAAATTTACTCTAAACTCCCAGGACATTTGTGATTGGTACTGTACAATAAGGCACTTGCTTATTATTTAATTTCTTGGGTGATTAATTGTTGTTAATCTAGTTCCAATTAATTTATAAGCTTCATGAGGACAGGGGACCATGTTTTAGACTCTATGGGGGCCCTTCCAATGTTGTCCTCAAAGGTGGGGCCCTTCAAGAGTTCCTATTTCAGGTTGTCAAGCATCTTTTTCTCACAGCCAAGCCTAAGATGGTAGCAGAGGCCATATCTTTTAGGGTTCTGAACTTCCACCAATCTTCCACCAATTGAGACTTGGTGCCACTCAAGTCACTTCTTACTACAGTAAAGGAAATGAGGACAGGGCATAGCCTCAGTCTGGTTCATTGGCCTAGTGTGGTTGGTTGGTGGTTTTTGTGCTATTTCCCAGTTAGTGATAACATTCTAGGCTATCATATTGAACTGTTTTTGCTTCTGTCTTTTCAGTTTACCATTAAACCACTGGATAAGAAAATTGATGTCTTCAAATTTAATTCCTCTAAGCTTCGTGTTAATAAGCTGGTAAGTTGAGATCCTGGTTCATTATTGATAACTGTGATTTTTCTAAGAAAGTGAACATTTGTTTTTTAAAGAGTCTCAGAGTAGCCTCTTGTGAGGTGTAGAATGGTAGCTCACTTGGTACATACTTTTCTGATAGGCCTTGAAAGGGTCTTCTCTTCAGAAGTTAAACCTAAATTTTGTAAGGAGGAATTTTTTAAAATGTATTCTTATTGAAGTACTTCATAACATAAAAGGATAAATATAATGGATATATAAGGCATAAAGAATAACAGAATGAAACCTCAGCATTCTTAGATTCTCTAGACTCTCGATTCCAGAGTATGTACATAGGAGTAGAATTACAGGGCCATAAGATATATGTCTAAATTCAAGATTGTGCTACTATTTTTCCAAGGGAAGTAAATTGATTTACAGACCCAACAGCAGTGGGAAAGATTCCTTTGCTTTATATCCTCAAGACTTGTGTTATCAGCCTTTTCAATTTTTTGCCAATCTTGTGCATATAGAGTGGTATCTCAGTCATGTTAATTTTCACTAATGAAGTTGAACATCTTTTTATATATTTATTGGGCAATCATGTTTTCTTGTCTGTCAAATATCTGTTTCATGTTTTGGAGCCATTTTTCTATTGGGTTGTTTGGTTTTTTATTGGTTTTAGCCTCTCCCAAGTTTGGGTCTTGTTTTTTCACTTTTTAAATTGTGTCTTGATTAACAAAATTATTAATTTTAATTTAGTTGAATGCATAAATCTTTTCCTTCATCATTTGTACTTTTTGTCTTGCTTGACATCTTTTGACATCTTTTCTTATCCCAAGATCATAAAGCTATTTTATAATCTCCTCTAAAAGTGTCAAAGATTTCATCTTTGTATTTACGTTTTTAATCCTTCTGGAATTGATTTTTGGGTATGGTGTAATGGAAGGATCCAGCATTTTTTCTATAGGAATAACCTATTTTCCCAACCCAACTTATGAATGATCTTTGCTATCCTCCCTGATCTGCAGAGTCACATCTTGATTAGAAGAGTGAGCTGTGTCTGGAAGACACGATAAAGTGCCCCCTCTTCCTCTCTTCCCTGTGATATTTGCCTCCTGGCATGTCTGAAGCACTTCATTTTGCCTGTCTCCAGAGCTGAGAAGACTAGGGGCCATTGGAAGAACTTTGGCATTTTACCCCACGCTTTCCTCTTCAGTTTACTTCTGCCTGCAAGAGCCCTCAGACCATGAATCTGCAGCATTGGTTAGCTGGTTGGCAGTCAAGTCAATGTGTGGGTTTAACATTTCTCCTGGTTTCGTGGCCACAGATACTCCAGCTGTGTATCGGGAACCATGACCTTTTTATGAGGAGAAGGA
Organism: Tamandua tetradactyla; assembly: GCF_023851605.1. Classification (NCBI taxonomy): domain Eukaryota; kingdom Metazoa; phylum Chordata; class Mammalia; order Pilosa; family Myrmecophagidae; genus Tamandua; species Tamandua tetradactyla. The sequence goes on along the minus strand of NC_135331.1, from coordinate 33,333,813 downwards.
AGGCGGATTCTTTGGAAGTTCAACAGATGAAAGCCCAGGCCAGGGAGGAGAAGGCTAGAAAACAGGTGAGCAAAACCATGTTTTAATTGATGTTGTTGCCTCTTGGTCAGTCTTGGCCTGGGAAGCAAGGAGTGGTTGTGGATTGGTAGGTGTCCTTTGACCCTGGATACACGTTTTTATTTATCTCTGTTGAATCTTCATTGGCTGATGCCCACTTGGATGTCAGCTCTGGAGATGAGGAAGAAACGCTAATAACATATATTTTTAATGTCTCTAGTTATTTCTGCACTTAAGTGAAATTGGATGTGTTTAACACAGTTTGGTAAGCAATAGCTGAGCATCCATCCATTCATCTGCCTAGCTCTTTCTTTCCTCTTTCTTTTTTCTTTTTTGTTTCCCTCCACTTGTCTTTCTCCTTTACCTGGCCTTCTCCTTTCTAATTAGATGGTGATAGAATGCACGGCGGCATTTCAGTGCTTGCTGCTGGAATGCTAATTAGATTCCAGCCTTATTTCCCCACCGCAGGTCAGCCTAGGCAGCGCATTGCCCACAGCAGGCGGTTGGGAAACTCATATTGGCAGACTGGACTATCTGCATCATTGTTTTCTACTCATAGACCTTTTCTACTCACCGAAATCCATACAACTAATTTGAGTCTTACTGCTGAGAATATCAGTTTTGTTTTGTTTGCATGGACAGGCACCGGGAAACGAACCCGGGTCTCTGGCATGGCTGGTGACAACTCTGCCTGTGGAGCCACCGTGGCCCACCCTCAATTGTGTTTTGAAGGAACTACTAGATACCAGCTGCTATTGGCTGCCCTCAGGACTTGCAGGCCCTGAGGTGTAATAATTAGTCTAAGTGCTGTACTCTGATTTGGGTAAACTGGTGAGGCTGGCTGGTATTTAGAATGAAGTGCCAGTTGGATTCAGTGTGCATTCAGTTCTTCATCTCTTTGTTCTGAGACAGCAGGCCATAGATGTGCTCTTTGGGATGCTTTGGGGTTGGTGAAATGGGGTTTATTGAACAAAGAAATGCCTTTGAGCCAGTCAGAGGTCACAGTGGCATCGTCAAAAAGAGCCCTCTTTGACCTCCTTTTCAGTGGAGCAGAGCTTAGAAGTGAGAGATCTGAAAACAGCAAGGAGCATGTGGGCCTCTGAGGCCTGGCAGGGAAGCGCACGAGCACAACACAGGCCTGCACTGGCTGTAGAACAGCAGAGGCAAGTCCCTGGCAATTTAGCATCTGCGCAACCACAGGTCAGAGGCTCTGTGTCCCGGGGGAACAAGTGCTGACCTTGGAGCCAGATCTGAAAGCTAGTGCGTGACATTAGTGAGCAACTTTCCTGCCAGACCTCAGTTTTCTTATCTGTTACGTGGAGCCAATGATACTTCTCTCTGTCTCAAATCAGAGGATTAAATGTATCTGAAGGTCTTTTTAAGCAATAAACCACTTTGCAAACAGGAAGCTTATTTTTATTGGGTAGAGGTCTCAGGGAAAACTTAATGCTGGGAACTGAAGGGGTGTGTGTTTGTTTCCAAATGGAGAATAGCAGATGTAGTAATCCACCTAATGGAAATTGTAATATGATGGAAATTAGAGAATAAATGGGCCAAGCTTTTCATTGACTTTCAAAAGGAAAATTAGAGTATCTTATTGCTTGTCATTGCATTATTCCTTTAAGTTCCAATGTAGTTGTTTTGTTTCTTTTTTGACTTAGTATTTAGAAGAGGCAGCAATTTTAGAAATCTCATGTTACTAGAGTTAGGGATAAGAGTGAAGCAAGAAATAAGTAATTAAACATGCTTTACTTATTTAAGTAAGAAAGTAGTACAGTGGTCATTTCTGGCTTCTATTTTCAGAACTCAGTTAGTACCCCAAGATCACAGAGAATAGTGCTTGCCCTGATCTTGTTCTCCTTATTAAGCTCGGCATGTGGCCCAGTTAATGCAGTGATCCAGAAGGCAAAGGAGGTGGCGGCGGCTTTGTACTGCTGCCTTAAGAATGGGGGACTGTGTTCTCTGCCTTGCTCCCTCCTGTTGCCTCCTGGCTCAGGAGTTTCCTCTGCTTGAGGCTATGCGATTTGATGCTGTGTGCCTGCTGCAGTTTCCCCTGTGAAGAACAATATGTGAACTATTGATGCATCCTGCAAAATGATTCTCTCTTCTCCTTGGGTTGAAGGCAAGAGTGGCACTATTTGATGAAATCAGAAGTATGAGAGAGGTTTGTGTTGATTAGAAATGGTAAGGCGTCTTGACTGAAGAGAGAAGAAAGCTCCCTGTCTGTGGGGCTCCGGTTCAGTGTGGAAGAAACCTGCATTGTGTCCTGTAAGCTGTAGGTCAGAGCTGCATGAGATTTTCCAACAAAGAGGGATATACTGGCAAGGAAGCTGTTCCAGCGCACAATTGTATAAGAATGACTCTTTTTCTCCAGGTAGAGACTGGGCTTGATTTTTTTGTTGTTGTTTGTTCATTTACTATTGAATGTTTTCCCAAGGGGCAGAACTTTAATAAACCTTTTAGTCGTTTAGAAGAAAAGAGGGTGGTGGGTGACAAGAGTGACACTGGGTCGGTCCACAAAGGGGAGTCTCTGGAGATGGGGCATTCTTGGATACCCGTACCGCCACAGATCCTCAGCTCCATGATTCTGCCACTGTTTTGTTCACCTCCCAGATGGAGCGGCAGCGCCTTGCCCGAGAAAAGCAGATGAGGGAGGAGGCTGAGCGCACGAGGGATGAGTTGGAGAGAAGGCTGCTACAGATGAAAGAGGAGGCAACGATGGCCAATGAAGCACTGGTGATTTCAAGGGGCGGGCTTCCCAGAAGGCTACTTTGGAGCTTCCTTAGTTTTCTGAATTAGGTCTCGTAAGACCCACAATTTAGAGTTATTTGCTTTGATGCACTTTATTTCAACTTAAAAATAACAGCTGCCTTTTCTTTCTGTCTGTGTTGGCAGAAATAGATTTAGGTTGAGTTCACGTGTAACTGAACTGACTTTCACCACAGGGCTGCCTTTAAAGCAAGGCTACTCAGTCTTGGTACCTTGACATTTGGGTTGGGTAATTCTTTGTGATGAGGGATTACTATGTGTATTGAAGGGCAGTTAGCAGCATATCCCTAATCTCTACCCACTGGATGCCAGTAGCACTCCCCAACCCTCATGTGTGGCACTCAAAACTACCTGCAAGAAGGATCAAAGGAGGAGGAGTTATAACAGAAGATAGGATTTAACAAATGAGTATGACTGCTGAATCATATTGATATTTCTTTCAGTTTCCAGTGTCTTGGAGCAGCTAGAAGGAAGAACCTAAAACTGAAACTGTAACCCATACTAAACTCTGAAATCTGTTCCTATTACAGTATATTTTGAATTAATTACTTTTTTGTATATATGTTGTATCTCACAATAAACATCCCTCTGGATGAGGGAAATCTTTGGGGTTCCTTGGTTTTTTCACCACATGGCAAAGCACATGGCAGTGTCTTCTCCCTTCTCCTCTGGATTCTGTTGATTTTCAGATTCTCTCTCCATGCCCAGTCTCCTTTGCTTATAAGGGCTTTAGTCATATTGGATTAAGGACCTTCATTCAGTTTGGCCATACCTTACCTAGTAACATCTTTAAAAGTCCAATTTACAAATGGGTTCACACCCTTGGGACCAGGGTTTGGGACCTAGGTGTGCCTTTGGTGGGGAACATGATTCAATCTCCAACTCTTGCCATCCTAAAGAAGAAGAACAGAATTAAATGTTGGGAAGTGTTGAAGGCATAATAGGGATGAAGCAAAAGTGCCAAATGCATATGAAATACATTTCACACCAAACATATGAAAGTAGAAAGGAAGACGGTGGAAGAGAGGTAGAAAAAAGTTGAAAAAAAAAAAAAAGATACCTGCAGACATTGCCAAATGTCCCTTGGTGGGGAAGGGAAGCAAAATCACCCCTAGTTTTGAACTATTGATTTAAATGGTAAAGATAAAAGGGTTTCAGGTTTTTTTCTCCCTCATAAAGCATAAACCTCAGCTTAAATAGATACACGTAAAGATGTTCTTCCTTGTGGTTCCACAAGGTTGGAGACCTGAAGGACCCTTCTGAAAAATTGGTAGCTGTGGCTTGTCTTCTATTGTCAGAGATTCACTTGGGGTTGAGGGGATAGGAGCAGGGCGAAGGGGACTGAGTGGCAGGGTCCAGAGGAGTCTGAGACACTGGTTCTTCCTGATCTGAGTATCTGAGGACAAATCTAGACAGAAAAATAGGCATGTGATTCCCATTCCAGCTGACAGCACTCTTCTCTCCAGATGCGGTCTGAGGAAACAGCCGACCTGTTGGCAGAAAAGGCCCAGATCACCGAGGAGGAGGCAAAACTCCTGGCTCAGAAGGCTGCAGAGGCCGAACAGGAAATGCAGCGCATCAAGGCCACGGCCATTAGGACAGAGGAGGAAAAGCGCCTGATGGAGCAGAAGGTGCTAGAGGCAGAGGTGCTGGCACTGAAGATGGCTGAGGAGTCAGAGAGGAGGTCAGAGGGGAGGGTCCTCTTCACTCTCCACACTGGCCTGGGAGGGGACCTGGGCCCCTAGGCCCTGACTGAGGAGCTCCTCTGTCCTAATACTGCCCAGAGTCCGAGCTCACCTGCAGGTTTCCTAATGCTGCTGCTTCTCCATCTTCTGGGACAGGGTAGGGTCCTTTGAGGATTGGTGGGAACCAGGTACCTCACCCAGTTTGGTGGCTGGAGCAGGGCACAGCCACACTTCTTTTGTCAAGTAGGCCTTTTGTCTGTTGTGGCCCTGCTGTAAGCCATATATTCCCCATTAGTCATGTCTACAGGAAAGAAATTAGCATGTCCACCAATTGCTTTTAGCTGAGGAAAAAATGAGGAGGCTCTTTTCTGCATTAAAAGAGTTTGGTTCTTTCCCCCTTTTTATTTGGGAGAGGGAACAGTAGTTATTTTCCTTTATAGTAGAATCTAGGCACCCACTTCCCTGCGGCCTGTCCTTGGTGCTAGGTCTCCTGAGGCTAATGGGAGAGAAGGGCCAGGATACCGCAGCTCATGACCAGGTTGGAGGGTGGGCTGTTCTTTGTACTTTTCAAAGACTATTGTAAGCTCTGGATTGTCCTGGTCCTGCAGCCCTAAGATAAACACTGGCACATCCAGCACGTCGTTTGGCTCTGCTGATTTAGAACACATGGATTTGGCTACAGTTTTCTTCTCCACATTCTCCGTGTCTTTCTGGGAATTTTGTCCGAGTCCTGCCCTGTCCTAGGCCCCTGTCTTTCAGTGTGCAGTTATTGCCCCTGTGAGTGGTGCATGTCAGGTGGGTGCCCTGTGCAGGGTCCTCTCACATGCCACGCCAGCCTGTGTCCTGCAGGGCAAGGCTCTGCACCCAGCCAGGATGCCCTCAGGCGCTCGTGCTCGCTTTCTGGCTAAGGGAGCTGTCAGGCATCAATTCTTTTCATCTTCTGCCCATGGTGATCCAACATAAGCCCTTCTATCCACTGAACTATTCCTTTGCCTGGCCCACGCTTATCCAGAAATGAAGCATAGAAAGCTTCCAGCCACTCCCCCAACTCCCTTCCCTTGCCTCCACTTGCAAAGATTCTTGTTTGCCTCTTCTTTCCACTGGCTTCCCTGCTATTCCAGTTTAGATTCACCAATTGAAATAATATCCAGGAATGTTCTTGCATTGGAAGCTTTGATTCCCTGCAGATATCTTTCCCTTTCCCCACTGACTCCTTTGTCTCCCCTCTGCATAGTGGGGTTTCTTCCTACTGCTTTGCCCTCCTGTGGGGAGTTGATGCCTCCTATTTTTCTTGCAGAGCCAAGGAGGCAGATCAGCTGAAACAGGACCTGCAGGAGGCCCGAGAGGCGGAGCGAAGGGCCAAGCAAAAGCTCCTGGAGATTACAACAAAGCCCACGTACCCGGTGAGCATGGGCCAGAGCTGCTGGCCTGGGGCCCTTCCCTTTGTTCCCGGTCCTTCCATCCATCTGATGGTACCTTTCAGGATGACTGTTCCAGCAGATACACGTCAGAACAAGTGATGCCGAGAGCCTAGAGTTAGGGAGCTAGTTAGAAATCCCTGGCCTGCCATTTGGCCTGGAACTAGTTAGTTCCTTGTCTGATTGCCAAGATCATAGGCAATGAAGCCTTTTCCCACAGTGAAATGTTTTCCTTATTCTAAATAATATAGTCCCAAATTATCCTCGAGAGAACTTGCTTTCTAGCTTCTTAATGTTGATCTGAATGTAATCTTCAACTCCTTGTGTATACCATATACCATAATTGTAATTCTGGGAAGGGATAGCCTGTATGCCTCCAAGTGAATTAGTGCCCTGCGTGAACCAGTTTCCAACCTCAATTTTGGAACAAGGAAGCAGACTGCAGTTAAAAGCAGTCACAAGGGCAGGCCACGGTGGCTTAGCAGGTAAGAGTGCTTGCCTGCCATGCCCGAGGACCCGGGTTCGATTCCCGGTGCCTGCCCATGTAAAAATAAATAAATAAATAAAATAAAATAAAAGCAGTCACAAAATCAATAGAGAAGGCTTTTTCTCTGTCTATTCAGTCCAGCAAAGCATTTTTTGCACACCTATTCTATTCCAAATGAATACGATGCAATCATGCAGTCTTAGGGCAGGTTGGGGCAGGGGGCAGGGGGTACACAGGTGCATGCAGGAGGAGCACTTAGCCCAGCCTGAAGGGTTACCTGAGCTGACTCTTGAAGGGTGAATAGGAACTAACCTATTAGTGGGGAAGAGATGAGAGGAGATCCCAGGCGAGGACACAGACATGTGGACAAGAACACACATAAGAGGGCATTTACAACTGCAGGGCATAGAGACGTAAGCTGCCCGGGGTTTGAGGTGGAGGGAAACATGAGCAGTTTGCTATGTCCCTGTGTTCTGCTTATCTATGACTGGGTAAGAAACACCCAAGTCAACCATATGGCTGAGAACCCCCATTTATTATCACCTGTATTACTGTGGGTGGGTGGGCTGGATGGTCCTCACTTGGGTGCTCTCAGGGGTTCTGTCAGATGGCAACTGGGGGGGGCGTTATCTGAGGGCTCAGCTGGGCTAGATGCCTAAGAAGTGTGTGTTTTTAAGCCATACGTTGAAGCAGGCTTCATAAACTGTTATAACTTTGCTCTTTTCTCTTAACAATAAATCTGGGTGATCATGTCCAGTGTTTTAATCATAATTTGTTGTTAAATGGATGAATTGTTCTTTGTCTAACCAGCCTGTACTGATGAACAAAACTGCACTGAACATTCTTGTACACAAATCTTTGTAATATAGTATGACTATATTGTAGAATAAATTCTCATAACTAGAAACTGTGGGGTCAAATTTTGAATGTTGACATTCTCTAACAAAATTATACCAGTGGTGGGCCACGGTGGCTCAACAGGCAGAGTCACCTGCCATGCCGTCACCTGCCATGCCAGAGACCCTGGTTCAATTCCCAGTGCCTGCCCATGCAAAATTATACCAGTGTATGTTCCCAGTAGTGATGCAGCATCCAACACCCGTCATTTTTGGAAATTTCTATCAAGTATGTCCAACATACATATAGAAGAAAATTGTAACTGTGCAGTTTGATGAATTTCCACAAACTGAGCTTAGAGCACACTTGTGTACCCAACACCCAAACCAGAAATCAGAACATTTCTAGTACCCTAGAAGTCCCCTCTCAGCACTACCTTTAGTATTCACTCAGACAGGCTACTTTACTACCATCTCAAATGATTGCTTTGAGCCTTGGTTCTTTGCCAGACCCAGTCCTAGACTCAGTGAAGGATCCAAGGATGAAAAAAATGCAGATCTTGCCTTCAGAAAAGTTTCAAACAGTAGAAAGAAGGCATAGCCAAAAAGGATTATTCTACAGGAAGAAGTTCAAGAAGGGCTGTTACAGAACTATAAACCATAAACAGTGTTAAATAGCAGCAAAGGAAAGAGTCACCATCTGGCCAATAGGAATTTAGAAATGCTTTGGTGAGAGATTATAGTATCTGAGATGGGCCTTGAAAAAGAAATAGAATATGGGGAGAAGGAATGTATGGGCGTAGATGCACAGATAGGGAGGCAACTTGGTTCAGGGATTTTAAGAGGGCAAATTGTGAGAGAAGTTGGGAAGGTAGATTGGGGCCATAGTTTAGATGACCCATTTTTCTAGAATGAGAAGGTCCAAAAAGCAAATATAATTACATTATCTCTGCTTCTAGACTTCCTCTGGCTGCTTCAGAGACAAACCCTTAGCACACAGGTTGAGCCCTTTCTGGTCCCACCCCAGTCTCCTCTCTACATTGTCCTACTTCCCACCCTTCCCCTCTCCCTCTCCCATCCTGCCTCCACACGCTGCCACTGCAGACCCCTGCATGCTCTCTGCGTACTCGACACCTCCTCAGTGCCATTCCTGTGTGTATCCACTATTCCTCTTCCTTGGCAAACCTTCTGGCATGTTCTCTGATAACCAGAAGAAGCCAGATCTCTTTTAGCATGTCTTCTCCAGCTCCCTCAGCCTCTGATCACTCCCTGAGGTACAGTGTGTACCTAATTTAACCATGATGATCTATGAACTCATCTGCTTCCTAAACAAGGCTTTCAGATGCTCAGAACCAGGGACTCTGTCCTATTCTCTATGTCTCCAGCTCCTAGCACAAACCTGGGTGTTTCTTAAAAGAATAAGCAAGTGAGAGGGTTTTTTTTTTTTTGCTTTGGCTGAGAATAAAGAACTCTTAAAGGCTTTAGGGAGGGGAAGGGTTTGCCAGTACTTGGAATCTTTGAGCAAGGTCACCTGGCAGTGGCATATGTGGAGTATTGAAGAGAGGAGAGATAGGAAGTAGTAATCATGGTAGCAACTCAGGATGGTGCTGAGAGGGAGGGGCCCATGCTGTGCCCATGGCCTTTATGTTTGCTGGAGGGTTGGTTGTTAGCCCAGCAGGGCCTGCTCTGTTCTTGTATAACCCAAACCTCCTAATCTGGGATTTCTCCTCAATAGCCCATCAATCCAATTCCAGCACCATTGCCTCCTGACATACCAAGCTTCAACCTTATGGGTGACAGTCTGTCTTTCGACTTTAAGGATACTGACATGAAGCGGCTTTCCATGGAAATAGAGAAAGAAAAGTACGTAGCCTTTTGTGCCCTGCTCTGGGTAGCCAGTGCACTGGAGTGAGTAGACCTGGGCCTGGGGGAAGCTGGCGGTCACTGAAGTAGCCTGTAGCCATCTCTTGCAAATGTGTACTCTGTTTCACCTACTGGAGGAAGAATTTTTTAATCACAGGACAGCAGACAGCATATGACTTTCCAGAATAAAAATAACGCTTGATTGGTGACCTGAAATTTATAGTAGCTCAAAACTTCACCTTAAGTGTAGGGCAGGGTTGTCAGGACGTTTCTAAGTCAGTCAAACTGCTGTTCAGTTGGTGATAGACTGCAGTTCTTTCCTAGTTGTGTTCTCTGGCAGCTGGTGGACTCCCTGAGATCGATAGTGGTTCTCATCTCTAGAGCAGAGTGACAAAGAAGCTTAGACCTGAGCAGAGGAAAGCAAACAGCCAGGTCAGCTTCCAGGTGGGACCATCTTGGCTGCATTAGGGTCAGCTAAGTTGAGCGCTAGCTCTTCCAGATCATAGCAGTGTCTCTATCTTTGTTTTATCATCAATGGGAGTGGGTCAGAGATGGAAAAAATTCTCACTGCAAAGAAAGTCCTGCCAAGAGCCCCTGGGTTTCCAGAGCCCAGGTAAATGAGCTGCCTTTTGTCACAGATCTTATGGCTAATATACCTTTTTGATTAGAGAACAATATCAGTAGCTACAGTGTATCGAGGGTTTGTGTGTCTGGGATTTTTAGCTTTCATCTCATTCAATTCCCATGACTAACATCAAAGGCAGCTTTTTGTGTTCCCATTTTATTAATGAGAACTCAGATTTAGAGAGGCTGGTGTACTCAACCAGAGTCACATCACTGATGAAGAACAAACCCAGGATGTAACCCCTTACCTGTCTGACAAAGCCTGTGTGCTTTTATCACCCATGGTATCCTTGGGATGATTTCCTTAGGAAAAATTCTCCTTGGAGTCCAGAGTGGGCAGCCATGAGCCAGGCTAAGTCTCTGTGATATCCACTGTCCAAGTTCCCCTTCTAGCCTTTCCTGGCTTCCAGGCATATATATTTACAAGGCTGTGATCAGGGGGCATCTACATTCTGATCTGTGTCCTCCTTTTTTTATAGTTTGCCTTTTCTTGTCATACATGTTGATAGAGTCCATATTAGCCATTGTATCACTACATTATGTTCCTTTGTATTTGTATTGCATGGTTTGCCTGGCCATGCCCTTGTTGTGGACTCTTGGGTGGTTTCCAGATTTTCACCCTTATAGATGCTATTGTCCAGCTTTTATACTTGCAACTGATGTGGGAATCATATTTATCCCCTTTCCAGTAGGAAATTCCTTCTTTCTTATGTTGTCTGAGTGATCCTTTGTCATCTTTAGGAGATCTAGTCCCAGAGCTAGTGAGAAAGTGGATGTGGCCTGTCAGAAGAGGCCATTTGAATGGAATTACTGTTACATGGAAGGATGGAGACAAGGAGATTGCTTTGGATGCCAGGAGTCTCATTTCATCTGTTGTTTTTGAACAGAACTAAAAGCTGCCTATGATAACTGGGATTTGTAGAGCAGTTTGTGAGAGTTTACGGAGGGCTTTCCTATACTTCTTATAATTTAGTCCTGACAGCAGTCCTGTGATCATTATTCCAATATTATGGACAACAAAGTAGAAGCAGAATAGTTATGTGAGCCTGTGAGTGACAGAGCAGAGACGTGAATCCCAGGCTTTAGACCCTGAAACCTATGCCTAGTAACTCATGGGTCATGGAGCATTTCTTTCACCTGTGTTTAATACAAAGCCATGACATGTGGTATCGTTTTACCGGCAGAGTGGAATATATGGAGAAGAGCAAGCATCTGCAGGAGCAGCTCAATGAACTCAAGACAGAAATTGAGGCCTTGAAACTAAAGGAGAGGGAGACGGCCCTGGATATTCTGCACAATGAGAACTCTGACAGGGGAGGCACCAGCAGCAAGCACAATACCATTAAAAAGGTATTCAGAATCTCTTGTCTTTTGCTGATCAGGACGGTTATCATGAAATGTGAATTTGGCATCAGGCTTCCTCAGTAGCCGAGTCATTAGACCATTGTCGTTTTTTATATGATCTTAGTTGAGGAAATTTTTTGATTCATGCCAGAAATTTAATCTGCCTATGACTGTGAACTCATTGGCTTGATGGAAGCTTGTGTTAAAAGCTCTGATGAAATGAATACCTGTTACGGTACAGGTTTTGATCCCTCATTTAGCAGTAAAGCGGTTCTGTCTTTTAAGCCAAGGGGCGTTATGCCCGGGGAGCTGCCTTACTTAATGAGAAAGAAAATGAAATGGGGGTTCGGGAGGAGAGACTTTCCCTCTCGTCTTTTCATATTTCTACATGGTAAGAACTATACAGTCCTGACTGTGAATTGAAAAACCACATTCTGTTTCCGTGCTTGAAGAGAACTCTCCAGGCGAATGCTTAACGTTAAAAGATGAGACTTATTTTTGTTGTTAATAGTTTCCTATCTTTCTCAATTGGTATTTTGAGCTTTCCACATTTCAGAGGAAGTTAAATTCTGTACTAATTATGAGCCCAAAATTGTACTTATATCAGCCATAGAAGAGAGGTTGTGTTTTGCCAGTTGATTCTCCACTCTTAACTGATGGCCCAAGATCACGTCACCACCTGTAAAATAGGCATCATTAAGATAAGACTGTACGTTGAGTTTAGACAATGACTGGTGCAGTTAATTTTTCGATCTTTAATCTTTGAAACGGTCTCCCAGGTTAAGAAATGTCTCTTGTTCTTGGTGTTTACGCTGTATCTGAAAACTCTGAAAGAGCTGTATCCACCTGCCATCATCGGTGGGTACACTTGGGAGCTTGGACTTCCTTCTCTTGACTCGATATTAGTATTGGCACCAGGTAGATATTTCCTTATAAATAGTGAGACCTGAAAGGAAAGGTTTTTCCATATCTCTGACTTCTGTAATTTATTGGGATTCCTTTCCAAAACAAAACTATTTAACAGCAAAAAGGGAGTTTAAAAAAAAATGAGGCCTCTACCATTGAGCAGAGAGGTAAATGATGCATAGACCAACGAGCCAGTCACGGCTTGAATGAGGTATCTCAGACCACCACACCTTGTCATCTTGGCCCCAGAAGCAGTTTAATCTGTACCACTGCTGCAGTGAGCTGGGCCCTCAGCCACTAGAACCTCAAGTGATGAGAGCTGGAGAGAGCTGTTTCCAAGCCAAAAAAGCAAACACAGTCACTTGTCATGTTTTCAGGCCTGTCTGAGCATTTTGCAAATGGCACATGTGGTGTTTATATCACAAGGGTGTGTTCTGTTTTTCTTCATTTTATTTTGCTGGTTTAGCCTCAAGCACAAGGCAGAAGACCTATCTGCATTTGAGCCCTCAAAGTAGGTTATTCCCAGGTACTCTGTATGTGGTGATGGTACTGCCCCCTAATACTAACCCATGCATGAGCTTGCCTGTCAATGTCCTTGGCACACCAAGCCCTCCCAAGGGCAGGTGGTACCTGGGTACTGGCCGCAGCATGCTTTGAGTCTCAGAGCAAGCATTCGCCTAGTGGGACCTGACTCACCTGTAGGCATCCAGAATGCTGCCTCATCCGGAAGAGCATGTCACGGGGTCAAAGGACCAATTGTCCTTCACTTTTTGTGTCAGTGTTGGGCTGGGGAAGGTCATGGCTTCTTTGTCCTCTCAGGTCTGTCTAAAAGTCCTTTGTCTTGGTGGCGTGCGTACTCCTTTGATGAATAACCCTAGCATGGAGTTGGGGTAATTTGGGTGCCCTTAAGATTGGGGTCTTTAACTCAAGATGTAGAACTTTTATATGGTGATAACTTCATGGTCATACCTGGCAGCTTCTGGGCATCAAATGAAGGGGCCACCCATTCTCACTCATTTGCCTTCAGAGCCTCTCTTTCTGTATGCACCCATTTTCTTTTCAAGCAGAGCAAACTAATTCAGGGGTCTGAATTGTAAGTCTGAGTGTACTGTTTGTTCCATCAGCACCCTGAAGGTCACCTCAGCATCGGCTCCTCTGCAGTCTGGGACTGAGTTGTGGTTGGAGTGAACTGGCGTGAGAGCAGTGCAGTCTTGGGCACCCCACGTGGATGAGCAATCAGTGGTTGTTGAGTGAATTAATTGAATGATGGCTGCTTTTCTTCAGTAACAGTTCTTTATTCTTCCAGCATTCCTGGGCAGTGGAGAGAATTCATAATGCCCAATAATAAAAAGATATCCTGCCCCTGCTTCTTAACTAAATCCCCAATAGTACCTGTGCTAATGATCCAGTCAACCCCTTGCAGCAGAGTAGGGTTTGTCATTTGGAGGCTTTGCTGCATTTCTGCTACTAGGTAGAATAGACTCTTCCATGCTCTTTACCAAATAATGGGATCTGGCACAAGCAAGAGAGGTTAAATATTAAAATACCAGACACGCCTCATTATTAGATGGATTTAAGCTGTCCATTGGTTCAGTGATATGAACCCCAATTTGTGGGTGATACTTTTGTTTAGCAGATGCCTGTTTCTACAGCTTTCATACCATGCATTGGTGTTGAATATACCAGCATTGAACTGTCCATGGAGGAATTAAAAAATAAGTCTGATAAGGGGACTTCTGACCAATGTCATATTGGTAGGCCAGGTGGATCATCTGCTCAAGTAGTGAGCCCAGGGAGCGTGAGGTCTCCTTGTGGGGTCACCTGCTTTACTGGACCCAGTGTCAACACAGAAGCAAGCCTGTGTCAGCAGGTAGTCTTTACATTCAACCTGACTCTTCAGCCTTACTGTGATCCATCTGTTCTAATTTGCTGGCTGCCGGAATGCAATATACCAGGAACGGAATGACTTTTTAAAAGGGGAATTTAATAAGTTGCGAGTTTACGTTCTAAGGCCAAGAAAATGTCCCAATTAAATCTACAGAAATGTCCAACCAAAGGCATCCAGGGAAAGATACCTTGGTTCAAGAAGGCCGATGAAGTTCAGGGTTTCTCTCTCAAGTGGAAGGGCATGTAGTGAACACGGTTAGGGTTTCTCTCTCATCTCGAAGGGCACATAGTGAACACAGCATCATCTGCTAGCTTCTTCTCCTGATTTCTTATTTCATGAAGCTCCCCGGGAGGCATTTTCCTTCTTCATCGCCAAAGGTCTCTGGCTGGTGGACTCTCTTCTTCGTGGCTGTGTCATTCTGCTCTGCTCTCTCTGAATTGCTCATTCTCCAAGATGTTTCCTCTTTTATAGGACTTCAGAAACTAATCAAGACCCACCCAAATGGGTGGAGACGTGTCACCACCTAATCCAGTTTAACAACCACTCTTGATTACATCACATCTCCAGGGAGATGATCTAATTACAGTTTGAAACATACATGCTGAATAGGGATTAGAAGAAACGGCTATCTTTATAAAATGGGATTAGGATTAAAACATGGTTTTTCTAGGGTCCATACATCATTTCAAACCAGCACACCGTCTTTCTTCTTTCTGTCATGATTCAGAATGTTTAAATTCTTCAGAATCCTGATTCTGACATCAGTTCTCACTGAGGTATTGCTGTAGACAAAGGTCTCACTTTGTAGTCATATTTATACAGCTCCTAAGATGTACATAGAAATTTTTGGCCTTGATGTGGACTTATTTTCAAAGTAGGCTGCCAGCCTCCGGTTAATCAAGAATTCTCACTAATCGAGAGTTAATAGGGTGGGCCACGGTGCCTCAGCAGGCAGAGTTGTTGCCTGCCATGCCGGAGACCCAGGTTCGTTTCCCAGTGCCTGCCCAGGCAAAAAAAAAAAAAAAAAGAGTTAATAAAGCATGAACTGGGCTTTTAATGCAACCAGAGTTACCACAGCATTATTAGATAAAATAGTAGCAGTTTGTGCTGCACAGGAGTTTGATGCACTTTCTGTTTTCTAGACCAGAGCTGATGACCAGCCACCTGCCTGCACTGAGGTGGCTCTGGAGTCATCTCTCCTTCAGTCTGGGCTGAAGTGAGCTTTTTTAAAGACTTGTTGGAAGTGTTGGTACCTAGAATGTCAAGAGCAGAGCTCTATCTAGAAAGTCTGGTGATGAGAAGAACTGCACAGGCTGGTGGTGAACCTGGAGTTTCCCGTGTCCTGAAAGCTCATTAATCTTGGGTCAAACCAGGCTGTATTGATTTCTATTTCATTTAAATGTTTTTTGACCATAAATTTCTTCAACAAAGGAATGGTTTCCGTAACTCCCACAGTCTGGGCCTATCTTCCTCCTTGCTTTCAGTATTGCTCTGCTTCAGAAAGAACTCTGGGTGCCTGATGCTGTCTTAGCAGCACTTGTGGGGGTTGTGTAACTCTTAAGGTAATTCCAAGGTTGCTCCCCCTGGGGTTACCAGGACTGTGCAATAAAGAGACAACTGCATCCCCCTGGGCATACTGAGAGGCTGTCCAGTCTGTTAACTGAAGTTTGGCCTTGTATCTCTGCTTACTTTCTCTATAATACTTATTCTCTCTTAGGGCTCAGTGTCCTCACCTATAAAAGGTGAATAAAAAATGTCCTTACCCAGAAGATCATTGCAAGGATTGAATGACATAATGCATGGTGAGAAGCATTTTCTGCACAGTGAGAGCTCATTAAAGATTTAAACATATAAAGAAAATGAAGTGTTGTGAACCTGGGGCAAGGGACAAAGGAAATGTTGGATGTTGCACCCCTACATTTAAGTACATAATTTGTGATGAGCGTATTCATTAATTGTATTAATTTCTTTGTGTTTGGAGGCAAACACTTTAAAAAAAAAAATAGCCAGAATTAACTTCACTAGTTCCTTCTAATAACTGATTTGGGTTTGCAAAAGTATATTTTTCTACTTCTGCTAATCTTAACTCCTTACATTTCTGTTTTTCCCGATTTGTAATCAGTACAACTGGTTTGGCATTTGCAGCTGAGTCAGAACAGGACTAGCAATCAAAAGCCGCCCCTGGGAACCTAGATTCATTTCATTCTCAAGGGGAGCAGCACACGTTCCTGGCATCTGAGTCTTTTGAGCAAGGGGAGTGGGGTCGGCTGGCAGGTGGGGTGGATGTAAGGTGTCTTGGGCCTTCAAAGCCCACAGTGTTGATAATGTGCACTGTGGCCAGGTGTGGCTTAGCTCTACAGCCTAACCTTAGGGTTGAGCAAGCCACCCTGGAGCGGGCACACATACTTCGGGGGCTCACTCTCATCCCCTCTCAAGGGACAGCTTTCACTCTCGTGACCCTGAGCTGGACTGAGTGCCAGCAGACTAGTCATTGGTTTTGTGCCCGTGATCTTTGAAGGAGCATGGGTTTCAAAGGAAGTAGACAAATGAGAAATCGTGGAGGGCATGGAGCTTGGAAAGCTTATTTTATTAGTCAAATGATTTGAACCTTCAAGGTCCAGTTGTGGGCTTCCGGTGGTGGAAGAACAAGAATAGAGGAGCCTTGACATTTATCTGGAGCTCCAGCCGCCTCTCTTGGATCAGGAAGACATAAAAGTCCAATGTCATCTTCAATTTGTGCAGACTCCCCTTGGAGATGCAGGGCTGGTGAAGTGAAGTAGAACACTTATAACACCCTGGCCGGGCCCAGAAGCCATAAATCACAGGGAGAGATTGAATGCGCATGAAAGGCATCTCCCACAATGAAAACAATTGGCCAGAGCCTCCTTGGTGACCTCTGGTCTGCATCACCTGCCTCGAAGGGGGCTCATGAGTGGCTCATATTTAATTACGTGGTTAATGCTCACCCCTCGTTAAGGCACCAGTAGCCAAGTATCTCTGCTGCTTTTATAAACTGGGCATTGCCTGGTAGCACATCCTCTGCCCTGACATGAAAGCCAGTGCACTGGCTCCCTGGCTTCAGAACCTTTCCTTTGTTGTTGTTGAAACACTGCAGTGGTGGGAGGAGAAGAAAGAGGAATGGGGAGTGGGGTGGGAGCAAGGATCAACCCAAAGCAGGAGCAGCACCAAATGTGGGCATAGGACACATAAGAGAAATTGCAGTGGCCAATCTGAAATGCTTCTCGTCCCCCTGCCTCTGTGGGAGTCTGGAAGACATCGGTCTCAGGGGTGCATTCTTCCAGAATCTGACACCTCGGACTCAGACCACTCCAACCTCACACACACACATAAACATACACAGCGCTGAATTTCCAGGGGCCTCGTAACTGTTGGGGCTTATGGTTTCTCTCTTGTTTCTTATAACTTTAGACAGATGATTCTGTCAGCCTCTTTTCCCAAAGACAACTGCCCATTTCCTGTTTTTGGTCAAGCAGTTGCTCTCTAGGTGGTGTCGATGAGCCTACAAATGTGCTTCTCCTGCCTATGATATTTTACTACCATTTGTAAGTTCCTGAGGACATTATGTGGGCCTTATTTGATGCAGTTAAACATCCCATTTGGTCTCTCAGCGATGAAGATGTGTTTCAGTGTAGCTCTCTTCTGGCAACTGGTTTGTTACTGCAATAGCAGGAGAGAGAGACAGATGCACATTCACTTTGCAGGCACGAAGCTGTTAGGATCCTTGATCCTTGCCATAATTTCTTTTTTTAAGACTGGCAATTTCAAAATTACATCAGAGTATCTGGACCTTTGTCCTTGTTCAGAGTGCTCTATAGATATCCTTTTGCCTCTACCTGTCCAGTGAGGTGAATCAGGCTGATTAGTCCATATTTCAGGTGAAGGAATAGAGGAGCAAAGAGCCCTGCTAGGGTCACATGGGCAGCTGGAGACACAGGCAGACACCAGCTTCCAGGTACCTTTCTGCTGCTTTAGATCCCTAAAGGGTTAATGAGCAAGCGGGATCTCCTGAGTGTTTCCTGATAGGTTCCTCTCTAGAGCAGTTGAAATAGCTAATACCAAACTGAGTTTGTTAAGGGGACAGACCGGGCCTTTAATTCTACCTCTACTCAGGATTATGTGTGGACAGCGCTCCCCCTGTGCACATCACCAGATGGCATTGGGGTGCAGGCTGTCACCAGCAAGCCCGCAGGAAACCTTAGCTGGCCCAGCTTATTGCAGCTATCTGCCTTCAGCAGGCCTTTCCCCTTGGCTGTAGCTTGGAAGGAGAGGATGTTTATCATACCCCAAGCCAAAGATTTTGTATGAATTTGCTGCTACTAGCTTAGCTGTCACCTTTCTGCTCCAGGTGGAGCCAAGTGCCAGAGACCCTGCTTGTTGTTTTGTATCTGTACCCTCCCCACTCCTTCATTTTCAATATGTAGTGGCCTAGAGGAAGTATAAGATGATTCCACTGCATTTTTGTGGGACAAGGCAAGTCTCAGCACTGGGAATTATTAGGTTAGTATCTGAAATGGGTTCAGTATTGTGGGTCTTATTGCTTAAAGTAAGACCCTCCTATCTTTCTTCTCCCTGGGGTTGAGTGGATTGAAGAGAGGCCCTTAGAGACTAGTTGGAGTATTCCTGGTGCTCTGATTAGTTTTGCTCTTCCAGCTTCATCAGAGAGCTTTCTTTCTCTCTCCATTGACATCTGAAGTGGTGCTATGTCCCTTCCACCCCCACCCTACTCCCTTTTGCTATAGGAACAAGATGATCACAGTACGGCCTTGTGAATCAATTTTCTCTATGTGCTGATGAAAGTGTAATTCATTCTTAATCAAGCAGCCTTGCTACTGCAGGCACCATGCCTGAATACATTTCGTTATCCTCCCATCACTCCGAGAAACGATGCCCCCAAAAGGACTTTCAGAGGAGAGCTGGCAGGGGTGGGCAGCCTGCCCCATGCACCCCTGGAGGTGATGTTAGAAGAACCTCTGGGGTTTGAAGCCTTCACTGCAGACTGCCAGGAGGGATCCACATGTGGTTGTCACTTCCAGACTTGCCAACTCAGGCCCCAGGGATCATTTCTTAGGAATGGGCAGGTGCTAGATCAGTGTTTCTTAGTGAGCTAGAATTCTCACCAGTGACCTGGGACCAGCATATTGCATGTGGCCAGGGCTGGCAAGAGCATGCTGGGTGCCAGGTCCTGAACAGGCTGAGAGAAGCCAGCCTTTGTCCTTTGTAAGGAGGCAGATATGTCTCCCAAATCTGAGCTTGCTTGAATTGGGTGCCTGTGTCCATTTTTTTTTTTTAATTTTTTATTAATTAAAAAAAAAATTACAAGAAACACAAACATGCCCAACACATACACTCAGCAATTCACAATATCATCACATAGTTGCATATTCATCATCATGATCATTTCCCAGAACATTAGCATCGATTCAGAAAAAGAAATAAAAAGACAACAGAAAATATAACAAAGAAAAAAAATTTTACATGCCATACCCCTTACTGATCCCTTTCATTGATCACTAGCATTTCAAACTAAATCTATTTTAACATTTGTTCCCCCTATTATTTATTTTTATTCCATATGTTCCTCTCATCTATTGACAAGGTAGATAAAAGGAGCATCAGACACAAGGTTTTCCAATTCACACAGTCACATTGTGAAAGCTGTATCATTAGACAATCATCATCAAGAAACATGGCTACTGGAACACAGCTCTACATTTTCAGGCAGTTCCCTCCAGCCTCTCCATTACATCTTGGATAACAAGGTGATATCCACTTAATGCATAAGAATAACCTCCAGGATAACCTCTCGACTCTGTTTGGAATCTCTCAGCCATTGACACTTTGTCTCATTTCACTCTTCCCCCTTTTGGTCGAGAAGGTTTTCTCAATCCCTTGATGCTGGGTCTCAGCTCATTCTAGAGTTTTGCTCAATCCCTTGATGCTTAATCTCAGCTCATTCTGGGATTTCTGTCCCACGCTGCCAGGAAGATCCACACCCCTGGGAGTCATGTCCCATGTAGACAGGGGGAGGGTGGTGAGTCTGCTTGCTGTGTTGGCTGGAGAGAGAGGCCACATCTGAGCAACAAAAGAGGTTCTCTTGGGGGTGACTCTTAGACTTAATTTTAAGTAGGCTTGACCTATCCCCTGTGGGGTTAAGTTTCATAAGAACAAACCCCAAGACTGGGGGCTTAGCCTATAGCTTTGGTTGTCCACACTGCTTGTGAGAATATCAAGAATTCAACTTGGGGAAGTTGAGTTTTCCCCCGTTCTCACCATTCCCCGAAGGGGACTTTGCAAATATTTTTCCACTCACTGATCAGATCACTCTGGGATTCATCAGGGCATCACCTGGAAAAACCAACAAAATCTCATGTCCTATACAAAGTTCCATGTACTTAAGGTGTTCAATCAACTATCTACATAAGTTATATTAGGAGATGCACTAGTCAAAGTATAGATTCGTACCAAATAAACATTTTTTGCTTTAGTCTCACACATTAGTTGAAATTTTAAACTATTAAGTACCATCTATTTTCAGCACACTGCAGTAATGACATTCTTTTGTTCTTCCTCATGCAAAAACATTTTTTAAATTTGTACTCTTAGTCACTGTCATTATACACTCTAGGCATTCCTAGATTACGCCATCTCAATCTTTTTTTTTTTTTTTTAAACATGGGCAGGCACCGGGAATTGAACCGGGTCCTCTGGCATGGCAGGCAAGCATTCTTGCCTGCTGAGCCACCGTGGCCCACCCACCATCTCAGTCTTTATCGTCTATCTTTCTTTGTGATTTCATTTATGCCCCAGCCCTCCTCCCTCTATCATTCTCATATGCAGCTTCATTCAATGTTTTAACATAACTGTATTACAGTTAGGTAGTGTTGTGCTGTCCATTTCTGAGTTTTTATATTCAGTCCTGTTGCACAATCTATATCCCTTCAGCTCCAATTACCCAGTATCTTACCCTGTTTCTATCTCCTGATGGTCTCTGTTACCAAGGAAATATTCCAAGTTTATTCACTAACGTCAGTTCATATCAGTGAGACCATACAGTATTTGTCCTTTTGTTTCTGGCTAATCACACTCAGCATAATGTCCTTAAGGTCCATTCATGTTGTTACATACTTCATAACTTTATTCTGTCTTACAGCTGCATGATATTCCATCTTATGTAAATGTCACAGTTTGTTTAGCCAACTGTCTGTTGATGGACATTTTGGCTGTTTCCATCTCTTGGTAATTGTTAATAACGCTCCTATAAACATTGGTGTGTAAATGTCCATTTGTGTCCTTGGCCTTGTGTCCTTTGAGTAGAGACAGCATATAGATGGGTCCTGTTTTTCAATCTATTCTGCCAGACTATGTCTTTTAATTGGAGAGTTTAATCCATTAACATTCAGTGTTATTACTGCATGGGTAGTACTTTCTTCTACTATTTTGCCTTCTGGATTTTATATGTCATATCTAATTTTCCTTCTTTTTACCTTTACTCATAGTCTTCCTTTCTACACTCTTCTCCACACCTCTCTCCCTGTCTTCGTATCTGTCTCTAGTGTTCCCTTTAGTATTTCTTGCAGAGCTGGTCTCTTGGTCACAAATTCTCTCAGCAATTTTTTGTCTGAAAATGTTTTAATTTCTCCCTCATTTTTGAAGGACAATTTTGCTGGATATAGAATTCTTGGTTGGCAGTTTTTCTCTTTGAATAATTTAAATATATTATCCCACTGTCTTCTTTCCTCCATGGTTTCTGCTGAGAGATCTGCGCATCGTCTTACTGGGCTTCCCTTGTATGTGATGGATTGCTTTTCTCTTGCTGCTTTCAAGATCCTCTCTTTCTCTTTGACCTCTGACATTTTGATTATTAAATGTCTTGGAGTATGTCTATTTGGGTCTGTTCTCTTTGAGGTATGCTGCACTTCTTGGATCTGTAATTTTAAGTCTTTCATAAGAGTTGGGAAATTTTCAGTGATAATTTCCCCCATTAGTTTTTCTCCTCCTTTTCCCTTCTCTTCTCCTTCTGAGACACCCACAACACGTACATTCGTGCACTTCATATTGTCTTTCAATTCCCTGAGTCCCTGCTCATATTTTTCCTTTTTTTTTTCCTATAGTTTCTGCTTCTTGTCGGATTTCAGATGTTCCATCCTCCAGTTCAGAAATCCTATGTTCTGTCTCTCGGAATCTACCATTGTAGGTTTCCACTGTTTTTTTCATCTCTTCTACTGGGTCTTTCATTCCCATAAATCCTGTGATTTGTTTTTTCAGGCTTTCAGTTTCTTCTTTTTGTTCTTTCCTTGCCTTCTTTATATCCTCCCTCAATTCATTGATTTGGTTTTTGATGAGGTTTTCCATGTCTGTTCGTATATTCTGAATTAATTGTTTCAGCTCCTGTATGTCATTTGAATTGTTGGTTTGTTCCTTTGACTGGGCCATATCTTCAATTTTCCTAGTGTGATTTGTTATTTTTTGCTGGTGTCTAGGCATTTAATTACCTTAATTAGTTTATTCTGGAGATTGCTTTCACTTTTTTTATCTAGGGTTTTCTTGCTGGATGAATTTGTTGTCTATCTGTTCTTTGACATTCCGTTCAGATTTATCTGGACCTTTAGCTTAAGTTTTGTTTAACAGAGGAGAATTTTTCAGTTCTTGTTTTCTTGTGTCTTGCCCTGCTTGTGTGGTGCCTTCCCCCACACACACACTTAGGAGGGTCTACTTAGATATTATAGAACCCAGCCAGATTTTCCTAGACCAAACTGGCCTCCTATCAGGAGGAAAGAGTCACCTGCGTTGGTTTTCCCTGAGCATGAGACCCAGCAGGTTGAAAGACTTTCCTGTGAAGTCTCTGGACTCTGTTTTTCTTATCCTGCCCTGTGTGTGGTGCTTGTCTGACTGCAGGTCCCACCAGCATAAGATGATGCTTTGGCTGGGGGCATGTTGGATACAAAGGAGAGGTTGTAGGCTGGTTTTAATGGCTTCAAATTACCAAGCCCTGGTGTCTGAATTCCTTGATGGAGGGATTCCACCTGGGTGGGGCTTCACCCCTCCCCTGGGGAAGGCACAGGCTACAGATAAGCCCCCAGAAGAGCTCACTTCTGCCTATGCCTGGGGCAGTTGCAACCTGAAAAGTCCTGCCGCTGTATCCAGAGGCAGTCAAGCCTTTGTAGATACACAGCCACAAAAACCTCTGTTTCCTTCCTTTTTTTTCCCCCCCTTTTTCTGTCAGTCCTGCCCCCTTGGTGCTGGGGCAAAAATGAGCAATCCTCCGCTTTGATCAGGTTCACCTAAGCTGGGGGCCTATTTTTAGTAGTCAGAATATGTTAATTAATTCCACAATTGGTGTTTGATTGTGCCCAGTCCCTGCTGCTGGTAAAGTCCTTTCCTTTCCCCTTGGGAAGCGGTCTGTGGGGGAGGGGCACTGGCCACCGCAGTTTTGGGAACTCACAGTTCTGGGGGGGTTGCTCGCAGCCGGTCCAGCTGGTCCAGACTGGGGTACGCTGTGTGTCCGGTCACTGACGTGGCCCCAGGAGCTGTTCTGTACTGTTTCTGGTTATTTAGTAGTTGTTCTCCATGTGTCCATTTTTGTCACACCACATACAGTTTAGAGAGAGTAAGGAGGGCTGCTCTGCCAAGTGACTCCCTCTCATGCCCTTCCTTAACCTAGTAGCTGTCATAAGCCACTCACAGTCTGACGGGAGAGAGAGGCAGGAGGGAAAGGTAACTCTGCCGGGGCTGAGTTTGGATGCTAGACAGAAAGGAGGGTCTGGTCCCCCATAGGTGGGTCACAGAGTCCCCATAAGACAAAAACACTGCCATGTATTTTGTAGCATAGAAAGGAAAGGCAGTTTCTCTTCTCAAAATGGGCTTGGATTAGTGACAGCCTTGAACAGCCAGTTCAGTCAAGAGAGAAGTTAATTTCTCCTGTATTATTCACCTGGCCGATTTTCATCAGATGTAAAAAGACAGCTGGAAGAGAGAAGCGGGTCAGCCCAGCCTGTGGTGAGGAAACTTCACGTTTTTCAGTCATCTTTAGGGAACTGCCCTGCGTGCCTTGGGTTGAAGGCTTGAGGGCCTTGTGCTTCATGCCCTTCCTGAGGAGGCCAGGCCCACCTGCCCTCTGGGACGCCCATGGCGGGCCCTGGTCCAGTTCACTTGTGGGCTTTGAAGGACAAAGCGTGGCAGACGTGGTCACTGGTCACACTCGGGCAGCATTCACCTGCTTGTCCTCAGAAGGACTCAAAGGAAGTGGATTGTATTTGACAGTTCCTAGAATGACATAGCCATTGTCTGCAAGGCTTCTGGTTGAATATCCGCATCCTGAAGCTTCTTTGCTTCAGCAGCTTTGGAAATTCAGAGAAGGACTCTTCCTGGATAATCTGCGAGTACCTTATGGTAAGGTGCAGTTGAGGATTTCACCATCCCCTCTCCCCTCCACTCACCAAGCAGGCAGAGCTGTGGGGCCTGGTGGGGTTGTGACTAGTTTGCCAAGGGAGCTTAAGTGTTTCTGTTTTGAATGCAGAATGATGGGTCAGGACTCATGAGGTTGGCTTCAGTTCTCAACTCACAGTGCAGTGTTGGACAAGAGGTGGGCCTTAGTTGGGTCACCTCCATGGTCTATTCTGTCTCTAGCAAGCAAAGGGGTGGCTGTGCTATAAAGAGAGATCCATGCTAGCTTTTGAAAGGGAAGACAGACCAGACATAGACATGGGCTCAGACACCCTGGAGCCCAAGAAGATCGTGAGAAACCAAGAAATTGTTGTTGGCGAATTTTAATGAGTTTGAGAAGATGCATGGAGGCAGAATTTATTTTATGAAGGGCCAGTTTCATAGCATTTTCTGTGGCCTATTCCTTCTCTTTTATCAGCACCTCCTACTTGTAGCTATACTGAAAACATAACAGTTAAGCTTTCTAGAATGGTCCCTGCCTGTGTACTAATGCAAGAGGTGGTGAAAGCACCAATATGGAAGGGTAGCCTGCCCAAAAGGAGTGTAGTTGGCAGAGGCTATCTCCATCCAAACTAAGGCAGTACCTCTAGGGGAGGGCTTCCTGGGCTCTCTTTAGAAACCCTCCTGGCCCTGAAGAAAAGCACAGGCTCTCACTCACTGCCTCTCTTCCCCACCTACTCTCCAGCAGGAGCTGGTGCCCTCCTGTGTGAGGCCTAGGGAGTGCAGACTCTGGAGGAGGACATGTTGTGTAAAAGGAAGGACAGCTACTGAGGTGGAGGTAGGCAGAGGTTGCAGTGGCAGCTGGAAGGGCTCCAGCAGCAGGCACTAAACTTGTGCAGTAATTTCCTCTGAACTCAGGGTTCCAATTGGAACTGGAACGGCCAAGAATTGTACAGTGGTGGTAAAAGTTGGGGGTGGTGGTGGGTGGACAACAGCCAGTTCGGCCCATGGGGCCAGGCTGGGAGACTGAGCAGAGACAGCAGGAGGCCCAGCACTCTCGGCAGCAGCCCTCACTAACCAGTCTGGCCCAATTTTGGTTGATTGCCTCTCCAGGAAGTCTGCTTTTTCCTCTGTCAGACTCAGTGCCTTTGAGAAGTCTGTGGTACTCTCTGCTCTTGCCAAGGCCGTGTGTCTGTACTGCTTTTCTGCTTCTGCTTGAGCAAAAATATTTGAGTCTCCTTCAGTGCCTTTCCTTGGGCCCAAGGTGTCACTCCTGTTCCTGCAGGATAAGAGGTCAGGCTGAGCCTTTGCAGCACTGTGGTGGGACGAGGATCTGGGCAAGCATCCTGCCCACCCAAAAAGCACTCTGCATCCTAGTGAGCACAGGCTCAAGTAACTGGAATCTGGCAGTGCTGGAGCTGCCAAAACCCTCCTCTGACACCTCAAGGGAACAGTCAGACACATTCCTTGGGTAAAGAATCCAGGAATTCTTCGAGCCAGCATGGCTCCACCAACCTGAGTTCCCTACCTAGTGAAGTGGCCAGACTTTGCGGGGACATTCACTTGCCCTGCCTTCATCTGTACCCTTTTCTGCCCCACACTCTGCTCTGTGTCCCCGTCAAGAGAAGAGGAGCCAGAGCTGGAGGAGAAGAAGGGCGTGCACTGCCATCAGTGATGGCAGCCGGTGGGTTCTCAGCATATTCCAGGCACCAGGCTGTGCTCTTCCCTGTGCTTTTTCATTGATCTTCAGGCTGCCCTCTAGGAGGGGGCTGCCATCAACCCCACTCCATGGCAAAGAACAGAGGCCAGAGGAAGTGACCTGCCCAGGGCCACAGTGCCAGTAGCTGGCCTGACAGGCTGTGAGGCCAGGCGGTCTGAGCAGCACCCGTGTAGTGACTCAGGCTCATGAAGGGTTTGGGCACTTAAGGCATAATCTTGAGATGGCTGTGGGGAGGTTAAGGAGATCAGGTTGAGAAACTGGACTAAGATGTTAGAAATGTAGGAGGAAAACTGAGTGGAGACGTTGGGTTTCACACCTTCCAATTTAAACTTTTCCCCGAGAGGATTTTGTCCCAGGCATTCTCTGGCAACAGATCCCCTTTCTTCTTTTCTTTCCCAGTCGCTACCTGGCCCCTCTCCTCCAATTGCATTTAGGGAGAAACCCATCCAACTCGGCTCCCTTTTAAGAGGGAGTTCCATCTCAGCAAAGAAATGAAAAACACTTTCCAGTTCCATTAGAACTGGGCTTTTCAAAGGCCTCTGAGCTCCGTCTCACTGAAGAAAACAACTCAGATGCTTCCCTGCATTCAGCTTGTTAGTCGGGAACTTCAAGGCCAAAGATTTGGCAGGATTTAGAGTTGGCTCTCCAGCTGTCACATTCTGAGCGCACTGATGCTGCCTGTCTTTTGATGGTGACGCAGTTGGTTTGGATCTTCCTCCCCCGCCCTACTTAAAGCTGTGTATGGTGCTGAGGATTTTTCGGATTCAGAGACTGCCAGAGGTGGGGGAATGGGCCAGGCCTGCCCATTTGGCTTTATTCCACAGAGGGGCTCAGAGAGGTCCAGCAGGCTGGTGATGAGGAGCATTAGTGCCTGGGCCTCCTCAGCCCCAGTGGAGCTCTTCCCTTTCCCAGGCCTCTCACCAGTCCATTATCATTGTGGCCCACACCTTATACACTGTAAACATTGGTGAGCCCTCCCTAGGTGTAAAGCAGGGAGCTGAGTATTTCAGGGGGTATGAAGATGAGTAATACACCCTCTCCATCCTCCGAGCACTTGCCTTTGGGAGGTCCTGGAGCTAGATAGGAAACACACATTCTTCCCCCAAGTGGTTGATTTCAGGAGTAGGTCTGGGAGCAGGGTAATGGGAAGGAGGCATGTCAAAGATTTCTATTTGGGGTCTAAAGAGTTAGGGGGTCAGGGTCAGCAAACCCCTAGTACCTTATCAACTGTGCCAAGAACTAGACCCTTGGCCCTACCCCACCCCTCCACATCTTTCCCACCCTGTACTTCTCAGTGCCATATTCTTCCTGGGAAGCCCTGAGAGGTGAGATCGGGAGAGGGTGGTTGTGCTTCTGGACAGAACACTGCCTGACCAGCTCTACTTAGCAGGGCCCTTGGCTCCCAGCCTGGGATGGAGCCCCCTCTCAGTTGTGTGTCAGGGGCAGGTCCTCTGTGGAGTCCTAGGAAACCAGAGTAGAAGGGCCACACTTTTCCTCATCCGTGCAGGCCTGCCTTCCTGAGGTCGCATCTCCTCGGGCACTTCCCCAGAGCACGAGGCCTGAGACGCATCCCCTGCCACAAGCCAGGTCCCTCTTCGCCCTGGAGAGATCAGCTGCCTGAGTTGGCATCATGGCAGACCATGTACCAAAGGCATCAGGGAGACTTTTTGTAGAATAGAATGTGACGATCTATGAGAATGTCCAGGGATCTCCTGCCTCCTGTGAAAATACCATGTGGTGACATTTTACTGACCTGCTTTTGCCGTGGCATGGCCCTCATTTGTCTAATTTGAATTATTGAATAAATCTGGAAACTTATTTGGAATTGACCACCAACTCTTGAACATTCCTTTAAACAGTCTTTCCTCTCATTCCAAAACACAAGATAGGAGGTGGGAGCCTGTTGCAAATAAGAGCAAAACCCAGTCCCCCTTTCACCTTCTTCTCTGCTTTCTTACAGCTCACCTTGCAGAGTGCCAAGTCCCGAGTGGCCTTCTTTGAAGAGCTCTAGCAGGTGGCCCGGCCATCCCAGGATCTGCCACTCCTGCTGTTTCCGGTACTAGTGGGTGGGGTCAGACATCTTGGGGGCCATCTGTGGGTGGACTGGCTGGGAGCTTCTGTGGGAGCTCTGGAACTTTCCCCAGCTGCGTGGAGAGCCCACCTCCCTTCATGTGCAATTGCCTTGAACTATGACCCTGCAGGGATTTCTCTCATGGGGTTCTAGTTCTCCAGACCCAAGACTAATTTTTTAAAAAAGCTGTTTGTTTTTCCTTATCTATTATGGGTTCCTGTACTTCCTTCATCTAAGGCCTGTGTGTCTTATTGTCCAGTGCTGGCTTCCCTGGCCCAGTTTGGAAAGTGGGTATAGGGTGAGGTTCAGAGACCTACTGGAGGTAGGAAGCCCCGCACCCCTATCCTCACCCACTCAGAGTTCCAGAACATCGCCTACCCCATGGACAAGGAACTGGCATGCAGTGAAGAAGCAAGACCAGCCAAGCCCAGGCCCAGAAACAGCCTGCCTGCTGCACATGTTTCGTGAACTCGGACATAATTCACTCTGAGTTCAGTGGTGGGTCCTTGGGCCCAGACACCTCATAAAAATGTACTATCTGCCACCTGGTGGGGAGTGAACAAGATCTGGGGAAGGAGTTTAGGCAGAAGCTGTGAAGGAGGGCTGGCTGCCAATACAGTGGCTGGGAAGCAAGGAGAGCTGAGTAGGGTCTGTAGCATTCAAAACAGTTGCTGCCCTCCTCCTGCCAACCCAGGCTGGGTCCAAGAGGCAGACAGGGAGCCCGTGTGTCTTTCCCATGCCCTCCACCGTGCTGGGCTGGGGGCCTCCCCAGTCATGCCACACTCATCTCTCATGGGCCCAGATACCCAGTTCCACGGACCCCAGTCAGTTCTGCATTCTCTCCTGACAAGAAACATGGATACTCTGAATCATGACCACAAGCCAGCAAGCCCTTCTGACCCGTTGTTGTACCTGGGGCTATTGTACTGTCACCCTGATCCAGCAGGAGCCCTTTATTGTATTTTCCCCATGGGCCTTGGGTCCGTCTGTGCCCCTTCAGCGAGAGCCTGGTGCAGCGTGCCTACTCTGGGCGGTACTCAGACGTGCTCGCTCACAGCTCTTCTCCATGCAGCTGGTCACCACCCACCCTTCGTGGTTTCCTCACTCCCTGGTTTGGGGCCACTTTCTCACTCTGTCTTTTCTCCATGGCTGATGGTGCTGCTGTGACCAGCTGCAGCCATTGAGAGCTTTCTACGTGGGCCAGTAAAGCAGAGCAGGTATCAGTCTTGATCAGAGAAAAGATGCTTATTAAATGAAGGCATGTGCGGGCCTGGAGCTTTCCTGAGAGCAGAAGTAGTCTCTGGTAATTTTACTTGGTTTTGAGGTACTGAGAAGCTCATGGAGATCATGCCTTTTTTCCAAGGTCAGGCTGAGCTGATGGTGTCCCAGGCTGGCTGTGGCTTTCTTGGCCCACCTTGCACCAAGGTAGCGAGCCTTATCCCCTCTGTATAACCCAGTCCCATCACAGCAGGCACGGGTGGGGCTCTGTATTTAGAACATAGGTGTGGGAGGTGGTGGCTGAAAGAATTTTTTTGTTTCCATGTTCAACACTCAAAGGCCTCTTTATCCTGAGACTTGTTCCCAGCCACCGGGAAGGGTCCTAAGAGCTGAGGCTTCAGGACTTAGGCCCGTTTTCTGTGTTGTGGCTGTCTCCTCAAGCTTATACCTGAATTTCCATGACAAGTTACCTTCCTCCCTACCTATAAATTTAATTTTTAACAGAGTCTGTGGGGCACAGGAACGTGGTGGTGGCTTATGAAAACATTGTTGGCCTTTATTTTTTTATTTAACTGCTGTGTTTGCAGCTGAAGCCCAGGAAATGCCAAGCCGTCTGTACTCAAGGGAGCCTGCTGGTGTCTGAGTGTGACAGGAGCGCCTTCGGGCCCAGGGAGCGGACTCGGGGTGGGGGTGGAGGAAGCGTGGCAGAACCTACTCAACCAGGAACACTTCAGCTGTCCCTGGAGGTGTAAGCAGTGGCACTTCCCAAGGATGTATCAGGCAGAGAGGATGGTGGTCCTCAGAAGGTCCTTAGGCCCCAGTGGAAAGAGAAGAAATGAAAAGGAGGAGCTCAGTTTTCAGAGACTTGTGCCTGTGGCTGAGGTGACTGTGTTCTTTTTAAGTGAACTTTTTAGGACACGGGAGCTGTAAGGAAAGCCTCTGCAGTCTACTGAGAGCAAGGCCTGGGGCATGAGGATGTCATGATGAGTGCTTCTCGGGGTTTGGGGGCCGGAGCACCACGATACCCAGCCTGTTCGCCCAGGCAGTGACCCAGTGCATGGCAGTGCTGTTGGCCCTTAGCTGTTCCACACAGACCACCTCAGTCATAGGGACTGAGGCCTCTCCTCAGTCACAGAGCCGCGCTGACCAGTGGTATCAGCTCAGTCATTCGTGCATCCACCAGGCCTGGGAAGACAATACCCCCTGGAATTACATAGCACTTCTTGAGTGACTGTGTTTTGTAATCTTGAGGACAGGTTTCTATCTCTCCCTCTGTCTTCTTTTCCAAATCAAAACAGCAAGTCCAGAGGGTGACAACCAGTGTGGTGACCTAGTATTCTCCACTGACAAGGCTGGGGGGGAGCCTCTGGTAGGATACAGACCCTCCCAGCTGCCTGGGCCCAGCACAGTACTTGTGGGCTTCCAGGGGAGCTCGTTGTTCAAAGATGTCACACCTTACTTCTCCCGTGGCCCGAGACCCGCCTCATGACAGGGCCAGACTGCCAAGGACTATTTTCTATTCTGGGAGATTGTTGTAATTTAAATGATTGTTTTAATAAAAATTCTAAGCTGTAAAAAGTTTGTCTTGGGCGTCCTCAATTTGCTTGTTGCTCAGGCCATTGAAGTGGCAAGAGAGGATGGAGGGAGGCCTCCTCTGTGGGTTCTGTGAGGAAATGGGGCCCTCTGCCCTCCCCAACTCCCCAGGGCTTCAATTCCAGGCCCTCAGTCTTTGATGGTAAAATGCTCTCCTCTTTCCCTGCTGAAGACAGTTCCCAGTATTATACCTCAGCTGGGGACTCCTTCCCTTCTCCCTTTGGTGCATGTGGGATATGGGAAGGGCACTGGATGGGGTCCTTTTTACTATCCACACCCCTGGCCATCCTGTTTTCCAGACCTGAAAACCTGCCTGTTGAACTGGGCACCTCCTCCAGGCACGTCTGCTTCGGGTCTCCCTGTCCGGGGCTGGGGGTCAGGGGCTGTGTCCAGAGCACCGTCTGCAGGACAAAACACATTAAAGCCGGTGATATTCCCAGGGCCACATGACATTTGCAGTTAAAACTGGGAACCACCGCTTCAGAGCTTGTGCTTTTTGGTTTTGTTTTAATTTTTTTTTATCAACAAAAGTCCCTTATTAATATCATAGACTATTATATAGCACTATAGGATCACTCCATCCCAAACTCCTGTAACCTAAAATCAGAGGTTCAGGCGGCAGAACTTCCAAGGGACCGCAGTACTAACCGTCTCAACCTGTCAGAAAGTGTTGCAGGTTCCCTTAGTGCAAGCCAAGAAGAGTAACAATACACAGAAACTCCCAGAAATGTTTTGAGTTTTTTAATGTATTTTTGGAAAGATTTGCTTAAAGCTGTAAAATGAGAGAATTGTGGAATTTTTAAACAGTATTTTGTTAGCTTTGAATAGTGAATTAGTACCTAGTTAGCCTTTTTATTGAGTAAATAATAATACAGAACTTCATTTCTTAAATGTAGATTGTGATTTCAGTGATTTTACTTCCCTGTTGTCTAAGTGAGAGAATATACTTTGTAAAACATTGCCCATTTTAAGCTGTCCAGGCAATATTTTTAGCCTAACTTTTTTGTTCTAGCCTAACATTTTTTTAAAGACAACCCCGACCCCAGAAGCTAGAACAATACTATGTTCACCCTGACATCGCAAGGTCTCCATTAAGTGGGGTTAAAATTAGTAACACTCCCCTGTATTTTGGTACTGGAAGTTCTCTTGAGTTCTCCTCTGCTTGCAAAGTTGGTTTGACCGTGACTGTGAACCCCAAAGCTACTGGCCGTACCTGGATGATTAACTGTGGTGTTTGTAGCCCCAGTCCCCTCTGTGTCCCTGAACAGGTCACTCTGGCCTCCCTGCCAGCAGTTCCTCCTTTGCCTTGGTCCTTGCCTGCAGCATAGAGTGCCTGGACGCTGCTCCCCAGGGCAGCCCACCCCTGAAGCCTTCATTTTGGAGGAGCAGATAAGGAGCGACCCACATATCATGAAGAGCTGGCAGCAAAAGTCTGGGAGGAAAGGTCCTAATGAGAAGACTGCCGCAACCTGTGCTAATCCACTTTCTTGGCAGTCTGGGGAAGAGGCAGTCGAGCCATCTCCCCTCAAACAGCCCCAGCAGACCCATCTCCTCAGGCAGAGAGGGACCAAGCATTCTTCTCCCTCCTAAGCCATGGTGGGGCTCCCTGGCAGCCTGTCATTACTGCATTACGGCAGGAGCGTGTGGCCGCACTCCCAACTCAGACCGAAGCTCTCACGGAGACAGCTCAGACCCTTTGAGCGGTGACTGAGGGAGGCAGCTCAGGGAAATTGCAAAGCCTGTTTAGCAGCACTGTAAGGACTTGGGCTGACTCAGAGGAACCCCCACGGTGTCCCGTCCCAGCTCCCATCTGATGCCCATTTCTCAATGGGGTGGTAGCCCCAGAATAGCACCTGCCCTGTTGCTTGTGAGCAAAAATCCAGACAACTGAAGAGCAAGCCGTGCCTCTGTCCTCAGGCCCTCCACTAAGGGCCAGAACCTTTGCTTCCTGAAACCTGTTTCCCTCTCTGTAAAGGTGGTTGATGATGACACCTCTGGTTACTCAAAGATGCTGTCATGATCACTTGAAGGACAAAAGCAGAAGTATTCAGGTTTCTAAGAAAAAAGAAGTGTGGCCATGTGATGGTATTACCATTATTTATAAATAAAAGAGGCTGCTAGCACAAAGAAACGTGGAACCTTTTCCTTACAACCAGCCAAGGGGCAAGCAAGGAAAAGCATAGCCATGTGGCTAAGAGTTCCCCTGACTTGGAACTCAGAAAAACTGGATTCAAGGCCCTGCCCAGCCACTTACCAGCCGTACGATCCAGGTGACTTCCCTAACCACAGGACACTACAGTTTCTTCACCTGTAAAATGGGAATTTGGGAGAGTTCTTTTGGACTTCATAATGCCTGGGTCGACCGGATGAATAGCTAAACCAAATGTGGTCAATCCACACGATGGAATATTATGCAGTCATGAAAGGGAATGGAGTCCCGATGCATTCTACAGTGTGGGCGAAGCTCAGAAGCATTATGCTGTGTGACAGAAGCCAGACACAAAAGGACAAATAGTGTATGATTCACTTTATATGAAATCTGCAGAATAGGCAAATCCAGATCACAGGTTGCCAGGGCTAGGACAGGAGGAAGGAGGAAACAAGAGTTGGTCTTTAATAGGTTGGTGGTGGTCTGGGATGGTGAAAAAATTTTGAATTTTTTCAAATTGTGAATACACCAGTGCCACTGAGTGGTACACTTTAAAATGTGTAATTGCAGTTCCATGAATTTCACCTCAATTAAGACAAAAAAATAAAAGAGATATTCACAGAGAAAAAAAAAATGCCCAGAAGGTCTCAGCCCAGTGCCTGCCACTGGGTCACTGCTAGGGAAGGGTGGGCTTCTTTCTGATTACTGCTTTTGTGGGGGGCACGGGGAAGCAGAAAAAAGAGCACTGGTGACCCGAGGATATCACAGCTCAAGCCCCCATGGTGTCTCCCATCCTCTCCACCTGTAACAGGTGCTTAATGACCCTGCATCTGGCCTGTTTGTCTCACTGTGTTTGCTCAGCGCCAGCTGCAAAGCCCAGGAGATGATATATAAGCCAGGTCTGGAGCTGCCTGGGAAGGATGTTCTTGTTTTGTCACATTAATACCCACTGCTCGGGTCAATAATTTACTGGAGGATGGCTCAGGGTGAGAGAGGAGCTGGGTGGGCAGCGCCAGCTCTGCACATGGAACTCTCTTGGGTCCCTGGGCTGTGAAAACCCAAATGCAGATTCCAGAGAGGCA
Source organism: Tamandua tetradactyla (assembly GCF_023851605.1). Taxonomy (NCBI): domain Eukaryota; kingdom Metazoa; phylum Chordata; class Mammalia; order Pilosa; family Myrmecophagidae; genus Tamandua; species Tamandua tetradactyla. Next base: position 33,299,699 of record NC_135331.1, on the reverse strand, counting down.
GAGCAGTGACCTAATTTCTCTTATCAGGTATAAGAAAGAAGTCCCACTGGAGCCTTGCCCATTTCCAACATAAATACAGTAATTCCCCCACCCGAGAGCTTGGGGAGGAAGGGGCAGCCTTTGAAGGAATTAAGTCAGTAAACAAAAGCAAAGGCTGTGGAGGTGTCTCCTTGCGGGTACCTGCGGTGCCATTTTCCCTCAGAGAAAGGAGTTAAATTCCACGAGTGGAGTGGACCGAAGGGGACAACCTCTGCCTGCTTGCCTGCCCCCTGGGTGTCCCTCAAGTCTCCGCTTTATCCCCAGCCCATCAGACATCCCGCATGGCATCTCCTTCTCTCCCACCTTCCCCAGCAACACCAGCCTGGGCAAAAGGTGTTTTTCAGTGAAGGCTAATTCTGATCATTCTGTATAAGAAATTAGCCAGAAGCCCCTGTCTGGGGAAGGGCCCCATCCATGGGAGGAAGAGGTAGCTGGGAGAGCCACCAGGTACTCTTCTGACCACCTGGCCTGGCGGTCCCCAAGGGTTGTCTGTCCCAGGCCAGGGGCTGCGCTGGTTTCAGACCTCAGGTTCTGATTCCTTCAGCTCTTCTGTGTCCAGCTGTGTGTATCCTGCCGTTGAGTATGGAAAAAAAGGTTTAGAGTGGGTAAACCCTGAGGCCCTCCCCCCAGTTCCAACAGTCTACAAACACCTTGTTTCTAAAGGAATTCCGCAGGCCTGTCTCCCAGATTTGGTCAGTTTCTCCAGGGAATGCAGCAGGGGCGTGACCATCCCAGGCGCTTGCAGGGGTCAGGAAGGAGACCAGCGGATTCTATCCATGTACTCGCCCCGTGTTTCTCCCACTGTCACTGCCCCCATGCACCTCTGGTACTTGCTGGGAAAGGGCTGTTGTGCTACCAGCCCCTGCCCCCCGCCCCCCAAGTCCCTGTGAGCAGCTGGGGCTCTGGGCAGGGCGGTTGGCATTGCTCTGGGATTTCCCACTGTCTCCTGAGCAGCAGCACCAGCTCCTGTCAGAGCCCGGGAGGAGGGTGGGGGTGGCATGAGCCACATCACAGCCAGGACTGCTGTGACAGTCGCTCTGCCCTGAAACCCACAGGGACCTTCCCTTCTCTCCTCATGCCTGCATCCCTTCCCCAGCTCTCCCCAGCCTTCTGCTCCCGCCCCAAGTTCCCCAGGCTGAACCTATTAAGTCCTTCATATTAACCAGCAAAGGGGGAAACAGCCCTCTTTCATCTTAACTGGAGTGAATTTGCATTAACACCTGGGGAGTTCTGTTTGCCTTGAGAAAGCACATTGCTATTCTGAGCTGCACACGCTGCGGAGTTCGTCGCAGTATCCTCTTCTTTTATTAATATGGCTTTTCTCTCCTCTCCCCCGCCTCTTTCCCATGAAAGCAGGGAGAGTGGCTGGGGATGCCAGGGCTTCCAGCCCCATGGAGAAAGGTCCCCTGGGAATACTGAGAAAGGGGGGGGTGGGGGGCAGGGCAAATGAGTGTCTCCCTAGGGGAGTAGCTTGCGAGCTCCCTCCCTCTCTGAGAGCCGTGAGGCCCCAGGGACAGCCCCCCTGCCCCCAGCTCGAACCCAGGGTCCCCTCCCTTGGCCACACAGCATTTGCCACACTCTGCCGTGGCCAGTCCCTCGCCGGGCTCAGGGTGGGAGTCCAGCAAGGCAGGGCTCAGGGAAACACGACAGCACCTCGAGATGTTCCTCAGGTGGGCGGGGAAAGGGGGAAGCCAGGGCCGGGATGCAGCTAGCTAGAGGTGCTACTGGGCTGAGGGGCCCCAGTGAGGCCCCATGTGGAAGTCCAGCGTTACGGGCCACCGCACCCAGCCACCGCTGTATGTTCTACCCAAGGGCCCTGGGACCGCAACCCTCCAAAGCCACAGCTCAGCTTCAAGCACTGCGCCATCGGTTCCAGGCAGTAGCTCATGCACGCTAAGGCATGTCAGGAAACGTTGAGCCCCGAAAGGGTGTGGGTTGGGATTTTAGGTCTTTTGATGTGGTAATCAAGGTTCATGGAGGAGAGAAAAGGGCAGGGCAGGAGGGGCCTCAGTGCCTTGGAGATGGGCTGCCCCTTGCCGTCAAGTCTTCAGAAGGGCTGGGAAGCTAAGGGGGCACTGGGGACGAAGAGGAGCAGTGGAAAAGCCATGCCCTCTCCCCGGCTTCCCACCCTGCCCCCAGAGGATCCCACAAGATGGGGGAGAAAAAGAGGATGCAGGCAGACAGGTGGTGCCAGGCCGGAATCGGCGGTGGGAGTGTGGGTAGAGAAGGGGGTCCCCGGAGGGCCCAGCAGAGCTGGAATGGGCTGGGGTGGGGGCCCAGTGCCACTCAGAGGAGGAGCTTGGCCTGAGTCTCGCGTCCGGGTACAACGGAGATAGTTCAGGTCTCACCGCGGGGTCATGATTGGGGTTGAATGAGATCACCCATCCCGAGTTCTGAGCCAGTGCCTGCCGCAGCCGGAGTTTATTAAACGAGAGCTGCTGCTGTGTGGTTATTGCTATTTACTATTAGCTTGTCCTGTGTCAGTTATCACAGGAGACAGCTCAGGGCAGGGAGGAGCTGGGGGCCAGGAGGGGCTCTCACCACAGCTGCACCACCCTCTCGTGCTCCCCGGGGGGACAGCGGTGCCCTTCCCCAGATCACCCCCATGGGAGAGGGGCAGGGTGTGGCCGCTGGTGGGAGCCTCCCAGCTGTGGGACTTGGCCCTCGTGGCCGTGCAGGAGAGGGCTCCTGGCAGCCAGTGTCGTTGTCAGTAGCCACCAGGTAGGGGCTGGGCAGGGGCGCCCTGAGGTCTGGGCGAGGCCGCTACTCCTGGGAGCTCTGTGCCGACATCAGCATTCCACGGGCATCCCCGGCCCCCACCCGCCACTGGGCCCGTGCCAGGTGCCACGGCTGCTCTCTCCAGTGACATTTACCAGCCGGAAAGTGGCCACCGAGACGTGAAATCACCGCCAGCCTGGGGCTAACCCACTTCATTAGAGCCAGCTCCACTCTGCTGGGTCGGTCAGCACGGGCTGGACAGAGCGCACACACTCCCTCCCCGCCTCTGGCTCAGGGGACCAGCCCCTGAGGGTCCCCGGCCCCCACCCAGGGCTGACCCTGCTGCCTGGGGTCAGGGCCAAGTCTCCTGAACCTCTGCCCCGGCCAGGCGCTGAGGAGGGCCAGGGTAATGGCAGTGACGGTGGCCGTGTTGGCCCTGTTATCCTCACACCATCTCAGCGGGACCCTGGTCACAGCTGGACACACCCAGGTCACAGCAGCAGCTCCACTGAAGTTCTACCCCCGGCATCATGAGATTCCCACACAAGTCCCAGGCAGTTACACAGGGGGGAAATGGAGGCGCTGAGACCAAGTGACTGCTTGGAGCTGGGATTTGAACCCCATGCCACCCCTGTACCTGGGCTAGTTCTGCTCCTCAACTTCAGCACGGAGAGGGTGGCCAGAAGTCCTTCCCCACATGTTACCTGGGTGTGGCCAGCACCTTTCATTAGGGCTCAGGAGTAGGGACAAGCCCTGGGGGCCAGGACCGGAGGCAGGATCTTGCGGAGGACTCAGGAGAAGGACCAGCTTCCAGGGGGGAGACACCAGGCTGGCAAGAGGGGTTGGGGAGGTGGGCACTGGTGCTGCTGGGACTCAGGGACAGGGCACCACCTGTGTCCATTTACTCGTGACCCCCACACTCAGCACCTCTTCATTAGCAGGGCCCTAAAGCCCTGAGGAGCAGAGAGAACACGGGGCTGGAAAGAGCCCAGAGTCCTGGGTTCAGATACTGGCTCTGCCGCCTCCCACCTGGGTCACCCCAAGCAGATCGTGAACTTGACATCTGGCCTTGGATGAATAAATGAGCTCATGTGCCGAAAGTGCTTTGCAGGACACCTGGGACTGAGCAGGTGCCCAGACACCATCAGCAGGGACAACTGTCCTGTAACGTCCTGACCTGATCCCCTGAAAATTCCAGGGTGCCACGGGCCAGCCGTCTGGGCTGATTTTCCCATGCCCAGCACGAGGTGCCCAGTGCCTATGTGCTGAATGAATGAATGCGTCTCAGTTTCCCCAACTGTGAAACGAAGATCTTAATGACCGCCACCCCACCCCCACTAGGCCCGACGTGCAATTCAGGTGAAACCACGGCTCGGAACAGGTTTGTTTTTATAATTAAAATGCTGAGGAAGAGGAAGGAGGCAGCGATTTCCCAGCAAACGGGGGCTGGAACAGAGTGCACGGTGTCCCCATGGCCAGGCCCCATCGGGCCAGCTGAGTTGTAATAGCTGTAAGCCTGGCCATCGCTCAGTCGTCCCCGTCCCCCCCCACCCCGCCCGCCAGGAGGTGCATCTATCAACGTCTCCTTCCCCCCTGACAGCCAGACAATTAACCAGTCCAGCCCGAATCCGCTGGGCGCTGGCAGCCTCTGCCTCCTCTTCCCCCTCTCCACCAGCCCCAGGGGCAGGGGCCAGGCAGGGTCCTTGCCGTCGACTCCTTTCCCAACCCTGCCATCCCCAGTGATGGGGACACCACTGTGTCCCCATTTTATAGATTGCCCCCCAGAGGCCAGACACCGGCTCAAGGTCACACAAGCGTGTCCCAGAGCTGTGCCTCCAACACCCATTGGCTCAGTCCCAGGGGCCCCGCTTTGGACCGTCACCACCCCCACCCCCTCCCAGGCCTCGATGTCCCCAGCGCCCAAGAGAGTGCCAGGTTGTGCCCCACGGAGCTGCGCGGAGAGGCCGCCACCTGCTCGCCTGCACCCCAGCATCCAGGGAGCGTGATGGAGGAGGACTCTGTGGGGGGCCGGTGGGGCACGCCCACACATGCGCCAGCCCGCCGCTGGGTGATGGATCTTTTTTCTCCTCTCCCCCTCTCCAGGGGCTCAGCTCCATCTGGTCAGGCGAAGCGCCAGACTGATGGATGGGCCGCCTGCCAGGCCACCCTCACCACCACCCGCACTGCACCCGCCCCACTGCAGCTCCAGGGTCAGGAGGGCAGCTCAGCGGTCCCTCGTGCAGTCATTCAACAAACACATATCGAGGGCCTACTGTGTGCCAGAACACAGCAATGAGCAAGACAGACAAGGACACCAGCCGTCCCCCTCCAGTATGACGAACGTGGTCATGGGGCAAACAGGGTGGCTGGGAGCACCAGCGGAGGCCTCTGACCTATGCTCAGGGACCAGACCAGGGACATGAATCTGACCTGGGCAGGCAAAGGGGAGGAGGGGAGCTCCAGGCAGAAGGTGTAGCTTGCGCAAAGCCAGGAAGGTGAGAAAGTGCAAGGAACGTTCTTGCAGCTGCAAACAGTTCATGATGGGCGATGCATGGAGACCCGCTGGGGTGGGGGAACCAAGGGGAGGCTGGAGAATGGGCTGGGGCAGTCTGGGCTCACCCAAGGGCAAGAGGAAGCCAGGGCCAGGTAAGCACATCCAAAGAGCCCTGCCAAGAATTAATGGCTGCAGAAATGCAGAAACAGGATGAGATGCTACCAAGACGAGGGTGGAGGTGGGGGCACAGAAAGACTCTGGGGAAGCCGGGTTGGGTTCAGCTTAGCCCCCATTCGATAGATGACAAAACTGAGGCCTGGAGATGGGGTAAGACTTGCCCAAGCCCATGCTGTAAGGGAGAGGCTGAGCTGGGCCAGAGGAGGTTCCATGAGAGCCTGTCAGTGGCACCTGCCTCTTGAATCCAAGATCCCCTCCCTGAGCCGGGCCGGGCACCAGAGCCCGAGGACACCTTCCCACAGTCGCACACACACCAGCACCTTGTTCCGGGAGGCAGCTGTCCCCTTCGCACAGCCGCGGACAGGAGCCAAGCAAGAAATAGCACATCATTAAAATGACAAATCCCTTCACTAAGTGAACTGGAAGGCCAGCCTCAGATCCCTGCAGCCCCCACCTCCACCCCCCGCCCCCGGACTCTTCTCCCCTCCCACCTGGGCCCGCCAGCAGGGGAGCCTGTGCTACGGCCTAGCTGGGACCATTGCCTTGACCCTCACGTGACCTTGGGTCTTCCATCCTGGGTCTCATGGAAGGGCCTCATCAAGCAGGGACCTGGGATGGGGCATGGAAAGAG